>NC_140123.1:89553448-90153448 GCF_964035555.1 Netta rufina
CTCCCCGCAGAAATCCCGGAGCACGGCCCCCAGCGCCCCAGCGCCCCAGCCCCCCCCCCCCGGGGGGGCTGCGGAGCTGATTTTTGGCCGTGCGCCCTCGCCTTCCCTCCGGCCACCCCCTGCGCACCCCAGAGCCCCGGCGCGGAGCCGCCGCGGCACGCCGGGGCGGGGGGCGGCCCCCCCCTTTATATCCCCCCCCCCCCCCCCCCCCCCGCATCCGTCGGGCACGTTGGGAGATATTGATCACGGACGACTTCATTTTGCATAATTGCGGCTGACAGGGCCTGTGGTTCCCTCATTTACGGAGCAACAGCTCCGAGGGGCTGATGGATGGGGAGAGCGGCTCCCCCTCCACCTCCCCGCGGTCCCCCCCCCCCCCCCCCCCCGGCAGCCCCGCGCCTGCTGCAGCAAATGGCCGGCGCCCAGCAGCGAAAATCCTCGGCTCGGGGCGCTCCGGCTCTCCTCCGAGCCAGCGGGCTGGCCTGCAGGGCTCCCCGGGCCCCGCAGGGCTTTGTCTGCACGGCCCCTGCCGGGCCGGCTCGGGCCCCAGGTGCGCGGAGACTTGGGTGAAAAAGTGCTTGGGAAGTTGGGGCTTTTTCTCCCCTTTTTTCTTCACTCCCCCTCCAACAACAAACAGCTCGGTTTCTCCCAAACAATGCATCCAAACCAGCCTCGCCCCAAAGTTTATGTCGGGCGCACGGCGCTAACCGTTTCTCCTTGCCGGGAAATGTGGTGTTTGGGTTTTTGTTTTTTTTTTGTTTTGTTTTTCCCCCAGCACTTCTGGCGATCCCTGGGTTACGAAAGCAGCATTGCGAGCACCTCTGCAAACGTCTCGGCAGCTACGTGTCCCAACCCCACATCACCTTCCGCAGCCCCTTCGGAAGAGTCGCACGTCCACAGCGGGCGCAGCAAAGCGCCCCGCAAGCCCTGCTCCCAGCACAAGGGGAAAAAAAGAAAAAAAAAAAGAAAAAAAAAAAAAACACATATTTTCCATGGGGAAAAAAAAAGGAAATGAAAGAAAAAGAATTAAAAAAAAAAAAAAAAAGGGTAAAGAGCAGAAAGTTGCCCGGCAGAGCCGCGCATACCCGCTGCCGGCCCCGCGCTCCCCTCGCGGAGCTCCGCACCGAGACAAAGCAGCGAGCGAACTGCGCTGCAGATGGGCGGCTATGAATTTTTGCTGCTGCTTAGAGCTTTAATTACTCGTTCTTGATCCGTGGGACTACGACACGACACCGCCAAGGTTAAAATGCCCTGAACAGCTCTGAGCAGATGTGAACGAGTTGGCAGACGCGCAAATGAGGTCTGCCTCTAAGCATGATAACAAGTGACTAATACATTGCATATCGCTGAAAGAAAATTATTTTTCTCTAATTTGCATTAGCTTTTTCTCCTTTTTTTTTTTTTTTTTTTTTTTTTTTAACGCCAGCGACATTCCCTCCTCAGAGGCAGCAGCCTAATCCTGAAAATATTACTCCGTGACTTTAAAAGATTTGGAAGGAGGCAGAGATTGCCAGTGTTTTGGCTATGCAGCCTTGTTTATCTTTCCGCCTTTGCTCCAAGGCGAAACTAGTTTCGCAAGCAGTATTCTTGCAGAAAAATGGCACATGTCATATAAAACACCAGTTTATAGGAATTGATGCTAAAATTGTTGAATGAGTGCTGGCGTACTTTCACCACTAATAGCGCGGCATAATCCATAAAGAACCAAGAGGACATTCAAGGCCAAAAGGGAAGGAAAAAGCAAAGATTGGAGAAAAATAGATAACAGGCAGCCAACCCACGGACCAAAATTACAAGAAGGGTGTGTGTGGGGGGGGGGATCAGTATTTCCCCTTCCTCCTTGCTTTCCACCCCCAGAACAACCTCGAAAAATAAAAAGGTAATAGTACGCGGAGGTCACTTGCTATATAAAACGTAGCGATTCTCGTAGGTAGCAAAACTGTGTCAGGTACAAATATAGGCCGGGACCCAGTTCTCCAAGTTCCCTCGACTTTCCAGAGGCTCTTCTGAAAGGGCCGGGAGATCGCTGTGGATACAGGAGCCAACTTCAAGCACAGGCAGCGTCTCATATCCCGCGCCTCGCGAACGCATTAATAATAATAATAAAAATCTAACAGAGGGCTCGGATGCGGAGGGATCTGATGAGAAAATAGCCGCTCGGGTTGTTTGTGCAGGAGCAGCTTTCCACCGGGGAGCTGCTCCAAGGGCTCCTGCACATCGAGGTTATCTCGGGCGGCGCGGTGCAATCCCGAGGGACAACAACTTCTCCTCCAGCAGCGCTGCTCCAAAAGCAAACACGCACCGACAGCCACCGCACCGGCACCATGCTCCAGCGCTGCCAGCGGCTCCGCGCCCACCGAGGGGACCCCGGGGGCCTCCCCCACGCCCCTACACCCGAGAAGTCCCCCGGGGCCCAGCAGCGCCAAGCGCCGCCGCTTCCAGCGGGGATTTCCCGGCCGCAAAACCCGTCGGGGGCCGGCGCAGCGGAGCCGGCCGAGGAGCGCGGCGGCCTTGCCGGCACGCTTGCGCTGTAAATCAGCGGAGGAGCAGGAGGAGGAGGAGGAGGAGAAGGGAAAAAGAGGAAGAGGAGGAGGAGGAGGAGGAGGCGGCTTCTCCCCCGCCGAGGAGCGGCCCGAGCGCTGCCGCTGACGGCCCGGGCCGGCCCCCGTGCGCCCCGTCGGGCCCCGGGGCGGCGCCCCCGGGAGCTGCTCCGGCCGCAGCGAGAGCTTTTGTGTGCAAGTGGCGGAGAGGCGCGGGCTATTCGCGCTCCAACAGCTGTCACATTATTTGCACTAGCTGTAAACAGCCTTCACATTCCCCCCCCCCCCCCCCCCTCACCGCCTCCCCTTCCCCTCCCCTCCTCCCCTCGCCACATAGTTAAATCCAGACTAACAATCCACAGTTCGAGATCAAACCAACAACAGCAGCATTGTGTCTGCCTTCATTGCTTTACCATCAACTACTGCAGCTGGTTTACTCGAAACAAGGAACACCCTCTGCCCCCCGCCCCGCCCGCCCAACCAGCCTCTTTCGGGCGATTGTTCAGGCGGAGCCTCGCCGCCCCGGGGGGGCTCCGGGGGGGGCCACGCCTCGCCCCATCGACCCCATGCGGCGATACCCGGCGGGGGCTCGAGGGGCGACGACTTTGGGGAGTTTGGGGGCAGCGCTGGAGCTCCCGGAGCCGACAGGAGCCTCCCGCAAGCGCTCGCCCCCCTGCCTGCCTCCCCCCGCTGCAGGACCCTGCAGCATCCCCGTACCTGGCCCCCACAGCGCGCTCCCCCCTGGGGACCCCGACGACCCCCGGCCTGGGAGCATCCCCCGGGGCTCGGAGCCGCTGTGCACAGCGCAGTCCCCTGCCCGCTCCCGTGGAAAGGAGAGGCAGGACAGACAGATAGACAGGCTGTCCAGGCAGTGGGCAGGATGCCGCACGCTCTCTGCCTCGCGTGTAGGGCCGCAGCTGGAGTTGGGGCACAAAGCCCCGCTCCTCTTTCCCTGCGTTTACACGTTCCTGCATCAGCGACAAAGTTGGAGAGGTGGAAGTCACCGAGCACGGGAGGAAAGAAATCAATCCGAGGAGACCTTCCCATGCCCAGTATGACACCAAGCACTACCCAACCGGTCTGTCTGTAAAGGGAAACCACGGTGGGACAAATTGCTCTAAAACACATCTGTCATTGCACGAACTCTTGAAGACACCACGGGAGGGCACCTAGACTTCCACACAACGAGTTTTGGAAGGGAGTAGACGTGATTGGAAGGACACCTCCATCCCAGCCCGCCTCGCCAAAGGGCAGCGCGCTCCCTCCGCGGGCAGGCAGGGCGCTTCGCAGCGCCGCGACACGTCTCCAAGCAACTTCTGAATCGGATTCACCACCAAACGATGCCAGCAGCGCGTACCCACAGGTCAGTATCATCCACTATTCATTGCCTATACGTAGCTGGAAATCTGCTGGCCTGGTAAAAACCACTGCTAACAAAACAATGTCAGCAAAGGCTGCAACACACTCTGGTGAGAGACGGGCGATTCGTGCCTACCGAGGCTCTTTCAGCACAAAGGCTTTCAGAGGAAGAAGAGAGCGAAAGAGGGAGAAAGGGAAAAAAAAGAAAAAAAAAAAAGAAAAAAAAAAAGGAGGGAGGGCTCTCGTGTTTCAGGGCTGCTGTCCCCTGGGAACCAAGAACCAAGTGTAGCTTCAATCAAATGCTGACTTCTCCTCCGGGAGCTCAGTCGGAAACCTGATCTCACTAGCTCATGCCTGCCTCCATGCATATAGGCTGGGTTTTCTTTCATACCAGCAATTTGTATAAAGAGGAGAGCCAATACAGTTTATTGCGAGCGAGATCTCGCAGTAACGGATCGGGAGAGAGAGATTTCTGCAGCTAAAATAAGACAACCTTCAGCCGCCTGCTCAGGGCAGGCCGCGCCGCAGCCTCCCGCAGCGCCCCACGCACGGCTCCGCCGTGGCGCCCCTGGCGCAGCGCGGCACCGGCACGGCTCAGCCTCCCACGCATCTCCCCGGCCCTGCCTGCATCCTCCCCGGCTGGCAGCAGCCGCCCTGGGTTGGGTTTTTGTGCAACGCCAAGTTACACTTCCACTAAAAACGTTCACCCCGGGAGATCACTTCCTGCTCGCAAGAATTGTTCCGGCTTCTCCCGCTGCTTGCCACTTTAGCCCAAGACCTTTCCACCTTTCCCTCCTCGCCCAGCGCCGCGGGGAGAGCCTGGCGAGCACCCAGCCTGCCCACGGGCAGGGAGATGCCCATGGCACGGCACGGCACGGCACGGCACAGGAGGTCTGTGCAGGTAAGGCAGGCGAGTCCTCCTGGCAGAGCTCGGCGTAACTTTGCTGCTTAATTCTGCACGGGGCTCTGCTAATCCACTTTGTGCTTGCCTGCTGAAACAGAGGGAAAGGAAAACGCCGAGCAGGGAGTGCAAATAGGCTGGAGAAAGGTGAGCCAGGGGGACGGCGGACCGTGAGAAGGGCTTCCTAAACGCACAGCCCAGCCTCTGCTGCTGTGGGCAAGCTGGAGAGGCTTAGACACAACCCAGGAGGCTGGGGTGTGGGAGCAAAGGGGATTGCCCAGGGATCAGGGATCCCTGTGGGATCTTTCCATAGCCTGGAGCTTTCACGTGGAGAAAGTTGGGCTCAGGGAGAGAATTTACACTGGGAGAAGAGGAGCTCTGCCCATCCCTTCTCGCGCCATTAGCGAGTTTTCTGCGAATTTCAAGGAGAGCTGAGAATACGCCCCCCAGCTTTGATTTCACTCCTCCGCCTCTACCCGCCACCACGCACAAGCACCAGACCCGAGCTGCAGCTCCAGGCAAAGCTCCCCCAGCCCCCGCAGCAGCCCCTGGCCCCAGCTGGGCAGCGAGGGGGATGCCCCACAGCCCGAGGGCAGCGGGTGAGGGACAGGCAGCCCCAGGGCACCTGGCCCACGCAAGCACAAGGACAGCCACCGGCTGTCCCGGGCACGGTGCCCGCTGCCCGCACAAGTACGGGCGTACTTCTCCCTGCTATCAGCCGTGCCAAGCGCCAGCTACGCCGATACTCCCGCGGAGGAGGAGATTTGACTTTTCTATCTGAGGATGCAGGCCCCAGTGTGTTGTAATATGCAAATAGCGAAAAGACGTGCGAGGCCCCTAGGTGAGGTATTCCCGAGCGCTGAGCGAGCAACCTGGGGTGAGAGCGAGCGCTCCTAGGGGTAAAACAAAAAAGAGGAGCCCACCCTCGCGGGTAACGAGCCGGCTGCTGGGGCCAGCACCCCACAACCCACCGCAGGCCGTCCGGAGGAGCTCGGGGAACGACCGCCCTGCAGAGACGCAGCTCGCAGCCGTGGGAGAGCGGCGGAAAGCAGAGCACACCTCGCTCCAAGGCGTCTCGTCTCGCCCCTCCTCGCCGCGGAGCACGCCGAGCACAATGCCAGGCTTTCCCGGTGCAGGCTCCGCCGCGCCGCGCGGCCCCGAAGCCTCCCCCCCTCTCCCCAGCGGTCTATTGAGCACACTCGCCTCTTTATACTGCCCGATTCCCAGTGTGGCTGGTGGATTCTGTGCTTTCCACTTTAATTGTCTTATCCAAATAAAGCTTTGTTTTCCTTAGCGCGACAATCCCAACATTCAGCCCAAGGTTTTCATTGGACAGAGGAGATATTTTATTCGCCGATTGTTTGGAGAGTCGGGGCTTACACGGAGCAGCCCTGGCTTGTGTGCCTCCGCTCACAATGGGGTCTTTGCAGCCCTGTTCCCGGCCACCTCGGTTCGTTTTCCACCGTGATCGGGACCGCAATCATTTTTTTTTCCTCTGAATTTCATAGCTCCTCCAACTCTACCCGAGACTTTAACAAGTCTTTTAGTTTGCACCTAGACAATAAATTTAGTTTAATTTAGCTTCCGGTCTTTAATTTTAGCAGGTCTTCTTTTTGCATGCAAATCAATATGGCAATTACCATCTAAAAGCTCGCCCAGCCCCAGGTCAATGTAAATTGATCATTGTCCGCCTTCTACAAAATAACACCGGGAGTCTGTGGTGCATAATGAGATTATACTGGAAACTGTCTTTCAGATCACAAATTATATTTCATGCTGTCAGGATCTTCTCCGAGCGGACTTCCTCGCATCTCTAATCGCACGGCACCGGGGCTGTCAGCTCGGACTGGGCTGCGTGGAGGGCTCGTGGGTCGGGGGTGAGAGTCCCAAATAATTCAGGCCACGCCTGACAAAAACCCACGGGCAGGTGCGTTCGCTCGCTAACTTTTCCAGTAGTGGTAGAGAGGAGGAGGGGGGAAAAAAAAAATCCCCTCGCTGCCAGGAACTGCTGTCCAGCAAACAAGGAAAAATGAATTCCCTGCTGGAAAGCAGCAGAACTTTCCTAAATCTGCTCTCGCTGCGAGCGCTTGGCCTCCTCCTTTCCGTCCCCACCTCTCCTGCTCATCGGTTCAGAGGAGCGCCGCCGGCAGCGGAGGATCCCTGGGGAAACGCGCGCTGCCCTGGGAGAGACGGCCCCGTGCCGCACGGCTCGGCCCGAGCAGGTGGGAGGGAAAAGGTCGCCCCGGAGCAGCCGTCGCCGTGAGCCCGTTCCGCCAAAGGACACGGGGATTAACCGGAGCCAGGGCTGCTCACGGCCACGGGAACTCCCCCTGCCTGCAGCCGAGGCCTCCGCGCTGGCTCCTGCACGCAGCCAGGCGCACACGCGCAGCCGGCTCCGGGAGAGCTGCTCCGGGAGGCCAACGGGGCCAGCCCGGCTCCCTCCCTCCACGTTACTGCAAAATCAAGAGCCGGGGGCTAAAACAGGCCCGCGCCGGCCATGCGTTATTTCCCAAGCCACACTGGTCTGAGGAGGAAGTATTAAACTCGGCCTCACGCCGCCGTCTCGGAGCCCGCACTAAAACGTGACCTATGGCGGTGCGCGGGGGAAAGATAGCGCATCGTGTGTCACCTGCAGCACGCCGCAGAGTCCCGGGCAACAGCCCCACACCTCTGCCAACGCTCACAAACCCACAGCCCGCTCCTCCTCCACGCCAGCACCACCCAGAGCTGCGTCTACACCAGGTGCAACGTGGCTGCCACCCGAGCCGGAGCGGGCCTTGCGCCTCTCTTCGCAGGGGCCACTCGCTGGTCAGAGCCGAGAGACCTTTCAAAGGATGGCCACAGCTTGCCGAGACTACTTAGGCATGTGCAGCACTCATTATTTCGGGCCACGGTAGCCCCAGTCCCCTCTCCCCGCAAACGACGACCCAAAAGGACATCAACAACTTTGTGTGGTCCGCAAAGTTTGCTTGTGCTGACTGCACGGGGTCCCCAAAGCTCAGTGGCACCAAAGCCTCTAACGGGACCAGCCTCGGCCTCTTTCTGCCCACACGGCCTTAGAAAAAGTGAATTATTGTGGGGTGGGGGAAGAGGAGGGCGAAGGGCCGGCAGCTTCCAGCCGCCTGAGGAGCTACAGCTCTGGGCACGTCCTGGTAAAGGCAGACACAGTGCGTGACACGGAGCCTGGGCTGTCCACCCGCGCAGGAATAAAGCCAAGACACCAGTATTGTTTCGAGCCCCGGCCCATATTTGGGCATACGGTTCACACATTCTAAATATTGCTTTAAATATTAGAATGGAGACGTTCGCCAACGGGGCCCGGAGCACACTCGAAGGCAAGAAGTCACTGCTGCTCGCTCTGGGATTACTAGCCTGGTCTTCCCGGCCCTTTTTTCTTTTTTTTTTTTTTTTTTTTTTTTTGGGGGGGGTGTTGTAGAGAGGGAAGCCCCGCTGAGTCTGTTTGTACTGGTCTCTATTAGATATGCAACAAATCTGCCATTTCCGGCGTTGCCTCTATCTAATTAGAGATGTATTTAGATGTGACGTGTAAATAAGCGCTGAGCTGCCTGCTGCCCTGGCTCCGCGGACTGCTCGGGAGCATTTCCAATAAGGCTGTAGCGCCCGGAACCGGGGCTCAGACAAAGAGGAATGGGAATGGTCTGCGCTGCAGGCGAATCCAACAAAACCAGCTTTTATCTATCGCTCTAAAGCCTTAACTGCTTTTAATCTGTACCGCCCAGGCTTGCACGGCACGATCGCATCTCATCCACCGAGAATGTCTCAGTACAAAAGGAAACACGCACACGCCGTGCAAATAACCCCAAACCTCCTGCCAGCCGCCACGCCAGCCCTGCTCGCAGCCTGCCCTCCTGCTCAGCGAGGTGTGCCCGCCGCCCGGCCCGCTGGGCTGCCAAAAACACGCCGAGGTCAGCGTGCCTGGCTGCTGCGCACACAGGACACGAGCCCAGGGCTGCCCAGGAAAAAAGGAAACCCACTGACCCCGCACGCACGGCCCCGGGTGGCCACGGGCTCAGAGCAGCAAGGGGAGAAGTTGACGGAGCTGCAGGCGGTGGCGTGAACTCGCTCTCCCTGCAGGGCTGGGATCCCCCACCCCGGGGCTCCCACTGCGGCCCACAGAGGGCACGGCCAGGCTGGGGGGGACATGGGGGGACCGGGGATCACCCCCCGGGCAGGGCTCGCCCACACGCTGCCCGAGTGGCTGCGGTGGCTTGGCCGGTCCTGTGGCCGGCCGCCCCCGGCTCCGAGCGCGCCCCGGAGTTTCCAAAGAGGAAACTCCTGGGAACGAAATAATCCGGCGCTCGCCTCATGAACTCTTTTCCTGTTGTGGGAAACCGCTCTCAAAAAGCAACTGGGTGGACGGGGCAGCGCTGGGGTGCGCTGCCTGCGCACCCCCCCTTCCACCAGCTCCAGCAGCATCCCTGATACCACTGCGCCCCGCTCCTTCCAGGCCAGGGCTGGCGGCCACGATCCCCTCTCGGCTTTAAGGGTTAACAGCCACCGCCACCAAACAAAAAAAAAAAAAAAAAAAAAAAAAAAAGGGAAGAAAAAAAAAAAAAGAAAAAAAATATCGCGGTGACCTTTTCCTCTCCGACTCCCCCACTCTCCCTTTCAGGCTCCGGTTCCTGAGCTCGCAGGGAGCCTGAGCGGCTGTCTAGACCGATCTATCACAGGCGGACAAACAATACCAGGAGAAGCCCCTGCCCGGTCCCTCAGCCTCCGCCACTCACCTTAGAAATGGCGAGGAGCAGAAAAGTGACCGCGCTACAATCCTCCCCGGTGTATTTATAGCCTTCCACACAGCCCACCTTCATGCCTGACAAATGAGATTTTGTCTGCTCCCTCAGCGTACGCTCCAATAAACACACGCACACTTTTTTTTTTTCTTTCCCCCCCCCCTTTTTTTTTTCTTTTTTTTTTTTTGGTGCCTGTTTGTTTTTGGTAACATTCCCGGGCTCATCCCTCCGACCTCGGGGTGGGCGAGGGCCCCCCACGCCCGGGCGGGGAGGCAGGTTTGCCAGCCGGCCAGGGAGGGGCTGGGGGGGGCCACAAGGAAGGAGCAAGGCGGATCCAGCCACGAGTCCACACGGAAACCAACCTGGAAACTTGAACGTGTGTGTGTGTGTGTGTGTCCCTCCCTCTCGGTCCCCCCCTCACCCCGAGTGCTCCCTGCCAGCCCTCCAGGCTGCGTAGGGACGAGGTACGGCGGCGCGAGGAGCCGGAGGTCCAACGCTGCAAAAGGCTGGGGAATAACTAATGAGCTGTGCAGCCCATTGATCCAGTGCATACTTCCTAATTAACTCTGAGTCACCTATTTGTGACAGCAATTCAAAGAACTGCACCAGGGATAAACTGCAACCCCGGCGTGCGAAGGCAACGGGAGGGAGGGAGGGCGGGCGAGAGGGGGGAGAGGCGGGGAGGTGGGGAAGGAGGGGAGGGAGGGGGGGGGGGAGGAATTTGCTCCTAATCCTCCTAAAAGCAATTAGGGTGAGCGCTGCGCCGTCTACCTCTCGGAGGGGGGAAAAAAAATAATTAAAAAAAAAAAAAAAAAGAGGGAGAAAAAAAAAAAAAAGCACGCAGCAGCTTCGGCAGGAGAAGCGAAAGGAAATGAATCGGGGTGTTGCAAGCGCGGCGGCACCGGGCTCCAGACAGCCCTGCGAGCGGCTCGGGGACGGCAGGAGGCGAGAGCGGCGGCGGCGGGGAGGAAGCGCTGCGCGGGGAGCTGCGCGCATCTTGCGCGCCTTTTGCGCGGCGCCGGGCACCGGCAGGAGCTGCCCCAACCCCCCCCCCCATCCACCCCCTCCCGGGGCCGGGACCCCCGCACCTCGCCCCCTCCCCAGCTTTGTTCCCGGCCCCGGGAGGGGAAAAAAAAAAAAAAAAAAAAAAAAAAAAAGTTAATAGAAACCTTTGGAAAATCCGGGCTGTGCTGCGAGGCTACGTGGTGCGGGCTGGACTCCCCCCGGCTCCACTCCACCCCCCCCCCCTTTTTTTTTTTTTTTAATACAAACACGAATACAAAAGCTGCAGGCTCCAAAGAGCAGATGAAAGCAATGAACGGAGTTTCTGGAAAAGATTCATTAGTGGGAATTAATGCTGCGAGGAGCTCCGAGGCGATACCATTAAAGCCAGTGCCCGCACTTTGTCAGTTTTACACCGCTCGCTACGGCCGGGGCTTTTTTTTCTTTTTTCTTTTTTTTTTTTTTTTTTTTTTTTCAGTCGGGGGCGAGGGGGAGGTGCTCTCCGCCCCCCCCCCCTTCCCCTCCTCGATCAGTGAACCCGGGATCCGACAGACATCGCGGAAACGAGAGAGGGAGGGAAGCGAAGAGAAAAAAAAAAAAAAAAACACACACACACACCAAGAAAGAAAGAGGAACGTGAACGCTCCGCAGCCCTCGCCCCCGGACTCGCTCCGCGAACATCAAATGCGTGCCTCATATGCTGCGCAGAGCCGCCCCGCTTGGCCCCGGCTTCACAAAGCAGCCTCCGCTGCTGCTGCCTCCCCGCCCGGCCGGCCCCCTCCGACCGGCCCTTTGATGGCGAGCCCCGAGCCTCCCTCCGGCTCGCTCCCCGAGTCCCAGCTCCGTTTTTAAGGCGCCCGAAACTTCCGTGTCACGCCGGACCTCACGCCAGGACGGCTGGGCGCACGGGAAAGCCCCGGGCCGCCCTGCCCCACGTGCGCCGCGCCGCCCGCCCCGCCGGCAGGAGGAGGAGGAGGAGGAGGAGGAGGAGGAGGAGGAGGAAGGGGGCAGCGGAGCCCCGGGCTCCCCCGGCGCGGGCACGGAACCGCTGCGGGCTCCCCGTGCCCTCACCTGGCCGCCCCGGGGCGCGCAGCCTCCCGGTGCCGAGCGGGGACCCCCCCTTCTCCCGTCCCGGCGCCCCGCTCCTCGCCCCGGCCGCTGCCTCGGCGCCTTCCCCGGCACCGTCCCCCCCTCCTCGCACCCCCCCGCGGGTTCTCCGGAGCGGACACCGCCACCCGCGGCTCCCCGAGCAGGCATCTCCGCCAGCAACTGCCTCCAAACTTCCCCTCCCCGGAGGCGCACCGGGAGCGGCGGCGTGTGCCCGCGGCCCCCCAGCCCGCCCCCCCGCCCCGAGCCGCAACTTTGGACCGCGTCCCCGTCGAAAGGGGGGTGGGAGGACCCCGAGGGGAGCCCCGTCGAGCCCCCCGGCCCCCCTCCCCGAGGGCTGCGGGGCGCGGAGCGGAGCACTGACCTTCCTGCCGCGCCGTGGGTCCCGCCGCCGCCGTCGCCTCGCCTCGCCCCGCTGCTCTCCCCGGAAGGGCAGCCCCGTCGGGGGGCGGGCGTGGGGGTGCGAGGGGGAGGCTGGAGAAAAGTTTCCTCGCCCCCCCTCCCCCTTCTCCGGGGGGGGCGTGCGCCGCGGCTTGCCCCGCTGCGGGCGGGCGGGGAGCTGCAGGGCGCGGGGGGCAGGAGCGCGGCCGCCGCCTGCGCCGACGGGGCAGGTGCCCGCGGGGGGGGCTTCGCTTCTCGGCTCCGCTCGGCTGGGCTCAGCGGCGGCAGCGGGAGCAGCAGCAGCCCGCGATGCTCATTCCGGCTGCCGGCTCTGGTTTGGCAGCGCCATGTTGCTGGCTTGCTCCGGGCGAAGTTCCTGCGCTGGCGAGCGCGGCGCTCCCCACATCTCGCCCGCGCCGCCGTCTCCCGTGCCCTGGCCGCCGCGGCTTTGTGTGTGTGTGTGGCTGGGGATTTAATTCTCCTCCTCCTCTTCTCCTCCTCTCTCTCTCTCTCTCTTTTTTTTTTTTTTTTTTTTTTTCTTCCTCTCCCCCCCCTCCCCTCTTTAGTCCGCCGGGAAAGCCGCTCTTCCTCACCTTGCCGCTGGGAGACCGGGCTCCGTCTGCTGCACGCTGCGCTCCCCTCGCATCCCCCCTCCCTCTCTCCCTCCTCCTCCTCCTCCTCCTCCTCCTCCTCCAGCCGCCGCCTCCCCTCCCTTCCCCTCCCCCCGGGCAGGCGCTGCACCGAGGGAGCCGCCGCCAGCAGCAGCAGCAGCAGCAGCAGCAGCGCCGCCACCGCTTTTTCCCTCTGCAAGTTTCCCCCTCCCCGGGCTGCGTTTCCCTGCCCAGGCAGGGCTCGCCCCGCCGCTCTCCCCCCCCCTTTTCGCCCTGACTAATTGATTTGCCCCCCCCCGCCGCGCCGCCGCCGGCCCCCTCGCCTCGCCTCGCCTCGCCTCGCCTTGCCCTGCCCTGCGCGCCCCCCCCGGCTGGCACAGCTCAGCGCTGCCAGGCTGCGGCGCCCCGGGGGGACCCCTGAGCGCTCCCCGGCCGGCGGGGGAGAGGAAAGCCGGCCCCCCCCCGGCTCCCCCCCCACCCGCCCCGCCGATACTCCCCTCGCTCGCTACCCAGAAGGCCAGTGGAGAACCGCAATTACCATAAAGCTCCGCTCACTCCGCTCCGCCAAGCTGTCAAAACCCCGGCGGCGGCGGCGGCGGCGCTGCCAGACGGCGCTGCGAGGCTCCGCGCCCGGCCCCGCCGCGATGCAGCCCCCCCGGGACGCCCCCGGCCCCTCCGCCACCCGCCCCTTGGAGACCCCCCCCGACCCCCAACCGGGGCTCCCCGTCCCCGGACCCTCCGGCTCGGGGTCCCCCCGTGGCGCAGGGGCATCCCCGCCGCCCCCCCCCCTCTTTCTCTCTCACAGCCCCCCCCGCCTTATAAAGGGGTGTCCCCCACACACACACACACAGCACCCCAACTTCGCAGGGCTCGGCCGCGCTGCTGTGCGCGCCTGCCCCCGGCCCTTTCTCCCGGCTCTAAAATCGGGATGGAAAAAGACGCTCGTTTGTCAACGTCTGCATTGCGCGGGGCGGGGGGGCCGGGGGGGACCTTATTAAAGCGCGCTGTCGCCTGATCCGGCTTCGGGAGCCCGTAAGGCGCTTTCCGCAGCGTGTGAACGGGGGCGGCCGCCGCGGCGGCTCAAGCGCGATTCCCCTCCGCTGCCGTTCCTCCGGCCGCTTTAAGGTTTCTGCCCGGGTTCAGGAGCCCTTTAATCTCCGGGTTGGTAGTTATCGGCTGCATCTATTTACTTTGGCACGGCAACTTTTGGCTCGCCGAGCTCGCCTCGTAAATTTCGCGTCCGTAACGCCCGGCTCCGGTCCCGCGGTGACCGCGGCGCGGAGGCTCCCGTGGCCCCCGGGAGAAGCGGGGGGAGCCCCGGGGCGGCCCCGCACCGCCCGGCCGGGGGAGCGGAGATCCCGAGCAGCTGGTGAATAGCGCGGATATTGAGCCCCAGGGGGGGGATTTTTAATCGCGCCCCTGCGAGAAAAAAAAAAGCTCCCGGGAGCGCAGCGAGGCAGCACGGCGGGCAGAGAGCACGCAGGGAGCGCTCTGAGGATGGCAGAGCAGGAGTTCCCGAAAGTTGGCGGTGGCCAAGTGCTCCCTCCTCCTCCCCGCCAAAAAAAAAAAAAAAAAAAAAAAAAAAAAAAAAAAAAGGAGAATCTCAGCCACGTCAGGAAAATCGCCAGGGTCGCCAGCTGCCCGGGGCGGGGGGAGGTGGGGAGGACACGGAGCGCGCACGGCCCGGTCACGGCTGGCATTTCGCGAAACTGGCTTTGGGGTTTTCGCTACGGATCTCAGAAGAAGTCGCCCGTCTCGAAGCAGAAGTGAAAGACCCACCGGCTGAAACCCAAAACTCCGCGCCGCTCGCCTTCCTCGCCCGGCAGCGACCGGGCCGGGCCGGGCCGGGGGGCGGTCGGTGGGCGCACGACCCCCGGGGGGCTGCGGGCAGGGCCGAGCCGCGGCCGGCGGGTTTGCTGCCGGGGCGGCGGGCCACGCACGTGAAAAAAAAAAGGCAGCCACACGTTTTTTTAATCTCCGATAACAAGCAGAAGGACACCTGGCCTATTACGCTGTAAAGCTATTTTTTATAAAGACGTTTTAGGGCTAGACATTAAAAGTTATTAGACTGAACACACGTGAGTTACAGACACACAGCTGGAGGAAAGGCCTCTGCCTTTTTTTTTTTTCTTTTTTTTTTTTTTTTCCCCCTTTCCTAGGGAAAACCTCGTTAAAATCGCTCCTTTCGGTAGGAAAGCAGAACTATCGCGGCTGTCGGCGAGGTGGCCGCAGCCGCGGCTTCCCGGCTGCGCTGGCTCCCGGCTTTGTCTGTCCCCGCGGGGCCGGCTCCGCGGTGCCATCGGCCCCCACTTGCATCACAAAAGTCGCCCGCTTCCCTTCCCCCGGGCGGCAAAGTCCAGATCACATGCGTCTGCCTACGGCGTGGGCTTGGGTGTTTTTTTTTCTGTGGTTTTGTGCTTTTTGTTTGTTTGCCGTATTAATTTCTTTTTTTTTTTTTTTTTTTCCCTTTAACCGGTGATTTCAAGTTATCTCACCGAAAACTCGCTCCACTTTTTTTTTCTTTTTTTTTTTTTAATTTTATTTTTAACCGTAGTCAAACTTTTCTTTCTTTGTGCGCGCCGTTTCCTCCGCGGCGGGGAGGAACAGAACCGCGCTTGTTCGCCTCTGTGCCTTTTTTGTTCCCCGGGTCCCCGAGCTTTGCCGCGGGGAGGCCGCCCAGCACATTGGGGCTTCAGTTCGCTCCTCCCGCGGCCTGGCTCGGCCCGGCGGCGAGCACGGCCGAGCTAAGCCGGGAAAACACAGCTCGCTGCCGCCTGCACAGCGCCGGGCCCTGCCCTCCCGCACGCCCCGGGGGGAGCTGACCCCCGGGTCAGGCCGCTGCGCGCTGCTCTCGGCCCGGAGTTGGGGGGGCTTCTGCGCACAGCTGCTCGGGGCTCCGTGCTGCTGCTGCTGCTGCTGCTGCTAATAGTGCTGCTGCTGCTGCTGCTAATGCTGCTGCTGCTGCTGCGGAGCCGGGCGAGGATGCGCTCGCACGAGCGGCAGCTCCGATAATGCGAAGCACTTAACCTCCTCGTAAAGACAAATCCATTGTTAATGGCAGAATGGACTTCTCGCAGGAGGCTTCCAAATGGGACAGCTTTACTCCGGCTCTCATTTACCTCCAGCGAGGCCTCTAATGGCAAGCCCCCCCTCTCCTCCCCCTCCCTGCTCCCCTGGCCTGCACGCCTGGGCTCCCGGCAGCTCCGTGCCGCCTTCCTCATGCCCCAAAAGTTGGGGGTCAGGACCCCCGAGCCGAGAAGCCCCCTCCGGGCCTCCCTCCCCTGCCGGGAACACGGCGAGCGGAGAGCCCGTGTCTCCTGGGCTTGGGGAACGAGGGAGAGGGGAGCCGGGCGCCGCAAAGGTAAAATGAATTAATGCAAGCGAGGTGCTCAGACAGCCTGGTGATGAGTGCTAGGAAAAGCCTATAAATAACAGATCACTGTCCTAAGCTCTGAATTGCCCTGCTTGAGTGTGTCTTAAATCAGACCTTTATCATTGCTTATTGTAAGGCTGTTTTTAATGGAAGTGTAGAAATCTGAATAACAAAACAAGACAAGCCTCAATTGGCGTTATACGGGGTCTGCGGCGCTTTCAGACCTGACACGGTGCCAGCATATTGTTACACCGCCATGCGAACTCCCCGCGCAATCAAGGGGGTTTTGCATAGCACAAGTACTATAATTTTAGTTCGCAGTTCAGGGCTACTCTGTTGACAGGAGATCCATTATTTCCAGCCCCCCCATTCTCCCCTCCCCTCTCCCCAGAAGAGCCCGAGAACGCCTTCGGTTCAGGGACCGAGCGGTGCGCTATCTCTCGTACAAAGGAGAATGACAAATCTCCCCGCTTGGCTCTGCTTTGCTCCGCACCCTTCCCCCGCTCCACAAAAGAGCCGCGGTGCCCGCGATCCCGAGGCCCTGCTCTCTCCGTGCTCGGGAGAGGCAACCCGCCACGGACACCCCGACGGACACCCCGACGGACACCCCGACGGACACATCGATGCTCTCTGGGCAGCCCTCCAGCCACCGGGGCCCGGGCAGAGCTCAGCGGGGTCGCACAGCCCCCAGCCTCTTGGGATGGGGAAGGGGGCAGTGGGGTTGTAGGAGGACAAGGGGAGAGGGGCGCGGGGCTCCCCCAGCTCTCCTGCTTGGAGACCTCGGCCATTTTGTCTGCTCGCGGTGTCCCCCCCCCTGCGGGCACCGGGATGCAGGCAGGGGACAAACAACCCCCTGTCCCCAAGCAAGGAGCAGCGAGGGTGAGGTGTAGCCATCGTCTCCCGGCGCCCCGGTCCCAGAGGGGTGCCCGAGGCTGGCGTCGGGTCCCCAGGCTCCCTCTGCGCCCCCCGGCCTTGGCTCGGCAGCCACCGCGCTCCGGAGTTTCTGTATCATCCGCCGGCCGGGGGAAGCGAAGCGCCATGGTTTGAAGGTGTGTTTGTGCAGCCTGCAGCTTGTATGTTAATAATTGGATACAGTCGATGAATCACCTCCGTCCTCCTTCTGGTTTTGTTTTTGTGTTGTGTTTTGTTTCAGAGTGTGTGTGTGTGGGGGGGGGGGTGGGGAGAGAAAAGCCAGGAGACGGTGCCGTGCCTCAGCCCTGAATACCAATTCCGCGGCCGGGTTCACAAACACTGGGGTTATTCACTCCGCCCCAGAGGTGACAGCGGGCTCCGGGCCGCCGGGGGCCTCCGCCGAGCTGCGGAGCGGGCTCGGCTCCCGGCTGGGAGCCCGCAGCGGCGGGTGGCTCGCCGGGGAGCCTACAAGCCAAAGGAGAGCCTGCAACATCAAAGCGGCAGCGGAGCGGGGGCAGGGAGGGGCTCTCGGGGTGTACACGTGTGTACTTTTCCAGAGAAAAGCCCCTAATTTTGCAAGTCGGATCCTTTTCTCTCTCTCTCTCTCTCTCTCTCTTTTTTTTTTTTTTTTTTCCGCTCGCATGGCAGACACGCGGAGAGATTCTTTAGTCCTGTACTTAACACTTCACAGTGTTTTTAGCAATTAAGGCGAGAGGGGGGTGGGTACAAAGATAAGCCACTTTTGCGCCCTGCAAGTGTGAAAGATAAGATAACAGTAAGCTGGGGCAAAACGTCTGCCTGCAGCCTCCCCCCAGCGATTCTGATCGGTCACCTCTTATCGCTGAAAATGTTCATTTCGAAAGCGGCTTCGAACAACAACAACAAAAAAAAAAAAAAAAAAAAAAAAAAAGGGAAAAAGAAAAGTATTTTCCGCTTAGAAATGCCATTTAAAGCCCGGTCCTCGCTCCGGCTCCCCGCGTCCTCCCCCCGCCGTGTGCCCGCACCGGGCGCGGCGCACCTCCCGCATCCCGGCGCGGCTCGGGGAAGCCGGATCGCGCAGGTAAGGAGGGGACCGAAGCCCTCCGGGCCCTCCTGCCCCTTGAACCCCCCCCCCAAAACCCCCCGGCCGCCTCGCTGCCTCTCTCCCCGGCCTGCGCCAGCCGCGCCGCAGGATCCCCTGCCGGCGGCGGAGCTCGGCGCCGCCTCGCCCCTGGCTTCCTCCCCCCGCGCCCCCCCGGCCGCTTCCGACCCCGCGGCCCGGCAGGCACACACCGGGCACGCCGCCCGGCCCCCGCCCTGCCCTCCCCTCCCCTCCTCTCCCCTCCCTTCCCATCCCCTCCGCCGCCGCTGCCCGCGGGCAGGATGCGGCCGCCCGCTCCTCCCCGCCCGCCGGGCAGCGCCCACGCCGGGGCCGGGGCCACACGCCGGGTTTCCCCCCCGGGAGGCCTCGCTCCGTCGCCGTCGACCGAGATCCCGGGGGAAAAAGGCCGGGCGCCGCCGCCCCGAGGGCCAGGCGCCACCGCGCTGCCCTCGGCAGCCGTGCGGGGCGTGTGCGGGGCGCTGCTTGCGGCCACCCCCGGCCCCGCCGGGGCCACCGCAGCGGCCCCCGAGCAGCCCCGACGGGCAGGCGGCCGGGGGGGGCTTCCCCGGGCTCGCCGCAGCAGCCGTCTCCTCCCGCCGCCCTTCTCAGAAACACCTCGGTGCCGCGTTCTCGGAGTGAGTGGGTCAGCAGCTGATGACAAGGGGAAAAAAAAAAAAAAAAAAAGAGAGAGAGAGCGAAAAGAAGAAGAAAAAAAAAAAAAAAAAAACACCCTCCCAAAGCCTAGCCTGGCGCGATTACTCATCCCCAGAGTTCCCCTAAGTCAGAGAAACTTGGCCAAGTCCCAAGGCCGAGCCGTTAGCACGGGCTGGGGCTCCCCGGGCACCTTCCGCCGCGGGCACGGGGCCGCGGGGCTCGGCGGGGGGCTTGGGGCCGGGGTCGGGGCCGGGGTCGGGGCCGGGGTTGGGGCCGGGGCCGGCGGGGAGCGCGCGTCCCCCCCAGCGCCGGGCGCTCCCGGCGCTCGCTCGCGTTATTGTGGAGCGTTTTTATCTTCACAGTCACATCGGCAGCTAACGAAGCTCGGCGGCTGCAGCCCACACGACTTTGGTTCCCTGCATTTATCCTTCAATAAAAGCCGATTCCTTTATTAGAAACAGGAGACGTGTCTCCTACCGCCCCTATCAAATCCCAACTGGCGAGGCGCAGCCGACACCTCCCCCTCAGCCCCCCCCCCTGCCCGAGAGGGGCAGGCGGCACCACCCCACGGCCCGCATCCCCCCCTCTACCCTCCCGGACCCCCCACCGAGCGCATCCCGCTCCCCCCGCCGACCCCCCCAGGGGCCGGGGGCAGCCCGGGCCCCCTCCCCGAGCCCCCCCGGGCTGGAGCAGCAGAGCCCCGGCGGCCCTGAGCAACCAGCCGGCTCCGGCACGGCACGGCACGGCACGGGCAGCCACCTCCCCCCCCCCAACCTCGGCTCCTTTACCCCCCCCGCTCCGCCAAATCAATCGCCCCCACCAGGCGCACCCACACGACTTTCGTTCCCCTGCATTTATCGTTCAATAAAAGTCGTTTCCTTTATTAGAAACAGAGGAGACGCTTCTCCCACCGCCCTCACCTCGTGCCCCCTCCGCGGGCGCAGCCGGCGGCCCCCCCATCCACATCCCACCCCCCCTCCCCGTCCCCCGTCCCCCCTGCGCCGAGCGCAGCCCTCCCCGGCCCCCCTCCTCGCTCCCGCCGCCCCCTAAAAATAATAACAATAACAGTAATAATAATAACAATAATAACAGCCGCCGGCCCCGGCAGCCGCGGCAGCCAGCCCCCCCATCCCCCTCCTGCGAGCCCAGCCGCCCCCTCCCCTTCCCTCTCAAATCCCCCAGCGCTCGGCGCAGCCAGCCCCCCCGCCCCCCCGCCTTTCCCCAGGCGCAGCCAACGACCCAGCAAATCCCCTCGCCCGGCTCGGCACGGCCCCCGCCCGCCCCACGGTCCCCCCCCCCCCCCCACACACACACACCCTTTGCATCTCCCCCTCCCCGGGCACCGAGCGGGGCTGCGCGGCGGCCGCGTGTGATGCTGCGAGCGGAGCTGCCGGCCGGGGAAAGGCTTCCCCGGGGTGCCGAGACGGTGCTCGGAGGATGCCGGCCAGCCGTGCCGAGCCGTGCCGAGCCGTGCCAAGCCGTGCCGCGCCCCTCCTCCGCGCTCCGTGGAGAGCGCACCGCGGAGCTCGCCCCGAGCCGAGGAGGGGCCGGGACGGAGCGCGCTGTGTAGCGCATTAAATGAATCGCCTGGGCTCCGGAGGAGGCAGGTGATTCTGCCCGACACAATGAGGGGTTGTGAGCGCTGCGGAATAAAGCGCCCTTCATCGGCCCCGGGGGGCGGCGGGGCCCGGCTCCGCCACGGCACCGCCTGGCCCCCGGGGGAGCCCGGAGCTCCCCGGCGCCCGGAGCCGCGGCGCCCCCCGACCGCGCCCGGAGAAAGGGAGGAGGCTGAGGGGGTGCTGGGGGGCTGCAGCCCGTGCTCCCCCCCCCGGGGAAGGCCCCCTGGGAGGCAGGGGAGCAGGCGGGGCACGGAGCCCCGTCGGGCACGGCACGGCGCGGCACGGAGCGCGGGGCCCCCGGGCGGCGCTGCCCGGGTTGGGGCCGTGGCAGGCGTTGTTTTCCTCGGAGAGCAGAGGAGGAGGAGGACGAGGAGGAGGAGGAGGAGGAGGAGGAAATCTCCGGGTTTTTAATGAGGGGGTGCAGCGGGGCTGAGCGCTGGGATTACACGGCGCGGAGCCGGAGCTGCGGGCTGTGTGTGTGCGCGCAGGGCTGGCCGTCCCCGCCTGTCTGCCTGCTAATCGCACGTTTTCCGCTGTTAAAAAGAAACCGAGACGCTGTGGCCGAGCCCAGCGCTGTCTCTGTGACTGTGACATGAAAAGATGGCGCTCTCTCCCCTCCCCCAGCCTCCCTCTCGGCTTACACTTCCTCCCCAACAGCTTTTGCCTTCCAGTTTTTTAAAGCCCTCTTTTCTCCTTTCCTTCCCCCCCCCCTCCTCCTCCGGCCGGATACCGCGAGCTTCCCAGCCGATCGGTGGGTCTCTTGTTATTGCGGCGATTATTTTTTAATTTTTTAATCATTCTTTTATTATGAGTATTATTATTATTATTTTTAATCTCTAACCTCGCTCTTTTCGCCTCTCCTTTTTCTCGGAAACCTCGCTCTCCCTCTCTTTATGCCTCGCTCTCTCTTGTGAACTTCTGCTGCTAATGGGAGGCAGTTTGCAAGAGGCGGCGGGGGGGGCGGGGGGGAGAGGAGAGGAGAGGAGGAAAAGAAGAGGGGGGGGCACTCACCCAGCCGCTTCTCCCCCACCCCTCCTATTTCCTCCCTCTCCCCCGAGGCAGCCGGGGCAGGAAGGCGAGCCGGATCGAGGGCTGTGCGTGCCGGGGGGGCAGGAAGGAGGCTCCGGGAGGTGCCGGCGACCCGGTCGCGCTGCGGCTGCCCCCGGGGTGAGGGGGGGCGGCTCTGCGGGAGGCAATCCCGGCGCTGGGCTTTACCTGGCCTCGTATTTTACGGAGCTGCGCGCCCCCGAGGTGGTCCCGGGTCCCGCTGCGAGGCAGCCTCCAGCCCCTCTCCCCGCGTTTCATCGCCAGCCCGCTCCAAGTGTTAAGTTTTGTTGTTTTTTTTTTTCCCTCCCCCCCCCATCCGTGTTTTTTTTTTTTTTTTTTTTTTTAAAGCCTGCAAATTAAATTCAGCGCCGCTCTCTCCTCTTCTTTTAGTGCCTGTTATGCTAATGGCACTTAGCGCCGGGGCGCTGCTCGCCGGGGATGCACCGAGGCCTCGGAGAAACGAGCCGCAGGCTCCAGCTCGGACCTTCCCCAGCCGGCGGCGAGTTGCGAGTGGCTGCCGAGCACCCGGCAGGGCGCTGTGCTCGTCCTGGGCGGGCTGCTGCCGCCTGCCCGAGCTCATTCCCGGCCGCTGAGTCCCCGCCGGGAGGTCAGGGTGGCAGCGGCGGCTCGGTGCGCGCCCGCCGCTCCTATTTGCCTAGCGCTTTGCATTGCGGGAGGACAGGGAATTTGGTAATTTTTCCTCCCCGCGGACGGTGGAAATGCAAAAAGGAGAGCTGCTGTTTCTAGGCAGAGACGCCCCGGCTACGGGGAGCTGGCCGAACCTGTCTGCCGTGCTTTCTGGAGAGGAGCCGGCAAGCCGGACACCTTTATCCATGGCTGGTGGAGCCGTTCTCCTGGGCGCCCGCTGCTTTTATCGCCACCTAACCCCTTCTTGCAGCCCCTGCCCTGCCCGGGGCCGCCGGTGCGGCCGGCTGTGCCCCCAGGATTGCCCTGCCTCGCCGCCAAGGAGCGGGCACGTGTGGCTTTCTCCAGCGCCTCCTTCCTCCGGCGCGTACTTCATCTATTCGTTATCAAGGGACGGTGTGTGGAGTGACTGAGCCTAATAAGTTGTCCACTTGTTCATTTCAGGAGCATTGATTTCTGGTTCCAAGGCACTCTGTTCTAGCACTGGCTACAGCTGCGGGGCATTTCGCAGCTGGTCTTTCGCCTAGACAAATATCAGCGAGAATGCGAGCGTTATTAGCCACATAAATAAATCATTAACGCGCACACAAATGTTATTTCAACCTAACTTCCAAGGAGAGGCCAGCCCAGCGGGGCAGGACGGAGCTGTGCATCGTGCACGGACCCGCCGGGGACCCCATGCAGCCCGGCCGGGGGTCGCGGGCAGGGGTCGGCACCCCCTGTGTGGGGCCAAGCAGCGAGGCCGATCTCCGCCCGCTCTCCAGCTCCAGATTGAACATTAACAGGGCCGGCGGGCCACAGGCCTCACCGCCCAGACCTTTGTCTGCTCTCTGAGGGCCACGGCGGGTGCTTTTCTCCCCGGGTGTGACCATGACCACACATCTCAGCACCGCCAGGCTGGCCGCAGCTGACTTGGCCAAGCGCCGAGCGTGCAGGCACAACCTCCCGGAGCTGGTAGCACCAGCAGGAGCGAGCACCCTGCGGTTCTTAAACACGCAGAAAAACAGCAGGACTGACATTTGCTGGGGCTGCTGCGCCTCCCACCAGGGGCTGGTGGCTCCTGGTTCCCCGGGGGCAGCGGTGGTGGGAGCGGGGAGCGGGGAGCGGGGAGAGGCAGCCGCCGCCGCCCGGGCCGTGCTCGCCCTGCCCCGTGGAATCCCGCGGGTGCCAGTAAAGCCCTGCCTGGGAGCCCTGCCAAGGCGGCCTGGCTTTGATATTCCGCACCACGGCCGCTCCTCCGCTCGCTCCTCATCACGCAAACGCCAGCTCGCCCGCCCCGGCGCTCTCCGCAATAAACACCGAACGCATTTCTCCGGGCTCCCAAAGTAAATATCGGATGGGGGAAGCGGGGCTGCGCCGGGCAGGGGGAAAGCTCCCACTTTTTAGCTCCCACTTTTTTTAGCAACCGCGGGGAGCGTTGCGCGCGCCGTCCCTCCCCGAGCCGGGCTCGGTGTGATTTACTTTCTGGTTGCGATGCAGATATTCGCCTGTCAGTTCAAGGGCAGGACAGAAACTGTGCAAGCGGAGTCTTGCGAACGGAAATCTCCCATTTACGAGGTTCTGCTCCAGCACCAAAAGCCACCCTCCAGCACCTTTGTTCTGCGCGCAGCTGCTTTCATCCCCCCCGCCCCAGCCGCGTCTCCCTGCGACCCCTCTTCCCCCCCCCCGTCTCCCTTCCCAGCTGGATTCCCGGCCTCTTCCCCACTGACCCCGGGGGGGAGGCGGCGGGGGCCGGGGGGAGGGGACGGGGAGAGGTCGATTATGAGTGACAAGGCGCATGATAAGAGCCGAAGCGACAGCAAAGCAAACAGGAGCGCTGCCTGCTGCCTCGCAGGGCCCTGCCGCGGCCGCGGGAGCCGTGCCTGCTCCGTGCCAGCCTCCGCACGCCTCCTGCCTCCTCCGGGGCCAGATGAAACACGTGGCGAGCCCGCACGGTGCCGTGCTCCCGTTTGCCTCCCCCGCTGGCTTTGCACAACGCCGTGCTGTCCACCGCAAACCTCCCCTCGCCTCCTCGGTTCCCCGCTGGCCATCGGGGCCGAGCCGTGCGGGACGAGCCCCCTCTCCCCGGGGAGGCTGCACCGGGCCAGGCTGCACCGGGCTGGCGGCTCCGGGAGGGCCGGGGCTCGGTTGCACCCCTGCTGGGGGCTGGGGCAGCCCCCCCAGCCCGGCCCTCCCCGCTGCCGAGAGCCGCCGGCGTTTTCAGCTCTAAAATGGCTGAAAACGGTGTCCCCGGGCATCCCCGCCCGGCACGGAGCGGGGCGAGCCCCAGCGCCCCCAGCACGGCGCTTATGGGAACAATGGGGCCGGCGCCGCCCGGTGTCACCGGGGGAAGTGCCCGGGGGCAGCCGGGGAGGGTCGGGGGGCCCGCGGATCTGCGAGGTGCCTCCCCGGCCGGCTGTGCGAGCCTGCCGTGCCCTTTAATCCCTTTATCCCCGCTCGCCTGCGGCGGGGCGAGCCGCGGGGCCGGGAGCCCGCCGCCAGCCGCCCCGGGGAGGGGACGCGCCGCAGATGTCGCCGGGTCGGGGCGAGGACCCCCTCCCCACCGGCACCCCCCGGGGAGCCGCCGGGGTCCCCCCCCACCCCCCGTGCCGTGCCCCGGGCGAGGCGAGGGGCAGCCCCCGGTGCGGTGCCCGGGATCGGCAGCCAAACGCTCGCCCGGCCGCGCTCCGAAATCCGGCAATTATGCAAATGTCCGGGATGCTGTCCCCTTTGATCTGAACTTCCTCAGGATGAGCCCTCCGCGCTCCGGAGCACGAAAATGCCTCTCGGACACGGAAAGTGAACTGCCGAGCTCCTTTCATCCCCTTTTGTTGCCCGCTGCGGGCTTCGCCTCCCGAGCCCGGCGTTCCCCAAACGTCGCCAAACGGGAAGCGAGGGGCTCCCGGGCACGGCGGGGGGCGACCCCAGGGACCCCTACCCCAGGGACCCCGACCCCAGGGACCCCGACCCCAAGGATCCCGGCCCCCAAAGACCCCAGCCCCGGGGCAGGGATGCTGCGGGATCGGGAGCAGCCGGGGCTGCGGGTTGTCATGGCGCGGCCAGGCGCCTTCCCGAGGCTTGTGCAGCCGACAGGGTCGTGCCCCGCTCGGGGTTCACCCCCCCGAGCCCCGGCTCGGTCCCGCGGAGACCCCAAAATAAACCCCGCGGGGCTCCGAGGAAGAGCAGGCAGGAGAAGGGGGGGGGAGGAAGGAAGCGCCCCCCCCTTCGACGACAAGAGCTCAGTCCCCGGGGGACTTTAAACTCCATCTTTTGTTGCGCTCGTTACCACCTCTCCTTTCGTTTCTGGCAGCCGCGATTAACGAGGCGCTGAGCGCACCGCGGGGGCAGTACGGCCGCGCAGCCGGGGACGGGCTTTTCGGGACTCCCGAGGGCCACGGCTGTTTATTTGGGGTTGTTTTGTTGCCGTTTGAGGCTGGTTGGTTTGCGCTGTTTGTTTGTTCCGTGGCGTTTTCCCCCCCCTCTCCCCCCCGCCTCCTTCTAAGAGATATTGAGAAAGTTTGCGCTGTCTTGGAAACTACTCCCCCGGCGTGAGGAGGATATTCTGGCCATTCGCTGGAGGCCATTTTATGAAGCCTGAAGGAGGTTAATTTCAGGAACACGAGGAATACGAGGTGTCTCCTTTTCCCTTCCCCTGCCATTCATTCCAACAAGCTCTGCAGGCCAAACGCTCGCCTGGATGGGCGATGGAGTCCCATCCACACCAGGGGTGAAAATGGATGTGCTCGTTCCCAGCTCTGTACGCACAGAAAGAGAAAGCCTATAACATACCTGTGACACAGGAAGGGGTGCATTTAAAGGAGGGTACAGAATAAGGGGAGTATCCTTGTCCTACGCAGGCTGCCTATTCTGTTTTGCTGGGATTCAGATTGCGTCTGGCCAACCATTGGTACAGACAACTGTGGTACTGAAACCGTGCCACTGCAAAACAAAGCTGAGCAAATGGAAGAAGAATTAGTCAAACTGCTTAAAAAATGTTGTCATGTTTGTTAACAAGCTGCTTAACTCTGGTGCCTAACAAACACTTGGAAAAGAAGTTTTTTTAATGAAGAAAAAAAAAAAAAAAAAGGCAACACCCAATACCCCTGCTTGCTTACAATTAAATGATGACAGCTTATAATGCATTTCTTCAAGACCTCCAGTAATATCAGGGCTCAGGAGACTTGAAATACCAAATTCATAGATTTTTAAACCAAGAAAGGACTGTTATGATCAGCTGCTCTGACCTGCTACATATCATGGGCCAGTGAATTTCAGCCAGACATTCTTGTATCAGACTCATAAATTCTGGCTGAGCTTTTAGCCTGGCATCCAATCTTGCTCTGAAGACTTTTAAGTAACAGAAGCCCCGCCGCCTGCCTCGGTCGTTCCAGTGGTTGTGTCCCTCACTGTTTTTAGAAAAATGCCCCTGATTCTGCTCAGAATTCATAGAGCTTCATTTTTCCGAAATAGGATCTCATTATGCCTTTGTCTGCCACATTAAAGAGATCTCTGCTATCAGAAATCTCCCCATAGAGACACTTAGGGCACTTAAAGACTGTGATCAAACCAAGTCATAGCCTCCTCTTGGATAAATTAATAGATGGGATTTCTTTCGTCTTATGCAATAAGATGTGATTCACAGGCCTTGAATCACTTCTGGAGCTCTTTTCCGATCCCACATTAATTCGCCAATGTGTTTTTGACATGCAAACACCACAACAGACCTGGGCGCAGCATTCCCATAAAGGTCTCACTCAAATCATAAGCGTTAATAGCATCATTAAGTTTACTTGTTTAAAATCCTGTGCGGATTACCTTTATAGATGGCCTTAGCAACACCAACTTTATTAAAAGCCCATTTAAAAAGTCGCCTGTCTTCATGCAGACTAGTGCTGTTCATCAAATTCACAACGCTGAGCATCGCTTGACCAAACTGCAGAGCTAGCTTCGTTTCTCTAGCGAGGGCTTTTTTCGGTGCTTCATCAGCCCTCGCCTTCAGCAGAGCCTCATATTTTTTCTTTTGTCTGCAAGAAGCCACTGCTGCATATTCCTACAACGGCACCAACCCTGGCTATGCTCTATCAGAGAGGGGTGTGCACAGAGCCCTGCTGCACAGTTCCCTCCTGTGCCTCTTCCCCTCCTGCAGCACCAAAGCCCCCCGTTAAGCTCCCACGAGGCTGGGGGTAGTTCAGCCCTTTCAAAGGCCGTGGTGGGTCTCAGTTTGGAGTCGCTCCTCCCCAGGTAGATCACAGACAGCCTCTGTTAGAGCTTCTTCAGCCACTGCAGACAGCCTGCTTTCACACCCGAGCCCATTCCCTTTCACATGAGTGTCTGCTCGGAGGGACGTACTATATGTAGGGTACAGCTGTCCCACTAGATACCAGCGGAAGCATGGCCACTGATAAAGAACTAGGAGCTGTCCTTCCTCTGCCCATCCTGGCAATGCCCATCCATTTTCCAAGCTTTCTCAGCTCCTGAGATAGCCTAGCCGTGCAAATGCAGCCTGGAACGGCAGGATCGTGGAGGGACCAAGGTCCGTGTGTTACAGAAGAATTGACTGCGCTGCCCCAGTGCCTTCCTGATCTCTGATCTTCTCCAGCTACGCCTGGGGCTTCACACAAAACACTGTGTACAAACTTCTCTACCATCTCACCAGGTGCTGCAAGCCCAGGCTCTGTTCTGCACAAGAGGTGGCCTGAGCTGTGGCCGAGCTGCCCTGAGTTATTTGTGTGAGAGGGACTCCCAAAAACCTCAGCCGGAGCTAGGGCTTCATCGTCCTAGGACTCGTATAAGGAGGGAGAAGCAGTCTGTGCGCCAAGGATCTCTTCCTATATCATTTGCCCCATCAAAAGCAGAAAATCACTTAGGACAGACACGATCTTGAAAATGGCTGGGCCTCAGCTTCATACACGATCCCTGTGCTTCCTGGCACAGGACTCATACCCGAGCAACACTCATTTACTTGTTTTTCTACCAAACGATGGTCTTTTTCTGAAGATATTCCCTAGGCCCAGTCAGAGATTGACACCAGTCTTGATGTCGTGGTCACACACCAAACCAAAAGTGCTTTTCCCACTGATGTTTTCCAGCTCGGTCAGTTCCCAGGCTGTCCCCACTGCCACCTCTGCCCCAACGGAGGTGGCAGCACATGCTGGAGCCTAAGTGAGCAGAGTGGGTCCACCTTCGAGTAGGAAGGCAGCCGTGACCTGCTTAGGAAAGGTGTTCCCATATGGGAGTCGTTCTCCCTGTGCAGATTAAGGGGCCGATTAAGGGGCTCTTACCCCATTTATTCCGCTACTGCCTCCAGGGACATGGTGCCGACGCAGCGCAAAGCCCGTGCAGCTCTGCTTCTTGCCCTGGGGTGAGCTATGGTGAAGTCCCTGTTACATCAGAGACTTCTTGAAGCTGCTGCTGCAACACCCAGAGAGGCCTGGTTTGCACAAACCACCACCGAGACGAGGGCAGCACGGGCTAAATTGAGCTGCTTTTGTGCGTGTGCCCTGACTCACGTTCTGTGCCGTGCCGTGGCACCACACCTGCCCCTTTAAGCTTAAATTATCCACTATAAAATTATTTTTCCCATGACACACGGCACAGCCTCCACGTCCTGCTAGTAGCAGCCCTCCCTTCGTTTATCCTTCCCACGTGCCCTCGTTTTGCTATGAGTCAGCCGCGCTGGCCCTCTCTTCCTATGACTTACACTTTCCTACCTCAGAGGACACGCGTGTCAGAAGACATCTACGATGGCCCCGTTTCTGGGCATCTTCTCATACAGTCGGCACCGCTCCCTTTGGGAAGCACCACCAGATAGCCACCAGGTTCAGATCAAACCCCAATTAGCCCCGATGGTGGAAAAGGGAACGCGGAGAAGTCACCTTTGTTACAACAAAGCGCCCTGGAGCAGCACATAATTCCAGTGAGCAGCGCGTTACCCTCACTCGGTGTACCAAAATGCGATTTATAATTATAAAAAGCGATAATTGGTCACAGCACCAGACCCACAGCTTTGAGGCAAGGTGTAGGACATGACAGGACTGCTTCCTTTCCCCCTAATTTTCCTGCAAAGAGGGCACGCTGCCCGGCTGCTCGCTACGACCTGCTCTTTCTTGCAGGCTGCCGCAGCCAGCCGGGTTTTGGGTCTAAGTGCCTGTTTTGGGGTCTGCTCTCCTCTAACTCCCCGAGGATTTTGTCATTAGCTTTCACGGAGAGCAGTACGGGGCTGGATGTGGAAAACCAATATTGACATTTCCTTGTTTAAATATCATACATCAGAGGGGGGTCACGGGAGCCAAGGCCACGAGAAAGGGTTCCCCCACAAGCTATTATTTCCTTTTAAAAAGCACCAGGGACCCAGCAGTCTCAACTGGGCCTCACACCCGCACGTCTGTCTGCTTCTCTCCGCAAGCTGGCTGGCTGGTGCCGGTGCCACTGGGCAAATACAGATGTTCAGGTCCTTTTCTTTCACCACGGGCCTCACTCATTGCTGCGCGGAGGCCTGGTGCTGAATGAATGCCTCATTTAAGCCCTCTTTCCACGGCTACGTGAGGCACGCCTCCCATAACGCGCTCACCTCGGTCTTTACTTGCAAAAACACACGGCGCTTCCCTCTCCGAGTCGAAGCAATCGGCACCCAAACTTATTTTTGAAACGAATTGAGCCAGCAGACCAGCAGCGTCTGCAGAGCCCGCGTGGCCCTCGCCTGGGAGATTAGAACCGCGGGAGGGTAATTTTGCAGTTAAATCAATAGCGGCCTCGTTCCGCACGAGGCTGATTTCCCTTCCCTCCCTGCAAAGCCAGCAGTCCTACGTGGGTCGAGGAGAAGACGGCCCATCAGGTGTCCTGCACCTGCACCCGCTCTGCCCGCCAGGGTTTGTGGCATCCTTTATCTCATCCCCACAGCCCCTAGCATGCCCTGCCTTGCCCCTAAGCTCCCCCCAGCTCCCGTGTGCGAGTGCCTTGCTCGGAGAGCAGGAGGCTCTCGAGGTGTGATGCTGAGCCAGAAAAAAAGGGTTTTGGGGGACCATTTGGAAAAAAAAAAGAATCAGAGGAAGCAATGGAAGACATGCCCTTTCCCCATGAGGGAATGGCTGCAGGATTTCTCTTTTTTATCTAAACCCCCAAACGGATTTGCCCCTAAAAGAAAGATAATCCACATTATGTAGAAACAAAATTACATTCACATGAACACCCGCACACAAACACGCACTGTTCTCCTCTGACGGCAGGACACGGGCTCGGGGAGCGGTGGCTTCAAGGAGCCATGGCCAACAAGCCCTCAGATGGAGCTAGGACCTCGCCTGCCTCCATGTGCCACCAGAGCATCTCTCCTTCTCATCCCCAATCGTAGATTTTGCAGTTTGGCTTCCCTTACTTGGGCAGGCAGGAACAATCCACCCTCTGTGCACACCCGGCTCCCAGCACAGTAAAACTGCTGTCAGGTAACTCAGTCCTTGCGAACCCGGAGCGATAAAATACCACGAAATTTGCCCCACGCCTCCAAGGTAGCGTGTTGGTTCCCCCACTCCTCTCTTCTCACATCCTGAGCCTTACCCTAGCCCCAAATTTCTCCCCTCTGCCGCAGCTTGCCTACCTTGCAGGGTCCCCGCTGGCTGCTCGGAGCCATCAGGGTTCGCCCCTTCTGCTTTAGCAGCGCTCTCGGCTGTTTTGTTTCTGAGGCTTAGCAATCACCCCATAAGAGCACTTCCAAGGAGATTTTAAAATGCGTTCGGGGCATCAAGGGACAGCAGCAGGAGGACTATCTGAACCACTTTGGTCTTAGACGTTTGGACTTAGATCCATCCAGGCATTAATTCAGTGAAAGCCAGACAGGATCAGGCTGAAACTGGCATTATGCACTGTTGGAAGCAAATCCAATTCACATAGTTTTAAGCACACGCAAACCATTTTCTATGGGGACCTGGAGTGCTTTACAAGAGTGCTCAAGGGACCAGGTGACTTTTAGCGTGGTGAATTTCAGCAGTGTAACCAAGGCTTAGTGCTGTGTCCACAGCCCTCCCCGAGGTAGGGATGACTGCAAAGGCCAAGCCACGAAGTTGGAAAAGGGTTTATTTTTTTTTCCTTTTCCACTGCCACTGTCCTTTTTTCTGCCTCTCGTTGCGTATCCCGCTTCCAGGGAAAAGCGCAATATTGTATCACTGTGACACAAACCCTTGTTTTTCTCTCTCCAAAGACGCTGCAGGTACCTGGCAAGAGAGCAGCCCTGTGCAGAACTGACAGGGAGGTGAGGACACCCCGGGGCCATCCTTTGGCTACCGCTCCCCACCTTGCTCCAAGGTGTTGCTCCTAGCTCCAGCCCGTGAACAGGGAGGCCCAGGGCTACAAAGAGCAGTGGTGTCTAACACCTGTGTGACACCTCGCCTGTCACGGGCGTACACCACCCTTGTGGGACATGGCAGCTCTACACAAACCCCATCAGGCCCTCGGTAAACATGTTCCCACATGGCTTGCCACGAACATCCCCCCAAATAGGGAAGAACCTTGCCTCAAACCAACCCCAAACAGTTGCAGACACACATGTATTGACAAGAATCACCCTGACACCTTCACGCTCTTTCTGAATGCCACGTGTGTGCCCTTTTGCCCTCCCACCCCCAGCAGCCCGAGGCTCAGCCCCGTGCCATCAGCACCCCCGGTCCCCGTGCTCCGGACGGGGCCTGTCCCCATCTCCCATCCCCTGCACAGCTCTGACACCAGCCACGTCTGCAGCACCAGAGCAACCGCTCGAGGTGCAGCAAGGGCACATGAGTCACTTTCCTCCTCGCCAGCACTGTCTGCTCCGCTCTGCTCTGCCGGGGATGACACAGTGCTCGCACTCACTGCTCCGAAGCAGCTCTCCAAGACACGGTGCAGGTTACGGGTTCCTGCCTCCCTCCGGCTTTTGAGCTTCAGGAGCAGTGTTTTGTGCTCAGAGGGCCTCGCCGTCTGCTCAGCACTGCCAGCTTGGTGCTCCCCCCTGGCTCCCCTCAGCCCCCCGGTGCGTTAAACCTTCCTGGGGGGCTGAGGGAGCGTGGCAGCAGCGCTGGGGCTGGCAATCACCCCCGGGGGCTGGTAACAAGTGTGAAAGCAGCCAGCCTGCGAGGTGACACTGGCACGAGGTGACACTGGCACGGTGCTCCCCAGGCCACCCAGTGCATCCCCCCCGCTGCTGCCACCCCGACCCTGGCCCCTGCGGTGGGGACATCCCGCGATGTCCCGCCTGGCCGAGGGCAGGGGGGGCGACGGCTGCATCCAAGCTATTTCTTTTGCTCGTCCCTTGGCCGTAAGTTCCCCCGTCCCTCTTTGTTTTATAGCTGCTCAAGTTTACTTGCAGAATTAAGACAGATTTGGGGGGGGGAAGGGGAGGAAGGGGGTAGGAAGCCTTTGTTCTCCGGAGTGCGCTTGTCTTACTTTTGCATCATGTGGCCTGAGCAGCCCCCCCACCCCGCCCCGGCCGTATTTACTCTATCTCGAGTGAGTCCTTTGAAGGAGAGGGCAGAGCCGTCGTTAACCCCCTGCGCGCCTCGCCGGGCCCTCGGCCTCCGGAGCCGGCCCCCGGTGGCGGCGGGGACGAGGGCCGGGGCCCCCGGGGTCGCCTCGGTGGCCGGGGTCGCCCCCCTCTTCCCTCCCCTCCCGTCCCACGCAGCCACGCGTGGACGCGGCCGGCCCACGGCAGCCGCGGGGATCCCCGAGGCCGGGCTGCTGCCGGCGATGCCTCCAAACTCGAAACAGCTGCCGGGCTGCGCTTTGGCCTGCCTGCTAAAAATCCGCCGATCTCCTTTTAATCTGTTTCATATTCGCAAATTAAGCACTTAGCCTAGGTAATAAATCACGCGGCAGTTTACGAGGCGAGCAGGAGACAAACAAGTGGAAAGGGAAAACAACCGCCTCGGAGCGCAGCACGCGAAGATGCGACCGCCGAGATGAAAACGCTCTCGGGAGCCTTGCCCCAGCCCCCCCGGGAGCCGGCAGCCCCCCGGAGGCAACCCGGGCTCCCTCCTTTGTCTGTCTGTCCGGCCGGCACCTGGCAGAGCCGGCAAATATCGAGGCAGGATGATGGTAGCAGCCTCGCCTCGCACACCCACGCCGGCCGGCCGGGCGGTGGGAGGGATGCTGGAGCACAGAAGTGCGGGGGGGGGCATCCCGCAGGGGCTGCTCCCCGCGGGCACGCAGCCGGGGCCGGGCAGAGGAGCCCCCCGGGGCTCCGCAAAACACGCGTGGGGCCGCTCCGCCCCGCTGCTGCCGGCCCCGGGGGGCACGGAGCAAGGGCCCGTCTGGCGGAGGGGGGCACCCCCGGGATGCCGAGGGAGCGAGGGCCCGTCCCCTGCGGCCGGGGAAGGGGTCGACACGCTGGGGGAGCCCCCCTAAAAGCCAGCCGGGAGCTGCCGGAGGGGGTCGGAGCGGTGCCACCCGCGGCGACAGCGCGGGACTCCCCGGGGGATTCTGGCCGGGGGGAGCAGGAGAAGGCTCCAGACAAAAGAGCCGGCGCTGAGAGCCCTCCTGGCAAAGCCGCAGCCCGCCCCGAGTGCTCCGGCACGGACTTTTCTCCCCCCGCGGGGCTCCGCGCCGAGCCGAGCCGTGCCGAGCCGTGCCGAGCCGCCTGCGGGCGGGGAGCGGGGGGAGGAAACCAGGGGCGCGGGGGGGTCGTCAGCAGCCCCGGGGAGAGCCGAGGGTGAGGGTGAACGAGGGGAAGTCCCGCGGAAGGGAGCGCCACCGACCTGCCGCCGCGTCCACCCGCCGCGAGGTGCCGAGCCGCCGGTGCGGGGAGGCGCCGCCGGAGCCCTAGCTCAGAGCTCCCCCGAGCCCGGGCTCCGCTCCCCGCATCGCCCGCCAGCAACAAAGGCAGCGACCGGCGGCTTCTCCACTCGCCTCCCGGATCGGAGATGCCCCGCGCCCCGCTCCGCCGCCTCGCCCCCCACCCCCCCACCCTCCCCCCGCCTCTCTCTCGCTTCGTCTCCGCTCCGCCGACGGCTCCGGGCAGCTCTCCCCCAACCCTCCCCCCCCCCCCCCATTCCCCCTTTCCCCGCCCGCCCTTCCCCAATTTTCCATTTTCAGGGACTTTGGCTCGCCGCCAGAAAATGTCAGGAGGGGATGAAACTTGACACAGGGAGCTCAACCCGGAGCGGTTTCCTCCTCCCCCCCCCCCCCCCCTTCCCCTCCCCAATCCCCCCCCCCCCCTAACCTCTCCCCCCCCGCCCCCGTCCCCAGCCCCCGAGTTAACTTTGAGACACTTTGGCCGTATTTCAGCTTGCGAAGGAGGGGAAATTGCGGGTCACTGGTGCATGGTCGGGCCGGGCGCTTTTTATTTTTTATTTTTTTTATTATTTTTTTTTTAATTATTTTTTTTTTAATTATTTTTAATTTTCAACTGTAGGCGCCGGGGCCTGAAGGCACATCTGCAGCGAGCCCCGGCTCCGCACCTCGCCCCCAGCCGGCAGGATGAGGCCGCGGGCTCGGGAAGGTGGCCAAGAGACACGTCGGGGGGGAAAAACCCACTCCCTCCCCCAGCCCATCTCGCTCCTGAGCTCCCAGCCCTGTCCCGGGGGTCCTGGGCAGCTCCGGGGAGCGCTCACCGGGAGGGCAGCGGGGCCCGGTGCTACCGGGGGGCTGGGGACGGAGCCGGGGGGGGGGAAAGCTGCGAGGAGGAGCGCAGGCAGCGGAGCCCGTGCTAACTCCGGGGAGGATGCCTCAGCACTTTCTCTATTATGCATTTCCAGCACAAGGAAAGCTAATTCCTCCGCTGAGGGCCTCAATCAGGCATTTATTTGACACTCATGATGCATGAACGGCTAAACACTAGTCTAAGCGGAGGATCAGCCGCTAGTTTATAGCTCGCGAGTTTTTTGATGCAGGTGAATTATGTTGATCTCTGAATGCCTCGTATTCCTGGGGGGAGGAGAGAGGGCGGGGAGGGGGGGGGAGAGGATTGAGGAGAGGGAAAACGCGGAGGGGGGAAGCGTGGGGGAGCTCAACTTCTCCGAGCTCCTCTCCCGCACGCTGGGAAACTCTCCGGCCGGGAGCTTTGGCCGGCACCTCTCCTCGCCCCCAGGGCCCTCTGTTGCCCCCCAGCCCTCCCTAGTTGCCCTCGTCCCCCCCTATGAGCTCTGCAGAGCCCCGCAAGCATCCCTCCGGGGGGGCCACCGTGCGTGCCCCGTCCCCGCCGCGGCGGGGAAGCGCTCCCCGGGGGAACACGGAGCGGGGAGAGGCACGGAGACAACATGGAGGGGGGAGCAGGGGAGGAGGAGGAGGGGAGAAACCATATGGAGCAGCGGGGAGGGAGAGGAGGAGGGAGGCAACGCGCACGGAGCCAGCCGGGAGCGCCGGGGGTGGGAGCCCCGGGGCCGGGCGGCAGCGGCCGGGGGCGCTGGGGAGGGAGGGGGCGGCCCCAGGGGGGTCCCGGGGGGCTGGGGGGGTCGGGGGGCAGCGGGCAGCCCGGCCCCGCCGCTGCAATCCCGAGGCGGTTTGTGCTTTCTCCTCATCCCCTCTGCTCTTTTCCGAGCACAGCCCTTAATTCCAACCCCCCCTCCCCATCCCGGGGAGATATTTTTTTTTAATTATTATTTTTTTTTAATGTATTTTTTTCTTCTTCTTCCTCCTGGCCTCTTTCCAACTGTTGTTCCAGGACCGAAAAAAAAAATAAAATAAATAATAATAACAATTAAGTAGGAGTCATGTCTTGTGACTTGCACAATCTCTTCTAACGCCTGAGTTCAATTTTACACAACATTTAATACAAATATTAAAAATCAATATATCAAGGGGGTTGTTAATGAAATGTTACAGTGAGTGTGTGTCACCAGATAGGATTTCGGTGGGAAACGTGTCTGATTTAGCAAAAGCCGAATGCCGTCGTGTTCTTAATCCTCCTGCTAAAAACAAAAGATAAAGGTGCTCATTAAATCATATCAAATCGAATTAAAACTCTATCGGCGGGTCCTGCCAGCAGAATGGGAGCCTGGAAAGCAGGGGATGGAAAATGAATCTCAATGCATCTCTTGACAACGGAACAGGAATCGGAACGCATTAAAAATAAATCAGAGCGCTGCTGTAGGTCACAGCACGGGGATTAGGCTGCACCAGCATAATGGGACGGGAGGCTGAGAGGCAGGGACTACCCCGCAGGTACGTCCCGGCCCCTGCCGCTGGCAGGGGGGAGCCGGCCGCAGTTTTTAAGCCGTGGGTCACGCCAGGTCTGTAGGACAGAGGCTTCGCCCTGTTCAAGCAGCTTCTGGGCCGGCCCTTCCCCGGCTGGCTCTCAGGGCTGCAGCGTGCCCCAGCTCCTCGGCACGCTGCCAAGCCAGCGCTTTGCTGGCTGCCGCCTTCCTCCCCCTCGCTCCTTTGCACCTCTCCTTTCCCCTGTTTTTTTTTTTTTTTTTTTTTTTTTTCCCCCAGGCTCCTGGCCTGTCCCCGCTCTCCCCGGCTCGGCAGCGATGCTCTCTCCTCTCCCCCGGCCCCTCGCGCTATTCAGCCTCTCCCCGTGACCCCTCGCAGGGCTTCTCCTGCCTGCCAAAAAGCTGGCAGCTGCCAGGGCGGCGGCGAGGAGCGGGAGCACGGCCGACAGCCGCCGCCGTCCCGCCCGCACCCGCCGTTGTCTCGGCGCCCAGCTGCGAGCCTGGCGCTCCGGGGAGGGGACGGAGGGGCTGCTCTGCTCCCCGCCGAGGTGTGGACGGGAGATAAGGGCGAGGAGAGGAGCGGGGCTCGCCTCGGGGGGCCCACAGCGTGCTGCCTGCCCTGTGCGCCGCTGGCCCGAGAAGCTGCGTGCTGCTGAGCAAGGCACAGCCAGGGCAAGGAGCCACACGCTCTGCTGGGAGCGCAGCCCAGCTGGGGTTTGCTCGTGGAGATGGTGGGGTTGCAGCCCTGTCCTCTGGGGGGGTCCAGGCCACGGCTTGTGGGTCCTTCGGGTGCGTGGCTCGTCCCTGTGCCTCCTCCCCATGGCCCAGGCCATGCTCCCCTGCTGCTCCCCTGCCCTGTGCCCTGGGAGAGGGCTCTGACCGCGGGCTTAGCCCCACCGTGGGGCCAAGGTTCCCGGCCTCACCCCCAGCTCTCCCGCCTGCCTTCCCAAGCCTGGCTGGAGCCTGCACTTGGACTTCGCTCTCGGCTCTCATGCTCCGGCCCACAGACCCCAGCCACTTTGCCCTCCTCTCCCGAGGGCACCCCAGGCCAGTCCCTCTCCCCACAGCCTCCCAGCCCATGGCGAGCCCTCCCTGCCGGGCTGCGGTGCCGCGCAGCCCCCTGCCCAGCTCGGCGGCCACCTCTCGCCCCCCGTGGGCCCGCGGGCAGTGGAAAGCTCTGCGAAACCCGCAGCCGGCGAGGAGAGCTGGGGGGGGTGGGCTGCGCTGCAGGAGGCAGCGGGAGGCTGATACGCGGCACCCGGGCGAGCTCGGCACCGAGCCCGGAGCGTGCAGCAGGAGCGCGGCGCCCCCAGCGTGCGGCGACCGGGGCCGGCCCCGCCGAGCCCTGCCCGGCCCCGCCGAGCCCTGCCCGGCCCCGAGGCGGAGCGGGGGCCCGGGGCTGGCAGCGGGGTCCCCCCCCCCGGGAACAGCTCGGTGCCGGCGCTCCTCCCCGGGGCCGCCCCGGGAGCGGTTATGCGTGCAGCAGCGCCGGGGCGCGATAAACAACGGCGGCCAGCGGCCCTCCGCCCGCTGCCAGCACGGTGGCACGGCGCCCGGAGGCAGCTCCCCCCTTTTCTCGCCCCGGTTCTCCCCCCGGCCCGGGGCCGCGGGGTCCCTGCGCTCTGCCCCCGGGGGCGGCGGGGGCTCCGTGCGCGCCCCCGCGGGCTCCTCTCGCCGGGAGCGCAACTCCTGCTCCGACCTGAACTCGCAGCCGCTCTGTTTGTTTATTTCCCGGCCGCGGTGGCCGGCTGCCAAGCACGCGGACCTTTCCTATTAAAAACCCATTTTTCTTGCCCTGCGCGGAGCGGCAGTTTGCTCGCCGCGCTCCGCTCTGCCGCGAAAAGAAAGCGCGGCCGGGTCCTCCCGGGGGCCGGGGGCGGGGGATGGAGCCGTGCCTGCCTCCCTCTCTCCCTCCTTCCCTCCCTCCTTCCCTCCCTCATCCCTCCCGGGGCTGCCGGGGGCTCCCGGGGAGCCTCCCGCCGCCGCCGCCGTGCCCCGGGCCGCGGTGACCGCCCTCGCTCCCGGCCGAGCCATTTCCTGCCCTCCGGAGCCGCGGCCAAGCGGTAGCCGGGGCACGGATGGCAGCGGGGCTGCGGGCTGGAAACCCCAAAAGGAGGCGGGGGGCGGCGGCCGGTCCCGTGAGCCGTGGGGGCAGCGCAGCCCGGGGCTCCCCAGGCAGGAGATGCTGCGGGTGCGCTGCGAGCCGCCTGCGGCACCCTGGGGTGCCCCTCTCTCCCCTCGTCCCCCGGGAAGAGCTGGGAGCCGTCCGAAGCGAGCCGCTCGTAGGGCAGATACAACAATAAAGTATATTGAAATAAGTCTGCGGTTGGTGAGTTTCCAGCGATACTTAATGGCACTCGCAGTAAACAGTCACTCTCTGTGCTAGCGGGGAAAATCATCCAGACACAAGCACATTCCACCCTCTTTAGGGCTCCCTGGCTGTTATTATAGTTATTGCATTACTCTGGTGTAAGCCTTTTGTAACTAAGCTTCTATAAAGCCCCGCTTACAAGCACCCTGATTAGAATTTTCCTTGCCAGTAACCAAAGGCCACCCGCTTTCCAGTGCTATACAGAGGGAGCCGTCAACAGCCACCCCTCTGAATGTGCGCTTTGTTCCTGGCAACAAGGAAACGAGTGGGCTTCTATTGGGGAGAATGCAACCCTTCTTTTAAATATCACACAGCGAAAGCTGATGGGGCACCGGGCTTTGGGGGGAGAGAGACGCGCCGGGGTCACAGGAGCCCGCTGCCACTCAGCCGACAGCCGGGGGATCAGCGGGCTGATCCCGGCTCAGCGGCGGGAGGAAGGAGAGGAGGCCTGGAGAAAAGCAGGACGCCGGGGAAAATTGCCGGTGGGGCATCACACCCCGGCCCCCAGCTCCCCAGGGGCACCCGGTGGCGATGGGGCAAGCCCTGCTCTCCCCGGGTGGCTGCAGCCCGGCAGCAAGCAGCGATGCCGCCGGCCTCCTCCGCAGCCAGCCTGCTGCTGCGAGCGGCCCAGAGCCCGCCTGGCCGGGTGCAAGCAATTACTTTCATACGTCCAACATGTATGTTAGTGACATTACTAAGGAGGTGAGAGCTTGGCGCTCGCAGGGCCGAAGTGCTGGGCTTTCGCTTTCATGCAGGATGTGTGTAACACAGAGTCTTTTCTCAGCTCGCCTGATTTTTAACTTCCTCCAAACCTCTCTCTTTTTTTTTTTTTTTTTCTCTGCTCGGAGAGCAGCAACGAGAGACCGAGAGGAAACACGCTGCTGCTGTGCAAAATGTGGACCATGTGTGGGAACTATTTACTCAGAGTGCAACTGCAGGCACCAGGCGAGGGGCTGGCAGAGCCGGGGGGCGGCGGAGACAGAGGCTATGTCTCTCTCGCTTTTTTTTCCTCTCCCCTAAAGCCCAACCACGTCGCTGTGTGTGTAACAGTGTGTTTTAGTGACTTTCTCGCTGGGCACGTTTTGTGTGTTTTTTTTTTTTTTAATAAGTCCGAGGCTTTCGCGATTTGCTTTTGTGTTTGCCCACCTCAAGCCTCTGCGGGCAAAGGGTTAAATCTTCGGAGCAGTGGAAGGAAGCAGCTGAGTTTCAACAAAAAAAAAAAAAAAAAAAAAAAAAGGTGGGGGGGAGAAGAAAGGAGCAGGAGCGGGGAAGAAGCGAGGCGAGAGGGCTGCACGGTCCCCTGATTGTCCCTTTGGCTGCTGTGGAATAATAAAAATAATTAATAACAATAGTAACCCCCAGCCTTTCTTTTCTATTTGGCTGCATCAGGAAGTGCCTCTGGCCTTGAAGCTCCCTATTACCTCTCTTCCTTCCACCCCCCAGTCCTTTCCCTGGGAAGTGAGAAGAAAAAGGTCTGCAGCTGACAAATATTATCCATCCTTTTCATCGATCGGAGCATATACAGATGTGATAGCTTGATGTACCCTGCAAACCGGCTGATCCATCGCTTTCTCCCTCTCTCGCTGGCTCTGGTTCGGCCCCCTCCTCCTCCCCCTTTGTTCTCCCCCCCCCCCCCCCCCACTCCGCCTTTCCCTCTCTTTAAATAGATTTCAAGGCGCTGCCTGTTGGAGAGCAGCTCTCCAGAGAGAGCGAGCTATTGCTTCCCTGCCGATAGCCTTCCCCCCCCCACCCCCTTCTTCTTCTTCTTCTCCGGTTTCCAAACAGAAAACAATCCCCGGGCCGAGGGACCTGCGCTGGGGTTTCGGGGAAGGAGTCAAACCGGCGGCGAGCGAGCCGCAGGAGCGGGATACGGAGGCAGCACGGGCTCGTCCCTAGCCCTGCGCACCAAAAATAAATAAATAAATAAAAATTTAAAAAAAAAAAAAAAAAAGGCAAAGAAAGACGATCGCCCCGCGCGGGCTGCTGTAGCAGGCACCCGCCATCGGTTTTTCCAAAGGTTAGCCGAGGTCCCCGGCTCTCGCAGACGGGAGGCGTTACGAAACCGCCTTTGTATGTGCGGGCGCTTACATAAAGCGGGGGGGAGACGGCGCCGGGGGAACGCGGAGCCTGCCCCGGCTCCGGGCTGCCCCGGGTGGGCGCCGGGCCCCCGGCCCCGGAGGAGCTCTCGGGGAGATCCCCGCGGGCGGCCGGGCCGAGGAAGGGGAGCTCCGGGGAGCCGGGAGCCGGCCCTGCCGGGGCGAAAATGGAGCGGGAGGAGGGAAAAAAAAAAGAAAAAAAAAGAAAAAAGTGCCGCTGGGAGAGATGCCGGGCTCTGCCCTCCGCGTGCCGGTGCGAGAAGGAGTTAAAGGCAAGCTGCTTTTTCGATCGAGCTGCTCGCTTCCCCGAGCGTCGGAAGGAGCGGCTTGCTAGAAAGCCGTCCATCAGCAACCAGTCCAACCTGCCCGTGATAATATGCGATCAACACCAAATCACCCCCGCTAGGCACGATCCATCATCGCTCCGATGCGACGGGCCCTTGTATGGCTGTGTCTACACGGGGGGCGGGCGGCGAGGGAAGGGGAGGGAGCGGAAAGGGGAGAGCGAGAGCGGGCGGGGGGGCCTCGGCAGCCACCGGAATGGGGCTCGGAGCCCCCCAGCCCTCCCCTCCCCGGCTCTCGGCGAGCCCCAGCCGGCGGAGCCCGAAGTTGCGCGGCCGGGGCCGAGCGGGGAGCCTGGCAGCCGGCCCCGCCGCCGCCTCCGCCTGCCATCAGCCTCCCTTCCCCCTCCCCGCTCCTCCGGGGCCAGCTTGACTGGCGTAAAATTAATAATTAATCGGGTGAAATTGATTAAAGGGCTCGGCGCGCGATGGGGGCGCTCCGAGAGCCCTTCCCCTTTCCCAGCCGCTGCCGGGGACTCGCCGCCGAGCCGGGGGAGCTCCGGCCCGGGCAGGAAGGAAAAGGGGAGGAGGAGGAGGAGGAGGAGGAGGAGGAAGGCGGCTGCAGCAGCAGCAGCAGCAGCAAACGCCGCCGGTGCCTGCGGGTTGCGACCGAGAGCGGCCGCGCTCGCAGCAGCAGCAGCAGGCGGGGGCTGGCCCCGGGGCTGGCTCTGCTCGGCGCAGCTGGGTGTGCGAGCGTGTGTGTGTGTGTGTGTGTGTGCGCGTACAAAGCCGGGGCCCGGGAGCTGCCCGAGGGCGGTGCTCGGCACCGCAAGGCCAGCCTTCCACCCCCCCTTCCCCTCTTTTTTTTTTTTTTTAATTTATTTTTTTTCTCTCCCCCCCCCCCCCCCCCTCCTCGCCGCGCTCTCGGTCTCCGGCACGGAGGGAGCGGGGAAGCGCAGGGGCCGCGGCCGGGCCGGCACACGCCTTCAGCCCGCAGCCCCCGCCGAGCTGGGAAAGGGTTAAACGGCGGAGGGGGACGGGGGATGGGAAGCGAGGGGAGGGGGGCTGCCGAGCAGCGCTGAGCGCAGGGAAACCACAGCGCACCTGGGCTCGGCTCGGGAGCCGGAACGAGCCGCCGCCTCCTCCTCCTCCTCCTCCTCCCTCCCTCCTTCCCTCCCTCCCTGCCTCTCTCCCTCCCTCTCTGCCTCCCTCCCTCCCTCCCTCTCTCCCTCCCTTCCTCCAGCTCGGTGCCTGCCTGGCCCGTATCGCGGCTCTATCTCTGCAGCAGCGGGAGCTCAGCTCCTCCGCTCCTATCAGCTGCTCCTCCTAACCCCAGTGACCCAGATAAGCGCGGCGGCCTCACCCCCCTCCCGCCCACCAGCACCACGGGGAGGGGGGAGGACGGGGACCCGGCCCGGCTTCCTCCCCGCCCCCGGCACGGCTCGGCCTGGCCCGGCCCGGCCCGTCGCCTCCAGCCCCGGGGGGCTCCCTTCGGCCCCTGTCCCCTTGTCCCCGACCTCCGACGGGGGGGACACCCCAGCTGGTCCCGCATCCCCCCCCCCAAGCCGGGCCCTTTCGCCCCCCCAGCCCAGTGCCCCTCCTGGCCCGCCCGGGGTCATTGTTCGCCTGCGCTGAGCCAGCCCGCCGTCAAAATACTAATTAAAAGCCAAACAAACACCCCGATCCGGTCTTTCCTGGCCACGCGGGTCGGAGCCACCGCAGCCCAAGTGTTGTTATTCCTGGCCTGGAAATAGCCCTGGCTCCGCCCTAGACAATCGGCTGTCAGAGGCCTCTTCTCTTCCCCTCCCTGGAGGCCCTTCCCTGCCCTGTTTTATTTACTTTTGAAGTGTCTGGATGGATGGATGGAGAACTGCGAGCGGTGCTTTCTTCCCCCGGCTCCCTGCAGCACCGGGGCTCCGGCTGAGCCTGTTACAGCAGCCGGCAGCTCCGCATGACCCCAGATAACCCGGCCCCGAGGATGGGGTTATCTGGGCTGGGGGGGGGGAGAACAGGGGGCACCCCACAAACCGGGAGGCATCCACCCATCCCCAGCCCTTGGGGAGGGGGTCCCGGCTCCCCTCCGCTCTTGGGGGAGGCGGAAAAAGGAGCCGGCAGCCGGGCCCCGTAACGCCACGAGGGGATAAACACCAAAGTTATCAGCAGCCGTGACCAAAATAAATGCCCGTGATAAAGGAGCACTGACAGGATGATCCATTATGCGGGTGTCACGGCGTACAGCGAGGTTCAATCAGATCCGTCGGTTGCCGTGGACAACCGGGGAAGCGGCGGGACCGGGGGGGGGGGGGCTCGCCCACTTTCCCGGTGGTGCTCGCCGGGATGGAGGTCACACAATGCCAGCTGCGCCAGGGTGGCCCGGCGCCGCGGGGAAGGGAAACACCGCGGCCCCCCCGGGCTGCCCCTGCCTCGCCCCGACGCCCCTCCGACGGCCGGGGGCTCCGGGGGGCTCTGGGGGGTCGCCCCCGGCCGTCGGGGAGCCGAGCATCCTCCCCACGCGTGACCGCGGGGGCGAGCCCTCCCGTCTGGGCTCGGCACGGCTCGGCTCGCTGTGGAAATCAATGAGCGTTTGTTCCGTGCTGCGCGGCCGGCTTGCGAGCGATGCCCTGTGAGAAGAGGGGAAGGGGAGGGGAGGGGAGGGGAGGGGGGGCTGCGGGGCTCTGCGGGCTCCGAGCCCCCCGCCGAGCAGCCCGTGGGGGTCGCCGGGGCCCCCGGGTTGATCACGTCGAGGGGTTCGCTTAATGAAGGATTAGGGGCAGCGGGGACAAGCTGCTGGCCCCGTGCCACATTCCTCCGGACCGGGCCGGGGGCGGCGGGGTCGGGGACCCCAAGGACCCGACGGCAGGTCCCGGGGGGAGCGAGGCCGGGCTGTCCCCTCGGGTGCCCTTTTGGGGAACTTCCCCGGGGCCGGCAGGGGGTGGCCCCACGGTCCCGAGCCTTCCTCCCCAGCACCGGCGTGCGTCCCCCCCCCGCCGCCACCCCCTTCCCGTCACGATTTAATGCTTTTCATGTTCTTCGGCAACTGCGTTTCCGCAGAGAAACCCCGGCGCGTTCCCGGCTCCGCGGCTCAGCTGTATTGTGGCGAGCTGAGGCGCAGCCGGAGTGAATCCATTACGCCTCGATCCTACAATACAGGTTTATGCGGATACCCTCTGATTTACATTTAAAACAGCGCGCAGCCATTGTCTGCCAGCCTGAAAAGAAAACACAGCCCCGTAACTTCAAATGACCTTCAAAGAAACGCAATTAACTGCCGTAATTATCGGTGCACGCCTTTTAGAAGAAAAAAAAAAAAAAAAAAAAAAAAAAGACACAGGTGCTCGCCTCGCCGCCGTTCCACCTGGCTGAGCAGCCTCGTCCTGCCGCCGAAGGACCCCCCCGCACCCCCGGCACCCGCACACCTTCTCCGTGCCCAGGCGCGGGGCTGGCCCCGCCGTCCCTCCGTTTGGAAGCATCCCTCCGGCCTCCCCTTCCCCCGCCTGGGCTGAGGGACAGCTTGCTCAGCTCGCCGAGGCTTTGTCACACCGCCGCACACACCGCCACGGCGCTGAGCTGGTGCCGTGCTCGCTTCCCGGCTCCCACAAAGCGACCCCCCCCCCCCCCCTTCCAACCCCCCAAGCCCCCAAGCCCACCCCTTCGCCGGGCCGCGAGGAGACGGGATTTAGGTTAATAGGATGGGCTTTGATCCGTGGTCCCCTTCGCCCTCCCCTCACCCCGAACGACATCGATCTGCTACATTTACTCCGGAGCCTCCGTGAGACCGGAGGCCCTGAAATAGCCCCGGCACCACCGAGCCGCCCCCCCCCAAAAAAACCTCCGAGCCAAGTGCCCGGGGCTGGATGCGCACCGTCACGGTGGCTCCGGTGGCACCGGGGACGAGGGAGGCTGTGGGGGCTGCCGGCCCCCCCCCAGGGATGCTCTGCTCCCCCCTTCTCCCCTTTTTTTTGCACACACACACGCGCACGCACGCACAAAATAAATAAATAACGAGGCGGCTGGAGCCATCTGGGGTTGGATGGCTTCTCATCTCATTACAGAGCATTAGGAGAAACAGGCAAATATACAGCTATTAAAATTAATCGCCTCGCGCTGTCAGCTGAACATAATGGAAATTATTTATAGGCTGCCTACGATGTGCCTCGCTCGTCACGGAGGCTCGGTGCGGAGCGGCGCGCTCCCGGCTCCCAGCACGGAGAGAGGCGTGCGGGGGGCGCGGGGGCTCGGCTCGGCACGGCTCGGCTCGGCACGGCCCCGGCCGGCCGGGTTTGGGAGGTCGGGCCGCTGGGGGAAGGGGAAGCAGGCGGCGGAGGCGCCGTTTCGAGCCAGTTCGTGGTGGTTTTTTTTTTTCTATTTATTTTTTTTCAGGTGACTGGAGGGGAAGCGGCGGAGGCGCAAATAGGGCACAGCCTCCCCGCGGGGTTTGAGGGGCCTCCCCGGGTTATTCCAGCGGGGTGTCCGCTGCGAGGGCAAGGGGCAAGCAGGAGGGCATCCCCCCCAAAAAGATACGCCCCCCCCCCCCCCTAAAAAGAAATCCCCTCCCAGGAGGATCTCAGGGCTCTGAGCCCTCGGCAGCGATCGCGGGAGGCTGGGGAGGGGACGCCACGGGAGGGGGGCGATGCGCTTCCCGACGGATCTGTCTGCAGAGCTCCGCCGGCAGCTGAAATGCTAATCGGCAGCCCTTCCGCTGCTGCCTCTGGAGAGGGCTTTCGGGGAGATTTTGCTTCTGCTCCCGGGGGAACGCGAGGGGCTCTTCCGCTCGGAGCAAAATAAATAATAATAATAAACAACAGCAAAAAAAAAAAATACACAATCGGCCGCTCGATGCCGGCCTGTTTTTCCGACCGGGAAAGAGACAGCCTTGCGGAAGCAGGAAAACGCTGCCCGTGCTTTTTCCTACTCCGGCCGGGGGAAATCAGGCTGTTTTGGCCGCCGGGGCCAGCCCGCTTCCCCTCGGGGTCTCGGCCACACCGGGACCGGGAGGCACCGGCAATGGGGCCGGGTGGCAGCGGGTGGCCGTGGGGGGGACAAAGTCCAGCGGGGAGAGCCGTGAGAGCTGCCCGGGTGGCACGGGTCGGGGGGAAGGTGCGAGAAAGGCCGAGCGAGAGGCTGGGAGCGCTGCTCCGCCAGGCTCGAGAGGTTAATAAATACACCCGTCCCCTCTCCCCTGCCCGCCCGAGGCTAAGACTCGCAGCTCAGCGGGTAATTGACAGTCTCGATCCAAAATTGAAACATGTGTTAACAACAACGCCACGCATCCGAGGAGCTACCCGGGAGATCGCCACCTCACGGTCTTTATATATTATTTGAATCCACCGGAGGGAAGTGTCACGAGGTTTTCCGAGCACGTTTCACCCCTACCTGTAAATCAACTCTTATCACTGCTGGCTGCTCGGGCAGGGGCAGCCTCCGCTTTATAAAGCAGCAGGAGGAGAGCCGGTCCTCCCTCTCGGCGCTGCTGCCACGCCGCCCCCAGGCAAAGCCCTCCCGGCCCGACCCTTCCCGATTCTCGCCCCCCCGGCGTGACCCCACGCGTGTCCGGGCTGCTCGCCTTCACGGAGACGTGGCTCGCCGGGGACGTGCTCGCACACCCACAGCGGGGTGGAGGAGGCGCCCCCTCCTCCGAAACCCCTTTAACCGCGCCCCCCACTTTAAGGGAATTCGCTGTCCCCGCAGGAGACACCGCGCCAGGGCAGGGAAAGCGCAAACTTGCGCCGGAGCGCTCGGACGTGCAGAGGCAGGACAGCGCTGGCAGGGTTCCCCGGCGAGGGCAGGTCTCCAGGGCCCACAGCCGCCAGCTCCATCCCTCCCCCCGCCGTCCCCACCGGCCCCTTTCCCCTCCGCCAGCCCCGGCGAGGAGCGGCCCCGGCCCCGGGGAAGCACCGGGAGCCCCCCGCGGGCAGAGCCGGCTCCGAGCCCCGCTCCGGAGGTCAGGGCCGGCGGGGGCAGGCAGATGGAAAATCCCAGTTCCTGCCGCACATAACAAACAAGGTGGGGACGGGCAGAGCGCTGCGCGGGAGGGGAAGGGCGTGGGGTCCCTCCTCCGTGGCCCGCCGCATGCTTGTGCCCCGGGAGCTCCCTCCCACGGCGGTGCGCGGACACGGGTGGGCTCGGCGCCTCGGTCCCGGGGGGGGTGTGGGGTGTGCAGGGGGGCGAGGTGCTGCGGGAGCAGGGCTTCTCGCCCACGCGTGCACCGCCGCGCACGCACGCTGAGTCACACGGGCACGCCGTGTCACGCACGCACTCCGCGTGCCACACACGCACCGCCTCTCCCCACGCGCGGCGTGCCACGCAGCGACGGATGCCCACGCTTGCCCCACGGGTGCTTCACGCCCGGACACGCAGCGTGGGGGTCTCACACGTGCCTTGTCACACCCCCACTCGTGCCCACATCCCCCACGCACCGTGCCTCCCCGCAGGGCACACTCCCGCTCTCCCACGCGCGGCATCCCCACGCGGCGTCCCCGCCCGCCCCCGAGGCGCACGCCCCCGGGGAACCTTTCCCGTGGCCTTTTTGGCAGCGCCCTGCGGGGCCAGCTGCACGGCCCCGCTCGGGAACAGCCCGTGCTCGTTCCCACCCGCGGGGGGGACGAGGGACACCTGCCGCGGGGAGCCCCCCGCCCCCGGGGCCGCCCCCCCGGGGCCCTTCCCCGCTCCGTTTTTCCCCCGGGCGGCCCCGGCAGCGCCGTGCGCTCGGCGGCCGCGATGTGCGCGCTGCCGGGGCCAGCCGGGGAAAGGCCAGCAGCGCCCGAGGCGCGGGCAGAGGTAGCGGCTGATCCCTTGGCAGATCCCACAGCGATTTGGCCGCCGCACCCGGGAGGCCGGCCCGGATTATTCATCACGGGCGGCCGAGCGCAATCCTTCCCATCCCCCTCCGCCGGCCCCGGCTATTCCGTCCCGGCTCCCGCGAGCGATTTTGGGGTTGGGGAGGAGGAATTCGGGCCGGGCAGGGGCGCACGGCAGCGGGGTCCCGTCCTCCTCCCCCTCCTCATCCCTCGGAGCCCGGCGGGGAGCGGGCGAGGGCCCCCGGCGCGCAGCAGCCGCTGCTTTGCAAACCGCACGATCGCGGCTCTCGGCGGGCGGCCCGGTGCTCGCAGCCAGCGGGGCCGAGCCGTGCCAAACCGGCGGCCCCGGGCGCAGCGCTCCCGCCGGCAGCCAAACCGCAAGGAAAGCCACGCTCCGCAGCACACCCCCGGGGCTCGCCGGGTGCCGCTTTCCCCTCTTCCTCCCTCCCCCTCCCCACACACGCCGCCCCCCCACCCACTTCGCCGACCCCGCTCCCGCAGGGGGCTTCCAGCGCCCGGAGCCGGGCTTTCCTCGCCCCCTGTCGGAAAGCACCGGGCGCTGCGGGGCCGCGCTGCGCCGGGGGGGCTCCGGCTCCCGGCCCCCGCCTCTCCACCGCGCCCCTCCGCGTGTGTGGGGCGCAGCCCCAGCAGGCACCCTGGGGGGGGGTTCCCTTCCCCATCCCCTTCCCCTTTCCCCCTTTGAGTCCTTTTCCCCTTCCCCATCCCGTCCCCGCCGCCCCCGGAGCGGGGCCGATGCAGCCGAGCCGCGCATCTCGCTCTTAAATCAAGCCTGGATATTTAAAGCTTAAACTCCCGGTTTATTTTCGTAGCAGACCGCTCGCTGCTTATTCGGGAAGCTATTTAAATACCTCCCCCGACCTAGCCTCGGGGTTAGCAATGTTTGGCTGCTCGAGCATTTCCAAAGGCTCTTTGGGACCGTCGCCTCGCCTCTCCAGGACGCGCACCGGGAGGGGAGCGGGGGGGCTCGCCCGGGCTTTGTCAAGGGTCTGGGGGGATGCTTTTGGGGAGCTGAAGGGAAAAGACCTTCTTTTCAGCTCGGGAATCGCGGTGCTTCGCAGTCACTTCACGGTTTATTACTACAGGAGGAATCTGTTTATAGTCAAACAGCGTTACATTGGGCCGTATCGATTTTCGAGCAGCGCTCCCCACCGCTTTAATTGTTTTTAGGAATGTCAATTGCAGCTCTCGTGTTCCCTGAATTCATCAGCGTTCAAATGATAAACCTAATCATCGCTCTAAATCACACGGCAATCTGCTGGTGCCTTGCTGTGCCCCCTCCCTCCCCCAGCCCCACACACCCGGCGTGTCTCGGGGCGCATTAAACTCAGCGCCCAGCAGCCTGCTCGCACCTCTCCGGCTCGCAGCCATCCCCTAAGTTCTACCGTCTTGAAATGAATGCGCCGAAGAAATACACCCCTAAATTAGTCACGGTTCCTGCTTTCGGGTTCCACAGCTCAAAATCCCCATTGCAACGCTGAGGAGACGAAACCGAGAAAGAAAAAAAAAAAAAAAAAAAAAAAAAAAGGCAAACCACACAGAGAAGTCATCGAGTCTTTAAAAAATAATTAGGAAGAAAAACAAGCTGGAACTGCGGACAAGGCGCTGGAAAACCCACGCTGCTGCTAATCCCTGCAGGCAGGGAGCAAACGACAGCCTTGCCCCGGCCTCCCACGCCGTGCCGCGGAGTGCCCGGCCTCCCACGGCCGCGAACACGCGTGGGCAGCCGCGGGGACCCCCCGGGCAGCCGCGGCACCCCCCTCCGGGGTTCCCCGGGAGCCCCCCGCTTCCCTCGTCCCCGGGGAGGGGGCGGGCGGCTGGGGGGTCGCGGCCGGGGCCGGCGGCGGTCGGAGGCACTCCGGGGCTCCCCCTCCTCCTGCTCGGCCGTCCCCTCCCGGCCGAGGCCGGCACTGCAAGCCCGGCCTCCCCCCGCAGCCCCCGGGGGGGCTCCTCCCTGCCACGCAAAGGCGCGGGCGTGCGGTAATCCCCGGCCGCTGCACGCTCAGCTGGCGGCCACACGCCAGCGGGGCCCCGCTTTGGGCACAACCCCCTCGACGGCACGACCCCCCCCAGGGCACGACCCCAGGCCAGGCACGACCCCTCTAAGGGGGGCACGACCACCCCCCGGGCACGACCCCCCCGGCTTTATTCGGCAGCCCCCGGGCTCCTCGGCAGCGCTCAGCCGGGTGGAGCTGCCTCCCCCGGGGCCCGGCACGGCTCGGCACGGCTCGGCACGGCTCAGCCCGGCACGGCTCGGCTCGGCTCAGCCCTCCGGGAACAGCCCGCAAGCCGCCCGCCTCGGGGCCCCGACGTGTGGCCGCCCGCGGGGCGAGCGGGCAGCCCCGGGCTGCTGTTTATTTTGTTATCAAATCAATTAAGCTGCCGCTCTCGTATAAAACGGGGGCGGGGGGGGGGAAAGGAGGGGGAAGGGGGGTGCTCGGAGTAAGCGTGGCCACTCCTTTGACATCGTCTCAGCAAAGCAAAGAGCTCCTCCTGTTGGAGAAAAGTTTTCCTCTCGTTTGGGAACCCCCCCCGGCGCGCAAGCGATTTCGTTTTACCGTGTTATTCTGCGCTGTGTTGCGTTATTTGAGCTTGGACTGTGATGTTTTGTTTTGCTTTGATATTTTTATTTTGATTTATTTTGATATTTTATTTTGATATTTTATTCTATTCTTCTCCCCGCCATCACATCCAGCCCCCTGTGCACCTGGGAGGCTGCTCAAACACCGACACCACGGGCTCTTCATGTGCAGTGCATAGGGGCCCACCCCTAGAAAAAAAAAAAACTTATGATGCCCTGACAATACTTGGGACCCTGTAAGCAATGTTTAACAGATTCAGGATTTCCTGGCTTGGTGCAAAGTCTCCTGCAATCTGCAGAAATCAGCGTCCTGGCCCGTGGGGAGATTCGTGCTGGCTCTCGGGGGATATCAAATCAGCTCTTAGTCAGGGTAGTTCCCAACCCATGCGCTGTTAAGTCTGTGTCAGTACAGGCTGGGAAGTGCAGAATTACAGCCAAGTTTTTTGAAACTTGTGTTGAATGAGCTAAGCTGAGGCGGGCAGGTGGTATAATCGTAGCTCTTTTGCTCCTTATGCTTAAACGAGCTCTGCTCTCGTCTCTCGAGTTGGTGCCAACAGTCTAAGGCTGTGCCATGCTAAGTAGTGATGTATCGAATCATTTATTTGGTTCTTTTAGGGTAGTGCAAAGAAGATCATGAGCTCTGTGATCAGTGCTGTGGGTGCAAGAGGAGCTATGGGTTTGCCTCTCTCCTAGCTGACGTGAGCTCGCCTGGGGAACCAGCCCCCTCCCAAGCTGCCCTATACCAAGGTGGAAGCTATAATCCTGTAAGATGAACACAAGCCTCTCCTTCCCAAGGAGTAGGGCTGCTTACCCCAACAACCTCCCCCTCCTTTCACCCTTTCCCTGCCTGGGAGCTACGGACGTTGATTATCTCAGGCATCCCTTCTGCTTCATCATCTGGGGGAAGGAAGGGTTTTCTGGAGGGGTGCACAGCTCCTGCAGCTCCCTGCCAGTCAGAAGGGGAAGCCAAACTGTGATGCTGGTGGATCTTATGGGAGATATTTCAGAAATAGCCACTGCTTATAACAGCCTTTTTTTTTTTGTGGCATGCAGATACAGCCCTGTACATAAAATTGGGTGAGCTTAGGATCAGCAAATGCTTAAAAAAAAAAAAAGTCCTAGCTTCAATCTGATTGGTGAAAGATGGGTAAAAATGATAAGATATGCAGGCTACGTGCTGCAATAAGGGAGGATGGTGAAAACCAGGAGCAGAGAGTGCCCTTTAAGATATTTTCTATTGCTTCTGCAGGATGAGTTTACCCATTTTAGAATAATTTTCTCTGCTACCTTTGCTATGCGCAGCTGAAATTTGTTGTTTAAGCAATGACTGAGCTCTCTCGGGCCATCTGCTCCCCCTGCCCACTCCTGCAGCAACCTGGTGCTCCGCGAGGTGCTGCAGCCCTGCCCTGGCCAACGCACAGCGTAATGGCATAAAACATAAAACCACCGCTGCGTATTCACACCGAAACGGGGACAGAAGTGGGAGGGGGGAAAAACTTAGTGAAGCCAGTCGTTGTGACGCTAAGGTGTTAAAAAAAAAAAAAAAAAAAAAAAACACACACAACACAATGATTAGGAAAGAACTGCAAGAATTTTGTTATGTCGTTGTGGTCATTCCTTACTGCTGCTCCCGTCTTCTCTCAGAATTTACTGAAAAAGAGAAAAAAAGAAAAGTTTGAGAAGTTCTCACCTGCTCTGTGCACTGTGATGTGTTTTAGGTGGCGTGTTGCAGAAGTACACGGAGCTGTGCCCTGCTCGCTTGGCAGGAGAGGTTTGTGTACGGAGTTGGGGTTGCAGGTTTGGAGTGGAAACAGAGGGAGGAAGCCTGCGGGTCCTAAAAGCTGGTGGGGTGACGTGCTGAGGGTGAAACTGTGCTGAAGGGCTTCAAAACAGGAGCGAATGCTCGGCTGGGGACTTCATGGCTTTCTTATGTTTTTATTGGTGGGATGTGCCACGCGCAACTTTGACGGATTTTTAACAATATTTTTGGCTTGGTGGGATTTCTGTGCAAACATTGACAGATGGCATGGGTGGCTCATGTATTTTCATCTCTCTGTTCCTCCCGTGGTGTCTTGCAAAACCCTAAATCTCCACATATCACCTCTCCTTCTGAATGACCTTTTAACTTGACTCTTTCTCCTTTTTCTCTTCAAGGCCATGTCCTGGATTAATTCTATGTTCTGTTGGTCCTACTGCCCTTTTTCTTCTGTTTTCTGATTTTTTTGGCCAGCATCTTCACTACTTATTTGTACAGGATTCCTGTAGATAGCCAGATGAGTTGATATATGTGGGTGCTGAGAAAAAAAAATGTGGCAAGGGTGTAAGGAAGGCACAAGATGAGATCTGAGGAGCAGAAGGTGACATGGGTAGAGCTGCTCAAGTGATCCTGAGCTGCTGCAGCACCTCAGGGCCCGGGGCCAGGCTTCGTCCTTCCCTTTTCCACCACAGAGACACCCGAGCACCGGTGGCTTAGCGGGGCTTAGCCGCTTACACACGTCCAGCGCTCAGCCACTTGCCCATCGCATCACATGCGCACACACACGTGCGTGCACACGCGTATCCCACTCACATCACTCCCCTCTTATCCTGAAAACCCTCCTCCTGGAGCTCCAGTCGCAGGCAGTCCCCTTGGCTAAACTCAGGATCTGCCACCCGGAGCGGGGGGAATGACCCGTGGTGCCTGAAATCTCCAAGGTACAAAGCGATGGGCACCTCGAGGTGCCATCAGATCTTCTGCCTGTAAAGTCTGGTGTTTACGTTTTCTTGGAAATAAACGTGGAAGAAAGTGAGCAACACTTAGAAATTAGTAAATATGCCAGGAAACAATGCGTAAAAGAACCCTCTGCCTTGTGCAAGAGCTTGTCTATAAAATCTGGAGATTAAAGTTCATCGCGAAAGTTTGGTACAGAGGGATTTGATTCCTGTTTTGGCTGCAAACTCCCAAACAGCTGTAACTCTGGCCTCAGCACCGACATCCTCCCTTTTATTAGATTGAGCACAGTTTATTTTAGCAAGCATGCACAGCAGCCTCCCCTAATATGAATCCCCGCCACAAGACATCACTGACATCCCCAAGCAATGCAATGGGAAGCGTTTGGGCCGCGCCTGAGAGCAGAGGAGGTATTTCAAATGGAGAACGGGGCACGGGAAATGAAGGGTTTCAAGTTGAAGCCAGGCTCTGGATTCCCTGATTGCAGAGGCAGCGTGCGCGAGGCGCTGCCCTCGCCGTGTGCCGTCACACACGCCTCTGCAGGCGCTGGAGACACCCTGCATTTTTTGTGGTGCAAGCCAGAACAGGAACCGATCCCTGCTTTTGAGCAACTGGCTGGATGTTATCAGCAGCATACGGTGGCCAGTTTGTTTATACAGCTCCTAATGGAGGTGATGGATTAGCCAATCTTTTTGCACTGTACTTACGCTAAAATGTTTCTGGCCTCACCTTAAAGGAGGAAACTGTGTGTTTGCCTCCATCTTCAGTGTTTTGAGCCACAAGGCCAGAGCCAGATAAAACACAGGTCTAAGCCAAATCACAATGAATGTAAACAGTTATGACAAGGCACCGGAGTAACCTTTTTCCCTCTCTCTTGACAGCTTTAATGTTGCTGTAGACCTCAGCCTGGAAGGAACAGGTAGGAAGGCCGGCATGGCTTCATTAAGCATCATTTCAAATGCCAGATTCAAAAAATATTAAACTTCACCAGGTCGTGGGCGATGGGACTCTCCTTTGGCAGAGGTTCTTACTGAAGACAAACATTAGTGGCCATCATGTCTAAAAATACTTCAAAACCTGCTTCTTGGGGCAGAATGCAGGTTGCAGGCACCTGACCACAGGATTAAATTGCTGTCAGTGACACAGCCCATGCTGTGGGACCCAGCTTTGCTCTCTCCTTGACAGGATAGCTGGTTGCCTTGGGGTTCATCTGCTCATATCACTGTCATCTGTCATGACATATTCTTATGGGACCCAGCTGCTGAAGCTTACACTAAGAAAGAAAAAAAAACGTGAAAATAATTGGTTGATGTTTATGTGGTTCCTTGGGCTACACCTGCACAGTCCTTTTCAGGGCTCTCCATTGGAAGAATCGTTAACCTCACATATTTACCCTGTCCTATATCTTAAGTCATGTGCCCTTCTGATGTTAACCTTTAAATAATGCAAGCACAGAAAAAGCCTTGTCACCACTGAGCACCTCGCGGTAAAATCTGGTTGCAGTCTAATGTCTGTACTAAAAGCATCATAATGTTTTGTTAAGCTCATTGCTGAGGTGAGATTGATTCTCCCAGATTTGCTGGGAGATCAGAAACCTTGAGTTGAAACTCCAGATTTTCAGAAATGCTCATCATGATTCGAGTATCTATGGCAGAGCACTGGGTTTTAAATACCATCAGGAACCTGGCTGCTAGCAGCTATAGGGAAAATGAAGTGTGTACCCATCACCTTTCATTTAAGAGGCTGGTTAAACAGAAGGGTGTTGCTGTGGCAATAGGTAGCTCAAACAACAGCAAAGTCCTCCCCTCTCAAGCACAGGCACCTGGTATGCCCACAAGAAAAACATGTCAGAGGTGGCTCAGGAGCTCGAGCTATGAAGGTGAAGGAGCCTCTCCATGTATTGCTGTATGAGAAGAGGACAGGGAAGAGAAACCACATGGACAGCATCGGGAAGGTCCACAAGCAAGCAGTAAGCAAAGCGCCACTGGTAGCAGGACTGAAAAAATGCTCAGAGAAAGCACCCTGGAGTTACAGTGCTTCCCCAAAACATCCAAAGCTGGAGGCAAAGGGTGTCTCCTCTCACTCAATCCCTCACACATCCTAGGGGTCAATTGTTTCCAGACAGACAGGGCTGCCCCAAAGAAATAGCTCACTGTGTGCAATTTCTAACAGAAATGGATGATGCATTTTAGCACGTTGGGCATCAAAAAGGGCAGCCATGCATTGAAAAAGATAAACACTTTTTCAGGGAACAACGATTTTCTGATTTTCCACGTAGCTTTTTGATACCTCCCAAGTCGTATTTTCTACAACGCCTTGCTCCTGGCTCGGTCAGGAAAGAACAGTGCAAAAAGAAAAAAAACAAACAAACACCTCGCAGGCTACTGAGACAGCAAAATGCTGTTATTTATGGTGTCTGAGGGCCAGGCTTGCAAATGCAGAGACGCTGTCTGTTGCAGAGCAGCAGCCTCCGAGCAGCGCCAGCACCGGCGCTCTGCGAGCGAGCTGAGGCTCCCGCGCAGGCAGGGCTCTGGCTGCTGCTGCCTGCGCTCAGCGTGGCACTGGCTCCGCTCCCTCCCGGCAGAGCTGGTACCGTCAGCAGCGTTGGCAGAGCCTCAGCCCGGGCTGTGTGCTTAGACGACCTGCTCTGTGTGTAGCGATACGCCGTACGTGCATGGGGTGCGCTCGGGGAGGGCGTCACTGGGATTAGCAGAGGTTTAAGGGGGAGGAGGGCAGGGGGGAGCAAGGCTCCTTAACGTAAGGTTCACGCAGCAAAAGGAAAGCCCTATATCCCAGAAACACAGTTTCAGACCTATTGTTAGAGGGCGAAAAGGCAGTAATTAGGACTGGAGACCGATGGTGCTCTATTGCCAGAGGAGATCATTCTCACCACGCTCGCTCTATTTTTACTCTATCATTTCTTTTTTTGAGCGTGCTGGAAACCTCAGAGAAGAACAAGGGACAAACAGGATTCGGAGGTGTGCAAGTAAAGCTGCTTTTGAGCAAAACAGAATCCACCAGGATACCATTTACAGTGTCTATTTCGGTAAAAGCCCCCAAACTACGGTTCTTCAAAATTAAATATAAATATAAGGCATAACACAGGCAGCTGGTTTCTGGGTTTCACAGCGCTATCATCTATCACGGTAAGTAGTTTTTAATGCAGAAATGAAATAGACATTCTGCAGCTGCCACTTGAGTTTTCCACCAGGTTGTTTGTTTGTTTTTAACCGTATTGTGCTAGATGGGGAACATGATTTGACTGTCAAAGGGCACCGCCGTCTATACGTCCTTTACAACCGCCGGCCCCAGCAACGACTCGTGTGAAATCGCATTAGGTCAGCCCGCATTGTGCTCGCTGCGTGTAATCGGCGCGCACACAGCCAGGCAGGACACTGCCAGCCACCGGCACCTGCTGAAGCGCCCTGCCAGAGCCCGCGGGGCTGACACGGCCCCGGGGAGCCCTGACCCGTCCCTTTCTGCACAGCGATGGGGCAGCTGGCGGGCAGGGAGGCCCGATGGCAGGTCAGGTTTTGCTTTGCTTGTTAGCCCAGCCCAGGCTTCGGCAGGCTTTTCCCACTTCCCTCCGCAAACCTGCACTGAAACGCAGAACGGGGTCACCCTAAGCACGCCCAAATGTCATTCTCGAGTGAACATGCTCAGTGTAGAAAAAAGAAACATCACGATGCAGAACTTAATAAAGGAGCTGAGCTAGAAATATCCTGGTTACCCGAGCTGAACCTTGTATCTGTATTACCTGAGCTATCGTTTGTTTTAGAGCGCAGCAGCCCTTGATCCCAGCCCAGAAATAAAGAACACCAAAGTCTGTGCTCTCCAGTGTATTTCTGTGTACCATGGCTGCTAGCTGCACCTTCCAACAGAAGACAAAAGACAAAAGACCTGTTCAGAGGGAGCCCTGGTTGCCTCCAGCATCAGTGCCTGGAAGGCCCCGCGTCAGCCCCGCATCCACTCCAGCATCATCGAGGCTCAGCCATGTCTCCAAAATCAGGGCAGCAGCTTCAGAGGACTGCACCACCAGCAGCAAGCCCACAGAAAACTTTTAAAAACTCTGGGGGAGAGACACTGGAGGCAGCACTAGGTAGCTGGGAGCACCCAGGAACAGACAAGCCCTTTGAAGGAGTCATCTGTGCCACCCTGCGCCTTTGGGAAATGCATTTTGTCCAGCATTCAGGTCAGGTACTTCAAGGGCACCTTCACAGACCTCAGGCCCCTGGGGATTGCCCTGCTTCTCTGGGCTAAACCAACAACATTGCTCTTAATTCACTGTATTTATTTGTTTTTGAAGAGAGGAGGAGCATGTTTCTTGCTTTTCGGACTGGTACTGAAGGGCCACTTTCTCTTCTAATCAGCCTTTGAAAATAAAAAAAGGGGGGGGCGGGGAATCACAAATGACCTCTGTTTTTCTGCCATTGGGTCCAATCCTGCCTCTGCCAGCACCAGCGGGAGCTTGGCCTTTGGTTTGGGTGAGCCTGCTGTTTTTTTGAGCTCCTTCCATTAAGTCCATGCTGGTTTGGAGTTGTCCAATCTGTCATGACAGCCCTGCCCTGCCCACAGGGGACACACAAGCAGGTTCCTGTTTGCACAGGCTTGTGATTTACAATTCTTCAAGGCAACTTAGTACAAATGCTCTTTAGCCAATTAATTTTTTTACACAGACCAGTTGCAAAGGGCATTTCCTACTTGCTAGTTACACCACAGGGTCGGTCCTCATAACCCACGGTGCTGTCCCTGCTCCAGGACAGGCCCTACATCACCCCTATAAACCAGATCCCCCTCTCTGGGGGATCCACAAATACTGAAGCTTTTTGATAGCTCCCAAAAGGTGGTATCTTGTGCTCTTGGGAAAATAATAATAATAATATTTTTATTTTTTTGAGATTTCCAAAACAGCTGCAGAGTTACTTCTGATACAAAAGATCTCCCAGGCATGGGGTTGTGCTAGTGCATTTTATTCCCCACAGGCATCCTAGGAGAATAAAAAGCTGATGTACCTGTGCACCAGACAATAATATATGTAAATGAATAATAAATATAATAATAATAGAGGATAAACAAGTAAATATGAAATAAAGGAGATGGCAAACAGCAGCAAAACCAAATTAAGAGGCTGATTCATGGGACTGAAGTGAAAGCACTTGCACAGCGCTCACCTTGCTGGCACCAATAGGGCCATGGAGCAATGCTAAAAACTGACTGTCCCTCCCGGGCAGCACAAACCATTTAATAGCACGTTGTGTAGGCTTCCCAAAATAGCTGCCCCCTGATTCCCCAGCCGCGCTCGGGGAGGAGGTGGGAGGGAGCACGTAGGGATAGTAAATGCCACCGCAGGCTCTCCTGCGCAGGCACCCCCATCGATGCCAATTTTTGATCCAGCAGCACAGGGCGGATTAGCAGCGGAAGATTAATTCCTTCCTGTCATCTCCCCGGGGAGGTTAAATGATCTCAGGAGCAATTTCTCTTGCTAGGAACGCCGTAATCCCGAAGCAGACTGCTAACTGCTGCAGTTTATGTGGGGCTCTAATGGTGGCAAAGAGGTTCCGAGTTTGGGGAAGGGTCATCAGCCGAAGATAAATTTATTTAATTAAACGGTGATTTCTCACGACCCTTTTCTCGTGTGAAACCTGTAGCTCAGAAAAGCTGTTAGGGCCATTTTTAAAATGTCCGAGGGACAAAAAGCTTAATTAATTAAAATGGACTCCTACCATGCACGAGCAGCTGAACACAGGCTTGGCCTTTGCAGTGCGTGCTATCAGTCTGTGTCCTTGCCTTGCTTGCTCAACACGACTACTTGGGAAGGAAAGCGTGGCCTCAACATTTTGGCTCACTTGTGCCACCTCCTCTTCCCCATCAAAATGCTCCTCTGTAGCCACTGTACCGGGCTGCTCGGGGGCTGGTGTCCATCCCGTGCCAGAAGACAAAGCCCAGGACACCTCAGGGAATCGGGCCCTCACCCCATTTGTGCAGGGCAGCGAGCACATGGGGGGCTCCCCTGCTCCCCAAAAACCAAAGCACGCCACAAGGAGCGAATGGTTAAGGAAGAGCTGCGGGGAGACGGGAGATGGGAGGAAGGCTCCTGGTGCTCACGGGTTTGAAAGGGAGTCTCGAACAGAGATGGCTCTTGGCAGCAGGAAGCAGGAGACAGCTCTAAGTGGGGAGAGCCGCGTGAGCGACATACAAATGGCAGCGTGGGAGCAGCGCCCGCCGGAGCAGCAGCCAGGAGGGGGGAGCCGCGGGAAGGCCGCGCCGAGCCCAGGGCGGGCTTCGGATGCGCCTGGCACCCAGGGGGAGAAAGGGGAAGGGGAACCGGGGCTTCTGGGGGCTTCTATTGTGGGATATAGCAGTGTATGGATCCATAGCACATCGGCTGGGATGAATGTGTATGGCTTTAATTCCAGTCAGGCGGAGGCATGGCGCAGGCCTCCCCGAAGGGCCAGTGTTTGGGCACATCCCCAGGGCTTGTTTCACCCTGTGTGCTTCCAGGTGCAGCCCTGCTTCAGCCAGGGTGTGCTCAGCCACCGTGGAAATGGGCTCTTTCACCTGAGCTGACCCCCCTGCCTGCCTGCAGGAACCGTGCCAAGGAGCAGCAAAACAGGCGGGATGGAGGAGCGGGAGGCATGCAGAGATATTTGGAAATGAAAAGCAGAAAGAGAGATGGAATGGGGATTACAGAGGTAAAGAACAACAAACAAACAAACATTAAAACCAGGGTTCTGATCCTGTCCCTCCCAGAACTGCTTGATATTAACAGCAATAGTTGCATGCATCTTATTTGTGGCTACAGACCTGAGTCTGCATTGCAAAGGATGGGTTTGGGGAAGGTAACTAGCAGCAAAGAGGATAGCCTCTTTGCTGACCACGTCTCCAGTTCCAGTCACTATGCACTAATCCAGCAAAGCAGTCAAAGATATGCTTGGCTGTAAGCACGTGAGTAGTTTCACTGATTGCAAAGGCACTACTCAGCTGTTTTAAAGGTAAGCATAAAGCTGAATGCTTTGCTTCATCAGGCTTTGCAAGAGCTGGGTACACAGCCCCTAAATCAGCACCTTAAATGATGCCCTGGCACAGAAATACAGTCACTGCAAACCGGAGCAGAGGGAAATACAATCACAAAATGGTTTGGGTTGGAAGGGACCTTAAGGATCATCTAATTCCAACCCCCCTGCCATGAGCAGGGAAATCAAAGACATGCAGGGTGGATGCTTTTTAAATAAATTGAATAGGATGAAGGCAAGCTTCCTAGGTATTAACAATTCATTGAAATGGTTTATGTGTGGATTGCTCCCAGTAAAGTTGCGAGATCGCTGCTCTCCTGTTAACCTAACAAATCAATAGTGGCACCCAGTGGCTAGAGGGGTTAATCAAAAATTTACCTTTGTCTCTCATGATTCCCCTTGCACAAAAGTTAGCGTTTAGATGCAAATACCCCTGCCTTGGTATCATGTGCATTAAATCCAGACCTAGCTGATCCGGAGTAGGGTTTCATCTGGAAGGTATCTGCTGAGTAATGATCAAAATTTCTGTTTACAGAGGCACGAGCCTGCAAGGTGAAATGCTTAGGCTTCTAGCACAGCACATGGCAGGCTGCAAAACCACTGCATTTTGGCGTGGTTGAAGGATAGTTAATGCTTATTTATTCTGTGAGAGCACTAAACCTGCACAAATGAAAATTATGCCTGTTGTAAGAGTTCCAGGACTTCCCTCCAGAGAACACTTTCCAAAATTTGCTGACTTTCAGTACTTATGGAATTTCAAGAGCCAAGTGATCCATAGGAAAGTTAAAACCCAGCTAGTAAATGAAATGAGCAATTAACCGAACTGATGAGAGGGAACGTGCAAACTCTGGAGCCATAGTTTCTGGATCTTTAGCCTCTACTTGGAGCATATACAAGGAAAAAAAATGTCTTGTAAAAGACAAGTAAAAATGATGTAGCTTATTCCTGAATGATACATTCAGTGGGCTTAAAGTACAGGTCCAGTGGCCATAACAGGTCAGGACCACCTTGCCCCCACCTGACACTTTTGCCATCACACCAATGACTATTTCTGTTAAAACTTCCAACTCTAGCCACACACCATTCTCCACTCCCCCACCTCCCTGTCTGTCAAAAAGGGAGAAGATGTTAATTTAATTCTTGCTCCCCTTTAGAGGCTGTTCCCAGACACCAGAATCATCCTTTTGGAGCTGAGGGATGGTCGCACGCATGCTGGCAGCTGGGACAGCTGGCTTCTGCTAGGGTGTCCTCAGCCACTGACAGCTGGGTTTGCCTGCAGAGTGGACCAGGAGTAATAGGGAAGTGGCAATCTTAATTTCTGTTTCAGCCATTTTTCACATTCCCCGCCATCACAAGGACACAGACCACTGGTTGTGCCCTTTCCAGCCTCTTTTTATGGCATACAATCCTTGTGGCTGCTGGTCATTGACCTTTATGGCAGCTTGCTATGGGTAGCAGGGAAGCGTTGGTGATCCTTCTATACAGGGTAGATATCTTGCAACTCCTTCCTAGGTCTCTATTTTTGGCTTTTTCAATTCTGCAAATAATAATAATAATAATAAAAAAAAATAATGTAGAAATGTAGGTCTTTGGGCAAGAACTTCCTGACTATGAAGGTCAGATCTCTGCAATTATACGGGTCATCTACCTTTCCCAATGTAAGTTGCTTTATCCTTGCAGAAACTGGACGATCTCTCTGTGCCTCAGCATCCCTACCAGGTAAACGGGAGCAGCATCAGACAGGATTTTGGTAGCAGGAGGGCTGTGCTGTGGGATTACACTCTTTGCCAAGCAATTTATGATCTCCGGTTGGGACATACCAGTGAAGCACATGAGCTTTTAAAACTTATGTACCCTTGAAAATGATCTTGAACAGCTTTTGCTTCTGACTCTCAGCACATTCCTTAACTGAACTGCTCAGCATTGCCTTCGTCCATCCCCTCGCCCCCAGCCTTCCCTGCCTTCTCCCAAGGTGGGCATGAAATGTGTGAGCAGCAGGGTGCTCTGCTATGGCCCATTGGTTTCTCTTGTTTGGTTGCTTTGATTTCTTTTTCCTCAGTGAGAGAGAATGCAATAGGTGATGTAAAACGTGCATGCCAAAGAGAGCATACATACATTCCTCTGTGCATTGCTTAACACGAGGCAGAAAACTGTTCGCTGGTTCTTCTGGTCTGTGCAAAAGCTCCTCGCCCGGCTGGTGAGCACAGAGCTTAACCCATGTGGGCATACTGGTGTAGCAGGGTCCAGGTGTCCCTTCTGTCCTGTCAGCATGTCCAGCCTCAGCCTCAATTACAGACTCTCCAGCCTTTTCATTAAGGAGTCACACTTGTGTGTGATGTCTTGTGTTTGGAGGTGGCAAAAAACAAAAACCAAAAAAACCTGTCGGGCACTGGCTGTTTTCTTAATACAGTAATCAAAAGCAGAAGTGATAAACTATTAATTCTACAGAGATTTTTTTTTTTTTTTAATTCCCAGGAGCCTCAAATCCAAAGAGGACTTAATACAAGTATTCCTAGGGGATGGTGTTCATAAGCGTTGTGGCCATATGGGCATACAGCTGGCTAACCACTTCCTCTGCAGCCTTCTCTTTCAGTAGGGATCCTCAGGAGGGGCAGAAAAAGGCTACAATGATGTGAAAACCGATCTCCCCAGCCCTCAGGGAAACATAACTCCAGCCATAAACAAGTTAGTAAGGAACAAAAGGATGTGCGGAGGGACCATCGCTGGTCTAAATCATCAGCTGAGACTAATTTACACCACAGAGAGCCTGACGTATATGTTCAAGCCAGGAAAAGCCCAATAATTCAAAAGAAAAAAAAATATCCAATCTGTTCCTGCTTGCAGGAACACCTTTCTTATCAGGGCAATTCTTCAAAACCCGGTAATCACCAGCAAAGCCCAAATTCACTATCGATCCAGCTTCAGCTCTCACGTACCTTCCTGCACGTGGAGCGTGATGCCTTCAAAGCCCCCTCCGGACCCCTCTTCCAAACAGCAGCCCCAGCTTGGCTGGGTGTGAGGAAAGGGGAGCTTTGTGCTGCTTCTGTGTAGGGGCAGGTGTGAACCGAGCCAGGGGGACACGCAGGAGACACACCACAAGCACAGGGCTCAGGGCAGCACGGAGGGAACAGCCAGTGTTTGGAGCCATTTCACCCAAAATTGGTTTCAGAAGCACTCCACGCCTCGGCACCATGTGCAGAAGAGGGCTTTCAAAGCCTTTCGCGATAAGGCTTGGTTCCTCTCACCGTTCATTAGAGCCCTGGAAGATGTTTTATGACTGACATGACATGTTCAAATGGCTTCACATTATGATCAACCGTGCTGTAATGTTTGTGATGAACTTGCTTTGTCTTCCCTTCCTTTTTCTTCCCTTCCCCTCCCCTCCCCACAAAACCCCGTTAACAGAGCCATCAGCCCCTCACAATTAACTTGCAAACTGTCCGCCAGGAAATGCAGGAGCTGAGGCTCACAGGACAATGTTATCTCAGCCACGGGCAATTCTGCGGCACTTTCCCATTTACACCTGTTAGAGCCGACTCTTTGCAGCCCAGGCAGCCGTCTGTCTGTCTGTCTGTCTGCATGAGCTCCTGCATAAGGCCTGAGGCTGGAGAGCAGCACCCCGCGGTCTCTGTTGTCCTTCAGGAGCACCCCTACTGCACACATTGCTGTTGTTATCAGTAGCAGGGAAGAAATGCAACATCCAAATCAGTGCGCCTTTCCTCTCACATACAGCCTGACCTTTTGCAACGATGCATTTCAGGTTTCTGCCTTCATTTGGCTCCCTGTTTGCTTATGCCAGAGGGAGAGAAGAGGGGCAAAAATCCCCCTCCTCCTTTTTTTTTTTTTTTTTTTTTTCTTATTTTTTTTTTCCACTTTATTCTGCTTACTTTCTATTTTCTTTCCCCATGGAGGAAATGGTCTTTGCTTCCCCCTTTTCCCCTGAGGCAGAGAGGACCAGGGAGAGTTACAGCAGTTTCCTTCATTGTTTTGCCGAGAGAATGGCGATGCCTCCCAGGTAAATTGTCTCATCAGCAGCCAGGCTGAGCAGAGGAGTTTCTTATTAACAAAAAAATGCAGGGAAAGTAATTTTTCATTTTTACCAAACATAGAAGTGGCAGAACAGGGTTCTCTTTGTATTTTCCATTCCAACTTTGTGCTGAACTCACAGCGTTTAAACACCAGCATAAAAGTGCCATGCCGAAGAAAGTCAGGAGCACTGGAAAAGAATAGTTGTGATAGAAGTGGCAGTGTGGGATAAAGCCTCCAGCCCGTGGATGATTTGTTAAGCTTTTTGCAAACAGATGTACATGCTGCAGGTATGTGTTATGTGTGTGTGGCTAATCAATGACACGTGTGCGCGGCAGACGGACAGGTAGGACAGATAATTACATGATTACGGGTCTCCTGCTATATTTATGTTCACCCATTAAAGCCACTTGTGAGTTATCCCCTCTCTCTTTACTCCCACAAATAAAAGTCACTAATGCCACCTGCCAGCAGGTTACTTTAACACAAAGCACAGAGACACGGAGGCAGCAAGCTGGGGACCTGACACCTGCCTTGGTGGCACAAATACCTCTGTCCCACACAGCACAGAGGGTCCAGCACAGGCCTTGGGCAGGCTCTAAGAAAACGTGGAGAGGGACCAGCAAGCCTCGTCCAGACACTGATCCCCCCCATCGTAATTTTAAGCAGCCTGGAGAGGTTGATCCCGACCCCTACCTCCAACCCAAAGTCACCAGCAGACTTTGCCGGAACGGAAAGCTGCATTTTAGCTTTCTAATCGATGCATTTTGAGTTAAAATAGTGTAAATAAAATTTGTGACATCACGCTCACATCCTGCTATGCTGTCAGCAGGATGAGATGGATCTGGAAACCAGCGGTTGCTTTTCTGGTTGTGTTCTTACAAATCCACGTGCAAGAGGTGGAACAACATCAGCCTGAAGTCACTGCACTCCTCCCCTGCCTTCCTGCAGGCTGCAGCTCAGCTGGGTCCCTGGGCATCGCCCCTGCAACCTGTCCCCCCAGGGAAATACAAAGACCGGTGATCTCTGCGCCTCTGGGCTATTGACAGACACAAAAGACTAGTTTAGCACTTTCATTTCCATGCTGGGAATTGGGGGATTAAAATGCCACTATCTCCTGATTGTGTTGTTTTTTATGCAGCCCCCATGTAAACACTACACCAGTCAACAAACCACTGTTAATAAAAATTGCTAATTAGATGAGGACAGTGGCTTGTTTTATTTACAGAAGTATTTATAGGCTTTCTGCTTTCTTGTATTTTTCAAGGCTCTGTATATTTTGCATTTGCTTTTACACTTCGTCCCTGCTTGTCCTTCTAACTATTTCTTGAGAGGGCTTTTTTTTTCGTTGTTGTTTTAACCACCCTGAGTCAGACATAAGGATCTGCTTTATATTAAGCCTGTTCTATTCTTGAAAGAGCTTCTCCAACACAACACTATTTTGGAGTTCATAGAAAACCCACACATTTGTTAAATCTATCTTTTACAATGTGTTAGTAGCCAAGATAGCATGTACTCTGGGATAAGACTTGGCTTTTTAGCACACATTTGTCTATCTCCTCAAGAAACGGGGCCTTAAACCCTGACTGAAAGGAATTTTTATTCAGCCGAGCTTATCTCTGTTAATTCAGGATATGCAGTTGACTTTCAGATAAAGAAAGGCACCCAAACTGCAGCTCGGCGAGGGACTCCAATACATCCAGTCATCCTTCTGCCCGACGTGCAGACCGCCGTCCTCCAATTATTAGCACGTACCATTAATTCTGCGTGAAGCCACACCGGGCTGCAATGACAAAAGCAGCAGGAAGATGATGTCAGCTGGAGTGCCGTGCTGCTTTATTCCCCAGAAGGCTCCCCCCGTGGTAGCGAGGTCTGAGCATCGTGTCAGCAGGAGAAGTTTCCCTGGCAGAGCGTACCCCAAGGACCTGACACCGCTGCTGGTTGCCGGGGAAGTTACAGGCTCGCTCTAAATCAACTTCTCCAGGTCTCCCATATGCTGTAGGCTACCCAGCCTGCCTTCCTGCTCAGATACGCTGAGAGCCTGACATGTGCCCTGGCTTCTGCCTGTGCAAGGTTTTATTCCATAAGGTGCCAAAGCCTGTTACCACCTTCCCATCACGGCCCTTGGGGGGCTACAAAGGGGAAACCCATGTTATCGCCAGAAGATGTGCTTTGCAGATTGATCTGGAGTAAGCACAGGGTGGGAATACAGGGATATCGTTGAGCCAGCACTGTTGAGAATGTAAACAAAATTGAATGGGAGTGAATATGATGCAGAGCTTGCGTCCTTGAAAGCTAATTTAAGCTCTCTTGGCTCTGGTTAAGTTTTAAACATTTCTGGTGGGATGAGGGAGACAAGCAGCTGCAATACAGAAGATAAGGGATGGAGCCTGATTGGTATCTGTGTTTTGAAGGAAGAGTTTTCGCAGCCCATCTGGGAGTGATTTATTTGATACCACCAAACACAGAGCCGTTCCAGAAATGAGCAGCCCCCAGAAAGACAACCCCTAAATTGGAGTGAGGAGCGGGGCAAGCACTGAGAAAGGCCTGAAATAATCACTCCAGTCAGCAGGTGAAGAGCAAGAAATGCCAATTAATAACGATAATACAATAATAATATTAATAATAGGCAGGGACTGCAATTCTGACCCTATTCTTAAAAATAAATAACAATAAAAAAAGGCATTATAAAGAGTTAAGCAGCATCCGAGTGCTAGGCTGAAAGCCTGGCACACTCCGAAAGACTGCAGAGCACCTTTCAGTCCTGAGGGCGATTGTGGGTTTGAACACATGGAGAACTTACTGCTGGGTAACAAATTATCAGGTGTCTGCTGATCCATGGCAACTGTCCCTGCGGATTCTTGCTGCAGCACGTGTGGGATAACACGAGCTCTCTGCGTCCTCAGTGGAAAAGGAGAGGGGTCTGTGCTGACCTGGGCAATATCACATTTACTGCCTGTGAGTAGTCTTGTGGATGGTTGTCTGCTACCAGTTGACTGGTGGCTTCTTGTTTTTTTTTTTTTTTTTTTTTGCTGCAATGCAGTCCTTTTTCTGTTTTTCCTTCCTTCTCAGGTAATCAACTCGCTGAGCGCAGTGTTGCTCCCCAATGTCAGGACTATTCCTGTATAGAGGGTAAAGGGGTAAGCTAACAGTCCTGTGGTGAAAAGTGATTTGGGGACTTTCTAATAGCCACCATGGCTTCCACATTACTATGGCATCCTTTAAAAATATCGGTTGCATACAGCCACAGATTTACCTTCTTTCTAAGGTGTTCTGTAAGGCCTGGGTACATTTCTTTATTGCAAACAAGGGCCACGAGAACATTTGTTATAAAAATGGGAACTGCACAAAGCTAACACGAATTTAGATTTCATTACGAACATGAAACCTGGCAAAGATTAATTGAAACATTTGCCAAAGGGCCAATCTAAAGTTTGATGAAATCAAAGGGGGACTTTAAGCTGACTTTAATGGTCTTGGGGTCAGGTTGTAAGGCAGATTGGACAAGTTTCAAGGTCCCTGGGTCAATGGATTTTATTTATTTATTTATTTTAAATCAAAACCGTGACACACTATTAGTTTAGAAGACATTTCAGCCATCATCCATAGAAAACACTTGGTACCAGCTGAACAGGAACTGGATCAGCTCCCATGGGGTGCTGTGCATAATGCCTGGCCCTCGGGCATTATTTTGCTCTGGCATAGGGGTGAGGGAGAAGCCAAGGTGGGTCCAAAAGCCCCAGCCCTCACCTGGGGCGATCCATAGCAGGGCAATCTCAAGAGATGGTCCTCACCGATGGAGTTCTCCAGTGCAGAAGAAGGCAGCCCGTAGGCCTACGGGGCATGATGCAAAGCCTGACGCCTCTTCCCCTCTGTATTTGCTTGAGGGAACGGGTGGGGGGGTTGTTTATCTTGCGGGGAGGAGCCTTTTCCTTTTGACTCTGGGAAGAAAAGGAACCACATTGTGTATGTTTACTGAAAGTCCTATGTGCTCCCTGAGACATGAAGATAGGGCATGTCCTTATAAATCAGGGTGGAGAAAAAATAAATAAGGAAAGAAACGGGCTGGGAGAGCTGCAGAGACAGCATGTGTGCGTGTGTGCACTCAGCCAGCAAGGGGAATGACACTGACACTGTTTCAAAGGAAGGTCATTGCGTAGACCATAAATCTCAGACACTTAGAATTTGTTTCATTCATCTTCGTTAAGTCTTTTTTTTTTTTTTTTTTACGAGAAGTTCAGCAACTATCGGAAAATGTTGAAATGACTATTCATGCGGCCCTGCAGCTGCTCGTGGCTACCGACTTCAAGTCTGACGTGGCCAGCCACAACACAACGGGCCTGATCCTGCTCAGGGCCACACAGTGTCAGGGATCTGTCCTTACCAGGGCTGCTTTTGCCCAGGCTTAGCCTGGTGCCTACAGCATACAGAGATGGAGAAGAGTGCTCTGAGGAGGGACCTTTGCTATGTTCTTGCACCCACCCCCTGCCCTCCAACTCTGGGCACTCTGGGGGCGATGGATTTGAGGTGGTAGAGCCAATCTTATGTCTGCTGCCGGTCTGGTTTTGCTGCTTTGACACTTCCATAGGCTTCTGCTGAGCACCAGACATGGTTCACGAGTTCTCCAAAACCTCTTTTGCTCAAAGAAAAAGGGGTGGGGAGAGTTTTCTCTAATTGATCACAATCAATGTAATTAGTACTTTGCATTTTTTCCTTTCCATGTGCTTTACCTCCGAGACCTTTATACATCTTAATACCTATTTCCATTCTTAATTGCGTTCTGTGAGCCCACAGCAAAGAACAGATATGTCATTCTCTTCTGTGATCGGCTTCATGAAAATATTAGAAAGAGACAAACTGACCAGACTGAGCATTTAGTCAAATTCCAGTTCTCCCATTAACTTGCGTGGTGGCCATGGCAAGTCATTAAATTTTGCTCCAGGCTGGTTTATTCATATAGCAAATGGAAATAGCAAACTGATCCATATTAAAGATCTAACCAAGCCCCAAATAACTTAATAGAAGCTTGGTTTGGCCTTGCTTAGCTTAGTTTTGCTTGGTAAGTCTTTTTGGAAATGTGAGTTTTACTTTTTTGAAAAATCCCTATTAATCATACTGTGAGGAGAGACAGGGAAAATCTATGGTGATGTTTATATAAGAAAGCTAAACAGGAAAACAAACAAACTCCTCAAAAACCGAGAAACAAACTTTGTAGGGACACGTTTCTAACATGTAGAGCATCCTGAGCGCTGCATGCTTTCAACCAGCGCCTCTGTATTCATCAGATGACTTCCTTCAGAAAGTCCGGGTCCGCCAGAGGTCAGCGAGGACCTTGATTTACAAGAAGTTGAGTTTGCAGTCCAGGAGCTCATTCCCAAGCAGTTGGGCACTTTGTATCAGCCCTCACTTGCTAACTAAGAGGATTAATGACCACTTTCCAATTCCAATCTAATGCTGCTAACCACCGACTGTCACGCTTGGCTGCTTCCTCTCCCAAGACCAAGGGACTAGAGACATCTAATGGTAACTGCACGCATAGCAGAGCATCTCCTCCCGCTGTAGCTCTCCTGCAAGACACCAGCTCCGATATTTAACTCCTACAGTGCCTCAGGAGCCTATGTGTTCAAGACCACCGTATGACAAGGACTGTTCACAATTCATTCAGGTGGCTGCGTGTTGCTGGTCTCCATCCCATCTTGGCTCTGCTGTCCTCATCCTTGAAGGGTGTAAGAAGGACTTGAAACGGGAGAGAAACGGGAACTATTGAATTCTTTACAGTATCCTCACACCGAAAAAAACGTCCTGGTTTTCCAAGGAAGAGAAGGGAAATCAAAGTACAGATCCCTGGAGAGTAAAGGAGGGGAAATAGTCTTGGTCAAATGGACAAACGACTCTTGTTCTGCCTTCAGGGCTTCCCATAGGCTGAGTGGAATGGGCTCACAGACACAAAAGCTGCAAATCCCCGAGTTCACACCTAATATTTCCTAGCAGCCTTTGCTGAATAGAGAGAAATAGGTGCTGCCGAGCAATTCAGGTGGAATGCACAGTAACAAGTATGCTTTCAACAAGGTGCTCAGTAGCAGGTTTTTTTTTTTTTTTTTTGTTATTAAGGCCTTGCCTGGGAGGATCCCAGAGGAATGACACAATTGATGACTCAGGCAGAAAGAGATATTCAGCATGGGATTTGGAGGAGAGCCTTTGCTTAGCAAAGGCAGTGATTTTTGTACTAGCACAATGTCCAAAATCCGGAAGTCTCATTTTTGTGAAAAAATAAAATCTAGAACAGACTAGACAGATAAATGGAGACCAAACAGGGACAAGATTCTGAAGTATTGGAGACCCCCTTTATTTATTTTTTTATTATTATTTTTGAATTGGTAAAGGAATCCTCTTTTTGTATAGACCCAAATCCTGAGATGCAGTCAGTGTGTGAAATGCCTGCGGATTTCCAGGCACGCTGCAAAGTGCTCAGCTCTTCTCCAGAGATGTGCCCTTGCTAGCAGAGATGGGACAGGAGCTGGAGCAGCACACTGCAGATTCTGGTCCTGAAGGTGATGCTAGCCCCTTCTGCTGCAGGATTCCCAGTTCTACAACCAGAAGAGTGACTCCCCATGCAGTCCCAAGGGTGCTGTGAGACTCACCCTGGCCACTGACAGATGAGCTCTGAAGGATCTCGCTCAGGACTTTAAAGTATTCCCAGCTGTCCCCTCCCTTTCCACGGCTGCTCTCAGATTTCAAGGCCAGCAGAGACAACTCAACTCCTTCCATGAAAGATCCAAGGTCTCAAACTTACTGGCACTGTGGAAAGCTGTGGGCAGCTACTTCAAAACGTGATACAGCAGGAGACATAGAGGGTTGCCTGTCAGCTTCTCAGGTAATTAGTGTTGTAAAGCACTTCGTGATACGCAGCTGAAAGTCAGAGGAGCAAAGTCCATGAGCAGCTGTAGGCTCCACTACAATATAAAGAGGAAAACAAAAACAAACAAAACAAAAACAAACAAACAAACAAAAAATCCCTGAAGGTTTTAATCCACAACTAGGGTGACTGGGGTCTGGCAGAAGCACCCATCCAGCTTCTGATTCCTTCCGTCCTCCCAGCAAAGTGGGGGCCGGGAGCAGAACCTACCTGCTGGCAGAGGGTCTCTCTCAGCCCTTCCTCGCCAGCTCTGCTCCACTGAGTGCTGTGAGGCACCATCCTGTCCCTCTGGATGTGCTTCGTGGCAGCGTCCCAGCTTGCTGAGAACACGAGGACTGAATGCATGATTCCCTTCAGAGAAGGTACTTAATGGGGTTGTAATTGTCTGAACTAGACATGAGCTAAATAACTAGTCCAACACTGCCCAGCACATCTGGATTAGCAGTGTAGTAAGCACCCATATTCTCCTGGCACCTAACACAGCGTGTCTTCCTCAAGGGCTGGTCAGAAACCAAGTGGCAAAAAAGTAGTGTGATGAAACACAAGAATGTATTTTGTTTTAGATCATTTACAATGACTTTGGCTACATTTTATTTCTGATATCCTCTTACATACTATCTGCAGGGAATTTCATGGCTTGTCCAATGACCATTTAATTCAGTGGCAGACTTTCTGTCAAGTTCTGAGCCCTGCTTGGACTGTGGATTGGTCCTGTAATACGTACAGCTGTGAAAACATCTCAAATACTTCTCTCTAAACCCATTTTTTTTAATCTCCAAAAGAATGTATTTGCAGAAGAATGCCGTTTCAGATCAAAGGAAGATATTTTCAACTTCAAGATGAATCTGGGAAATAGTTATAAACAAATAATTGAAAAAAAAAAAAAAAAAAAAAAAAAGAAGAAAAAGAGGAGGAAATGTCAAAGCTTTGGCATACCCAAGCCATCTTGCTGCTGTCTGGGGAGTGGCCTTTGGTCCACTGTAGTTCAAAGGATAGAGTATAATCCCAACATGTGGGAAGGTTAGGCACACAAGCCTTACCTGCTATTTTGGAACAAACATTTTAACCAGGCTTTTCTCCCTGCCATGGGCAGCTCCCAGCCACCAGGCTCACAAGAAGTCCATCCAGAGGGGTGTGCTCCCAATGTCCTGGCAGAGCTATTGCACTCCATAGAAAGAGAGACTTGAGCACCCACTGAGCTAGAGAGGACATCATAGGTCAGTCACTGAGATGCTCACTTGTTGGTCCCAGTGCTGGGGAGCTCAGACATCACATAGTACTCCATCAGCTGCTGTGGGTAGTGCTTGTGGGGTTTGAATCGGGCAGACAGTCTGACAAATGGCTTTCTGCAGCGTGGATGAGCAGACTGAGGTGAAGCACTCCACTTTTATGTGCAGTGTCTAAGCTAATGTGTAAGACTTGTGTTCTAGTCTTTTGATTCTAGCAGCCTCTATTCTTATTTGAAATTCTCCAATATGTATATATATTCATTCACTAAAAGATGAATAGGTCAATCTGGAACATTCTTCCTCTAATTTTTGAGTTCCACCACCACACTGAAAAAGTAACTTTTATTGCAAGCTGAGTCCCATGTTTTCCTGCTATGAGGTGCACACTATGCTTCGATACCAAGCTGTCAAATTCCATGGGACCCTGTCACCCTCCACTTACCTCCTATTGATTTTCAAGCTGGGAAGTGCAGTATGAAACCGACATACTGCACTGGGAAGTGCAGTATGAAACCGGCTGACTGGGTGTTAGCTTAGGTCCTGAGACAATTCAAGGGTAAAATGATCTGATGCGACAGTATCTGAGAACTTCCTGACTAATTGCCAGTGCCAGGAAACTGGCCTCCTGTCAATCATAACCAAGGAGCAGGCCGACACAGTATCGCAATGCACAACTACCTAATCTGTAGCTTGCAGTAGACTTAATGACCATAAAGAAGATTCCAGAAAAGAAAAAACAAAGCAGCGTCTATGGAAAAGGATAGATAATAGTTGATTCAACCAGGCTTCATTAGTGGAGAAAGATGGCCAGCCATGGGATGAAAAGAGGCTCTGATATTTTCTCGAGCTGGAGTCCTTTTGATCTTAAGCATGTCTTGAGATTTTGGGTTGCTTTCTTAATCTTAAAACAGTTTAAAAAAAAAAATCCTTTTTTTTTTTGAAACAGGTTGCCCCGGTCTGCAGCCTACTTCCTGCACCTGGACACAGCACAAAGATGTTATGGCTTTCAGGAAGCAGCACATTTGTCAGCATGCAGCCCCCAGCCGAACAAAGGGCCGGATTCATTAATGCAATATCAGCCATGAAAACGTCCCTCCCCTGCCCCTCCCGGGCTTCTGACTCAATCTGCTGAAACAAAAAAATGAATTGTCATTGGGTTTTGCAGCCTTTGAGGTTCCTCAGCAGATCAATGCATCCTGGACGTGTTGATGGCCCCTAATTTGAATGAAGCTGCACAAGAATCACAAGAATTTGAGATAGATTGCGAGCCTTTTTTTTTTTTTAATTATTATTCCTAATAAGGAGAAGTAATACAAAACTGCTACCAAAGAAGAGATGAGAGACGGTCTCTGTGGCAGGGAAAGGTAAGCGTGCAGTCAATTACAGTCAGTTCTGACTCGGCTCCCACACAGCAGCACCACTTCAAGACTTCCCTCGCCCTGGAGAAGCTCGGTACCCTTCTGACAGGAACTCGGTGTTCGTTAGCGGTGTTTGCTCTGCCTGACATGACATTTAAAAGCCCTAGACCTGTACCACATTTATTCAACGTTGTCATATTCAGCAAAACATTTAAGCGGTTATTCAGCTTGAGGCACCTAAGTAGTCCCAGTGTCAACAACAGGACTCCTCAAATGCTGAAAATTTATGCGTGTGTTGAAGTACCTTGCTGAATCAGGGCTTCAAACCCTAATAGCCTGCTGAACTAGAGCCAGTCTTTACCCACAGAGCCTCACAAGCACACACGGCATGCAACATAATTTTAGTTAATTGGATAGAACTGCGTATGTACGGTCTGCGACCTCTGAGGGCTTTGAAAACCAATCATGACGGTGCCACCCTGCGTACCTGCTTGTGTGATTAGTCACATCCACCTGTACGAGACGTGGCCCTGTCATCAGGTATGCTCTGTGATCTGTCCCAGAGGCTGGCACATCTTCAGCAGTGGGTGGGTGGGTTTCCCCCCGTGGCTGTCACACGGCGCGGCATCGCTACCTGTGATAACCGAGGAGCAGAAAGACGTCTCTTGCGCTCCCGTGTTTAATGTGTTTTGCTCCATCCCCCTTCCAAAGACTAATAATTTCCGCTGGGCAAGAATATTGTCAGTCTGGTATCAGATAACTTCTCAGACAGAGAGCATATATACCCTGCATTGCCTGTTTTATCTAATAAAGACTTTGCCATCTCTTGTCTATTGCTTCTAATTTAGCCTTCATAAATTGACTTGCCAACACAGTTGGTTGTACAGAAAAAGAAGGAAGATGCTGACGTGTCTTCAGACTCCTTTCAGCTGACATAAACCATTTCTTGTCAAAATAGGGCAAATAGAGGGAAAACATTTTGGCAATTATAAGCTGAATTTCAACTTGCCGCATTCCTGTCCTTTCAGTACTATGACAAGAAGTAGTGCTTTGGTCATTTGCATGCTGGCAGAAGATAATGGTTTGAGGATGGAGTGGAAATGAAGTTTGAGATTAACCTTTTTTTGTTGGGCAGGAGGGGAGTAACACTCAACCTAGCTAACAGAAAATTTTAGCAAAGGGCTGGGAACAGCACAAGCAGCATCAGGAATATCACCATGTCAAGACAGCTTTTCAAAGGTGTTTATTTCTCTTCCTCTTTGCTTCTTTCTTGGGCTAGTGTGGTGCCATGTGGGCTGGTCCATACCCTAGTGCTTCTTTGTGCTCTCTGTGCCCACTGACTGGCACAGCAGCTGTCAGCACACAGCTGGTGGGACGACACGGTCACCAGACATTTGAAGAGCACACAGCGAGCACCCCCTGCAGATAATATCAGCAGCAAAACAGCCAAAATTATCTAAACCAAACTGATGATGACGCCTGCCAGGCACTGAGCTGGGAGCTCTCCCTCTGCCAGCCCGTTGCATACCACAGCCCAAATCCTGTGAACACCGAGGTACACAAGAGAGACCCTGCTGAGGTGAGCAGGCAGGTTCCTGGCAGCTACGCTGCTTGTGGACACATTTTCATGACTGCAACCCCAAATTCATGGTGATTTGGGAAAAACAAACGGCAGCTTCTAGCTGTCCAATAAAAGTGCACCATACACCTACTCAGCTATATGCATTAATCATGCCTTGATAATTGCTTCTAAAGTTCAGTTTAATAACAACAAAACCATTTCAAGACTCTCCTCAGCAGCAGAGGTGTTACCTAGGCATGCTGGAAAAGAAAATAAAATTATACTGTCCAACCTGTGGGAGAAATATCAGCTGAGGTTTGTTAATTTTGGATAACTTCTAAATTATTCTGCTGGCACAGTTTTAAACTATAGCCTTATAATGGATCTCCTCACACTTTTAGGGCAATGATAAGAAAATTGGCTAAAAAATGGTAATGCCCTTGTTGGCTCCTAATGCATCTTTTGAGTCTCGTCTGCTTAGTTTAATGAAAAAATAAAGTTAATGCTGCCTTATTCCCGTCCCAATAACAATATCCCATGCTCAGATAATGAACAAATCACTTCAGGGGCAGAGCGCTTCCCCTGAAGGGCAGCCAAAAAGGCAGAGCCGAGTGCTGAGGCTCTCGCCAGGTGACATGCGGTGCTGTGGGCCCAGCACCCCACGTGGGTCACCAGGCTCGTACCTGAGAGGCCAGCACACCCACATCCCCAATTCTTGCCACACTAAAAAGCCTTAGGCTGAATACAGACCGCTTTACAGAAGCTTGTGGCCACCTGCAAGCATCTTTTAACCCTGAAATTTGGGGAGTGAAATTCATATTTCAGTCTGAGTTTCCTTTTCACATAGCACAGGCAGCAGAGAAAGTGGAGATGTTCAGACGAAAGTAAATAAATACTTTTTGTTTCTTAATCATAGCATGTTTGCCAGGTATTTGACAACCAGATTGAGCCTTTAAAGTCATAACATGTTACCTAAAGATGTGGCTTGATTACAGCCTAGACGTGAATGTATAATGCCGGTTTTCAAGGGGCCAATTAGATACAGCATTTTGTGTAGCTATTCCATGAAGACTGAAATTATGCCAGGGTATATTATATATTGATCATTTTAGTTTTTAGAAGCTATTTCTTAGTCTGATGACAGTAGCTTTCAGTGCTAAGAATGCTATCTGCAGAGACTTCTCCTCTGCCAAAAAAACCCACCCCACAGCTATTCAAAGAAAGTGAAAATTTTTATTCAGGCTTTCCTGAGACAGCAAAGAAGAGGGTGATGGAAATTCTGTTATCATCCCAACTGCAGAGGCTGTGATCAGGAGCACGCTCTCGCTTGCTGTGCAGACAGCTGTAATTAAATCACTACGGCTTTCGGGATTTTAGCCACACTCCACGTCATGATAAAAACTCACGGTGAAAGCGATGAGGTAAGACCACGTGAAAACAGTCAATACCAACGACCAGCTGCAGCAGCACGGCAGCTTACCTCTATCCGGAGAATTCAAGAGCAGCAGAGGACACGGTGTGCTGGCTGCTCTAATGCCGCAGGCACCGGTCCTGTATCTGGCAGCTCCACACACCAACACTACCTAGGGCATCCCAGAACTACTGCCATGGCCTGCAGGCCACCTCTGCCGGGTCATAAAATAAAAGCTCCTCCACTGATCCAAGCCTGATAAAAGAGTTTGGGAAGTTCTCCCAAGGAATCTAGGCATTTTTCTTACTGAGTGCCATGAAGAAACTAAGCTTGCTTCAATGGGAAAACAAAACAAAACAAAACAAAAATAACAATGGCAGGAAATCGGCAAACTCAAACTGTTCAGATGCTGCTAGTTGTGGAAGTTAAAAGAAAAAAAAAAAGTGAAGGTAAACCTCAGGGCAAGGATGTGCTATAAATGGGTGCATTGATCAATTCCTATACACGTTTGGAGACAGATTCATTGCTGCTGCTACCTGCAGTGCTCCTGCCAGAGATGCAGCCAGGCTGCTGGGGAAATCAGTGAGGTTTTGGGCAGGAGGGCAACGATACTCCAGTGCAGCAGGAGATCAATCCAACAGGCTGCTCTGCACATCCTGAAGAGCAGGCCAGCCATGAACCTGGGACACCCCCTGCTCCACTGCCTCACACGGCAGCAGGACACTGCAGCTCTGGTCCCTTGTGGGGTTTTGGGGCTTGGGGATAGGAATTGCTGCTGTTGCTGTCACCATCCCCATAAAAAGCACCCAAAGTGATGCCACAGCCCGTGGGAGAACAGAGGGAACAGGGGATGCAGGCGTTCAGAGCGTAGTGCCCTTAGGGATACAGACCTCAGCTAGCAAGGATGTTTTCTCCATGGGCCAAGGCTGAAGGAAAGATGAGAGGAGCTAGCCAGGGAAAGTCTCTGACTCAGCACACTGACACACTTTGCCTTGCTTGAGGCTAATCGGTATCCTGTGCACCTCCATGATAGGTACCACACAACCATGCACATCCTCTGCTCTTGCTTTGCAAGAAACCCACCAAAACACTTAGGCAAGTAGGAAAGCTTCCATGCACAACCTGTGATAATAACAGAGCTAAGGCTCCCGGCACTACTGCACACTTAAAGGCTCACTTGGAGGGGTCCTCCCTGGGCATTAACATTTACCCTAAATTGCAAGGGGCTGACTCTTTCAGCACAAGGAGAAACACTGTATAGACTGCTACTGCATAATGTATAATATATAGGGTATGGCAGAGTTTTGAAGCACAGGTATATGAGGACACATAAAATAACTACAGCATGTGGTCTCTGGGGTGCAGGTAGCCCTACCCAGCTCTCCTTACAAGGCTGCATCTTGACCGTAATATCTGGCCCCTGCTAGGGCTGGACATCTCTCTGCCTTACAGGTAGCATTGTACTGCAGCATTTCGGACACTTAGTCTTGAGGTTCTTGCTTGAGCAAAGCTGCCATTCAACTGCACAAGCATTTCACTTGGTTCACAGCTGCTTGGTCATCTTGGTCACTTTGGAGGTCAGGTTGAGAAAAAGTGCAGAGGAAAGCAGGTTTACTGCTCTGGACCTGCAAACACACCAGATCATCCCAGTTCTACAGCCTGGCAGAGCTTAATGTTGCTTTTGTCTACATTAGGCCACATAATTATGACTTCTGTTCTCAGGTGATATACACAACTTGGAAGTTTTCTCAACGAAAGGTAGTAAGATAATGCATCAATTGAAAAATAAATGTTTTTTTTTTTTTTTTTTTTTTTTCCAGTTCCCTAAAATTCCATAGGAAATAAAAGTAACATCAAAAAGACCCATGCAAAACCCAAAATATACTTTATTGCAGGTGACACTTCATTCAGAGATCAGATACAAACTGACCCAGACAAAGATTAATTATGCGTTGCAGGTGTTTGCATCCTTTATAATTAGCTTGGATTCTAACTGTTATATTTTACACTGCAAATAGTATAATTTCTCTCATTGTACAAAAAGATCCCTGCTTTTAGATGCTCAGCTTTCTGGCTAAGGTTATTCATGCTCAGAAGGTAAGTGATTTTAGGCAGTTCTTCAGAGAAATTTTACACTTTCCACAAGTTAACTATTTTCTGGTTAAACTGAAAAGCACGCTGCTTTTGTCACTATTATAAAAGTGGTCTAATGACATTTTCTGAACCTGGCTTCTGAAGGCTAGATGAACTTCAGCAGAAACTTGGCACTAAGATGTAGGAGCAGTCATATGCTGCAGTTTGGGAGGTGGTGAGAATTAAAAGATAGGTGACAGGAAGAAATCCCCTGTTGAGCATGTTCGGTAGGGATCATTTTCTACTCATTCTGTGCCAAAAACATCAAAGGAGATTAGGGGAAGAAAAAAAATTCCTCTGCGAACCCTGATGCAGGCACCTTCACATGAGCACTTGCAAGGCTTGTGTTTTCCACCAGCATTCTGGCAAATACAGTGACACCCCTTGTGCAAACGCTGGTGAAAAACCTCTGTAGGCAAATCTCTGGGTTTTCTCTGAATGAATGTGCATGAATAATGTTTTAGACAGCTGGTGGCTGAAACAGAACCAAGTCAGAATTTCCAGCATGGCTAGGAACGCTAGACTGAGACAGCAGCTGAGTGGGAAAAAACACAGCCGGCGTATAGAAATGTCATGGTGACCCTCTACGGCCCTCCCAGTGACTGTGTAGAGAAATAACTAATAAGTAAGCCAATAAACTGTATTGGGAATTCTTTCTCCTCGAGCTCTTCCTTAAAAGTGTGTGCGTGGAGCACTGCCACAAGCTGGGCAGCCCTAATGCATTCATTGATCAGGCGGGACGCATCTGCTTAATACTGCAGTGCGTGCTTCCCATTTGTTTACCCTTTTGCACATTTCTACATCATTTCTTTTCATTTTGAAGCAAATTTCAGCACAATCACTGTATTTGCTTGAAGTTACGCTTGTGCAACAAAACTGCCCCCAGCCCTTCTGTGCTGTCAGCCGCTGTCATTTACAGTGGCCACCCAGCAGAGGTGCTGGAAGCAGCAGGAGGGATCCCTGTCACACATGCACTGTCACCAGGCATGTCGAGGTACCTTTCTCAGGGCCAAGCTTTTATACCTCTAACATAGGCATATGTATTTTACCTCATTATTGGCTTCAGCTGTACTTATTGTTACCAGCCCGCGTCCCGATGCTATTTTTTCTAGCCAGTCTCAGTGGGAAAGACTTGTGTGCAGAGCAATATTTGCATCTTGGCAAGCCTTTACTGGTATACATATTGTTAATACGCACATAAACAGGATGCCATTCATATTTAAACAGCACTTTCTGAGTCTGATGGCATCACAGTCGAGGGAATGGAAATGTTCTGATTTGTATCACTTATCTCAGTGGAGGTTGTTTCCTCCGCATATTCTGACTTCTGTAGGGCCGCTATAATAAGGTAGTTATATTCACATAGGATGAGACACTAGGCATTTAATAACACCCGCTTCCTCCCCCAAAAGCCTAATAAGCTTGCCTTGCCAGTTGATCTTTGCAGTCATTTACCCCTCTGTTTTTTTCCAGACTACTGTGCTTCCTTTATACTTCAGCTCTTCTCTTCGTTTTCATTTGCATATATTCAGGGCCCTAAAGAAAAACAGCTCTGCATTAAAAGGCTATCACAGAAATATATGCTATTTAAGTAACAATAGAGCATGCTTTTCATTGGGAGGAAAAAAAAAAAAAAAAAAAAAAAAAAAAGAAAGGAGGATATTTAAATTCCTAATAAGATTTAAAAGGATGTCACATGTTGTTCAGTGTACGCGGTGCTCACAGCATTTGTCCTTGCTAATGCATGCAGTTTGTTGCAGCTTCTGCTGCAGCTGGTTTCTCTCTTGCTGTGTGTTCAGAGTTGTCACCTCTGTCTCTGTCTGGGGCTTTCCCCTCCCTGCAGAGAGCTTCATGTATCCCTGTTTGCACCCCCTGCAGCTATTTGCTCTGGCGTTAAGGGTGTGCGAGGTGGTGCCACTCGCACTGGGCAGCATGCCACATGTCACGCTGACTTCTGCAGCCTGCCAGGAGCCCAGCTCGGCAGGGCTAGCCCTGGCATCAGCTCCACCGAGCTGACCTGGGATCACATTCCCACCCAGGGGATGATACTTTTTCACTGGGTCAGCAGGACCCAGAGGTGGCAGAAGCAGGCTCTCCCTTGTGGCTGCAGCCCGTCATCAGTCCAACCAAGCTGACGGCGGAGTTGCGTGCTGGGTTTACAGCTTGAAGACTAGCTTAAGTTGCTGTCAGGTTTTGGTTTGCTTTAGCACTTGAGGCAGGCCAGGTAGCGGCCATAGATTGTGGCTAGAGCCTCTGCTAGGTGGACAAGACACCACCAGGGAGAGGAAGGCAGAGGACGGCAGTAACATCTCCACCTGCTGCAAATTCATCTTCTCCCCTCTTTCTTTGGAAGGGCTATTTTTAACTGGATCATCCCGGTGACCCCAGATGTCAATGTGCAGCCTCACAAACTGTTGGGTCAGCACGGATGAGGTGGCCCAAGCAGCGAGGACATGGGGACAGGGGTTGGAAGAGAGCCAACCTCATCACAGGAGGCACAGCACCATGAGGACCACCAAGAGCTCCTGGGGCCCACAAGGCTTCCCTGTAGCATTTGGGTGTGCTGAGCTGGTGTGTTAGCTGATTTCTTCAAGACTCAAGCTTGCTTTCGGGAAGGAGCTTTGCTTTTGCTCTGGGCTCTGGTAAGTAGTGGGCAGTCGGTAATGCACGAAAAATCCGAACGCTTTCCCCAGTAGCAGAGAAAACGACGATCTGAGCGGAAGGACAGTCTGGCTGCATTTTCAGTACATATATTTTAGCAGTGAGTGAAGAGGTGGCTGCTTTATAGGTGTGAAAATGAGAGGCAAAGGCCAGCAAACTATTGCTTGCATTTCTGTATTTTAGAAAGCAGTAGACAAACCAGACGGTTTTTGAATGCAGGGAAAAAAAAGGTCCTCAGAGCTGAAATAGGCAGGGTCGTGACTTTTCAGTGTTATTCTCATGAAAGAACAGGGAGGATTAAAAAAAGAAACCCTAAAACACCAGTGACATATTTGCTAAGCTTGTGTGTGAAGTAGCAGGAACGACTAATTTCTCCATCCTTGCACAAGGACTTTCACGGACCGTTTTTGCAGGGCAGACTCGTGGATAACCACACTTCATCATGCTACCAGGGAGCTCATTCAGACTGAAAGTTGGACTATTGGTTTTTAATTTCAGCGCAGTTTTTCATTTTGATAGCTCTTCCACCTGACATGGAATTGCCATGGTGCAAATTGAATACAATAAAATTGCTAATCAGCCCATTAGAATATGTTGATGGTATAACAGCTATTAGTTGTTGAATAATGTCTTCCTCCAATGTATTTTGAATTAGGTCCGCAGGATAGCAGAATGTGCACATGCATGTGTAGCCTTCTCTCGGAAACCCATACAACTTCTTAACACAGTGGCAACCCTATACAAATATCAGTGAAAGAAAATGTGTCTTCAGGTAGTGAAATAAGCAATAAAACACAGAGACAAGTAAGACAGGCTACACAAGCCATTTGGTCTGATTACATGTCTTCCATGGGAACACAAAACTTATTACAGGATCCAGCTTCTCATCATAAGACTTCCAGCGCTGCTTATCCCGGGAATGCCTTGCACATTGTACCTCCCCAACAGTTAAAATAAACCAATCTCCTTCAGCGACATCTTCTTGCCCCGTTTTCTCCTGCTCTCCTTCAAAAGCTTGCCTGACAGTTACTTAGGTCTTTAACACTGTTATGCAGAGGCCACAAATCTTTCTCAGCACCCCAAGAAGAAGACCCCCAAGCCCGTTTCTTTTAAACTCTCTTTAATTTCTCTAACCCAGTCTTCCCTTGCTCCCCTATTGCAAAGGCTCAAAACGCAAGCTTCTTTTCTTGGCTGCCCCTTCTTGGGGAAAGCTAATTTCCTACACTGGCACTTTCCCTTGTCTGCCTTCTCTGGTGCTAATTCCCGTGGGGCTGGAGGCTGCCACACCAGGAACGCCTTCGTCTGAAGATGAAAATAGGAAGAAGGGAGCAGTGAATACAAAATGCTCCCTGATTGTTTAATATACTCTGTTAAGAGATCCTTCTCATTAAAAAATAAAATTTGTTGGCATTAAGGGGAAATCTGTACCTATCCACAAACTTGGGTTCCCTGAAGAATCACCCTTTATAGTTAGCTTCTAAGAGAAACACAGCAGTCCTATTATAAAGCCCTACAGTTTCTGGGACTTTATTTTCTGATAGGAATCTTGTGATTTCAAATGAGTCAGAATCCAGACTTATCCAGTAATGCATAAACACAAGAACGCAGTATTACCAAAACTTTCTTATAAAATGATGCAGTCCACTATGAGAGCAACTGCAGTGTGAATGTTACCAACAAAATGCCTTTAATATATCGGAAATGATAATCCAGGGTTTGTAACCCTGGGCATTAAAATATAAATAAACAAACAAATAAAAGGCTTCATGTGTATCTCTGCATCTTTATGCACCTTCAGGGAACAGGCTTTCAAGGCACCCAAAGCTCATACAAACTAGCATCTGTGTCATTCATGTCATGGGACTGAGAGCAGCCTACTTGCAAGAAACATTAGGGCTCTCTATCATATGCCGGTAAGAAAAGGAACAATGCATTTGAGATGGGCAAAGATGATTCAGCTCAATCTGAGGAGAGTGGCTTTGTATTCCCAGTCAGTTTAACGACCCTTTCATCGTTCAAGGAAATTATAACTGTGATTCACTGGGACAAAGTTAGCAACTTCTCTTTTTATCTAAGTCCTATTACTGGTGCCCGTCACAGCCATTCAAGGACCTCCTGGGAACCAAAATGGACAATCGCATCCTCCTCCCTCTGCCAGCCAGAGGCTGGGTATCATTAGCAACGCTTAAATTAATAGTGAATTTTGGAGGTTTCCAGCAGGAAACCATGGATGAAGAGACAGGACATACATTTCAGTTCAAAGTCCTGCCTGTGAGTGGAGGTCTGTGACATTTTCCAGTTCAAAATTAGACATTCATGAGTTCACTGCAGCGAGGTGCAGGTTATTGTTTTCATCTGTGGAATCAATAGCTGGGGGGGAGGAGGTGGAAGGCGGCTTTTTGAAAAAGGGAGCATTTCTCACAATGGAAATAAATCCATAATGTGTAATAAGTGACCAAAGGTGGTTCCCTGACTTTGCTCTTTTCTGTGTGATATAGGCCTCAGGGCTCTGAAAGGAACTGGAACACAGGATGAGGTCTTTCATCAAACTTTGCATTACCGCGGATAACATAGCATCCAAATTTTGCCAGATTATGTGAACATAGGAGACGTGCAGAAGCAAAATATCTAGAGCTTTGTCTAGGTGAGGTCAAAGTAGGGTAGGTAAGCAGAAGGGAAACCCATCTTGTGGCCAGCTGCAGCCCACCAAAGCCTTCCATGCACTTTATAACTCCAGGAATCCCTAGTCTCAGAGCAAATGGCAGGGTTATCCCTGCACCTCTCAGAAAGGATGTGCCTCCAGTCTGTGTTGTGATGGTGGCACCACGCAGAACCCACCACTGCAATGAGACTGAAGGCAGCAGTAACAGTAGTTAATGCTTTATTGCACTTAAGAATGATCAAAGCTGCTATATTCATTCCTTTCTAAGTGGACTGGACTGGTATAATGTACATCTTTGTAATCTGGAGGCTATGTAACTGTAAAACAGGCTGCCTAGTTTCAAGATCATGAGCTGAGATAAAAGAAAGCATTAGACAATCTACTCCATCTTCTGTCCCTTGCAGAATCTCTGCCTCTTAATTCCCACAAGTGTTTTGTTGTATATGCTTTAAGTGTCTGCAACGACAGACCTACTACTTTTCAGAGACCATCTTGAAACTTAGCATGACACTCCAGTGAGATTTTTTTTTGTTGTGGCTAGTTTGTCTTACATTTTGTCTCCTTACAATTGACTCCAAAGTTCCTGTATCACCCTATATATATATATTATATATATTATAATATATACATTATTACATATATATAATATATATTATATAATATATAATATATAATACATATATATAATATATATTGTATTATATATATTATATATAATATAATATAATAGAAATATTATATTATATTATATATTATATATGTATATGTATGTGTATAAATATATATATACACATACTCTTTTCACAGAAATCTATGAATTTTTACTACTACCTTCAGAAGATGAGAGTGCCCTAAGCCAGAACGAGTCTAGGAAGGCAGTGTAGGCATGTGTTACAAGTAACCGTCCCATTCCTTCTTGCCAAAATCCTGGAGAATTATGCCAGGTTCTCTTTTAAGTAAACTCCCTGTGAATGTCTTGAGCATGTAAAACTGCCAGGCTCAACGCCACGTGAGAGCATCTTGTCCCATGGCAGATTCACCTCTTTCCAGTGGCATTTACATACCCCAAAATCTTGTCACTGGTTACTTTGTCACCTTCCTCATCGTCACTTCATTGAAATTTATGATTTTCCTTTGTCACCTAAGTCATTTCCTCCAGCCCCAGCTGAACAGGGCTCCATTTGAGAGACCTTTAGCCAATATCACTGTAATTTTAGCCTTCTTCTCCTGACCCTCCTTTTGCACATTTTGTCCCAGACTAACAATGCTTACCCTTTCTTCAGCAGCTGAGCAAGCTGATGGGCTCAAAGTGTAAAAGCAGAGGGTCTTAGTGTAACTCAGCTAATGGGGGTCTTGGAGGTAATAAGAAGGATGTAGTGGATGGCTTTGCCCCTTCTCCAAAGCAAAACCTCACTGAAAACCAGTTATTTTCATACCATCAAAGAAAGGCAGTTGGTAACAGGTGAGAAATAATCCTCTTATATAACAGGTCAAATAATAATATGTCATCAAGGTGCTTTTAACTTCATTAAAATTTGTCCCTTGATAAGTGACATTTTAATTATGTGATCAGGTAATAAAATAATACATGCCTGAAAATTTACGTCCAACCCACGTATTATTAATGGTCTTAAATTAACCCTGGATGAGAGTGTAGAACTTAATCGTAGACAGCAAATAATCTACTGAACCTTTTCCACACACGTTTTGGAGTTTTGAAATGATTATTCATTTTGGCAAAATAACTGACATAGGGACATTAATCTAGCCCATAAAATAAACAATAAAGGTAACAAATGCTTTTTAATCTACACTGTAATGGTGCCATAATCTAACAAAATGTCAGGAATTTGAGGATTAGACTTCTATGTTGCTTTAGCATGAGTATTTCCCCAGGGGACTTCATAGTTGATCTGAACCTACAGCTGGGAGGTGGGTCCCAAAATGGGGCAGGCATCTCATGAACCAGATAAGGCAGCCAATCCTCTGAACTGAAGCACTTTTCCTTCAAGACTAGATGAATTTGTCAATATGATTCTCTTTCCTCATCCCAGGCTGGCCAAACAGCTACTCCTCTCTTTTTGTACTTGAAGAAGAAACATTTTTTTTAACCGTAGTCTTGTGCTTCAGGTTTTATTTTATTTATTTATTTATTTATTTATTTATTACCACTGCCCAGATACACATGGATCCTTGGAAAACACAGTGCAGTTCATGCCAAGCACACTGCCTGCCTTTGGCATTTGCCCACTTTGCACTGCAGGTGAACCTTGAGCACAGCAGCCCCCATGCCCTGCTGCTTCTAAAGATTAGCAATATCCAGCCAATAAACCTTCGCTGTTGGGGAAGATGCTGTAAAATCAGGGGAGCTGACTCCTTAGGGGAGAGTTTGATGCAAAATAAAGACACTCATTTCCCAGTAAAGGTTAAACCACTGTTGTGGTGGCCGTTGAACAAGGTGTTCAGAGCCAAGATATATTAGCAGAGTTGGCTGGCTCTATGAGACAGCAAAGCCAACCTGGAGTGTCTGAACAGTTCACTCAGAGGGGAAACTATAGCTGCAGCAGTTTATCTCCTTGGTGCTTGCCTGCCTCATCTTCCCTGCCTCATCCAGAGAAAGAGACATCCTTGCTGGGTGGAAAAATTCAAAGAGACAGACAGGGAGGGCTTCTGAGTGCTAGAGAGTATCCTGGAGCTAGTCCAATGGGAGAAAAAGCACAAGATGTCCCTAGGGAGGTAGCAAGCACCACTCTAATCTTGGGTACACTTGGGTGAAAGATGGCATGGTCTGTGTTTTGGTATAAGCGTGCTCCAAATATGTGAAAACAACAACAACAAAAATCAGGAGCATTTTTCAAGCTGAGATAGATTATATAGGTTTAGGCATGAAGAGACCTATCTAAAGGCCTCTTTACTGTGTACTTTGACTTCTGTATCAAATGTTTGAATATGCCTGTTTGATAGGAAAGAGATTTTAGTTGATTTGAATTTTTATTTGCAATGACATCTAGAAATAAATTTTTAAAATGATTTAAGGATTTTTAAAAATGTACAAAACCAGTATCTGTGAATTTTTAAGACTGTTTGTATTTAGAGCTATTTGTTGGAGCAAAATCCATTAAAAAACAGAATGAACTGTGCTAGTCAGAAAACTCAGAGCAAGTCATAAACTCCAAAGGCGCAGCTCCAGAATTCAGCCGCTGTGATGTAAACAATGTGAGTCTAATCTAACATATAAACTTCTCCAAAGCATTTATCACTGTAGTATCTAGGCCATGTACATAGATTTCAGAATATAGTGGGATCTGTCCAGAAGGGATGATCAATTTCCCATTCATCTGATGTGCTACCCATTGGCTTTGCCATTACATTTAAAATAATGGAAGTTACTCTCTGATCACGAGCATGTAATTCACAAATGGGCTGCCCTGATGTGATTTTGATGCAGGCATTCAGGTAAGATTTATTGGGTTTAGATTTGCTTTTTCTGCAGCTCTCCTGACATTTTCCAAGAGTAGAGTCCCTGACTACATCGATCCATTTATATCCTGCTGTTCCCAAAGAGCAAATTTGGGTATCAGCAACCCCAGGAGAAAAAAGCTAAGTGAGAAGACAAAGGTAAAATGTTTCAAAGATATCCATGTGCATCTACCACCTCTTATATTCTGGACATCAGTTTGGGAACTTTGATGTTTTGTGGGGATACATAGACCAAGCAGGGATGGGGCAAGTCTGGCCTGGGGAATCGATGTTTTGTGCCTTAAGGGAGTATAAAAATCCCCACACCATGCAAGAAGCAGAATCTGCTTTCTTCCAGCTTTCCCACCCACTGGCGTTTCCCCTGATGCTGGGTGTAAGCAAATGCAATGTTCAAATGATGAAAAACGTCGCAGTTACTCCCAAATTATACAGGCAACCTGCAAAAGATTTGGGTAAATTTATGTATTAGAAAGACAGGTGCCCAAGAATGACTCTTGCAGCAGTGTCCTTTAAGAAAAAAAAAAGGGGGGGGGGGAATGGTTTTGAAGTGGAAAGCATATAATAAAAATCGTTATTTATTAATAGTGCTGCTGGAAACTCCCTGGAAACCGTATCTGCCAGCAGCGATATCTGCATGTCAATCTAACTCCCTCTTTTTATTCTAGAGCAAAAAAGCTGCATTATTGCTCCTGCTGCTGTGATCCCCTCTCAGGCTGCTCTGATACATGCCTCTCCGGTTCCCTCCTTTTGGGATAAATCCCCTCCCATGCCATCTGTCTTATGCTCCGGCTTCTCCTCAGCCCTCCCCACTGCTTCCCACACACAGAGCCTGAGCAAGAGGCTCCTTAGCACCCTTCCTGAGCCCACAGCAGTGAGCACTGTGCTGGTGGAGGTTTTGGAGGTCACTGGTACTTCTGTCTGCCCTGAGGGGCTCAGTTTTGTCTCTGAGACAGTGAGGCACTCTGATGGACCGTGGACATGTCACCCCTGTGTGCTGAGATGTCACCAAACACTGTGTGGTTCCTCTCCCATGTACAGGCCTCGCCAGGCCAGGCCAGGTGATGACTGGACCTGGTGTTGACTTAACATCACCCCCTGTGTCTGTTCTCTGCTGCTTTTGAGGATTCTGCCCACCTGAGAGCTAGTGAAACCACACTGATCCTGGATGACTGGCAGAAAAAAAAAAAAAAAAAAAAAAAAAAAAAAAAAGGTTTAATTACGGGGAGTGGCTGCAGAGTGGTGGCATGTTTGGCAGGATGAAGGAAAATGGTAGCCTCCAAAACCATCTGGGTGCACATGCAGTTAAATCAAGGGAGGTTACGGGGTGGCATCTTGACAAAACCCTTGGAGGAGGGCAGATAGAGGAGGATTTGACATATTTCCAATTGGCATCATTGGCCCAGTGGTGGGCCAACTTGGTGTCCAGCTTATTCCCTATGTTCGAAGTTTTTTACTAGACAGCCCCTTCCAGGTGCTCTGATCCAGATACCGGTTTTGGATGCATTTCCCCAAATCAGGTTGCATGCTCGGCTCTCCCCAGACACTAACTAGCAATCTGGTGTGCTCCTGCAGCCAAGGAGCAGCACCGTGGAAGAGCAGCTTCCATCAGAGCCAGAGTGATGAGAGCTGGATGCTGTGGAAAAGGAGCAGGCCTCACGGAAAGCAGGCTCAAGGATCTGCAAGGTACCAAAGCCAGCAGGCAGCTCCCAGTCATAAGTGAGGAATGAAAAGGAGTAGGAAGCACGGGCCTGGCCGGTGTGATATGGCACCTGGGGGTGTCCAAGGAAAGGGAGGACGTGGTGCTTAGGGACATGGTTTAGTGGGTGGCATTGGTGGTAAGGGGATGGTTGGACCAGATGATCTTGGAGGGCTTTTCCAACCTTAATGATTCTGTGATTTCCTTCCAGACCACAGCTCTGTGCAGGATCCTGCCTCCCCGTGGGCTCTGTTTGGCAGGGCTTCATGCTGGGAGCCAGCTAGAGCAACCTCCAGCACTGCGGGTTGGCAGCATGCAGCCGGGCAGACGGCGCAGTCACCGATTAATAGCAGACAGCAATATTTAAACTAATCATTACAGGGATCGGCATAAAACAAAACTCTTATTAAAATTAACAGCACAGTCACTGAAACTGATGCTGTTTCATGCTATTCATTAGCTAACAGCTGAATCTAGCCAACAGCCCTTGACTGGGGCTGGTGGTGCTTTTAGTCCTGTGTCTTCTGGAGACAAGGCTGACATGATTTCAGATGCTGTGTGGACACATTGGCGTAACCAAATGGAGTCGTGCTAAGAGGGAAGGACTCCAGCCTTGGGCCCACGAGGTGGGAAATGGCTCTGAGCTGCTCACTGCCATGACCAGACTGGTGCTGAGAGCAGCTGCAAGACTCCACATAAGGACACAGGGAAAATTTACACCAAAAAAAAAAAAAAAAAGAACCTCTCCAGCACACTAAATTAATTGCTAAGGTGGACACATGTTCCTAATAGCTTTTGAACTATTTGACAGAATATGAAAGGCTTTAATCAGCCTCTAAAATGTTCATGAAAAGGGGTAGATAGACAGAGCCCTTATTAATATCCCCACTGATGGAAAGGCTGCTCTGTGAACTCACACTCCGGGAGCTGTGAATCCACAAAAGAAAATCCTCAAAACAAAGCTGCTCTGAGTGACCTAATTAGCACAGCACAAGAAGTGTTTGACCTATAACGGAGGGGATTCCTGCCTCATACAAAGCTGTGATGCATCCTCCCCCTGCCCACTGCGAATGCACAATGAAACATTTTCTTGAAATGCTTTTATACTTAACCTTGCATTCACAATGGTCTAGAATTGCATGCACAATCATTTACTGTGTCTCAGGGGGGAGGAGGGAGAATATTAAAATATGATTTCCAAAAGACTGAATTGATACAAGAGCAGATGCTAAACTCACGAAAAATATTGCCATCAGATTTTTTAAAAAAGTCTTTATAAGTGTCTGTCTATCTATATCCATCATCTGAGCTCCCACTCTCCTTCCTCTACCCCCAAAGGCTCCCCTTGAACTCTCTGCTTTTTAGTCCTAATCAGCACTTTTGCTGGGTGGCTTCAGACCGAGTGTTCTCCCTGCTGACCCCCAGACACCTAATTGCTCCACTCCTTAATGTTCCCGAGGTCGCAGGATGTGCCACATCCCCCCGACCTCCGAGGCACTTTCATGAGCTGAAGTCAGCAGCCATCTCAGTCTAAAACATCACCATCAGCTGTATTGCAGGAGCATCAGAAGGAGCCAACGAGGATCAAGGCCCCGTTGTGCTCAGATCTGCATAAACACCCAGCGAGAGACAGCTCCTGCCCTCGCGAGGTTACAGGCTGAAAGGGAAGGCAGGCAGAGTGAAGGCAAGTGGGAGACACGGAAGCGGAGTGTTCGTGGTGATGCGAGTCACATAGCATGCTCGTCTCTTGTTCTCCCCCCTCTCCCCGAAATTAAAGTAAAATAAGTTGTTGGCTTGTTTTTCGGAGTTGTAAATCACTGTTTGCAAAAGTGATCGTCTGTTTCCATCCACCTTGGTTCTGTGCCAGCGCTGCTCTGGGCTGCATTTCCTGAGGAGGCCCCGTGGCTCTGCAGGAACGGCGCAGCACAGGAGCACCAGGAGATGGAAGAAAAACCCTTGCCCACCCCCTGCCCCTGTCAGAGGTGGCTGCAGCCTTGCAACAAGCTCTTTGGGGGCAGACTGCATGCAATGCAGGGTGGATCCCAGCACATGCCTGATCAAGGAAGGAGAGAAGGAAAATTTTGAGAACTGGAAAAACTACACTCAAGTAGGGCACAACGTCACTTAAATCTGACCCTAAGGAGAATAATGCATTCTCCTCTTTCCTAGGCAGTGGAAGTGTACCAGCATCACAGAGCTGCGCAGCAAGGACAAAGGACAGTCTGTCCTGTCCTATGCAAAAAAGTCCCACTCTTAAAGCAAGGTTTCAGGACGGTGTGCGCGAGTTTGATTTGCATCCAGAGTGGAAACATGCTTGCCAGCCATCAGGCTGATCTGATTTGAAGCAGCTGAGATATTAAATGCACTAAACCAGAATGTATAATAGCTGTGCTGGCAGACCTTTAATTATTGTCGTGCTTGTGGGCACTGATATCATTCAAATTAAAAGCTTTCCCCACTACTTGCATTTTTTTTAATATGTTGATGTACTCTGCACTGATGGATTGTCCTCTCTTGTCCTTCTCTCACAAAATGCTTGGCACCATTTGCCCCAGTGCAGAACTAAAAATTATTGGTGCTCACTTGCCATATTTTTGTTCTTTTTGTTTTGTTTTAAAGCAAGCACCCCATAACTGGAAGAAAGGCTTGATAAGTTTGGACAGGCAGTGTTAATTCCTCAGTCACCAGTCCTCCTCAGAAAAAGCAGGAACACTCATTATTAATAGCAAGACCAAAGTGCTGGTGCAAGCTTCCCTAGAGGATCGTGCTGGCTGATGACATAGCAAAGTTTCCTAGCTTTGTGCTGCACAGATGCTCTCATTTTCTTCCCTCAGCTGGTCTGGAGACAGATATTTTAGGCCAGTTCAGTGTTCAGCTATAGCAGCAGAAAGCTTGAGCAGCTCCTCTGAAGTTAAACAGCATCTCTCAGTTTGCACCGCTGTCAGTGATACGAGAATTTGGCTCCTTGTCTAGTACTGTGATAAGGCTGCTCATTGTAATTCTGGAACAAGTGGAACTGTTAAGCGGAATGAGCACAGGACTAGCAAAAAATATTTATCAGAAAAGTTGCCTACATCCTCTCCAGAGATGGAGAAACCCTAAGATAGGCAGAGGAATATTCCTATTTATTCCCCTGGAAGACACGCATAGCACATCACATCTTCATTATATCTTCACAGGAGGAGCAGTACTCATATCTCCCACATTGCTTCCAAATTACAGGCCCTGCCTTGCCACAGCTGCCGCAAAACTCCTTTCAGCTCCTGCTGTGTTCTGCAGCTCCCCTTGCTGTACACACTATGCAGCTGGTTTTATCTTGGGAGCAGTGATGGAGCACAGTTTGAATGGGACCAGGGCTCAAACCTGCGCTTGTCCCTTCCTCGCATCTCCCGTGCTCTGAGCCTTTCTGCATACTCCACAGCAACGCTTGCTTTCAGGGGAAGGTCACGCCTGCAGCCTGTTTTATTCACCAGAGACCCGCTCTACCTGCCTGCATGCAGAACCAGGAGGCAGGAAACTCCTGCGTTTGTGATCTTGACTGCAAAGCTAAATCTCTCACTGGCCTCGAGCGATTCACTTCACCTCTCTGCCTTACTTTCCCCACGTGCAGAAATGAGATAGTGCTTCCTTTCCTCTCAGGGATATTGCAAGGATTAATTAGTTAACCGAGTTTGCTTCAAAGGTGAAAAGCTTTTTCCACCTGTTAGGTATTGTTGTTTCCTTGGGAGGAAAAACAGGCTCCACTCCACAGAAGTGATTTTAGAAGCCCAAACCCAAATAAAAGAAAAGCTGAGAATACCTGTGTTAACACCAACCAGCAGGACGTGGGAGTGCTGAAGGAGGGAGATCATCGTAACATGGCAAGGTTTGCAAACGTGCCACCTTCCAGCCCTTGGGAAGACAGATTAGGTGAGAACGAGCAGCACGTAGCGGACAGGCAGGATCTTTTCCATGGCTCCTGGCGCAAGCCCAACATAGTTAGTCAGCAGCCAGATATCCTGGCTGTCTGGTGGCCTTCGCATCCAGCCAGCCTGGCAGCAGGCGTAGCGTGGGCCATGCTGCAAAACGTGCTGTCCCAGCGGGGCTCCCAGCGGGGCAAACAAGGACAGTGCTGCCTCACGTGTGCTTCTGAAACAGACCAAGGCAAGACAAGGAAATCCAAACGTTCCCTGCACAGGCTCGATCCAGCCTTTGGGATTAAAGGTACATAGCTATTCCTTCTATTTCACTACCATTATATTATTAAGTTAAAAGAATTCAAAAGCAAATGCCCAGGACCCAAAAGGAGCTGCTGTCACAGAAAGGGGATGAAAACCTGTTCAAGTGACTAGTATGAGCCGCAGCACTACCTCCAGACAAAATAAAAGGGAGGAGGGAAAAGGAAAGCAATAACTCTAATCTGCCATTTAGGTAAATTGAGCAGGACAAAACCAATTATGCTAGCTGCCCTTAGAAGTGCCATTCTGCAGCTTCTCAAGGTGCTGGCATAAAGGCAGCATTAACAGGGTATCTACGGCGATAGCCAGCCAGCTTCTGCACTTGGTGATGTCTCTGGGAGGCAGCACGACCCTCAGGTCTGCCTCCCCACCACAGTGCAGTCCTTCCTGATGTGTTGAAGGAGTAGTTCATATGTGCACGTTCTATCCTACAGCAGGAAAGGTCAGGCATACGCAGGGCAAGTTGCCTATCTGTTTTGCCTAAAGTAAAATGGGGGAAGTTTTTGCAAGGTAGGATGCCAGAGGGGATTTAAGTTTTACCTACAGCTAAAGAGTTCCTGTTCATTGACTCCACTGGATCCGAAAAATGGTGTCCGCCTGTAGCCTGCATGATGTGAGAGCTAGCAAAGGTGAGGCTCTGTCATTGAGAACTACCCAAAGGCTGGTGTTTCAGTGCTGCTGCTGCTTTCTGAATGGCACAGCTGCATAAGCCTTTGCATCGCCACCACTCAGGCTGCTCAAGTCTGCTCTGCCCCCCTTCTTTCCTTTCCTGCATTTGTACCTACTGGGTGTAGGTACATTTGCACCTAAATTGCTACACACATTTCGGCTCTAACGGCTCTAAGGGGTCCTGCATTTTCTTGTTTTTGAATCAATATAAGTCAGGAGTAATCCTAGAGGAGATTCACAAGGGCAAAGCCAGTGAAAAACAAGTGAGATCAAACAGAGGCCCAATTCACAGAGATTGAAAGCTGATTTTCTTGAGAATGGAGGCTAATCCATTCTAAAATAGGAAGCTTCCAGATTTCAGGACTCCCAAGAAGGAAAGTTTTTAGCTATAAAGAACAGATCATTCCCGTCTGTCACAGGCAGTGCTGCTGCTGAAGGCAATGGGTGTATTGACTGGCTCCAGCTGAGGAAGCGGCCAGGTAGAGTTAACTCTTCTAAAGAACAATCCTTCATGAGTTTACAGACAGAGAAAAGTCCACATGACAGGCCTCAGCACGACCTTCCAGGGGAAGTAAGGGCCCAAGATGTGCTCCGTATTCACAAACAGGAAGGGCAGATGGGAACTGGCTGAGGCATCTGCATGATGTCCACCCTGTTCTGGATTAGCCAAGCAAACATCAGTGCTTGTGGACTCCTGTGTTGCTGATATTAGCAGATTGTTCTTACTAGTGCTCAGCATGAGAGAAGGGGGAGAAATTAGGGAAAAACAAAAACAAAACAAAAAAAGCTCATAATATTAAAACGCTGCTGGAGCCTGAAGTCAATATTGCCTGCTGTTCACAGAGCTGCTGCTTCTGTTTGAAGGACCCTACATCTCTCTTTCTTTGCCACATTTGCAATTAGTTTTCCATACACATCCACTCCTGACTTTAAAATAATTTCCCCTTCACCCCTGAAGGAAAATGATTTTGTAAAGAAATCGCTTCCAAAATCGCAGTTCTTTTCTCGCCCGGGAGTGGCTCTGGCAGGCAGTCTGACGCATCCCAGCGTACTCCTGAAAGCATTCGTGCCTTGCTGAGCATCACATTTTGTGACCAAGGTTTCAAAGAAAGCAATCAGGACCAAAACTTCAAGCACTAACACCATATTTAGGCACTCATGTGAGTGCTGTTTTTTTCAGCAATGCTTAGCGTGTGGCAGCTCCAGATGACTTCTCCAGATGACTTCTTTCCATCCTGTGCCTTGTTTTAACACCAAGTCCCAACATAACCATGGTGGTTTGCTACAGTGGCAGGTGTATATTCCTCCTGGTAGACTTGGATCTGCTTTTCTGCATCCTGTGATGGCATTGGGTAAGGCTGAAGGGCAGGTAAGTGAATATCACTGGATCTTATGGCCATTTAGCACAAGCAGAAAGCCTGTGCCAGACCAGAATATTTCCACAGCATGGAGTAATTTTCTTTGCAACTTCCAGAGCCATTTTCTTTCACGCCTGCTTTAGGCATATATATTTATTGCACTTTGCTGAAATTCTCAAAGCTGGTTATAAAGGGGAGTCATGTAAAGCAAAGGCACTTGGTGTTTTAGCCAAGTATTTTGCCATGAAACAGTTCTGTGTTATCTCTATCATGGGTAGCTGAGCTCCTTGTCTTGCTTGCTGGATGTTTCCTCTTGTTTGTTTGACATCCGCCCTTGTGTTTGGGTGCCTCATGTCATGGAGACAGAGGACCCAGAAAAAAGGCTGGGAAGGTGGAAAATATGGAATTAACATGAAATCATGTTATCTAAAGGAAACAGAAACTACAAAACACTGATAGCAGAAGATGCAATGTGCTGCGGAACATCATCCCTGACGTTACGTTTAGTTCAGTCACTTACACAAGGGACGGATTTGGCCTACCCAGCAGAAATTGTTTGCTTTAGCCAGTAATGTTAACTGAAGAAAGCAAACAACATTACTTTAATTTTATAAAAGAGAGGAGAGGGAAAGATCCAATTTCAAATTTTAGAGCGAGGGCTGGGAGGGGGAATAAATATTGAACCTCCATACGGTGTTAATTAGCTCTGGCATGGTAGCCAAAGAGCAATAGCCAGAGAGGCCTGGGTAAGAATAAAACTCACATGGCTTCTGTGGAAACATATTTTCCTAGCTTTTTAAAAATAAACAGAAACCCAAATCTGTCCTTTCCCCCCCTCCCCTTTTTTTAACACAACAGTCTATCTGTTGCAGAAGTTGTTACAGCTGCAATCTGAGAATTCAAGCTGGGAGGATGCAGTGAGCCTGGCAGTGAAATCAGGGCAACGTGAGCACTTCTACAGCACAATACCAATATTCGCTCATTGCATCTTTAAATAGCATGATTTTTTTGAACCCTCAGATTCAGATCTGTGTACTAATTTTCTGTTTATAGCACCAACTGTTACATTTTAGTCCCTTGTATTTTGTGTTTTTCCAGATCACCTTAAGGAATTTAAAAAATGTTTCCCAGCCTGGCGTAGAAGTGGAATAGTTAATCACATACCATTATGCAACTGATAAAATAAAACTGTGCTTTTCCAGATGTCAAAATCATGTATGTGTTGGTCTAAAGCCTTGTAGTAAAATTCAACCCCACAATCCTTTGAATTCCATACATTCATTTTTATTTAAGATCTGGAGCTCAGGAGTACAGGGCAAAGGAACAGCTTTTGATTTGAGACTTGCAGAGAGAAAATTATATTTTATTAAGTTAGTGAAAATGCTGACTGCAGAGAAATTTTAAATAATTTATTTTTTAAGAAATGAAAGTACTCTTATGTTCTGATATGAAAGAAAAGCTAAAGCTTTGCTGTTTATATTAGGGAGCAGAGGTGAAAAGTGGTAAACTCAGTGAACTGCTAACAGTCAATGCCTTTCTTCTATGATTTGTCCTGGAACTGCCTTCTCAAAAAACACACATCACACACTTTTAACTATTGAAGCTCTATGTCTGAAGAAAAATATGAGGTGGACTGGAAGACCCCACTATGTTGGCAGAGGGGCTGTGGACACCAAAGAAGTAAACAAGGTGACACCAGGCTCTGAACAAGGTGATGGATGTCACGTCCCACGGATTGTAGAAAATTTTGCACTACAGAATAGCAGCAAATTTCTTCTTTTTTTGGAGTTCCCCAAGCTTTTTTTTTTTTTTTTTTTTTTGTGAAAACTCCATGTAAAACCACACTAACGGGCATGTGGTTCTGCATGACTCATAAAAAGCAACAATCTTGCAGTTTGGGGGACCACTGCCCTAGACCAAAGCTGCTAGTATCTGAGACAAGTTCTGCTAAGATATATCCAATATCCCTTTCATGAGAATTCAGCTTCCTTCCTGTATATGTAAGTCCTCTGGCTTCACTTTCCTCCTTTTCCATCTCCCTCTTCTGCTGTAGGTTTTAGCAATACCAGAGAATTCAAACGTGGCTCCTGAAACCCTCTTTTAAATGCATTGGACTGGTGGAGGTAGGAGTCTGGATCATGACACAAATGATAATGTGTGGCCAACTCCCAAAGAGTCTGGTGGCCTGTAGCCCCTCCACAGAAGTGGCACAAGGCACTGGACAGGAAGCACTTTGTCACAGGATCTATCTGAAATGTACAGCACCCAACAGTGCGCCATGGCCAGGCTGTCGGATCCTGCCTTAGAATCTCCCAGAAAAGACAGTGAATCACGCTGTTCTCCTAAATCAACCTCCAGGTCAAAAAAAGAAAATTATTTGATCTGTGGGTTGTCTGCTCAAACAGGCAATTAATTGGCCTGGAGAGAACAATATTGGGTAACCATTCCCAGTGTGTTGGGAACAAGAAAGAAAAAAACATAAAACCAACCAACCAGCTTCCAACTCCTTGTCAAAAGCATGTAGACCTGGTGTCTGCTTTTCACTCTGACTTGGCAGGTATCTGCATCACTCTGCCTTCTACCCCAGCATGGGTCTTTGGAGGTGGTTCAGAGCATGTCTGTGAACACTTTCCAGCACCCATCTGTTCATAAATAGCCTCCTCTGAACTCTTTCTGATATGCATTCGGATCGAGCTAGTCATTCAGATCAAGCTGGGCCATCTCTGGTCTGGAAGTGAGTCAGCTCTGTCTGTTTTGTTCCTTTGCAGCATGCTGCTGTTTAGCTTGGGGACGAGGGGGGAGCCTGGAGACACCACACCTAAGATGAATTAAGCAGTCAAGAGCAGCCTCTGTGCAACCCACAGAACACCCTGTATGCAAATAATAATTCCATTTAGCTTTTCATAACTTCATGACCACATTTGCATACGTTAGCTGTAGACGCTGCTGTTGCATCTACAGAAATGACTTAGCTCTGTTGAGGTAAGAAATAAGAAATGACCAAGCTCTGTTCTGCTGATTGGTGAGGAAGAAGAGAATACTAGCACCAGTTATGGCCTGCTATGATAACTGCTGAGACCAAACCTTCACGGGGATTATATATGCATGGGGATAGTTGTCGATGTACATTACAATTGGTCCTGAGTTTAGAGGTGGCTGGTTGCTGAGCACATGTTGGTTGTCCAGCAGTCTCAGCTACACAGTTTGCCAGTAAACAGTAGAACAGAACTTCCAGGGGAATGGAGGACACGCTGACTGTGAACACCAAGAAGCCAAAGCAATGGTGCAAGTACTATGGTTAGGCCCATTCCCACTACAAGGATCATGGTGGGCCCGCGGCAAGCCCTGCCATCATAGGAGGCCAGCTGCTGTTTCCCAGCAATGGGAGTCTGTGGGATCCCTTTCTGGTTCTACATCCAGGCAGCTGGTGGGACAACTGAGAGGTCCTGCGTGCACTGAGGAAACTTGTATTGCAGGTTGGGCTATGCTGTGGCCCAAGTAGCGTGTGCAAGTCCTTTACTTGGCCGTCAGGGTATTCTGAAAGACTTGGGTAGCCCAACATTTCTGCTCTTGGCACTCTTGTACTGCTGAGGGTGCCCAAGATATCATAGAATAAAAGAATGGTTGAAGTCAGAAGGGACCTCTGGAGATCATCTTCTCCAGTGTCCCTGCAGCAACTTGAGGCCATTCCCTCTAGTCCTCTCACTAGTTACCTGTGAGAAAAGGCCAACCCCCAGCTCCCCACACCTCCCTTCTGGTAGCTGTAAAGAGCAATAATGTCTCCCTGAGCCTCCTCTTCTCCAGACTAAACAACCCCAGTGCCCTCAGCCGCTCCTCACAAGACTTGTGCTCCAGGCCCTTCGGCCCTTAATCATCTTTGTGGTCCTTTGCTGGACTGTCTCCAGTAAGTCCATGTCTCTCATATCACCCTTGGTCAGGGATTTAGAAGATACTGAGTGCATCATTAGGGTATTTTTAACCTGACAGAGTAGCTCCAGCCAGAAAGTATATAATGAACAAAATACTTCAAAAGGCCGTGCGTGCCTTCAGTGCAATGTACTGCTTTCCTCTCTGTTCTTCACACACACAGTTATTCTTATTTAACCAAAACCAAAAGGTAAGGTATTTTAAGCTAACATGTATTTCCAGTAGCAACACTCCTTTGCCATGAAATAATTCTCATTTAAAGTTGTCTAAACTGGCTGTGAAAACTGGACTTGCTAGGGCCCATTCCCACAAGAATGGGTGCAGACCCAGCTAAACCTATTAATTTATACATAACAGGGAAGGACAAGAAAAAGTTTGATTTTGCAGCTTGTGTGGATATTATAAAATCAGAGCTCTTCCATAGCAACATTATGGAATTTCATGCCATGGTAAGTTATATGCAGAGTCTGTGCACGCCAAAATTAGAATATACATATGTAAGGTTTTGAATTCAGCTTTCAGAAGGGACTGCATTTTACAGTGGAGCTTAGGACGTGTTATGTCCAACAGCTGCAATGCACAACTCCAAATTGTGATAAATAAAGGACAGGTAAAGAGCCAAAATATAAAGTTTTTCCCAATGAAGATGTACCATGTCCTTTTCTTCTACCTATATATTATCTGCTCTACACACAACTCGGGAGTCTTGATCGCACCTATTCAGATCATTTCCTGGCTTGCAGCAAAGACAGTTGTGCAGAGCGGCACATCACTCCTCATCTTCTTTTTGACTTGTCTCACAAGAGTTTTCTGCTAATGCTCCAATACTTCTAGGCCTGTCCAACAGCAAAGCAGACAGATGGTGTAAGTGGTAATCTTGCTCAACAGCCCCCGTCTAGAACATAACACCCGGCTACCGGCTAAGTGACTTCCTACTAGTTAATGTGAAGAACTGTCCATGTTCTGAAACCCACTCAGGCGGAGGCATAAAACAACCTGCAAATGGGCTGCAGGGGATGGAAAAGCTGAAGTGAAAAGACCTTGGAGTGAACAGGTGAGACATTTTGTCTGAATCCTGCCAGCCTCTGACATCACTGTACTGATGAGGAATCCTTTTTCAGTACATTTGATCAATGTTAAGAGGGAGAACTGAAGGTTTCTGGATGCAAATACAGCAGATTTTCATAATAAAAGATCATTTATTACCTTCCGTTCTTGTCTTAAATACCTAGAGCAGATGCAGAATATTGTTGATTCATACTAACCACTTAAGCAATAACAGTTGAGTCACAGAGCATTTCCTAGGGATTAATGAGTAGCTGGGAGAGTTGATGGGCTAAAGCAAAGCAGAGGGCCATTAACCCCAGCCAGACATTAATTCCCTGGGAAATGCCCTGTGCTTCAACTCTTATGTGCCATTATGACCTCCATCCCTTCTTTACACCGTTATACAGAGGAAGAAAAGATCTTGAGGAGGGACAATACTAGCTCCTGCAGGAAAAAACTATTCCTCAGCCTCACGGATACCTGCCCATGCCAGGAGAAACTAGCAGCACGTTGCTCAGCTGTGTTCATGTGCTGCAGCTGCCAATCAAAAAACATTTCTGTAGATGTTTGCTGAAGAAGTGCTTATCTGTTCAAAGAGCTTGGATAGCAATGGAGAAAATTCCTCTCTTTCGAAAGATAAGTTTATGGACCACAAGAAATGCAATGGGCAGTTTATGCAGATACATCACTTGAAAATCTAAACTTATTTAAACTTATTTAAATTAAATGTAAAATCAAAACAACATCTCAAGGCCCAAAATTATATCACAATAAAGTAACATGCAGCAATATATTGTTACTGCTGAAGTTCTAGTCAGGTGAACCAAGCGAGTTCCCTGAGACAAGTGTTTGCTGAAGCAGCAAGCCAGGTTTGGAGGCAGTAGCCTCTTTGCACATACAGAGTATTTCATCACTGTATTTTAGTCACCTAGTTCTATTCAGTAAGTTCATTTCAAGTTGAGAAGGCATAGAGAAGTTAGGGAAAAAAGAAAAAAGAAAAAACAACAAAAAAAAAGGAAGACTTGTTCTTCCTCCTCTAACTTATGAGTAAAAATAGGTGTAATGGGTTCCACAATTTCTTGGATATGGCTTAGTTCAGTAATAAACCAATTACTTTTAAACTTAGAAAAACATCTTTTTTTTTTTTTTCCTCATGTGCTTCTTCCATTTAAAGTAGTTCATTTACGTAACAAGGAATATAAGGCTATTTGGAAATTTTGATTGAATTCTATCTTTCATTCAAACACAACCTAACAAAAACAAGAAAAATCTGTAAATAAATTAATCATCCTCCATTTCCCAACTTAGAAACATGACAAAATTAAGATTCTGCTAATGCAATTCTTAATTTATCATCATAATAAATATGCATAGGTAGGTACATTTGTTTAACAAGAAGAAGGACCTTACTGAGTACTATCCCTTGTCATAAATCAACGTGTTTTAAATGTTACCAATCCATGAAAGCTAACTTTCCTTTTAAAAAATAGCTAGCATAACTTGCAACTGCAAAAAGAGATAAAATCAATGATTTGAACCAAGATTTCCTGCTTGCTGGTTTAAATCTTGATTTAAATCATTTCACTGTGGGTGTTAAAGTTGGCTTGCAGCCCTCAAATAATTGTAGGGAGGAAAGGAAATTCTGCTGAGACACATGCTATAAATGTAATATTTGCTGGTGTCTGAGGCTACAGTGACGTCTTTAAATTCAGAAATTCTGGTCTGTAGGCATTGGAAGGCTGGGTAAGTGACCGTGGCTAAGAAAAACCATGGTAATTAGTATTTGAATTTTGTAATGTTGACCTAAAATGGTATGTATAGCTTCCAAACACTGTTTAACAACCAATCTGTTGGCCAGTTACCTGACAAATTTATCTTTCAGTGTGGGACAGATCCTGTGGTCCCAAAGTTTCACAGGCAACAGATGTAACCTCCAAATCATGGTACCAACACACATGAGAATCACTGGATGATTCTCAGCCAGGAGAAGAGAAGAGGAGCAGAACCATACAGCATAAAAGAAAAGTGTGACATCAGGCACAGATAGCTAGAGAAACCTGCAAAATGGCAGTTCATAAAGCATATACAGAGAGACTGAAATACAGAGACTGAAAACTGGCACTGGTGAAGTAAGGTGGTGCAATCTGTGCCTTCCCATTTTCTTCAGTTCCTAGTGAATTGATTGCATAGACCTCTGCTTGCTCCTCTGCTGGTTCTGTCAGCAGTCTCCAAATCCACACAGACAGCAGCACGCCTACAGCTTCTGTATACAGCTCAAAAATAGCTTCTCAATTCATCCAGCTGCTTGAGTGCTCAGCCTGAATGCTTTGGACAGCTGACGCTACATCTGCATTTGTCTGCCTTTTGAAGGCATCACAACTGATTGTGGTTCACAAATGAATCTTGGTTAGTGGTTTAAAAAAGCCAAATGTTGCCTTTTCTAGCCAGTATGGGTACTTTCATATCCCATTCAAGAATGGCTGGTATCCATTTAACTTAAGCCAGCAATCACTTACATTAAAACATGTTTTGCTCTGAAACATTTTAAAAGCAATTTGAAAGTTCATCTACACTTACTTACAAGTAGTAAAAGACCAGTTGTGATTTACAGTAATGTCAGTCTTGTGATGGTGATAGGCTATGCCACTGCACAATGCTTCCTCTTGCTTCCAGTTTTTCATTTATTTTTATTTTTATTTTTTATTTTTAATACAAGAAACCTGCAAAACAGTACATAGAGTGTTGGTATTCAGATGTAGCTTGTTCTGGCATAGATGTTCACTTAGGGGACAATAAAAGACGCCACCTCATTTTATATTATTTAGATATAACTACATCCACAACCATATCTGTACAGATATGATGACACTAGTGAAGAGTCACCCTCACAACTGACACAGTTACTTGTTCAACTTTTCTGTACCAACAAGGGCAAAGAATGACCACATCCATGGTAATATTAATTTAACCTAAGTTAAATCGATCATTTCAGGGTAAGGTGAGAGAAAGATTTGGGCAACTTTGAGCAAAGATCTCACAAAGCAACCTTTACCTCCTCCAACAGTCTCACGATCAGCTACGAACAAACCTAGTTGCGTATGATGCTACAAGTGTAGTTTGTGAGCAAGCAGTCAATAACAGCCAGGGAATACAATGCCTCTCAGAGATCATTCCATCTCAAAAAAATAAATCTGATTTTCTCAGAATGAGATAGCAATTTTACTGTGGCTCGAACAGGCCTGCCAGGTATACAGCAGCATTTCTACTGCTCTCTTCACCATAGAAGAAAAGAGAAACTCTGTCAGCTTTGCCACCATATTGAAGCTCTGACAACTGCAGTACAGAACTGCTACCTTTTTTTGTGTGTGTAAAGAACTGAAATAATTGTTGATATTAAGTTTAAGCTTAATCAAGAAAATATGTTTCTTTCTAAATCTTTCTTTCTAAAGATTCTGCAGTGCTTGTGGACATTTTGTCTGCCCCACAAAGCCATTCTCTGATGTAACTAAATATTATCCATTTTACTAAACCATACTCTGATGCAACTAAATACTCAGTTTTACAAATGGGTGTGCTGTGATACAGGAAGGGACTCAATCACATGGTTACTGCTGCTGGATGCCCTACAAAACACTTCAGTTCTGACACATATTTATAAGCAGTAGGTAAGGCTACCTTTTTATATGCAGAGCTACATTTGCAAAGGGTTTTGGAAATACAGCACTCACTTGACATCTCAGCTGAAGTCACTGGGATTTCTTTAAGGTTAATACACCCCAGAGCATGTCACAGGCAGCAGCCTGTATTCATTGCTCCAGAGCTCCTCAGAAAGGCTGGGCTCTGAAGATCTGGAGGAGGCTCCCTGTGGAGCTTACCTGTGCTGTTCCTTTGCTGCACGGTGAGGTAGGTTTTCCAAGCCTTACAGAAACTTGCTGGGCCAAGTCCTTTACCACCTCCAAGAAACCCTGAAACCAACATTGAGAACCCAGGTGACAGCGCTAACCTTCTGGGTCAGCTCTACACTTTATCTGTTTTTAAATTTCAATCCCTCACTGCCTGTGATGAAGCAGAAGCCAGAGGGTGGATATGCAATGAGCATTTTCAAGAGCCATACTTGTGTGATAGTTTACTCTGTAGTGGCTTAAATACAGGCCAGAATGAATGCTTAAATCAAAGCACAAACATCTTGGCCTCAGGGTAAGAAAAGCATTTTAAACATCACTGGCCTCAAGGTGCAAAAACAAATATTTGCTAAACTTCCAGACTTCAAAGAGTTGGCTTTTCTAAGATAGTTCCTTATTGCTGCTTCCCTGGGAGGCTTTTCCCTTCCTTTGCTTCCCACCCTTCAGGAAGAACACAGGGAAGGACTAAGAACACAGCACAGCTCCAGCTCCCTCTGCTCCTGTGCAACACTCATCTCAGCTCCTCAGCTGCCAGCCAACTCTGAGAAGCAAAAACGAAAGCAGGACGACAGAAACACTGTCCTCTGATGATGGTTCAGAGATGGATTGCATGGCTCTCATGCACTTAGTTCACTACATGGATCTCAGGTAAACACCAATCTCTTTCACATCTGCTGCAGGACCAGGAAGCTTGCTGCTAATATATGTTTTTCTGTGCACCCTCTTACTTGGTGAGAGGGAACGTAAAAAATACCATTAAATGAAGAAGACAATCTCTCTCTCAGCTCCTCGGTCCAGTCAAGACACTGGATAGGATTAGGCGTGACAGAGGGGTTGTGGTTTATTCATTTCTCATTATTTAGCCTTTGCAAATTGTTGTCTTGCTCATCAGTTGAAGTTAACTTCCCTCCACCCCCCTAAGTACTATACAAACCACCTGCTGGGAACTCACCCTGCCCATGCAGTGTCAGGTCTCACTCTTGGCACCTGGGCATGGCTGTGGGCAGAAACTTGGCAGCAGACTGCCCATTAATGCATCATTTGGGCTGGTGGCTGGCAGAAAAGTCAGGGAGAAAAGGAAACCAGTGTCACAGGTGCCTGTTTCCTTCAGCCTCACTGCCCAGGCAGGCAGCCCCTGCACCTTGCTGCTTGCTCCTGCACCTTGCAGCTCCTCCGTTGTGCCAGTTGTTCATGGCCCACAATGCCAACCACACTGAAGAGGTGATTTGAGTTTGAAATAATCAATGCAACAAAAAAGGGTAAATTTTTAACCTAGAATGGTTCCCTGGTCCAGCTGGGCCACCACACACCAAAGCATCCCTCCCACACTGGAAGATATGACATTGATTTTGGGCTGCATCAGGCACCGCAGCAGCGCAGGGAAGTACAAACAGCCCAGCCAAGAGCCCGGCGTTGAACAAAAAATTTGCATGTCTGATACCTGAACTGTACTTCCCGTGGGGCACCGCAGCTTGACAGAGAGACTGAGATTAATGTCATAACAAACTAAGTGTCAATGGGTCCTCTTCCTTCACCAAGTGCGAGCCAAGCAGTTCAGACCCAAAATACCAAAACTTCAAAAGGACTTTTTGAAATGGAACACTTGAAATTGAAATATTTTAGGACATCCTGTCCCACTGAGAAACTCATTTCAGTTCAGCTTTCATCCCGAGTCCAAACAAAAACAGATTTTAAACATCTGAATAAAGTTGAACAAAAAAATCTTTAAGTGAAGTCGGGATTATACTTAATATCAAGTATAAATGATAACAGGGACAAGTAGGGTTTGCACAATATATAATGAACAAGGAGGTTGAAAATCCAAGGATCAAATAGGTATTATCCTTCCACAAATCTTGTGTAAATGTAGCAAAATGGCATAGCAAAATATATTTAAAAATTGCTGTATAATATAATATTGTCATACAGTACACATATAACAATTTATGAATTTCACATCTGGATACACAATATTCACTGCTTTCTCTTCTAATATGGCTGTATAATCGTAGTATTATTTTTGTCATAAACACTCTGAAATATCCCTAGGTAAACACTCCTGAATAACAGAAATGTTGAAGCAATAATTTATTTTCAGGAAAAGTGTAGGTAGAAAGGCTAGGACTTTTAGAGGAAGGTAAAAGGCATTTTGTTCTTTTTATTTTTCAACAGACAAGTAGATTATAGTTTTGTTGCCAGCTGTTGAAAATCTCAAACATTTTATAGGAAAAAAAAATACACACAAAAACAAAACAAAACAAGCAAACAAACAAACAGAACTCTCCACCAAAACCAAAACCAACCAAACAAAAGACTTTCTTCTTTCTGTAACCTATCATGTCATTGTCTTGATCAAAGGTCTATTACTCACAGGTATAGATGTTTTGTAGCGGAAGTATTGGTGCTGTACAAGGACTTCTAATAATAAATCTATATGACTACATAGATGCAGTCACTATGCCACAAACACTGAATACTCAACAACGTATTGGGGAAAAGCCAGCAAAAAAATAAGTTACGGCAGCTGAGAAGAGGCTAAGAAGAACTTCTGGATGAATTACGCATTACAGAAAATAAGGCTGAGGAGAAGACTACAGGAGATCTGCACTTGGACCAGAAGGCAAAATTACAGTAAGTCACTTCTGACGAGTTTGTTTATTCGCTCCTGAAGCCCTATCTCTCTAACTAAGCTACTATAATACTTGCTATTCTTAGCTCTTACCATGAGGCTGGGAGGAAGTCTCTGCTGCTACGATTACATCCTGCCTGCCCCAACCCAGATTTAGTGAACAAGCTACGCCTTTTTCTCTTTGCAAAAAACTTTTCCACAGGCTTCAGTGAGAGATTTAAGGCCAAAAAGAAGGAAGTCAACATGGAGAGAAAGAAAGGTTAAGCAGGACAGAGCTTTGAGGGCACAATATCGGAGTACAGTTTATCCAAAATAAACTAAGTGGCCTTTGAGGAAAAGCACTGTGACTTAGTGAAGGAATGAGCATGAGACAGAACAAAAAATTAGGAAGAAATAAGATCAGAGATTTCACTAAACATAACTTAAAAATTGATTGTATGAGGGCAGGTGAAGCAAGCACTTCCTGAGCAAGAACAGACACACAATAGCATGCTGAAGCTTTGCTGGAAGTGAGCTGTCCCTTTTAACATTATTATTTTTTCTCCTTGGTGTGCCCAGAATAAAAAGTCCTCGGATACATGCACTGCATCTGCTTCCCCTCATTGTGCTCTGATGCAAAGGGAGGATAAACATTAACCAAGCTCGATGCAAATGAGAGGCAAACATTTACCTTAAAAAACCTCTGTGCTTGGGCCTGCGTTTGGAAATCTCTGCATTTACTAGGGTTGTGGGAATGACTCATTTATACGTTAACTACCCCGTGAGTTTGCCACACAGTTTCTTATCTAAAACATGGGTGCCCAGAAAAATGCTTCTTAATAAATAATAATAATAATAATAATAATAATAATAATAATAATAATAATAATAATAATAATAAAGCAGCCTTATCAGAGCCTGTGATAAATAAAGTTAACGGTGTACAGTCCCAGTAATAAATGCTTGCTTATGAAGAAGATGCCACACTTACCTTTCAAACTCTGAATTACGGACCTCTTTGTATTGTTCAGGGAACTCCTGGAAACCCACCCTCACGTGTGAAGGATGATGTAAAGGGCAGAACTTTTCATTTAAATTCTTCTGCACTGGGAGCATAATCCTTGCAAACTTGGAAACTTGAGTGCCTTCAGAGCCTACAGTCAATATCTTAGCACCATTACTGAAATAAACTGCAGACCTTCTCGTGGTCTGCTCCAGGAAAACAATTGTCCCTGCAGCACAGCTCCAGCAGTGCCCACGTTCACCTGCACAGCACCAGGGAGTCAAATGCAGAGTCTGAACCCTGTCCAGGGCACGGGATGAGTATTTTTAGTTGTCTGCTCTGTTCGCAGCAGTGTGTAATTCTCGCTGGAGCTGCATAAAAGGAAGTTGAGGAAAATACACCTCCACGTGTGTCTGAATCTCTCCTCTTCCTCCCTGTGGGTGTCACAAAAGGTTTAAAATAGCTTGTGACATGTCGCATATACATGTATATCTATAGCAGATATTTGAAAGGGACAGATGGAAAGAGGTTAAGGTTTGAAGTACTGTTTATAAGCTTAGGGAAACCACCAGCACCGTGCTTGCTTAGCTTAGGACCAGCCGTCTCTTGAAGCCAGAGGTCAGATTTTTGATTCCACAGTGCCTGCCAATTTTGGTGTTTCAGAAATGAGCATTGTGTTAAGAAATCAGGACGCTGTATCTCCGCGTCTCAAGGGATTTGGCTTTGTTCACTGCTCTGGCAATCGCTAACCGTGTCCTCTGAAGAAAAAAAACCCCTCTTGTACCTGCCTCTATTTTTAGTGTGTGTTTTTGAAGGAAGAACTCCATCTGTAATCTTTTCATCTAAATGATCCTCGAAGACAATCTCCGGGGCAGACACACACTGGCATATGAAAATGAACATCGTGCTCTGAACATCGCGTCTCTGCTCCATGGGCTGATGCTGCGAATCACAGCTCATGATTCAAGAAAGGAAACCTTGTCCTCTGACACTCAGCTCTAATCCCCTCTTTCCTGTGTCAGGCCACTGAAAGTCTAACTCCTAAGGAATATTGTCCATTTGCTGATGTAAAAGGCCCCTTGTATGAATAAAAGAAGCATTTTCTATGCTGCCCTGCAACAGGAAGTAGACTTCGCATGGCAAGGTGATGTATTATGAGAACCAGCACAATCCCCCAAATTCCTTCATGAGATTGAAATAAATTTTGTTTTGTTTGTAACTGCGTTTGCTATTTTTGTTAAACTGCCCTCTCTCAGGTCCTATCCCAAGTAGAAATCCTGTCAAGAAGGATTATTTTTGGCCAATTCTCCTTCAAAGAGTCACAATCAATAATTTCTCTTATAGAAGACAACCTTCGGGAGCACTGTAAAGGATGTTATTGGTAGTTCCTATGGACATTTCACTTTCTCTAAAGGCAACAAATGAAATATTAAAAAACTAGGTAGCATTTCAACGAGTCACTCACCACGAAGTCTGCCTCAAAACACACAGAGTAATCAAAACCAGAGCAACACGAGGGACCCTAGCTTTATAAAAATAATCTTTCCTCCTATACCATCCATTTCATAAAAGGCCTTCAAAATCCACAAGAGTAAAATTGTTTCTCACTTAGAGAGAAGAAAAAAATAAAAAAGAACAAGAAAAGTCTGCAGGCTTTTTAAAGGAAGTAACGTGGCAAATTGTAGCCTTGCGTAATACCATTTAAGTAAGCCAAGTTAACTACATACAGCCTACAGGTTTGTGGGGTGGGAGTTTGGTAGGCTCTAGAAATTCAGAAACATTATAATCTCCTTACTGTCACCTGTAAGTGGGATATCACTCCGTGTTTTTTCAGCACTAAGTGGCTTATCAGTACAGATGCTCAAAGAATAGCTTTGGATTTTGTTACATGCTTTGAAAACCTTCACTTTTTAACAATGCTTGCTGTTTATTAGCGTCAGCACCATATATATATATGCACGTGTGTATGTATTTGTAGGGAAAGCATAAACTGAAAGACCTTAATATCTCTCCTGCCAACACCTGCCTATAAATTTACTATGAACCTTGTGAAGATTTGGGTAGGTCTGTGATCTGTCAGGTACTAGAAGTAATAGTTGGGGTTGTTTATCTCTGCAGCTGGAAGTAGATACAAAAGGAAATGCTGGCAACGTTGGTTCTCAATATTTAAGCCATGCATGAGACACGTTAGGACATACATGAGACATGAGATAGTTCAGATACTCCTCTGTTTTTTCTAAGCCATGTTACTGATTTTCCCTCTCCCTGTTCCCTTTTCATCCTGGATGCCCAGTGCAAGTATCTCTGCATATGAGCTCTGTATTGTCCATGCTGCACTGAGCTCATCTGTAATAAAAATGCAGGCAGAAAAGCAAAGAGTTATCTAAAGAAGGAAAAGGGAGGCCAACTTCCAGTTGGATTCTGTCCTGTGAAGCACATCAGCAGCAAGTGCTGCAGAGTTGGTGCTGCGCTGTGCTCATCAACTAGAACAGGACTTTATACACTACAGACAGCAGACAGCCTAACTAGGGCTATGGCTAGCTACAATTTCACTATAGTGAGCATTACATATACATATATATGTAATATATATGTGTATATATAATATATATATATATATATATATATACAGAGAAAGAGAATATATATATTCTGCAGTCCCATAGTTTTGAAAATCATTCTCATGTAACTGTGCTCTGGCACGTCCATTTATTTTTAAATTGTGTTTCTACCCTTTCCATTGCAGAGGTAACCTAAAAATCTTAATCTGAATGCAAACTGATACAAGCATCACTGTCAGCATCAAGAGGGAAACACTGACATCAGTCTGAAAGGCCTGACCCACCCTGCTCCTCTCCCTGGGGTCTCTAGGACTGTGTCTACACAGCCCTTGGTGGCTGTCCCTCAGTGCAGCCATGAGTTCTCCTCAACTCTTGCTCTCCCTGTGCATGGCTGTTCCCCAGACAAACCTCAGAAGATGTGTGGAGTGCCTGCAGGCATCCCAAGGGCAGCCTGCTCAGGTGTGTCCACCAGGGCTCCAGCCCTCCAAGTACACCTGCAGGTACGGTGCTGCAGGGCATGCTCCCCTCCCAGCAGTGGCTATACTTCCAGCTTCACTGTCAGGGCTATCAGATTAATCTGACCACACCAGCCCATAGTGGCTCCCTTTCAAGGGGGATATTCCTGCCTTGAGGTTAGTGCAGCAGCTCTCTGCTCCCCAGAGAGCAAGGGGGACGATTTTCTAAAGATAGCTATGAGCTTTCCACTTTCCCAGAGCATGTGAGGAACATGTGGAAAACACTGATGAGACAAAATCTGAAAGTCAGGGAGATAACTGCTAAAAACAGATACACATTCTCCCTTTTCATAGCACGCTCAGAGCAAAAGAGACCATGTGGCTCTTCAGATGGGTGCAGAGAATGACTTCCCATCCTCTCCACTGTTCCCGAAGGAGCAAAAGAAAAGCTTTCCTCCTACCACCAACTGGCAAATAAATCATTTTTCTGGATTCCAATGTCAGCTGGTGGAATTGGGAAACAGTTTTTTGCCTAGGACACTTGGCTGCAGAACTTACATCCCTTTTATGACCGAGCATGAAAATGCCTGTTAATGTTCAAAGCAAAACCAACCAGCAGCAGATTCTTGACATCAGCTCCTCACTGACAAGCTGTGGACCAAAAATTATTCATGGAAATCATTCTATCAGGACGTTTTCAATAGAAACACTTTTCATACTTGACTTGAACAGAAGCAGATCTCATTCTTTCTATCTATCTAACTAAAAAGGCCAAGAATATACCAATCATACCAAGATCATGGGAACAAGATTGGTATGTGTTTTGTTTGTTTGTTTGTTTGTTTAAATAAACTTATCACTAGTAAGGATGTGGAAATGAAATGTCTTATTGTCACAAACATCAGAACATCAAGAAGGAAATGCAAAATTAACATATGGCAAATATTGTAGTACATCTTCCCAATCTGGTTTGAATGAGCTTGGAGATGATACCAAATAATCTGTGTCACCAAGTATCTGTTCATATGTTCAAAGAGTAAAGACAGAAAGCAATCTTGATTATGCATTCTTTGCTGATACCACACTAACTGATCAGTCATGGCAAAAACTCATTCATAATCAGATATCTAAATTGGTCTCAAGTCGCTGCATGCCATAGAGATGGGCATGGCTCTAAAGGCACGCAGACCTTACCGCATACCTAACATTATACACATCCTTAGCTTTAAGCTTGGCAATAATTCCCTTAAAATTGAGTATTTCTGTGAATATTTGCCAGGTTGGATCCTAACTCTGAGCTGGTCTTCACAAAGACACTCAGGAAAATTAATCCAAATTAACTAAAGGCTTAATTTAAAGCAGATTAGTTAAAGTGCATTTAACCCTGTAAAGACTTTAAAATTAAAGTAGTCTTAATTCCATTTTGTATAAAGCTTAATCCATTTTCAATTTATACTTTAAGTTACTTTGGATTAATTAAGTTGAATGTCCTATGTAAATGAGTCTGAGGCCCTGATTCAGAGCTGTGCTCAAGCACAGGTATAAATCCATCCCCATTCAGATCAGCACATCCTCAAAGTCAGCTGTTTTCAATGAAATGCATACAGGTACTTAAGTATTTTCCAGAATCACACTCTTAACTATTTTACATTCTGAAACCACTTGAGAATCATAGTTCGATGGCAAGGAAAAATCATAGCCCGAAGGGCTGAAAGCCAGATAAATGTATCTCCTGTACTGTCTTCCAGATGATACCAATTTCAGTGTGTGTAAAATAAATCTTAGATAATTTTTTTCTGTAGGAAATTTCTGATTGGCACAGAATTAAAAACCAGTTCTTCAGGCTGGAATTATTTTTTTCCTGGGAAGAGGAGAAGAAGATTAGCCCTTCATTTTCTGGGAAGACTTCCTTATGGAGTGTTGTTCTCTCATACCAAACTGGTAAATCACACTCTTCATTCCTAAAGAAAAACAAAACAAAACAAAACAAAACAAAACAAACAAACAAACCAACCAACCAACCAAACAAAAACAATAATTCAACAACTGTATTTCTCTAGGATTTTACATCCTGTATTTTTCATCTTTTCTTTCAAAACTCCCTTCTATGGAAGTGTACTGATAGTGTTTGAACCTGGATTATTATCTCACTGGATATGCAGCAAGAAAGTGAGAAAGAAAAAGCAACAAGATTTATAACTAGGTCTCAGTAGCTACTTTACTTCATTTGTAAGTTTAAATATTTGATGTTAGTTACATATATGCTTAACTACTTAATTGAAGAGAAGTAAAACTGTTATTATTGAATAATACAGTAGTGTTATTGCTAACAGTGTAACATCAAAGGCATATTAAATGGCAAGTTGTCTGCTGGCTACCTAAAGTGAACTATGAAAAAAAAAAAAATCTACCTCCAGAAATATTCACCAACTATGCCATACATGGAGCCAGAAATGTTATTTACAGAGCCACGGAGCCCAGGCAGATATCCCAAGTCGGAGTGGCTTGGAGAACTCAGCTCACACATGATACAGCTTAGCTCTGGATCCATCCAACTTAATGTCCAAGTACAAATTCCTTCAGCTCCCGCTGGCACTTGAATGGTTGTACTCACATGGTGCAGCAGAGCACAGCATAGCAACCTCCAAGATACCAGACCTGAGGTGATGCACCTATACGGTCTGCTGTATCCTAACACAGAGAACCAGTACAGTTGTGTTTTCATGGCACTGAGCCCAAGCAGATACTCACCTTTCAGCAAGCCAGTGCAGCTTCTGCATACAAGCTGGCACAGGTACAGCTGGCTCATGCTTTTTCACCTGATCTTCCCCTACTAGAATGGGTAAAAACAAATTGAATATGTCTGCACCACCACCTAACCACAGCCTACCTGACGCAATGAAGCCCTTTGTCACCTGGCAGTGGTGTAATGGACACAGAAAAAACAAGATTTGACGGCTCTGTACATCAGATTTGCCAAGTGCCTATATTTTGGCTATTTTTCCCCAAAGAGGAGTGTTCAAAGAGAAGACGTTCATCTTTTTCTAACTCATGCGGTGAAAAAGGGAGAATTTATGTTATGTAGGTTCTTCAAATATGCTTATCACTATGCTATGTGCACTCTGTCCAGAAAGAGGATGAGGAGGAATTGCAAAGAAATCCAAGAGCAATGACTACCACCTTGCTCAGCAACTACCTAATTCCTGCTGCCAGGAACAACTGCTTGGCCCTCCATTCTTTTGCTGCCTTTCCTTACATTATTGTTCTACAGTCTGGTGAAGTTACTACTGACATCTTTGCCACTTTAATAGGCAAAGAGAAAATAGATTCACAAGAAGAAATGCATTGTTGCCTTCAACAATACTTTGCAGAACGGTTGCTTTGTGAACATAGCAGTTGGTGCCATAATGTGGAGGGAGCATTGATTGCGAATGGGTATTCTTTTTAATTTCACTACCATCATTTCCAGAATTTCCATGTTTCTCTTTTAGTTGAAGTGATGTGTCTGCCACTCAGGGCTAAAAGAGCTTTTCAGATGGGTTTGAAGGTTGTTAGCCACCATCACACACCAGCCACTCTCCTTGTGTTCTCTACATTCACGCACCCAGTGGTCTCTCTGCTCTTTCTGGTATTTCCTCTTGAACCAAGAACCTTTACTATTTTTCAGTTTGCAGATGTGGTCTGGATGAGGACCAGTGCATAGCTGAGGTGTGAACAGTAAAATAAGCACCCCTGTCACAGGAAAGCAACTTCTCCCATGCACACATTAGGCTGGCAGCATTTAACTGGCACTTAGATAATAAGGACATCTACTTCACTGCAAAACACAGTCGGGACTTGCAGCCATGAAATGGACTTGATAGCCTTTAAATGCTGTTTTATGGTGCTGGCTTACAGAGATGGCTTGGAGCCGACATGGCAGCTCATTAACACTCAGTTAACACTTCTCTATATAGCACAGCATTGACTTTTACATTTTCTTATTTCCAGGGGAGCAATGTGCGTGGAATTAAAGGGAGGCATAATAGTTTAAGACACACAAAATATTATGAACAAATCAGTTATAAAAACATTGAAATAAATAATTTAAAAAATATTATGTCCTGAAATTACTATTTGTGAATATAGAGTCCAGGAGAAGCATTACTTTTACCTTGCCAAGTTTCCCAATGCAGGTGATTTCTGAGAGTCCCAGCTTCAGCTGCCGGGGACAGATATCTACAAAGGAGTAGTTTGTTATCTGAACCATGCGTCTAAATCAACTTCTGTGTTCAGTCTTATAACAGCATCTGTTTTATTTAAACAAATGAACAAACAAAAACCTATAACTCCCTTTTCACTTTTAGGCTGCAAAGTAGGGGGAGAGTGCAACCCACTTTCTTTGATGCTGCACTCTTTGGCTCTGAAAGCCAGAATGGTGTCTTCTTGCAAATAAAGCAGTAAAAGAGGAAGTGAAAATGTCAGGCTGCATTTGATTGCCAGAAAACAGACTGTTCTCCATAATAAGAGAGCAATCCCCAGGTGAAATGGGGATCTTTCCATTTACTGGTCATCTCAGACCTCAGACGACATGGTGAGAGCATGCAGGAGATTAATAGGCAGGTTAGCTTCCAGCCCTCCCCACCGCAACATCTGCCTGTGTTAACGAGCAGCCTCGCACACAGCAGGTAGAAATCCTGCTTCGGCTGCTCCCCAGCAGCACAAACCCAGCATTTAACAAAGGATCAGCAAGCAACAACGTGCAAAGTTAGCTGAGGAGGAGGAGTGCATGTCAAAGGTGGCCAGCAGAAACACCAACAGCCTAACCAGCTCCCCAGGGGATCCCCCTCTCCCTGCCTCACCTACATTTGTTGACAGCCTCTCCTGGGGTGCACAGCAGAAGCAGTCTGCTTCTTCCTGGAAAGGTAGGCTTGGGTGTGCTGCACATCAGGATGCCCCACAGAGCTACCAAGCTAACCTTAAGGGAGGGGCAGGAGGGCTGCATCAGTGCAAAGCTCCACCTGGACCAGGCAGCCCCACCAAAACCCTTTTGGGTGCCTCTGCGTGGCCCCACATTGTGCCAAGCTGGCAAACCCAGCCAGTGCATTTGCAAAGGCGGCCTTTACGCCAGAAACATTGCATGCACAGATTGGGTCATTAAGCAGATTTCAGCTGGATGTTTGTGGATGAATTCTGGCTGCTGGCATGCGAAAGATGGCAGGCAGCAATTGAAGAAGCGGCTTCTGGCCTCTGAAGGGGGCTCGTCTCACAAAGAAGACGCAGTCCTAGCTGTAGAAGCTAAAGGGAACTGAACTTTCTGTTGGAAATGTGAGTACCAACGGAGATGGAAAAGCAGTAGAAGCATCAGCGAGAGATAATGTATACAGACGGAAATCCCTTTTTGGTGAAAATGCCCATGAGGAGTGCCTCCATGTAATGCAACAAATTCTCTGGTGAGAGGGCAGATGGGACAAAGGCGAACCTGATGCAAGCTGGGTTTTTGCTTTTATTTGCAAATGAAGCAACTATACGGTAAGACTTTTAACAAGCTCTGCTATTCTTTTTTCCTTTCTCCTCAGATAGCCCTCAAGACATTTAACTGCAGGCATCTTTGCTATTGATCACTCAGTGCTGGGTATCCTGAAGATTGTATTTGTTGGTATTTCCTAAACTGTAATTCGCCACAATACTACAACTGGTTTTATTTTTTTTCCGATGTAAAATACCCCAGGTCAGAAATACAAAATATTTAAGAACTCATAAGTTGACCAAATGTTACTGCTTGTTACAGTAAAACCAAAAAGTACCTCTGTGCAACAGGAAAGTTCTCCCCATTAAATACTCTGTCCCTGCTGTGGATGCAAAAATGCACTGGATTTGTTATATAAACTGAGTGTGAACTCTTTGACATGGGGGGAAAAACAAAACAAAACAAAACAAAACAAAAGCAATGTTTTATAGCCAGCCTCATTTTGAAAAATGGCTAAACCATTTTATCTGAAACTTCATTATCCCTATCTCCCTTCCCCCCAGGTAGACACAACAACATTATAATTATCTCAGGGTGTGCAGAAAGCAAAACTGCAACCCCATCATTTAAAGTTTGGCAAAGGGTCTGAAAAAGAGTTACAGTGGGAAGTGTCAGGTGTCCTGTCTGAATTTAAGAAGAGATTGGACTGTGCACTTAGTCACATGGTCTGAACTTTTGGGTAGACCTGTGCGGTGTCAAGAGTTGGACTTGATGATCCTTAAGGGTCCCTTCCAACTCAGGATATTCTATGATTCTATGATTCTATGAACTCAAGAGGAAGAGCTACGACATGCTTCACCTGTAATGTCTTCACTATTGGGGTCTTGGATATTATAGTGGTGGCTGCTACTAAACACATCAGATTAATATCCTTACATTAGTCTCTTTTGGTGATATTGGGAAAATGCCTGTAAGCTAAAAAGTGCTCAACACATGGGAGGATCAGATTTTATATAAGTGAACTAATTTTTCTGGGGCTTTGGCGCATATATAAGAAGCAGAATATAGGACAAAACCAGCAAAGTAATATGAAAACATGTGATGGTGGTTTATTGAAAGACTTACAGCTGAAAAACATGAATGCCACCTTTTTGTCTCTCTACACATGATGTACCAGCCCTTCTCCTAAAGCTCTTTGAAGGCAGACAATCCAGAAGTAACAGCTGAATTCTCAAATCAAAATGCCAATGAGCTGGAATATTCCCCTCAAAAGAGATGCTGGTGGCTTTATTGAAATGACTCTCCAAGAAATGGCTGGCTCCCAGAGCTTAGTGGGGGAGCCAGCCGTCTCCTGGAACTGAGTTGGCATAAATGAGCAGTAATCCAAGGCAGCGTCCATGCCAGGCCTCTTGTCATCGTCTGACCGCGCTGCTGGCATGTTGAGTCTCAGGACCCTTGGCTGAAGGATCCCAGGCTGCCTGTCAGCCAGAGGCTTCGTTCTTTCTTATCCAGGACAAGGAATCAGCAGGAGCTCAACCAGGATTTTCAGAAAGGTACTTGGTGTGGCACAGTGAAAGGGAGGCTGAGCCTGAGGGAAGGGCCTACAAGGCAGCGCTGCCAACTAGAGCTGCTTGAAACAAAGCTCTTGTGATAGCATCTCCTCTGCTGGGAATGAGCAGGAGCACCAGCCAAGCCTGCGTTCCAGGAGACTGCAGGGCTATTCGAGACATCAGATATGCTGAATGGAAGATCATCATGCTCTTGCCAGCCTGCCTGATGTAGGTGAGCTGCTGTATTTACAGATGCCTTGATCTGTAAATAAATAACTATGAGTAACTGCAAAGGCACCACCACATTTACCTAGGATAAATAAACTAAAAACAAATGTATCTTGCACACAAACTGTTGGGCTTCTCTAGCAAGCAGTAGTGTGACCAAAGACCTTACAGAATAAAACGAAACGGAGCACTAGAAGAATCATATGCTTGTTTCACTATACAGTATGCATTACACAAACTTTGCATCCAAATTGAGCAATAAATCTACATTGCTTTCCACCATGCAAATTGCCAAGTTACTCATCAACAATAGATTTAGTTTCAGAGAAAGTTGCCTATATGTGGTGGAATTATTTGCAAAATCAGATGAAGTGTTGGTGATCATATTCTCACCATATGATAAAAGAATATTTCACTGAGCCTCAGGACACAGAGTAACAGCAAGGTTCCTCCTGTGATCTTGTTCAGGGAAAGGTCAGCTAGCTACAGAAATTATATTTACTTTTGGAGCATTCAACTACATAAGCTACCAGCTGGGAAAAAAGTGTTGAGTGACTCAGAGGAGGAAGCTTCTACACCCCCAACATGAATTGAAGTTATGAAGGGTTAACAATGAGAAACGCTGGAAGATTGTTCAATCGGCTTATCTGTGCCCACTGTTCCAAAAAGAAAGCCCAAATATTCCCAAAGTAGGGAGGATTCTCCAAAGCATTTAAAGCCATTCTCTGTTTCACAGATGAAAAGGTGCATACACATCCATGTTACCATGGAGAAAACTACATCTATGCTCTCTCCTACTTGTGGATTTCAGGCTTTGAACTTTAGATTAACACGGGGAATTTTTTTAGCTTCACCTAACCCTTCCCCACAATACAGATGGTCCTGAAAATGAAAAGTAAAACCATTTACTAAGGGACCCAAAGGGTTAGATCCAAGCCCCAAACTTTACACTAAAACTTTCAAACCTTTGGCATATTTAAACCTATTACTGCATTTTGCACGATGGCTATTTTTCTAATGTACTGTATCAAATTCTGAAGCCTGACCTTTTAGGACAGATTCTGATGCCCTTCAGAATGAGTAGCATATTTTTCCCATGAAGATCCCCAAAGTAAAGAATTTGTATGAAGAGAGACAAGAATGTGATGCTTTCTAGCATTCGAAAGCTGGATTCTGATCCATATTTTATAGGTTAGGTCTAGCCCACAATCCAACTCATTTGGCAACACTTTTTCTTCTAATTGAGATACATAGTTCAGCACGAATGAAATAATTCCATATTTAAAGAGGACACTAAAAAGCCTTTTTCCAACAGATATCTAAAATTCCTTTTATAGTAGTAAAAGCCTGATTATAGGATGACGTCATTGCTTGGACTAACTTAATTCTAGCATCAGATGAATAAAACTAATGAAGGAGAGAAGTGTAGTAGTATTTTTAGCTGAAATTAATACTTTTAGCATTGTATATTAAAACAGGTAGTGTTCTTCTAATATTTACTTTGATATGCGCTTTGTTTCCATATAGTGCCAGTGCCAGGACATCGATTAATTAGTAAAATGAAAAGAAAGACTTCTAATGATATATTAATGTTTAAATATATATATAAATATATATATCATTGCTTCATTGTTTGTTACACTGCTCTCTTCAGTCTTAAGTTTTGATATTGGAAACTATTCATTGGAACTTCTCCAATGAATGTACTGCTCAGGACGCTGCTGATGCTAATCAGATTGCTATCCTTTAGGGGTTTCACAAAAATGGGAACACTTCAAGTACAAAAACAGTACAGAAAAGAGACTAAGTAAAATGGTACCTTCTTACTCATGCATCAAAACAGCATGGCAAGCGAGCCTCAGAGCTAAAGCACTGACTGTGATTTCCCAACTGCTCCCAAGGGATGTCACAGAGTGCACCATGGATGCCTCCCCGCCCCACCAACCATGGAAGCCAGGGCTCATACAGGAGTTGGGGAGGGAGGTGAGATTCCCCTCCACACATAGTAGTCAAGACGTTGCCAGGGTGCTCATCCAGATCCAGAGTTTAGGGCTCATTCTTGGATCCTGTGGTTTAGATGCTGCCCGTATCTCTCCACTTTATAGATGAGAACAGCTGCTCACCAACCCACCCCCAGCCCACTAGAAAAAACTCCAATCTGAGAAAACGAGCTAAATTCTATTCTGAGTCCTGCTTTATCAATAACATTTTCTGTTAATAACATTGGAGCAGGAAAGTTCTCATGGGTCATTGAATCTGAGCTTCTTTATCATAAAAACTACATCACAAAATCTGTTTTATAGAATTATCGAGCATGGTCTTATAATAAGCTAAATTGTTTGTCGCCACCACTCTTCCTGGGACACTTGTCCAGAACCCATTTCTATTTTCTATCTTTAATTTATATAGCCCTGGAGATTTTTACTACAAGCAATGATAAGCAAGCCAAAAAGAGCTTAGTTTAATTCTTGAAACCAGCATGAGCAAAGAAGGAAAGTCATTAGGAGAACGTATCTCTAGGCAAGTAAGAAAAGTAAGAATTCATAGGTATAAGAGAAAATAAGCATCATCTGTTCTCATATTGATCACTGACAGGTGTTAATTGAATGTTCTGGACCTACATCAACTTTTATCTGGTTTGGTTTTATCACCAGGAATATGGTCCTACTCTTTAGGATGGGGGGAAGTTAAACCACCAGCTCTTTTCTCAGTACCTAGCCAAGAACAGGCACTTCAGATTTATGGGGACCAAAGAACTCAGCGATGTTTATGAGGGCCATTGTAGAAAATTTTAGATATAATCCAGCCTAGAAAATGTTCTGATTGCAAATATTTATTGTTTTCAACAGAAAGGGACACGTGTTTTCATAGATGAGAACTGTAACTTTTCTAATTCTAGTTGCACGCCAGAAAAATCATATAAAATCTTGACTTTAGATTTAATTTCTGACTTTACAAATGACTCAGTCTGTGTTCTCACACCAGCCTCTTATCCTCTTTCTGTCTCCATTTCCTCATCTTTAAAATATGGGTAATAATACTCCTGCATCCCTCGAGTGTTTCTTAAGCTTAATTAACTCAATGCTTACGAAGTGCTTTCTGATCCAGAGATGAAAGCTCTACACGTATCCAAAGGATACTATTCTAGACCATTTGTAAATAAATAAAACTGTACTCTCTAGGTCTTATTTTTAATACAGAATTGGAATGACCCAGCCTCAAGCGATCTTCTCTCATGGAAAAGGCATTGGGAGGCAGGTCCGTGGCCAACATTTTCTCCCAGGTCAGTAGTTCTCCCCTGCCTGGGAAATGTGAGAACGTGGCTGCAGGCCAGCCTTCTTCTGCACCGAGGGAGGGAGCCGGAGCACCAGGCCTCTGGCCAGCACTTGCCAACCAAAGCTGCGCTTTTCTCATAGAAAGCGAACGGGAAAATGCATGCCTAAGCCAAGGGGCTGTGCTCAGCCGAGAGCTCTGCAGCTGTCCTGCTAGGAAACGAACGTGACGCAGGGGCAGCGAGCTGTACGAGAGCTCAGGGGCCCCTCGTACCTTGAAGGAAGGGGAAGTGGAGGTCAACAGCTCCGGCCAGTCTTGCGCTTCCCCAGGGCTACAGCTCTGCAAATCAGACTGCTTGAGGGAGGACGCAATTTTCGGAGCCGACACTCCGCTACAAGGCCAAAGATGGGAAGCCCAGTAGTGGGACCAAGGTTTTTCAACTAGGTTACAGTGTCTGCTGTTTTCAGTGGGCAAAGCGGCTCACACGGCGTTGAGTCACCCTGCCTCAGTGTCTCGGTCTCCCCCGTGCAAAATGGGAGACAATAGCAAACAAGCATCACGGGGACTGCGAGATGCTCGGATGCTAGAGGAAGGGAGGCCATATGTGTTGTTACTAAAAAAAGTGACAGCTTGGAGTAGGGCTATTTTGGGACAACAGCGCTGTGATAGCTTTCCATGCAACTGCCTCCACCACCAAAGGAATGAAACGTGTACAGGTTTAAGAAAAATGTGAGTACACACATGCACACGCTGCTGTATGCTATGCTTCTCAGGCCAATGATTTGTTTTTTAGATTGCTCAGGTGATAGATGGTATGCATAAATTCTGGCAGTTACTGAGCTGCATTTTTAAACAGCACAGATTATGCTGTGAGATAGCGTTGGGTAGCCCAAGAGTTACAGCATTATGGGCTGGTAGCCTTGAGGGTGAGATAAAAAGAAGACATGGGTTTGGTGGCTATCTGGGGTACCTGGTGTAGCCTCACTGGCCACACAGCCAGGGAGGGCAAGGTGAACACCAGCACCATGCCATGTACAGGATCAGAGCAGAGTGGTGAAGAAACAGTGGTAGTGACAACATTGCCTCATTTTCATCATTTTCTAGCTAAGGCTCTGAACACTTCAGCACCACATGTGCCTTGTGGTTGCTCGTGCCCTTCTGCAGGTCTAAGTTTTTGTATCTACCCCTGAGCGGTGAAAGATAAAAGCTTTGAAATATATACCTACGAAATAAAGAGCATCTGGGGCACAAATATAGCTGTTTGCCATAAAGGTACATACAATCTTATTTTTCCTTGTCATGCACATCCACGCCCCAGACCATGCCATAATCCAAGTAGCAGGGAGAAAAGAAGCCACTGGACAGGATCACTTGAACTTGTACTCAGATTTTCAGCAACTGGAGGTGAGAGCAGGACATGAGGGATGCTGAATATACCTCTAGCACTCAAGTAACTCATCACCTAGGGACTGTTCAGGCATTTATTGAGATATAGACCTGGGAATTGGGCTTGTGGTAAACATAGTGGTTCAAGCCTGATTTCATCAAGCAGCCCAGAGTTTCACCTTATAAAATGGTCTTTGATATCTAGCAATATGCTTGTATTCATACATATATCCCTATTCTACATTTCTTGTTTAAATTGGAAATGTTACAGTAATGTTCACGGCCTTTTAAGTCTGTGAACAGACACTGAAATTAAAGGATTGTGACAAATTAAGCCCACTTTTCCAAATATCAAAAATATCTGTGTGTTTTAAACTGCTTTATGTCTTCCAATTTATTTGCTCTTATTTATGGGTAGTTCCCATGCTTCTGCACTAGCAAATACAGTGTATATGCATATGCAAGATGAATTATTGGACTGAATTACTACAATCACCATGATTTTCACCTAGGGCTCAACTCCAATAGATGCTCAGCACCACAGCCTGATGCAAAAAGACACTGAAACATGCACAAGCAGGACTGAGAGGAGGCTCTGGAGCTGATTCACCTCTGAGGGGACTGTGGCCCATGGAGGAACCACATCAGCGCAGCAGAGTAAGAAATGAGGAGCAGCAAAAGGGAAAAAACACGTGTTGATCCTGTCTCCTGCGCTGCCTGTTGTCCCACCAAAAGGATGGAAAATAACATGCAGCGAGGGCACTGGAGGCTGGGGATGGAGAGGAGAGCTTTCACAGACACAAGTGGTGCTTCCCCTATGTGTTTGTTTTTTGTATTTCTAAATACCAGGATCGAGGACTGGAAGTTTATATTCAATGTAATAAACTAAATTCCGTGAAATTCCCCAACTTGAGACTGTTTTTCTGTCCACGACACTTGGATAACAAAAGAATCAACAGAAACCTTTGCTCCAAAACTTGAAATAACTACCTCCCTCTCAGTAAAAGCTGAGAAAAAAGGAGAAACCTTCCCTTCTGCTATCTTCATGCTCTCACCATGTTTACCCCAGATACAAACAGGCCTGTACTTTATGGATTGGACAATACCCAACAACTATGGGAATTAAAAAGATAATAACGTGCTAAAACACTGACTGCCAGAGTTAGACAGACACCAGGGACAAGAAGAAATGTTTTTTTCCTATCCAGCTGCTTTGAATTCAGCTGAAATGCAGCGTCTTTCTGAGAATCCCACCAAAAATGGCTTGTATCAAGCGAGCTCATCCCACTGCTGTCTGCTCGCCCAGGGCTCGGCCAGCTGGGGGCATGGATGAGGTGATGTGCACCTTCTGAGGAGGGGGACACATCATTTCCCACACCAATAAATGTCAAGCACAGGAGAATGGGTGGGATGAGAGGGAGCCTGTGATGATTTTTGGATGCTGCTGGCCCTCACACAGGCTTTCATCATGGGGTGCTCGAGCTTGCAAGACCTGGATGGGGTCCCTGCAGGGCTGGAGCCAGAAAAGCACAGAGAGCGCGGAGTTTCGCCCCCTCTCCAGCTTCATTTCCCTTAGAGGAAATTAAGCTCCCCGTGGCCACACTGACCAGCCCAAAGGTGATGAGAAGTCAGAGAATGAGCCCTGATCATCGTCTAGCACGAGGTTGGGTAGACCTTGCAGCTTTCTACTTTTTTGATCCTATACAGAGGAGTGCTGCAAATGCTAATGTTAAGGTAAACCTCTATTTTTAACCACAGCCCCTACAATTTTTCCCCCCAATTTTCCCCATTTCTCCCCGCCAGGTTCAGACTTTTGTGTTTTGTTGGACAGAAGGTGGAAAGGCCTGGGAGCTTTGCAGAGAACCCCTGTGGATGGTTTACAGGCAAACTCTTGCTAATTTACAGAGGGCACTCAATGTGTAAGTGTGGTTGCCTTTTCAGTTGATTCACATAGCTCCATATAGAACAAAGACTGGGATTAGCACTTCAGGGGTGTGTAAATAATAATCAGCAAGGCTGTGGTATGCAGATACTATTTATCTCAATAACTCCCCTTTTATTTACGATGACCTGAATACACCTACATCAGCTGCACACATCAGCTGATGTGCAGTCTTCAGGTAGATTGGCTCTCAGGGCACAAAACTTACAGCATAACCAAGAAGACATCAGACTTTAATTCATCTTCTCCAAATCACAGCAACACAAGCTCATTAATGTAATAAAAGCTTTTTTTTTTTTTTTTTTTTTTTTTTCTTCTAATATGGCCTCTTTGCTAGGCATGCTGAGTCTAGTATACCCTTGTCCTCTAAAACTTTACTGGCTTATTTGTTTTGTGCAAAGTAGCACAACACAGCTGCTCTTTATGGACTGAAACTTTTACCTGGCACTGAAATGATCCTTGGCTTCATTTTATAAAGCTGTGGAAAACCTCAACCTGTGATTATTTTGTTAGCTTTAAAAATGGCTTTTGTTTTCACATGCCTTTAGTACTCTCTAATTGTGCTAGGGAGTTAGCTGCATAATTTCCCTGTGTTGATTTGGAAACTATTCTTTCTGCCATAAGATCCATGTGTGTGCTTGTAGCATGGAAAGTTCCAGTTTGTGATTCAAAAGCTGCCATTCAATTAGATATGGACATTTCGACTTCAGCCTGGCAAAAACACTACAGCGATTTCCCAACATCACAGATGCTTTATCTGCACACAAACCCTCCAGATGCTCGTGCTGTCACATACATACCATTGAAGGCTGTCCAGCAATGCTCCAAGATCCTAAGAGCATTTACAAAATCAAGCTCTACTGCACTCACCAGCAGAGAAATCACACTGAAATATGATGAGAGCGAGGACATTGCAGTGAAAGCAATGACCACAATGGGCAGTCACCAGCAGGAGCTGAGCACCTCTGGACCTCCAAAGGTCCCCGTTGTTTTGTTCTTCAGTCTGGCAACCAACGCATCATTAGGTTTTAAAGAAAGGCAAGGGTAGGTTCAAGGCATGTAGGGCCTGACTCAAAGCCCTCTGCAATCAGAAAGAAAATACCACTGCTGTGTGGGGTAGCGGTGTTGATCTGTGATGGAAGTGCCTTTGAGAAAACATCAAGTAAAAGGAAATAAGTGGAGATAAAATGAGATAACAGTATATTGCAAAATTTTATCTGGGAAACTGTTTTCTAAGATTTTATTTTTGATACCAATTCACACCAGTTTTAATTTTGCTTGTAGCCCTTTCTACTTCTTTGAAATTTTGCTGCTTATGCCCATGACCTATAACTTAAAGAATGAAGCACAGTTATGCTCAGGTGCAAGGAGTATCTATCACAGACATGCCCAAAGCTTTGTACAAATCTCATTCCATATTTCTTTGGTCCTTAAGAGAAAGACCATAGCCTCACACTCATAAGTAAAGAGGAGAAAAGTGCTCACCAAGTGCTTTTGCCTTGGTGAGCGAGATAAAAGAAGAAAAAATGTTGCCTTAATCTACCCATGGAGAACAAACTGTCTCTACTGGGTCTTCTCTGCAGGGAAAGATACCATCACCAAGGGGAATTCCACTGTGGCAGCAGAAATAATCCCCAAACTATCCCCACTGAGGCTGCCCTTCCATTAAAGTTGTCCTCCAGTGGAGAAAGGGAGCTGCCCCTTGCCCCACTCAATAGAGTGAAAAAAAAAATTATTTTTCCACTCATCATCTTATGAGTTCTGCTTCTGGCAGGGGAAAGGGCTCAGTAGCATTCTCCAGGCTGTCAGTAAAGGAGGGTGGGGTCTGCTGTGAAAAAGAAGGGATGAGCAACCCAAATCAGTCAAATCACTAAAGAGCAGTATTTGGAGGAGTTTGGGGAATTGTGAGGGGTTTGGCTCAAAATTCCTTTCAATGCAATGTGTTGAGAGAAACAGTATTTGATGGAAACACCAATTCAGCAAAGCATTAAGCGGATACTTAAAGTGAAGTATAATCTTAAAATTAACTGAAGGCAAGTAAAATCTACGAACCTCACAAGAGTCCTTTTGCCTATTTCTTTGCATGGATTGATTCCTTACCTGAGCCAAGAAACTACTATACTGAATCCGTTCCCATTTTTCTCTTCTAGGTATGGGCCAGAATATTTTTTTTTTCTTTCCCAGAAAAACATCATGAGTAAAAAAATAAATCTTCCCCACCCTCCTGCTTATGGACATGATGTTGTGGGGTTATACCATGGATTTAAACAGATGCTCATAATTACACAAGTGTTTTCTTGAATCAGAATTCAGAACAGAAGTTGGAAATAGCAGTGAACACTGACTATAACCTACTGAAGTCCCTGAAGTTGACCTGGCACTACCATGGCTGAATTTGGCCTGGCATGTGACTCTGTCAGTCATTTGTTTTAAAAGCACAAGATTACAGAACACCAAAAGGACAGAATTAGTATACCTAGATATATCCTCATCTCAGAGCACTCTGTTCAGGTTCTGCAGTAATAATTTAAGTTTGATAAAATCTCTCAGATTTATCTATACCATCCCATATTCTTTAGAGACACAGGGAAAAAAATATATTCCAAAGCAAGGTTAACACATTTTGGATCTGAAAAATGTGTAGTTCCCAGGACAGTAGCTATGCATGCAGATATGAAGTAGAATTGAGATGAATGCTAACCTCACCAATCTCAAGTGAGCCCAAGGGTGGCAAACCTTTTCCTCGCTGCGTGTCTAAGAGACCCTTCTAGCCCCAGTAACACTCACCTCACCTAAAAATAAAGCAAAAGGAATCCCACAACATGAAATTAAGTCACAGGTCAAAGCCAGCCATCAGCCAGTATTTCCCTTCCCTGACCTAGACAAGCTTTGTGGAGCACGGACCTTAACTTCTTGTCTGTAACTGTAAAGCCTAATGCACATATACATCACGTTGCAAAAACTGCAGTTGCCATAGAGGAACACTACAGATTGTGAAGTGGCCCACCCTTTTATCTTTGTAAGTACTGTTTGGTTCACAGCCTTGTTTGCAGAATGTAATGTGCAAAGACTTTCTGCAGATTTAAAAGCAAACAAACAAACAAAAAAAAAACACAACACAATTTAACTAACAGAGGGAGTTCAGAATGAGAGGCAAGAATTGTTCCATTCTTCCTGATGTAATTCCTTTATTTGCTTTTTTTTACAAAATTGGAAAAATAATGCTCACCCTTCCCTTCTACTTCATGAGTCTGCTATGAAGCCCATACATACAGTACCCTGAATATGCAAAAGAGTATTTAGCTGTGATACCTGAATTTGTATTCAGGAACTGGAAAAGTGTGTTACTTTAAACTCCATCTAGTTTGATTGGAAAATTGTTTGCTTCAGAAAAATCATGTCTAGCACTTCAAAAAAATGTATTGTGTGATAACTTTGTTTTAGTCCCATCTTTTATTGGTTTGTTAAGCCATTTCATTCAGTGTTAATGATGCAAACCATCTTGTTTAATGCTTTGATGCTGCCTAACATATTATTGCTTTGGTCTGCAGAATAAGGCACTTCTAATACCCCTCTTTTCAAAACCATTATCGTTATTTAATTTTTATTACACAAGTTTTAAAAAAAAAAAAACGCTGCCTCAGAACAAGTAATTTATATATTAACTAATACCACAACAGCTTTTAAAAATGACTGCAGTGTTCCACAGCATTGGCCCCAGACATCACAGCAGGGCATCACAGCAAGACTTGTTTAAGCGTTTGGGACAAGTACGCGGTACAATGTCCCCCCTTAACAGCCAGGGTACAGTGCAACACGGTGTCCCAGCAGCATCACCACACTGGAATGCCGAATTCATTTACACGGGAATGTTCCAGCCAGAAGCTTTTCAATGAAAGAGACAGCGTAGCTTTGGGGGCAATCCTAACTTGAACAAAGTTCCTCGTTCAGTGTCAAGAAGGTGAAGTTTCTGATTCTTACAGGCCTGTTGACAGTAAAAACACAGGCTGGAGCAAGCAGCAGTGGCAAGCATCACTGCTTGAGGGAAAGACTGCAAGATTTTCTTAATGACTAAGACTAATTTTCTAGTGGGGCATCTGTGGGACCGCCATGAGATCCCAGCAACACTTCTGAAAACAGAATCACCAGTAAATTGAGCCCCACAACTGTTCTTAGAGGTAAGACCAAGCCCTTACAACCTTACATGAGAGAAAGGAATGGGAATAGGTTAAAAATCCATAATTCTGGCACAGTAGCTCAGAGGCACACCAGAGGTATTTCACTTCATGTACTCAGACTGTAGCTCCCAAACCACCCCTTACACCACCACTGCTACCCATACATTTACTTCAACTACAAATTTCCTCTTACTTCAGTAGTCCTCCAACTTCAGCAGGTAATTATGAAACCTCTTTGGCACCAAAACTGCTGTGACGTGCTGCGAACCCATTTATTCCCTTCAGGCAGGTATCTATGCCTCAGCATAGACCCATAGCCTCAGCCCAGGTTTAACATTGCTGCTGATGTTTCTGTCTTGGTCCTAACGGACAGAGCGGCTCTTTGAGCTTCATGTATGTTTTGAGTGGTTTATAAGGAGGTAAATATTCTTACATCCTCCACGCGCAGGCAGTATAGAGATCCAAAGGATAAAAAAGCGCTGAATTCTGCAAATCTACCTCAGACATACTCAGCTATATGATTAATATACATAAAACAGTAAATAGTGCCTGTATAGAAGGGTCATTAAAAAGCAGCTGTCTATCAGAAAGACCCTCATTTTCATAGGTCTTACTACGTTTATTTTTTTAAGAAATAGAATAAGCAAAATTCTATTAATCAATCTAAAGCATCTTTTACCCAACCACAAAGTAGGTGTTTTTTTTTTTTTTAATCACTTTCCCCCACTATTCCGGATTACACCTGTTCCAGTAACAAAATTATTTACCTCAAGGCTCTGTTTCTTTCTGCATAATTCCTCACTTCTGTTGTGCCTTTATATGAAAAACATTTTTGCTTGACATTTCATAAAGGCTTATCTTTGTTTCGAGACACTAAAAGGTAAACTTCATTCAAGCTAGTTGAGATTATCCATCTCATCCCAAATCTACACTGGCTGGGAGCAATCTTTCACAGAGCTGATCAGGCAAAGCCCTCCCTTTTCCATTTCCAAGACTGCATCCTTAGCCACAACTCAGAGCTCCTTTGACCAGTTTGCTTCTTTCATGTTCTGATAAGTTGTGTTTTTTTTTCTTTCTTTCCTTCTTTATTTTTATTTTTTAAACACAGAGGATCCCAGCGGTGATTATTCTGAATCTGACAACAGCTCTCCAGGCACCCAGGCTGGAAAGAGAAGGAAATCAGCTGAACAACACTATAATCATTGGGAGTCCACTGGGGAAAGTACCCAAAGCAAGTACCAAAACTTACTCACAGAATAATTGTTAAATGAGACAAAGATATTGCAAGCTAGAGAGGTCTTCCCATGGCTTGCAGATGAATTGCTGAATCCTTATCTATTTTCCCAAAGGTGTATGTAACTATGCTGTGGTTTCACATTTCATGAGGTAAGATGCAATGGGATGCAACGTCCCAGGAGATGCAATGTCTCATACTGTATATTATCAAAACCATTTTCACTGTCTTCCTTAAGTTCTCTGTTTGTACTTACAGATGCTAACCATCATACTGCTATCCTGCAGCTCTCGAGCATGCTACCTCCTCCCACAAGTATCAGCAGAAAACAAGACCCAGGGTGCAGCACAACTGTGCGTGAATGGCACTGACCCAATTTTCACAAACATTAAGTCGCTACTAAAGAAAGCGTGAGAAACATTAATGAAAACAGCACATTTGTCAGTAAATGTCTCATTTGGAAGCCTGATTTAAAGGGCACAAAGATGAAAAAGCTGTCCGCGGTTACATAGTTGTTTAATTCAGGTCGGAGCCCATGCTGATGCTGATACAGCCCCATTTTCAGCCTGTGCTTCCTGCCCGCCTGCTTGCAGCAATGCTGACGTTTGTACGGCCACATCACTGCCTAGCTCTGAGCTGATCCCACTGAGAAGTGACCCACCCCAGAGGAAGAAAAGCTCTCTTGGCTTGAGCTCCAGTGCAGACGAGACAGCACAAATAAGGGAAGGGAACATGGAATTATTCTGGCAACAGCAGCAACCGAGAGATGCAATGCAGCCTGAGCTAATTGAATGCCATTGGGTCACCAAAATGGGAGGACGTCCCTTCCCCCATGCCCACCCATGCACGCCTGCCTCTTCCCCTGCCCTAGCTTTGATGCTCATCTCGCCTCTCAACAAGTCATTTCAGCTTCCTGAAGTTTAAGAAAACCAGCTCTGCAAAAATGAATAGTTTTCTGCTGAGCTAAGAGCCGGGTTAAAATAACCACGCAGCGAACCAAGAGGAGATCCACAGCCAATGCAGCACAGAGTGGGGAATAACCTAACTTGTGGGAGAAGAGAATCAGCCCTTTCAGAAGCAAAAAGCTGTAAGATTAGTGCTGCAGTACCATGCAACGTCACACCAAACAGTTGCAATGACTGCTAAAGCACCTGGACCCTTCACATCAGCAGGAGCTTCTATTGACCTCAGGATGGAGACAACATAAAAGCTTAATGAAGACAAAACATATTTTAAGTCTTAACTACACTTTTGTTAACTATTTTAGTAGAAACAGCAAGCTAAATTGTTTATCTGCTGTTAGCGATTTCTCCCCTGGGTGAACTGCAATTAAATCTCTCCAGGGATAAGGCGGAGAGTATCCAATTTAACTCTCTCTATCTCACCAAATCCTCAACCTCCTCAAACTGGAAGAAGAGATGTGTCTACAGCCCAAGTCCCAGAAAGGCTGAGTGGTCACAACAGGATATTAGGTTTGTGGAGCTGCAAAACTGTCTTGCTGATTACCACAAGAGGTCAGAGCACAGAGGCCTTGTTAATCAGAAATATAAAAGGCCACGTTTGCCCCTTTCAGTTGGGAAAGTGATAAAGGCAGATTTCAGAGGCCAGCTCTTAAACCTGCTATGAAGAAAGCGTAAATTTGCTTAACCTTTCACCAAAAGGGAGCCAACATACCCTGCATTGCTGTCATGAGTGTGTATGAGTACCACTCATATGCAGGTACCGGTGCTGCCTCGCTAACCTGCAGACAGCCACTGCCCAGCTCACACACCCGCACATAGGAGCCCAGGATGGGTTTTGATATTATATTGGGGCGTTGTGCCAGAGAAGGGATGATGCTCCTGGTACACTGTGCATTTGGGACAAGATGGCCTTTTTACCTGTTACTAAAACGTGTAACACTCAAACAAGTGGGACAGAATAACTTAAATTCTCGGCTGACCTGGAAGAAAACAGTGAACACTGATTTCACTCCAGTTCTCACCAAATTCTTTTATTCCCTTGTTCTGACTCAGTTTCTGTCATCCACTTCAGTGATGCTCTTAGCCACTGCTTACCAGCATGGCTGGGTAGTGGGACAGGACTGGGACCCTCAAGAGGCTGCGTTTCATTTAAATTCTGGTTTAAGTACGAGAATACAAATCCAGAGAGGCTGCAGCTGTATTTCTGACCACAAGATGGTGCCAGAAGTGCTCGCTACGTACAGAAGCTTACTGACTACCTACCAAAGGCAGCTGACAAATCACTTTGCTCAAGTCTTTACTGCTTAAATTATTAAGAAAATATGAATGAAAATGTAACAAATATAAAATTAAATTTAAATTAATTTAAATATCTTTAAAAACACACTCTCCCCCTACCCTTAATGACCTTAAAATAGCACATTAAAATGTGTTTTGATTAAGCTTGTGACTTTGAAACTACTGAATGCATCTCTTCTGTGTTGATTACAGATCACCATCTTCCTCAGACCTAAGTGAAAATGATAGCCTTACCAGATTTCAGGGTTGTGTACAGGAACAACATGTTTGTAAAATACATTTATTGAAATCCACCACAATCACTGGAGGCAGAGAGATCACTCAGGGGAGTGGGGGAGATGGGGACGAAATGAGTGCACGGTGGCATGCTGACCTCCACTGAGCCCTCAGGTGCTAGCAAAGTAATAAACAGGGTTGTGGAGAGAATTGTTATGAAAAGAATCACACGCACACAAAATACAGCTATCTTTATATGAAGAACAGCTAGGATCTAGCAAAAAAGAACCCTAAAATGATGTTCTCATGCATATTTTGAGGCTTTAACTGTAGCTTAACCCCACAGAAACCTGGCAATTGTCTTTAAACTGACAAAGTCATCTACTGGTTGACAGAAGAGAAAGGCACTTCTCCTTCCTTTCACAAACAGTTAGAGAAGACATCTCCACTTTTTAGTGAGGGCAGAACTTACATTTTGCTTATGATTTCAGTCTTCATGAAATCAGCTGATTTAAATTCTGATGCAGCCTAAGCCTTAACTCAGTAACAAAGGGCATTTTTGTTTGTTTGTTTGTTTTTGTTTTGTTTTTAAGCCCTTTAGAAATTGAGCTGCCTTTGATTTCATCTTGGTGTCCCCACTTGCAGGAACACTGTTTCTGCTTACGGAGACAGAACCTGCAAACAGGGACAGGACAGAAGAAACCACAAAGCCATTCGATGGCAGGGGCTGGCAACCCTTCACGTGAGACCCATCACTCGCAAGCCGTGTGAATGGCCTGCCAAACTAGGCACATGTGCTTCCAAACAATCACCTTCCCTCCTGATGTCTCAGCATGTCAGCAGCCCCATAAAGGGGCTTTCAGACTTGTCCCAACCCCTCAGGACACAGGCCAGAGGACGTACAACCATCCTGTGTTAAGCACATATTCCACCAGCATGCCAAGATCGGAAAGCACCACAGAAGATGGTGTTTTATCATCTCAGTTTTATTTTAAAAGCTTATGCTTAGGTTCTGTGCATAAATTTTCTGCAGCACCATAAAGCCTGGTACCAAAGTTCTTCTGGACCTGGTCGGTCTAAATGTTACCCGGAACTAGGGAATTCATGCTCTCCTGCAGAATACGACTGGCCTGGTGTCCGCCACAGTTATGGAAATATTCTTCAGTTACCACATGATTTTGGAAATGATGGTTGAGACGATTGCTTCTGCTAGCAACTACACTAGCTTTAGTAGTGATACATGAAACCAAACGATAAGGCATTAGTCCAGTCCAAATGGCTGGCTCTTTGACTTAGTCCTTTTCTCATATTCCCTCTTCTACCATCATTTCATCTTCAACGCTGTTAGACTAGACAGGGCTCTAGGCAAAGGCAGCATCTAAACACCACATGAGCAATTCCTGCTGCAGCCATTTTTGCACAGCAGACTACTAAAAGAGCCAGTGAATCCTGATATTCTGCCTACAGCTGGCACTTTGATTTTGTGACTGCTACTAGCAGTATATGGCTTAATAAAAATTATTTCTGACCTAATGTGCATGTAGTCTCATATTTTTTTACTTGCCCTGAGCAGGAGCTCAAAATGAAATCAGTTTAATAGAATAATTTTACTGCGTGTAGATTTTGTCACAAACGTTGCTTACAGGATTACAAAATTCACTCTTTTCGAAGCACAGCTGGGATCTAAATTAAGCCTAGAGAAAATAGCTAGAACTCTGCCAGCCTCTAAAGTGATCGTATTATTCTCTTATACCAGGGCTTCACTGCAATGCAGATACCCAGTGGGCACTAAAAAGCAGCGCACAGAGTTAGTGAGAGCTGACTGTTTCATAATGAAATGTATTGCTTCTATTTGTTATTTTTTGCAAAGAAGATACCAAGATGAGAAGAAGAACGTGTAAGATAGAAGAAAGATTTTTTTTCACAAACCATCTTTCTATTGCGACTTCAAGAAGAAAAGTAATTCAAAGCAGAAAAGGAATGGAAGAATATCCAAATGCCATACTCTGATTTCTGTTCTATTTCTATTTCTATTAAGACTTAAAAAAATAAATATTTCTGTAAATATGAAAAAAGTAAGTTGAAACTCTTCATAGCATGGCTTCCATAATTAATGCTTTATGGAAAACAATCTCAAGATAATCCGAACAAAATCTGAAATGACTGCTAACATGCCTAGATTTGAAATGCAGAGATAGTAGCGGATATGAGAAATAACTTCATTAAAGCAGTCTTGTTTACCCTGTCCCCTTCTTTAACACTTCACATTTTAAAGAAATCCTTGATTTCGACAAAGGAAGAAACTTCTTCCCTTACATTCTTCTTTCTGCTCTGCACTTTCCACTACATCTCCATCTAAGGATGTCATCACATACCCCTAACGCCCTCCAGCAGTTTCACAACCTTGCTGCTTTGAGGCACTGTCCTGCCCCTATTTCTATCAACATTTTGGGCGTATATCCAGTCCGATCGGGGGCTGGACTGAGGGTGACTGTGCAGCTCACAGGAGCTCGCAAATACCACAAATGAGGTAGCACACTTAACCTTCAACTGCAACCCGTGGACATACACGTTGTGCGAGCATCGTTAGCTTACAGGATAGTTTTTAACATGTATTTCTGTTTTTCTAAGTGAAGAGAATGGGCCAAGGTCACTGAAAAAGCAGTTATTCAATTTCCTTGTTTAATGATTGTCATCGTTATGCTTTCTTAACCCTGCTGAGAAGGCAGGAGAGACCACAAGCAGTTTGGTCACACTTTTACTGTGGTATCCACAAACTCTTTGCATTTGCTCTACAGAAGCTGCTGTGTGGTGCTGGTTTCGTGATGCGCCAAGCAGAGCATTAATTACGTGGGTGTTAATTGGAAGTGCCCGTGACTCGCACAGCGTGGTTTATGAAGGTTATGGCGATTTAAGGGGAGGCTGGCCGTGGTGCTGAGGGACACGGTTGAGTGGTGGCAGTGGTGTCAGGGGGTGGTTGGACTCCACGCCCCTGGAGCCCCCCTCCAGCCCTAATGGCTGCGTGACCCCCCCATCACTAACGGCTCCCTGCGCACACCCACTGCCCCTCACAGCGCCTCATGGAGCCTGTGATTGGTTGGTTTGCCTGTCAATCAGAGCTTTTCCCTCCCCTCCGCACGGCCGTGCTGAGGGGGCGGTGGGAGGGGCGAGGCCTTGACCTCTCGCGCTTCGATTGGACAAGTTGGCTGTCAATCGGTCCCACTAGGCTCCGCCTCCTTGTCAATTTACCGGTAGGGGGAACTGCCGCAGAGCTCCCCCCGCGATCTGATTGGCCCAGAGGAAACGCCACTCAAACCACGGCCCCGCCCCCCAGCGCGGCAGCGCCTCACCTGACAGGCCGGGCCGGTGAGTGGGCGGGGCTGTCCCCTCGGTCCCGCCCCGCCGCCGGGAACGCCGCTCTCTCATTGGCCGCGGCGGCTGCCCGTCAGCGCTCGGCAGCGGGGGGCCGGGCGTCTTCCCGGCTGGGCCTGGCAGTGCGGCGGCGGCCGGCGGCGGGGGTGCCATGGGGCGGCGGGGCGCTGTGCCCGCGGCGGTGCTGCTGGCCGCGGCCTGCTTGGCCGGTGAGAGGGCAGGGACAGAGAGGGAGTGAGGTGGGCGGCCGTTAGTGGCTGTTAACGGCCGTAACGGTCGGTCGCGCGCCTCAACGGCCAGGCCGCAGCGGTTGGGAAGGGGCGCGCGGGGGGGGTGGAGGGGGGCGAGCGGCGGCTCAGCCTGGGCTGTGGGGGCGTCGTGTGGGGTCGGGGGTTGGCTGGGGAAGGAGGGGACCCCAAAGACCACCTGGTTCCGCCCCCCTGCCATGGGCAGGGACACCTCCCCCCAGCCCAGGCTGCCCACAGCCCCATCCAGCCTGGCCTTGAGCACCTCCAGGGATGGGGCACCCACAGCTTCTCTGGGCAGCCTGTGCCAGGGCCTCACCAGCCTCCAATTACATAATTTCTTCCAAATATCTATCCTAAATCCATCTTCTTTTAGTTTAAACCATTCCCCCATGTCCTATCACTATCTGATTGAGCGAAACTGTAAATTGTCCATTTCTTCTTAAGCAAACTGTCATGGAAACCTGCATGTTTTTCAAGATACGGTTTGCTATGCCATCACGCTTGATAGCAGGCCACCCAGAGAACCTATATCAATTTAAAACAAAAGCGTTTTTGAACCAGCTCCGTATGCATCTGTTGATTTGGCCTCCTGTCTGCCTTTTGCCACCCTTCCCTGACCTGCTTCATAGCACTTTGTTCCTTTAGCATGTTTATTGTAACATAGCTCAGGTTTACTGTCAACATTGGTATGCATGATCATGACCCAGGTTTAAAGTGACATCTTCAAGGTCGAATTGGTTAAACTAATGTCAAGAAAAATTATAATTGTGCTTCACATCAGTTACTACTGATGCTTGCTTTTTTTATGTGTGTATGTGTTGGGCCTTTAGGTTTACAGATCCCCTGGAGAAGTACTTTCTATAGCTGCTCAGGCTGGTAACTAATTTCCAGTGGTCATGAGAGTAGCTGCTTATATTTTCTTTAAAAGTTTACCACAAATGTGTAAGTTTGAAGCACGTAATCAGACTGATGGTGTAATTGGAACTGAAGCTTAGGTGGCCTGCGAATATTTGTTGCTTTCTTCCTTGTTTTTTTTAAGCATTGTATCAGATGATTTTTATGGTAGAAGCATATTTCTGAAACTCTGCGTTGTGTGTGTGACTGCTTACATACAGATTTGCACCAAATATGTTTTAGAATTGATTTAGATAAGCTGTTAGGTGTTTGTGTACACACAGTCTTGCTGTTCTGCCTAAGTGACGTTAAATAGGCAGCTAGACTGAAATAACTCTCTCTCTCATTTCTATGTAGTCCTCTCTGACTTTATTACAGCATAAATGTCATCGTACTACACCCTACAAGTATATGTAGTCAGCTTTGTTGTTGAATGTAACAGGGAAGAGAGGAAAGAGGGATCCCAGGTAAGTGAAAAGCCAGCAAGAGGAGTACAGCGAGTGGTGGCTTTGCACAGTCAGCCGAGGCCCAGTGCTGCATCAAGCGAGAAGTCTTGTGACCTCCCGTGCTGGAGGAGGCAGGGCAGAGACACCGGAGCTGTTCTGCAGGAGCCAGACTGTTCCTGGCAGCGCTCTGTTTAAACCAGCGCTGATGAGCTCAACCGATCCTGGCTGCTCTGGGCTCAGTGTTCAGGCTGTTTACCACACAAATAGAGGGGTTATGCTGTGCAGATCTGGAAGGAAACAGAGCCGTGTTGGTGCATGGCTGCTGCTGAGCTGGGTGTTTGGATTCTGCCTGGCTCTGCTGAGGGTTGGCTTTGCCAGGCCTCCGTTGTCACACAGCTTGTGGCTTGCTAGTGAGTAGGTAGAAGCCTGCTGTGCTGTTGGCTTTAGTCATCATCCAGTTTTTGTCACTGTGGATTTGTCCATTCTTAGTCTTTGCTGTATAGATACCTTGCGTTCTGTTACAGAGCACTAAAGCCAATGTTACTCGTTACATATTCGGCATAAAGTGGTAGGTATGAGCAAGACAAGAATGAATGAAAGCTCTGGTATGCTTTGCTTCTGTGAGGAGAGAGAGAGACTGTAAGAAATGTGACAGCTTGCTTGTTTGTCTGTTTTCAGGTGTACACAGTGATGAATTTAGTATCTTACGGACACCTCAGTCAGTTGTTTTTCGAGATGGAAGTTGGCCAATTCCTGGCGATCGGATCCCAGATGTGGCTGCATTATCCATGGGTTTTTCTGTTGAAGAGGTATGTTTGGTGTCTTGATTTTTGAAACAACTCGAAAACTACAGACTTGCTGGGTTAACATGCAAATCTTCCTATCATGTGCTGGAATATATAAAATATCATCCTGTCTTGAGGCATGGATGACTTGTCAGAGCGTGGTGTCCAAGCCCGGAGCTGTACAAGTCATATGAGCAGAAGGAGGCTGTGCTAGCTGGCTAGTTTGAATCATCAGCTATAGAAGGAAGCAAGCCTGCAGAGTCTGTAGCAGTCATGGTCATCAGTTGTTCGGAGGCCCAGCTACGTGCTGTTTCCCACCCCCTGTAGTCTTGTAGTGAGAACTTGTGCAGTCCTCTCCAAATTCTTGTGAGCTATCCAGAGGGATCTTTTCTTGGGTATTCTGAAAATGATGAGAAATGTCTTGGCTAAGCAGGCGTTTTCTCAGGTCAGCAAGTTTGTCTGCTAAGCATAGTTAATTAGAACAAGTGAAAAGGTTGCTTAGGAAGTAATCAAAGCACTTGAAAACCTAATTTGTTTCCCAGATTAGTTTTTTGGACAAACATAGCTTTAGTGATACTTGAAGTGGGGCAGACAAGTAAAAGTTCATGGACAGATTCCACGTTGCTTACTGATTTTTTTTTTTTTTTTTTTTTTTTTTTTGCTGGGCTGCAGAAAGAACAAGTGACTACTGAAGTAGCCTATGAAAGTTTTTAATGGCAAGGTGTCTTAGCAGTGTCTGTGTGCAGCCAGATGCTGAAAACTGCAAGCTGGGATATCCTCAGAGTGCTGGCGGGGGAGTTCAGTTCCCATTTCTTCCGTACAGCAACTGGGCAAGAGGTCTGATAACGCTGGTTTGAATGCAGGTCTGTTTAGCCTGTATTTTGGGACTTGTTTAACATAGCACAGTGTCAATTAATTATGCTTGTAATCGTGAAACTAGTAAAATAAATTTCTACGCCTAGTGTTCACAATAACTATATTTGTATTATTAAGAAAAAAAAAAAAAAAAAACACACAAAACAGAGATCACAAGGTAGGCACCTTCCGACACTGCTGTTGAGAATACTGTGGGTCCAAAACACTCGTTTTGCAGTTTACATCAAGGCTGTCGTCTAGGAAACTAATCTGACAGCACAGTAGGATACACTGTAAAGATTTTTAAATATGTACTGCATTAGATTGGCAAAAATAGTCATTAGGTAGTCTTCCCCTTGTTGAGGGAAGGTCAAACTGAACCAAGTTTTCGTCCCTGTTGATGTTATGAAAAGTTTTTTCTTTTGTTTAAAGTGACACAGTTCATAATGTCAGTGACATTTTACATCCAAAATCCAAATGATTTGGTTTCATAAAACTTTAAAAAAAAAAGGCAGTTCCATCTTTTACACAAATGGAGAAATGTGTTTTAATTCATGACAAACAGTTGAGTTTGTATTTGTGTGCCTGAGTAAACCAGCCATGTACCATTAACTGTGCTCTTGCCAGTATGTAACTGTAGTTAGTTACTAAGGAATCCTTTTATGTCTCTATGGAAGTTTGTGGGTTTTTAGGTTGGTGATGGTCTATTAGTACTGCTAACACCCCTCCTCCCATTTCTTTGTGGTACTGACTTATCAAGATGCTAGTGTTTTGATGTTTCTAAATATGTTTGTGCTGTTTTGTGGAAGTTTGTTTTGTTTTGTTTTAATTTTTTTTGTTTTGTTTAAAAAAAAAAAAAGCTTTGCTTAACGAATACAGACTGTACGTTTACTTTTCTATGGGAAATAACTCCTGAAGTATCCAATATGTATAATGTTCTCTCAATGCAGACTTTGTTGTGAAATTGCTGGTAGCTTGTAGAGTAGCAGTTTCTTCATGGTTAACTTCAGACAGCATTACTCAAGATGGAAGCATTCTAGTCATACTTATTTCCTCATGAAATTTCCAATAGGATGTCCTGTACGGAGTTACTGACAAGATAAGTTGTTTTGCTGTAATGGTCAGGGAGGATTCCCCTCTCTCTGTCCTCCTGTGTAATACAAGTGGTTGTTTTGTTTTGTCTTCTACTATTTTGTAACAGGACCTTCCCTGGCCTGGGCTTGCAGTGGGTGATCTGTTCCACAGACCACGAGCTACTGTGTTAGTAACGGTGAAGGGAGTAGACAAGCTGACTTTGCCTGTGAAAGGAATTTCTTACCCTATTGAGAATGTGAGTATCCGCATCTGGAGCAGTCTTTCCACTTCTGTGACTCTTTTGATCTAATTAGAAGTGCCAGGCTTTCTACTGTAGTCCTTGAAGTTCTCATAATTCTTAACTTTGCTTGAAGTTCACGTATCCCCCTAGAATGATGGATCAGGCTGTGTCGGTAAATAATCCAGTCTGACTGCTGTACAAGGTCAGAGGCCTTTGAAGTTGATGTAGGCTCTCCTGCGCTGAGTTTGTTTGACAAAAGCACGACAGAACCCTTACATATAGGGTAGGAGTCTTCAGTCATATTCATGCTTGTAACTTGTAAAAGTTCAGAGGTGTACTTAATGCCTATTTATTTCCCATTAAAATAAATTAAGATTCCTAGTCTTCAGCTTTTTCGCTGCTGTGGCTTCAAATGAGCTGCTTCAAATGTATACTGGTTCTCCAGTATTCAAGAATAATTTCAAATGATTATTGCCAAGTTCATGTTTGGGGCCACTGGGTACTAATTATCCTAACCTACAGACTTAGCAATATCTATTAGAAAAAAGATGTTTGTGCTCTTTAACTAATGAATGGAAATGTCATTCTGCTTCTTTCTGGATAAAACCTAGAAATAAGTGTTTAGAAAAACTTAAGAGTTTTATTCGCATACCTGTAATGGCTCTAATGCCATGCTAGGACTTCTTTTGCTCTCAGTAATTTGCATGTGGTTCATTTCTTTGGTATTTCTGCAATTGGTCTTTCTACCGATATATTTTCATTCCACAGCTTTCTGTGGTTCATAACTTTCAATTTATGGTAACGTGGGTTCAGCCTTTTGTATTGCTTTTATATTTGTTGGTCTGGCTTCCTTGGGAAATGAGACTATACTTTCAGCTTAAGTTAGCCTCGTAATGACACAATCATGGCCTCTTGGAGTTCTTAAAAATTTGTGGTGTTCACCATATTTGCAAGTAGTCTGTTAACAGTTGTGCAATTGTTATTTTGTACCTTGGCTCTGATTGGTATCTCTTTAAGCAGAGTATGAATAATTCCAAAAAGAGTGTCTCCTATTTTTCCAGACTTCCGTAGTTAAGTAGTTTTCTCCTTTGATGTCATTACATCTGGCTTTACCCCAAAATCTAACTAGACTCTGTGTTTCAGGCTGTTCCTTTCAGCCTGGACAGCGTTGCGAATGCTATTCATAATTTGTTCTCTGAGGAGACTCCTGTGGTCTTGCAGCTGGCCCCCAGCGAGGAAGTGAGTATTGCTTCAGTTCTGATTGCAAATGTTCTAAATAGGAAGAACACTTTCCACTTGCATGGTTGGAGCAGAAGCAGTTACATGAAAGTATTTTACATTGGAGTATGATTTGCAAGTATGGTTGATTGTTAATGTGTGATTGGAGCAACTAAAAAACGAATGTCTCTTATTAAACAATGGCTATTCCTGCAGAGAGTGTACATGGTGGGCAAGGCAAACTCTGTATTTGAAGATCTTTCTGTCACGCTGCGCCAACTGCGAAACCGCTTATTCCAGGACAACTCCATTCTCAGCTCCCTTCCTCTCAACTCCCTCAGCAGAAACAACGAGGTAAAGAAAAAAAAAAAACCAAAAACATAACCAATGAGTACTTGTAGGTTATTTTTAATATACTTTTCCACTTTCTTCTTCCTTTGCCTAGAAGAGCATCCTTTTTCTAATTGAATTCTAAAAACTATGGTTTAAGTTCTTCTGTAAGTAACTTTATTAAAAGTAATTGCCTTCTAGTATGTTTTGATGCTGGAGCAGACATAACCTGTTAGAAAATATGGAGGCTTGCAACAAAATAAGGCTTCTCTGACTCTCCTTTCATCATAAGAAACACATCTTTTTCTTTTTGTCTCCTTCCCCAGGTTGACTTGCTTTTTCTGTCAGAACTACAAGTCCTACATGATATTGCAAGCCTGGTAAGATTTTTTTTTATTTTTTTTTTTTTGTGAAACACTTCCTACACCTGAGGTCTCAAACTTCAAAGATACTGTTTAAAGGTAGAGAAGCCATAGCCAGGGTACTTGGCAAACAGTGATATGCGCTCAAGTGTATCATTGTTTGGTTGCATCAGTTTAAATAATGTGTTCTTGAGGTATTTGAATCAGCCTAAGTGTTATGGAAGGAAACGAGAACTTTGGTTCTCTGTAGCTTCTTTTTTGTTGTGTTCTGAGCTACTGTTTCTCCATACCCACGGGAAGTACTCAATGAGGAATTTGCAGGTCTTTCCTTGTTTCCTTACTTGAGAAGTGTAATGGTACTTAAGAACATGTTCTTTGCCTTGTCTACTGTTTTACTTCGAAATATAATTGTTCCATTACTTGAAAAAGACAGTGACTTCTGTAGCATGAATTGTGATGAATAGATGATACTTCATAAGTAAAATACTTTTGTACGTGGGCAACAGTAAGGTGGAAGTTGCAATTCCTGGGCGCTTTTGCAAGGCCCACCTTCAGTGGAGGGAATAGTAGTATCCAGGTATTGTACTTAAGTTTTTTTTCTTCCAACTTTTATTTTTACGGTAAGTATAGAGAGAGGATTCTGACAAGAATAAAAGTATGTTTCTCTTATTAGAGCTCTAGATTACATGTATGCAATCTCATGTTATAAATAGATGCTACATGATGATCGTCTGCTTTCTTCTGTAGCTTAAGGAAAAATAAAAACAAAACAACACACTTGTGGACACCTTTGTAGTTAAGTTGGCCAAAAATCTCTGGTCAGTGTGGAATATGACTGGAAAGTGAAGGCTGGATTAGTCCCAGCATACTGAATTTGTGAAAATGTTTTTCAAGTAACCTGTTTATGAATTAAATTCTTCCTGTCCTCAATTGTGTCCCAAAGCTGTCTCGACACAAGCACTTGGCCAAAGATCACTCTCCAGACCTGTATTCTCTGGAGCTGTCTGGTTTGGAAGAAGTTGGAAAACGGTATGGGGAAGACTCTCAGCAATTCAAGGATGCTTCTCAAATTCTTGTAGACTCCTTGCAAAAGGTATACTTTCTAGCTAAGGAACAGAACTCAGCAATACTAAGGAAAGACTTTTTTTTTGTGTTAACAACATAGGATTTAGCTTTTTGATCATGTTCTGCTGTGAACTGCCACTTAATTAGTGATGGCCTTACTGATGTTTGTTTGTTTGTTTGTTTTAATTGATTTCTACAACACATTTGTTCAGTTATAAAATTGAATATTAGAACTTGTTGCTGTATAGAATCATGCCAACATCATGTCACAGTATCTTAAATGCTTTGGATGAAGGAGTAGGAATGTATTAAAACCTTATATAAGATATGAGCTGATACATCTGTTTTTCCTAAACAAACATCTTGCATTTAAAAACCACCAGCATGTCTCACCAATACTGGCCAGTGAAATGTGGAAATGTTTTTTTATCCAGGGGTACAGTGATTAGTCTCCCCTTGCCATGACGTTGTATAAACCTTTATTTCCAACCATTCAAAAAAGTAATATTTTAGCTGATCTTATATAATCATTAGATAGTATTTATTAAGACCTGACACCAGTTAAGTTTTGAGTTTCAAAAGCATGATGGAAAAGTATAAAAGCATGAATTTACTAAGGCAAGTAACTGTTTACTCTAAGATGTTGTAAACTAGCTGGAAGTTGGCCCTTTCTTGCTGGAACTCAAAAATAGTAGCTTTTATTTTACAACTTTCTACAATCTTCTTAATCCTGAAACTGACATGTTATGGTTTAGTACATCTTGCTTACAAAGCCCTCCTTAATTCCTGGCTACGGTTTAGGCTTTCAATTAAATCACTTTTGCTCTTCCAGTTTGCAGATGAGATGTATAATCTGTATAGTGGGAATGCAGTAGTAGAAGTGGTGGCTGTGAAGACGTTTAATTCTCCCCTCACAAGGAAGACTCGCTCCATTCTCCAGTCTTCACAGGTAGTATACGTACATTTTTCTGTATCTCACCTGTTGACAGCACAAATACATCCAAACTGCATCACTTCTTTACCCAAGCATAACTTTTTAAGGACTAAGGTACTGACTTTGATGTAGGCATGGGTGTGAAGAGGTCAGCTTACCTTTAATGATTTTGAATAAATCATGCAGTAATTTAGTTTAAAGACAGCTTCAAGATGTGGTCTAATCCTGCCCACTGCTCAGAGCAGGATTAATTTAGGAGTTTGATCAGGCTCCGTAGGTCCTTGTCCAGCCAAGTTCTTGAAATGTCTAGAGAGGCTGCAGAACTTGTAGCCTTGGACAACCTGTTCCAAAATCTTACCACTTTGACTGTGAAAATTTCCCTTGTTTCTTGTTAGAATTTGTACTCCTGCACTGTTTTCCCCAGTATAGTAGTGCACGCAAGCCCTGCTTCATGGGGGTTGAGTAGAGAGAAACCTTCTTTGACCTGCTGCAGCTGAGGATGCAGTTTACCTTCCTTGTGGCAGGGGCAGACTGCTGGCTCTGTTCACCCTGTCCAACGGGCCCCCTCTTCGGAGCGGTTCCCCAGCTGGTCAGTGCCCAGCCTGTGCTGTCAGGTGGGGTTATTCTGCCAGGTGCAGGGCGTTGCATTTGTCCTCATTGGATTTCATGAGGCTCTTGTCAGCCCCTTCCTTTGGATTCCATTAATGTCAGTCACTTAATCACTTTTGCATTTTGTGCCCTAGCATCAGAGTTGTCTGGACAAAAATGCATCTCTGATTTAGATGGCTTGGATTTTTGATGTAGTCAGAATGCGTTTTGTATGCAAAATAACTTGTTAAAGTAATGCACTTATTTCCTTCGTTACAGAGTGAATCAGATAATCCGTATAACCTTGCCTATCCGTACAACTACAACTACTCTGTAATCTTCAACATCATTCTGTGGATGATGATAGGTCTTGCTTTAGCTGTGATAGTCATCTCCTACAACCTCTGGAACATGGATCCTGGGTATGACAGCATTATTTACAGGATGACGAATCAGAAGATAAGAATGGATTGAACTAAAGTGTTCCAGCGCAGGGAAATGATGAAGAGTAAGGTCTCCTTTACTTTGTGTGGAAACAAATACTCTTACATGGTTAACTGTGGAATTTTTAAAGGTGTATTTATTTCCAAGCATCTTTTTTTTTTTTCCCTCCTCCTCTTAATCCTATTTTAAAAGTTAGTTGTAGCACTAGATTGGATTTAGAAATTCAAATCTGCTTGTTTAACAATGAAAACACTTCCCCCAAACTGATTGTTATGAAAGTAACATCATTCCATTTTTTTTTTTTAGTCATGTAACATGAGTTTCAGAAATGCCCTGTACTGCCTGTGACCATGTGCAAAACAGACTGAAATTATGACACAGGAAGATTATAAATTGTAGTTAAATTGTTGTGTTGTATATTATGAACCAGTTGTAAATGTTTGATGTAAATATTTATAATGGCTATATGTAACTCAGGAGAGGATAGTCGTTACTCTTTAGTAAAATATTAAATGCTACAAGATCAGGATTCTAGTGGCAGAAATGGCATTTTGATCTCATGATGATGGCTCAGATAGCCAGAAGGGTGCTTTACCAAGAACCGTAACGATTTGGAGATAAATAACACTAGTGTGGCTGGTCTATACAGTGGAGAGCCTGGAAATATGGAAGTAGCACCAGTCTGAGCATCCTGTAGTTAAAGGTTCCTATTATGATGCTTCATGTTCCTTCCATTTGTGTTGATGTTATTAAAAAAATGAACAAACTTCTTTTTGATGATAAGAGTGGACCAACACTTGATTACAGTCCTGCTTCGATCGTTCAATAAAACAAAGAACAGTTCCTGAATGCATGCATTGTTTGTGGCTTCGTGGGTGGGGACACTTCTATTTTGCCTTCCTAGCTCAGCTGAACGGAGCAGCTGCGAGCAGCCTCCTATATCTGAGAGTGGGCCCAAGTCTCTTAACAGCTTAGATTTAACTGTCTTTCAAAAGTAAATGTTGGAGGATCATCTTGTATGCGTTCATTTTCTTAAGCCAAAGAGCGGGTGTAGCTAACGCAAACTGTTAATCTGTGGCTTGAGTCTTTTTTAGAACTCCCCACTTTTCAGAAATTTTCAGTTGCTCTTGTGGTAGATGAAATTCCTCTAGAATACAGTAACGTGAGCTAAATCTACTGCTGCACAGTGAATTAATCTGTCTTGCTTCCTGACATGTCTGATTTGGAGGGGTTGAAGTTGTGCATGTGTTCCTGTCTTGGAGACACTTCACAATGCTTTGTGTCGACGTGCGTAACGCAGTGCAGCTTTGCCAAAGTCTAGAAAATCCTGCTTAGTTTAGTGTTTTTTCTTTTACAATTCAAAATTACCTTCAACAGGCTTTAAGATTAATGTGGATTAAAAATCCTATTAAAAATAGGATAAATAGATGGAAGAGCGCACTGCTGGTTTCTCTGGACAATTTCAACCTGGCAAGAGCATTCTGTAATGTATTTGCAGTGTTTTGATGAGCATCAAATACATCTGGTGAAGTTGTACAACTTTATTATGAAAACAGTGCTCTGTCATCCAGTTTCGATAGTCGTGAACCCTAACGTTTAAAGTGAACTATAATGTGATAGTCTGTATGTTATTTTAAACTTTGACTGCTTTGAGATCACTTAATGTGGAAGACACTATCACAGAACTTCAGTAGAAGCATGATACAGAGTAAGAAAAGGGGGAGTACACCAATAGCAGAATCTTTCCAAATCAAGGATAATTTAATGAAAATGACTTATGTGGCAGGAAGAAGAGTAACTACTGTCAGGTTACTGTCAGATTATGGGAAACATTTTGCACTGAGAAGTTCACACACAAAGGTAAGACAGATGTAAATGCTGTGGGAATATTCAGGAGCTTGTGTTGTTTTCAACTGTCTCGGACATAAAGCAGCTGAAGTAGAGTAAGCTTCTTCATGAGATTCTGCTTGTCCTAAACAACACTAAGGGGTTTGAAATGTTAAAATACTCTAAGAAACAATGACATACTAATTCCATGATATTTCAAGTCACTCTTTGAAATTTCTTGTCCCTGAATTATGATTTTTGTGTCTTTTTATATTAATTTCCATCTTCCTTAAGGAGATGCTCAAGTTCCATTTCTGAGATTTTTGCTTGAACTTCCTGGTCAATTGCAACAGCTTTGCCACAACCTACAGTGATTACAGAATGTGCTGAGATAACCTTATGTACTAAAATCTTGAAATGATGAACTCAGCTGTACCACAGGGCTGCTGTAATTCATTTAAAGTAAATGGGAAGCATTATTGTAACAGGCTGTGAGGACCTCTCAGAGGTTCTTCACGTGGAAGAGGAGTACCCTGGGGGTAAAAGAATATTGCATTGTGGTTCTGATAGGCTAAGTACTGTTGTATCAGAAGTGTTGATCCTTCACCTGCTTTTATTGCTGGTAGGTGGCTCCAATTGCAACTTCCCAGGAGTGTTTCAGGTAGGCTTTTTTTTTTTTTTTTTTTAAAAAAAAAAAAGATACTGTATATCTGTCTGGTACTAGGACTTCACAGAATCACAGAATCACAGAATTTCTAGGTTGGAAGAGACCTCAAGGTCATCGAGTCCAACCTCCAACCTAACGCTAACAGCCCTCCACTAAACCATATCCCTAAGCTCTACATCTAAACTTCTAATACTTCTGCAAGATTAGGCTAGTAGCCCTGCGTGTTCCTTATTCTGAGCAAGGAGGAATGTTGATTGTCTGAAAATTAGTCACGCTAAAGCCTTTTTAGTGAGGATTTACTTCAGTTTGCACTTGATACTGGTTTACATCCATTTAATGCAATCCTAGTTCACTTAATTCAGAAATTCAGAGGTCCTTATCAGATTAATAGTCCACTTCAGGTACTGGTGAAGAGTTTCCCAGGAGCCAGTTGTTTAAAGTGACTGTGTAATTGTGTTTCACATCTGCACGCCAGCTAGCTCGGTAGCTATACTGTATTCAGCCTGAAGTTTGCAATATAGCTCCTTGAAATGAAGGATTTGCTATTGAGATGGCCATCCTGCCATCTCTTCCACTTCACTGCTGCTGCAGGCTCAAACTTTACTTTTTAAAGCAAGTCTTAAGACTACTGCCACTTCCCACCCTGTTTGAAGGACACGTTCAAATTCCCACCTCCCGTGTTAGTAGCACACTTGTTCACTTTCATGGCTGTGGGCCCCTAGTGGGTGCTGGAGATGCTTTTGAGTACTCTCGTGTGCCATTTCTTAAATTTAACAGCTGCTTTTAAAGCCACTGTAAGGCCACTGTGCTTTTAGATCGAGCTTTTATATTATACAGCAGTGCTGATCCTGAGCTACTAATCAAATAAGCAATTAGAATACTGATTCCTGAGCCAGGAATAGCCTTTTTGCATTTAGAATTCAATTAATTAATTAGAATGAAAGTGCTGTCAACACCATTAGATGTGCTATTGATCATTACCTTTAGATTTAATCTCCCCAAGAATACAACCTGTTAAAAGGCTTGTGATGTGGCAGAAATTGTAGGCTTTGCGTACCATGCTACCAGGAGAGCAACGAAACTGGCACGAGAAGTTCTGTGAAGAAAGACAACAGTGAAGCCTGTAATTTTGTTTTTGAAAGGGAAATTATCACTGTTTCACTGTTTGCTCAAGGCATTCTGATGAGGCCAGGGGAGAGTGAGGGATGTGGGGGAAAATATGAACACCCTATCAGGATCCTGCCTGAAGTGGCAAGGGCAGGAGCGTGGTCACACAGCATCCACTGTCAAGCAACTCAAGTGTTGCTTTTGATATTTGGATTGAAAAGAGAAAGTAAAACATACAATAAAGGGCTCTTTTAAGAGTCAGTGTGATGCTTTTTCTAGATAATCCCTCAAAGCCCAAACTTGGCAGCTCAGAGTTATAATTTAGGGTTTGGGTATGCTTCAGCTCTCCAGACTGCTCCATGGTAGACATGGCAACTTTCAAAGTCCTTTCAGCCCCTACCCTGCTGCTGCAGCACACAGGCAAGTAAAGCGCAAACCAGGTCTAAAATACACAAATGCTGTGTTCCAATTTAATAAAAACAAAAGGAACTGGAAGAGAAGAAAACATTGAAACGCACGTGTTGAACAAGCTTTCATCTGACTGCTGGGATTTATAGGTCAGCTACAACGGAGGTGATACATGCAGTGTCACTGGGCTGAGTGCAGAGATTTCAGCAGCAAAGCTTCCCTTCCCTGCAAAGCTAGCATGGATGCTGGCACCGCTGCTGCCAAAAGCCCAGGTGGCCACAGTCCTGTCAGACAGGATTGATTTTCAGAAGTTCAGGTACAAGAGCACACTGGAGCAGGCCAAAACAGGAACAGACATGCAGCGCTCCGACAGTGCTGTGATCCTGAGGGGTTATTTAACAAAATTATTAGGAATGCTGTTCTCAGATAGATGCTGCTTTGTGCTCCTTATTGACCTATGCTTGGAGTGCCTGAGGACAGCTTTTCGCATATAAATCCTATCCTTTAATAGGGACTATGATGTACTTTCAGAGTTAAAAAGGTTCTTCTGTTGTAGAAGAACAGTTTCACAGTAGAGAAATCAAATTTCGTAATGCCACCAATGTCATCCAACATCATCAAAAAGACACAGCTAAGTTCTTGGCATGAATGCACATCATAAAACACCTTAGAATGCTTCGTAAGGGAGACAAAATTAATGGTTGCACCAAATGTTTTTAGAAAGACTGTCAAATTCCACTTTAATTATGCTCCAGTGCATGAATTTACGATGACAAATTTATATGCCCTTAATTTAGCAAGCATATGCTTTATATTAGGCAATGGGGACAGAGTCGGTATGCTAAGATAAATTCACAGTGAGTTAACTGGGATCCTACAGCCGGCACTGTAGGGTCATGGGCTTCTGGAGGACCTAAGTGCTGCCTATCTGCCGCCCTGCCTTGTTTTACTTCCTTGAAATGGTGTGGTCAAAGTGCCCAGGGAATTGACAAAAAGAAAAAAAAAAAAGTCTGTTCCAATACCCGTATAATCAATTACAGCATTTGGAACACAGCAGAGCTAAAAGGGAGTGCTAACTACATCCTACAGCAGGTCATCAATCAAAATCCTGACTAATGTATGAGAGCAGTATGGAAATAAAAAACCCTTTAAGTGATCAGACAGCTCTCAGCTCCTCAGAATCTATTCCTGTCACTCCGCATCCCTGCTGCAAGGGGCGGGGGGGACAAAGGAGGGAAAATATACAAGAACAGCTGTAGCAATTATCTTCAATACCTCAAATATTTCAGCGAGTTGACAGAGCTGGGGAGGCAGCTGGACTCCTGCCACTGCTCGCCACAGCCAAGCTGCCACAGCTGCCTGGCTCTGAAGGGAGCACTTCTCTAAGCTGTGTTTGGGAATGTGCAGCTCTGCCTGACAGAAAGCTTCAGGGAAGTGAGAGCTGGGTTGTAGGAGCGATCCTGGAGAGCAGAGAGGCTCTGCCTGGCATCTCTGAATGCTCTGCGCTTTCCAAGGAAAGCCTGGGGGCACCCAGGTGGTCACAGTAGCTTGGGGTAACCCGAAAGGAAAATGCACCAGAAGGAGTGCAGTCACCTGCACGTCATGAAGAAGTGGAGGAGTGAGGAGGTGGAACAGGCCTCTGTATAAATTGGTCTTAATCTCTTTGTGCATACTTGCATGTACACACACAGGCACACACTGTTACATCAACCTTTACATTGGGAGAAGAGGTTTCATCCCTCTATCGAAAACATTTTTTTTTTTTTAAGTGGAAATACATTCTTTCCATCTTTTAAAGATTTCAAAAACCATATGCACAATATTTTCTAAAAATGAGGCTTTATAAACTCAGAAGGCTAATAGGAATGCATGCACCTAAAAGGGCATCCTGTAAAAGCATTTGCAGGAAAATTGTTCCCATACCACTGACGTTCACAAAGGTGACTCCATCTACTGGAAAATAGCTTATTTTTGGTACTTTGGGAGAAAAGAAAGATCTTCGTACCAGAAAGTAAACAAACAGCAACCTCCTCTCTAGACCATCCAGGCTTATTTCAGTTGTAGTCGTCTGAAACATCAGTTAGAAAATATTTGTTTGAAAGCACCTTACTTCAAGCAACGGTGCTGCTTCAAGGGTCTTTTTCCTTGACAAAACTGTGCTATTCTGCAGTATCTATTGGAATCACTAAATATATGCTTGTGGATTCTTTTCTTCTTTTTTTTTTTTTTTTTTTTTTTTCTTTTTGTAGAGGTTATCGTGCCTGGGGAGGGAGGTGGGGGAGAGATTCTGGCCTTTTGCAATTGAAGTCATTATCACGGGACCAGCTTCCTCATCTTGAATGAGCAGCCTAGATGTAAACATCACAAAACATTTTAGTTCCTCCTCCACTTCCCTTTTTCCCCCCCCTTTTGTCCCAGAGGTTCCTGGGGGTTCATCCACCAGGCAGTCACCTTTATGGTGTTCCTCCTTCCCAGCCCGTGTGTGGCCCTTACATGGCCCAGACCTGGTTCTGAGCAAATCCCAGCACTGCCAAGATGCTGAGTGCTGGCAGGGGTCTCCAAGCCCCAGTCACCATTATTTCCAACACTGTATAAGGGGCAGTAGTTACTATAACCTAAATTAGCCCTTTGGTGGAAGGGAAAAAATATCTAAAAAGCTCAAGTCTTTTAACCATACCTCCCTCCTACTTCCTTCACGAGGCTCCCTGTAGCATACAACACAGCTTTTAGCTAGAAAATAAATAAATTTACATTCCTACCTCCATTTTCTTTCCTGCTCAAGTTCTTCTTCTTCAGTCTCTATTAAAATTCTTTTTTAGTTGTGTTTCTAATTTTCAAAGCCTTGTAACCTCTGCCTTTCTTTCCTTCAAGAAGTTCTTTATAATCAGCATCTCTCATAAGTGCCAGAGCAGCAGAAATAAACAGACAAAAATTCTCTGACAGAACGAAGTATTCCCACAAGAAGTGCCTCATTTTCTTGGTATCAGCTGTCTCATCTGAAACTGTGTTCTCTAGCCAGAAATAAACTCTCCTGAACTCATTCATGGGCTCTTCCCCCAAACTGCCAAAAAATTATGGAGGTTGAAATGATTTTAGAAGCACAGGCTGTGACCCAGAGGAAGGATCTAGGAAAGACCAAGATATAGAGAATGCCTGAAACAGGTTCCCGTGATATTTAACCCAAAAGCTGCCCAGGCTGTGGCCAGATGGATTTGGGGAGCTCTGCATTTTACCACACGCTGCCACAGAAGCTGAGCCTGGGGGCGGCCATTTTGTGGCTTGCTGAAGCCACCACAGCCATGGAGCGGGCTGGGCTGCCGCGCTCACCCAGCCTCCATGTCATGGGCGTTTCATGGCCTCGTGCCCTGAACTGTGCTTGTGTGGCTGAAGGTGGAGCTGCCCAAACGGGCCAGCCCGGCTGCTCCAGCCCTGTGTTGTGCATCAGGCTCCTGTCAGCAACATGTCCCCAGCCTGCACCCCCATGGCTGCTTCTGCCCAGCACACAAGCCACAGAGGTGGCCTCCGCTTGTTGTCTCCAGTGTATTGGTTGAAGCGGAAAATCAATGTTTAAGAAGCCACCATCCTATTTACACAGTCAAGAGAGAAAGATTTCCTGATATTGCTGCGTTATCTTCTATACCGCAGCATTGAAAAAGCACTGTACCACACTGCCCTGCTCCATTAGGTTAAAGGGAGGCGCTCACATTTCTGCTGCCTCCAACACGGAGCCCACAGGAGGACTGTGGTGCTAAGTACAGAGAAAATAACTCAGCTTCCACATCAGAAACATTTATGAAGATAATCTGTGGGGCCTAATCCCTCAGATTAAAGGCTACAGAAGGCCAGATGATGGCAATGGAGCACCGATGGCCAGGACTGAGATGGAGGAAGACCGTGCAAAGGGCAGGCGACCTTCCCCAGCGTGGACAAGGAGGAAAGACCCTCCAACACCAAGCCTTGGTTTGGAAATACCGTGCTGTTTTCATGTTCCATCCAGAGGGATAAGCATGTGTCCCCACTGAGCGAACAGCAGAGCCAAGTAACCAGTAGCTGCAATATATTACATAGATAGAGGGGGAAAATAAATGTTTATTTTTATTTTCCTACTGATCCTCACATCCTAAGTACCCATGAGGTCAGAAGCATTCATATAAATAGAAAGCCTACTGCAAAATTTAGGAAAATATGTGGACAGCAGAGAAAGCCAGGCTGAGGGATATTTTCCTCCACCAAAATCAACACTTCATGCAAAAGAATATTTTCACTATCATTATAAGAATTGCTGTTAAAAAAAAAAAAAAAAAAAAAAAACACAAAAAAACAACACACCAACAAACAACAACAAAGCTTGTTGAAGGTAAAATTAGATTTGTTCTATAAAATCATCTGTGACAACAGCAGAGCAGAGGAGGAGGAAATGCCACATTTGCTAAAAGCTTTATTTTAACTCCCGAGCTATGGAGAACAACAAAGAGCTGTGCGTGGAGGAGGGCTGGAGGAAGCTGTTATCTAGACAATAGCAGAGACTGTCAAAAACAGGCTCTTTTGGAGAGCAGGAAAATGGGATTCTGACAGCTCGGGTTTTGTAAGTGCTTGTCCAAAATTAGAGGTCAGAAAGCACAGAAGTGAACGCTGGTTCGCAACTGAACCGTAGCCAATATTTACCTTTTGTTCTTAGGGTTCCTGCATCAGATTCTGCCCAAAGACCCCGAGGTGCAAGAACGCAATAGAGGCATTACAGGGTGTTAAAATCATGACCCAATTTCTCTGTGCAAAATATTACGGAAGCAGCCAAACTTGGGACAACACTGCAGGGTCCCAAGGGCCAGCAGGTGGGCTCAACCTGTAATAAATTCCAGGATAAAATACTGTGAATGTTTTAAGCATCCTCCCACAGATGAAACTTAAAGAGTGAAAGAAAACACGTTTTCCTTTCAACATGGGTTCAGAATGACATTAGTATTAAAAAGGGAAAAAAAGAAGCGTTGGGCACTGTGGAAGGGTTCCTAGAGTTCCTCTCACGCACAAGGGCAATGCGAGTCAATTCTCCATGGCTGGCCTCCTTGCAACAGCTCGCCTCACAGCACGCTATCGTGAGCTTCATTTAGCCTGCCAGCCCCTGAACCAAGTGAGTCCTGCACGGTTCCACACATGGGGGAACAGGGAAAAGATTTGGGATGGGACCAGGGGCTGTGTGCGCTTACCTTTTTATTTATTTGTCTATGTGACTCAAAGGGGGAGGAAAAACTGGAAAAGCAATGCAATACATACATACATATATATATATATTTCTTTTTATATCTGAATAAATGCAATGAATCTGAGTTTAAAGACAGGAGGCCACCGACAGGCCAGTATTCCCCACTAAACTCAAAGCATAACCTCCCCCCATTTCAGCTTTTTTTTTTTTTTTTTTTTATATCTGTACGAGCAGTCAACCCCTAGGCACCCTCTTTGACCCCTTCTTTGATCTTCCTCTTCCCCCCCCCTTCCTGGGGTCAGCTTCTCAGCAGCAGGACAGGTGCCAGCACAATGAGGGTGGCTGCCCGTTCCTAGCAGGCTGCCAAGGCGTTACCAATGCTCACGGACATCTTGGGCAATGTAGGGCTGTACAGCACTGTGTCATGAAAGAAAAGAGGTCTTGAAATATTCCGGTGAGCCTCACTTCTGTGACTTTCTGAAGTTAAGAGGCCCGAGGGGTGCTGCTCTAACATCACTGCCTGGCCACAGATACTACTGATGCTTCAAGGCCACGTCATCTTAAGTAAAGGAAACAAACCGAATAATCCTCTTTTAGGATGCCCAGGAGCCCACGTGCTGTGTTTGCTCACCAACAGCGTGTTTGAATAACAGGTTGTTTCCTTCAGACTGAAATCTTTCCTTATTTGACCAGCTGCAAGTGGCCTGTGCCATCCTGTACCCAACCTGCAGACAGCAAGAGGTGTATGTGTCTGGGGGGGGGGGAGGCAAAACTTTTGTTTTTTAAGCACCCATCTGCAGCAGGAGATGAATACAGTAGTGGAGAGCATCTCTACATACCTGATTTTAGGCCCAAGGAGCGTGCTTTCAAGTCTCAGACGAACAGAAGATGAATTGACATCTGCAGAAATCAAAGGGAATTGCCACCCCCAGAGGCCCCTTTGCAAATCCCGTTTCTGTGCACAGGGACAAGTGTCTTGAGCTAAGGCAGCTGTCTGCAGCTGTGCTGCTCCGCACAGCCCCCAGCACAATCCTTCCTCGCTCAGCATCTCTTATCTCTCCCAGCAGCAGCCGGACGTTTCCTTTAAAATCTATTACACGGGGTCATTTCCCAAAGACGCTGATTACTGCTCTGGAGGAACGTGCGGGGCTGGGAGTACACAGGCAGGCAGCGCAGCACCGCTTCCTCATCAGGTCGTGACATTCGTGGAGACAAGCTGGAGATCTTAAAAACACTTCCTCAAATAGGAGCACACTGCTTCTGATCTATCCAGCCTATGAACCACCAGCTGCTCTCAGGATGTCTTGGGAAAAGGCCCACATATTTTAAGTCAATGAGATTTAACCTAAGTACACATCTCTCACATTACGACAGGGTTATACAAGTCACAGCTTTGAAACTACAGCCTAGATATTATGTGCTTAACACATTTCAATTCCACATTAATTTCTTGAAATGCATTCCTACCTTAAAAACATTTGAAATTCTGTGAGTACCAGGAAAATTTGGGCAACGAGAACAATAACCACTTGAGCTAAAATAATAGCTGGCATACCACAACTTCTGAAATGACACTGTTGACAGTTTAATCGTACATCTAACCCAAATGGTCCAAATTATTCTCCCAGTAGTCTATTGTACTAGTGATTTTTCCACGTAGATTTTGCTTTAAAATGCCCGCTACCTGGAGTAACTTTCAACTAATAGATGAAACACATGCTTAGAGACAAACTAAAGCTCTTGACAGAAGAACAGCTTCTGGCTTTATGAAGCTTTGTTTTGGCTCAAATACTTGTTATCAGAACTTGTTTCCTGCAGTCTTTGAAAACTCAGTTAAAACGTTTGCAATTTCAGAGGCAAACCACAGGACGCTCAAACACACAAGGACAACAAGTGATTTAAAACTTAATTCAAACAAATCTCACCTTGATTCAGCTCCTTATCTGAGCGTTTGGTTGGCTACCAGAAAACTGAACACATGGAAAATGAAAATTAAAACTACACTTGTAAACAGCCAAGGTTACTTCTCAGAAAGGAACAGAGTTGTTGCTGGCCTGTGGGAAATGCTTCCTTTTTCTAGTAGTCTTTTTCTTTCAGAAATTATTTAGGATAAAGGCTTCAGATGTGGTGCATGGTAACAGAAGTGGTGTATATACAGATATATACACACACGAAAATTCAATAATCTCCCCACAGTCTCAGGTTGGGAATGTCACCTCATACCCACCTGTCACTAGTTTACGTGTATTGCTTTCTCTCCACCCTGTGGGGACTCCCCCACATTCATTTTCAAGTGCTGAAGTTCAGTGGGGCCTTCATCCTCCAGTACACTCAGCTGCCCACGAGCACGAACAACATCAGATATTTCTCTGCGTAGCAGAAAGCTTCCTTTTGGCCTGGGAATGCTCAGACCTCAAACCCAGCCCAAATCTCCAGCAAAATATCCAGTCTTTTTCAGACATTGTTCTATCACCTCTCAGTCTGATGTCATTGGTTTAGCTGAGAAAGACGGAACTACAAAATCTTTCCCTATTGATTAGCAGAAGTAACATTTAAAGATTGCCAGGGTTTTCACCCCAGTGGATAAGCTTTGTGTTTCAGAAACAAACTGTAATCACCTGTTAGACACAACCAAGCTAGAATAGTACTTACTGATAGAGTACCAACACTCAAAACCACAGGTTCAAGGCTGCAGTCTAAATCAGAAACCAATGAAATGATTGTAAATAATGTAAGGGCCTTGACAGACTCATTCAAGAATAAAGAAAGAAGCCTTGTGACGGTTGTCGGGGCAATAGGAGCCTCGAATCCAGCAAGGTAGGCTAGAATACATTCACAAAAGGATTATTAAAATTAGTTTGAAACATCCTTCTGCTTAGTATTTGAGAATACTAATCCATGAAGACAAATGATCAGATGACAGACTAATTCTGAAGGACAGAAATTTTCTCTGATTACAACAGCAGCCTTCTGTCACCGCTCACAAAGTTACCCACAAACAATTCAAAGGGTAAACGTGAGATTATCTCTAAGGTTCACATAAGAGATAGCCATGCAGGTGAGTACAAGAGACCTGGCCAGTAACTTCAGCAGAAAAGGAATAACATTTAAGATTATACAACATCCAGTTTAAGAATATTTTTTTTTAATCCAGTTTATTAAATATTGCTTTTTGGGGACATGTTTACAACAAGCCCAAATAAATTGTTTAAGGATTCAAAGCAGTCATATTAAAATACAGCTTCAATATAAAGTTTGTCACAGTTTTACAGTATTCAAAAATGACAGACCTGCCTTAAAAAAAGACTATTACACCAAAACATAAGAAAAACAAAAAAACAAACAAGTTTGGCATTTTCATACTCTGTATAGTATAAAACAGAATATTAAATCTATTACCAGCAAGCTGATACTTCAATCTATTACCTAGTCTGAAGTGTCTCCCATTAAAACACACTATACAACAGCACTATACAAAAGTCGTGGTGATACTTATTTGATGAAAGTGCATCCCTGAAAGTTTGCCAGTTTATTAGTTAGCTCTTAAAAAAAAGTAAAATTAGAACGTCCTCTTTTAATTGAAGGCTTAATTTCAGAGAGATTATTTTTTTTTGCTGTTTTGTCTCATTTTCAGCCTTCTTTTAAAAGTGTCTATGGACGCCCACCAGGGGGCAGCGTAAGATTAACCATCAAATCCCGAACGGCTGCAAATATTGTGCATTCACCTGGAACAGGGAAAAAAGACATGTTAGCATCACACGCAACAGCAGAGCAACAGGCAGGGCTTAATTCTAATAAGCAGGCGAGGCAGCGCGCTACTCGCGCCCCCTCCACGCTGGGACGTGCCCTCTGCCTGCTGGCACACTTCGCAGTGTGGCACTACTGCTGTCGTAGCCCCCTACAGGGAGGAGGTCCCAATCATTTACAAGTTTAGCTAACACAGTGGTGATACAAGAGGTTCACAGTAACTGGTGGTTGCAACTTGCAGATTCCAGTGACCTCCAGGGAAGGCTGGATTTGAAACGAGTCCAGCTGAAGAAAGTTCAGCTTCCTCCTGTTGGTCACGAAACTGCAAGAAGCCACTGACAGCAGCTCTGAGCTTTTAATAGCTTTGAGTGTCACGAGTCTATGACAGAATTTATCACATACATGGCCCTGCAAACTGTATTTGTATGTATGTTATAAATCAAGAGTGCTACATTTTATCAAGAAAAAAACAAACAAACAAACCCTTTTTCAAATTCCATTTGCATTGATTAAGAACAGAAACTAAACATTTCAGAAGACCCAAGTATGACACAGCTGGAAAATGTTCTTTTGCCCTAAGCTTACTTTTGGAAACACTTTTAATTCCAAGACTGGGCAAAAATCACTTTTTTTTTAAATTAATTGTCTTATTTTATTTTCCCACCCAACTGAATTGCTCTGCTTCTAGCTTTGGCTTCGAAACCGCAAAACAAAACACAGAGCAAGTAAACTTTGCTTGAAACTGTTGAAAACAGAAAAAAAAAAAAAACAGCCATAGCTGTCACGAGTTTCAAATACTGGCATTTTTTTTAGAAAAGACACACACATTCTGAAATAGCTTTAAAAATGGAAACCAACAGAATCAAGAGGGTTTACATAGACCAGCAAGAGGTCAAGCATTATTAGACAGAAGTAACTTTCATCTACTATTCCCAATAACAGCATACAATTAATAGCCCCTATCGTACCCTGCCACCACGGGCTGAATTGTTCCTGCGTATTTTAAGAAGCATCAAGCAGAAGAGACTGCATTTTGTTGCTGAAGAAGCAGCTGTGTGAGCAAAGAGATGAGAGCAGAGCACGCAGGGTTGTATTAATCCTAACTGCCAAACTAGTGACTCCCAGGACTATTTGGGGCAAGTCATTATCATATCAAAGCTACAAATCAGGGCTAGTATCACTGAAAACCAGACATTAGGCAATGCTTAGTGATGAAGCGTTTTAAGAAATATCACACAAGTCCCTTGAGCTCCTCTCTACAGGTCACCTCCTGCGTCAGTAGGGACTTTCCTTACCAGACATCAGTCCACTACATAACGCAGGTTGTAGGCTTAGAGCTCAGGGTTAACCCTGTTATTCCAGGGCATCGATTCCATCTCAGTTCACATAAAACTATTTCCCCAAAATCAAACGTTTTTCTCCCCCATGGAGTCATTGGTAAAGTGATCTCGGAAAGGCAGCGTACTCGCACCGAGCCAGCGCTTTACTGTTAAACACAGCATCACGTGCTTGTCCACAGATCTGAAAATAAAACTCTTCCAAAAGAACTCACTTTTCAGTTACTACCATTTTATTAAGAGGAAAATTAAGCTGAATACAAAATACTTCCTCACAAAGAGAGAAAGGTAAAAAAGATACAGCCAAAATGAGGCAACACTGATTACGGGTTACAATGAAAGTGCCAATAATACCATACGTGCATGGTGGGAAGCCCTGCTCCTTTCTGACTGAAAGAGTTAAAAATTCACTTAACCATGCAGATTGCAATTAGTGCAGCAGAAGAGCTAACACAGGTAGGAAAATCCTGAGCACAGCACAAAAGCATCATAAGAGAGAGGATATGTGTTTTGGGTCTCCCATGTACTGCTGTTGTTAAAGAAGCCTCCCAGCTATCTGCTATAATCTGCTGGCTCCCCCATCACCGTCAATGCCAGAGAAAAGAAGGCATCTTTTCTCTTTTGTCAGATAAAATAATGCAAATTTTGGCAATAAGAACACAGGGAATTGCACGTTCAGTGTCCTCAGGAAAGATCCTACTTTGGTGGGAGAAATCAACAGACTCATCTTTTCTTTCAGAAATTAGAGGAAAGCCTACTCGAAACATCCTCTGCTCAGCTGGGATTCTTCTTTGCCCGGGAGTAAGGTCCTTCTTGAGGCCAGAAATATAAAAGCTCTTTTCATATGCATTTTTTTCCCTGTCTGTTCTCTGCTCCCTGTACTGCAGTCCTGCGTTACTTCCAGACTCGTGTGACAAACAAAGGTTGTCTATCCTAATCTACCTAATGATCACCAGAAGACATCTCACCTAGGATACTCAAGAGCAGCTTTGCCAATTGCTCCCTATGCTGTAGCATTTTGTGGAGGGTTTACCTTAAAACACAATTTAGTGCAATAATACACAGCACAACAAGCAGCTACCCTTCCCCATTAGGGGGACTCAGTGGGGAAGCACCTTCCGAAAGAAACACTCGAAGTTTAGTCAAAGTGTTTTGAAATAAAAGTGCTATTCAACCAACAGTTCGATCCCACACAGAACTCTTACAGGGAACTCAAAGCTATTCTCTCTTATTTACCTACGCTATTACTACATGTTAAACAGAAAACCTTAATTTAAATATCTCATCACAGTTCTCCAAAAATGTATACATATCCATACCAATGTAAGATAAACATTACCCATGTTCTAGCAATCAAAATAAACCGTCAGGCATTGTTAAAATTACCACATAACGAGAATAATAATTATACAGAAGGAGAATTCAACCTCTGGATTCACAATTTCAAGCTATTCACTGGGTTACTGGCAAAAAACTTCCATCTTCAGTGTGCAACTACAGCAGAACTGAAAGATTTTGGCCTTTTGAACCACGTGGGTATTAGGTCCCCAAAGCACTGCTTACAGACAACATACTGCCCAAAGAACCTGCTACTGCCGTTCAGTGTTGTCAGATATTGAAAAAAAAAACTAAAAAGCGTGACAAACGAGAGGGAAAGCAAAGTACGATGCTGCTCACAGCGCACTACCTATAGGCCAATGAACATTCAGAACAATCTATTTAGCTCAAACACTTCACAGCACGTTTGGTGGAGGGGACTGTATGCTCCTCTGCTAGCGTACACACTGACAAAAGGAGCACACAATCACACCACTTACTTTTAAATCATTCACAGCACATGGACAAGTTTTGATAACTATTTTAACATCCCTTTATATTCTACCGTTAAGCTTAATAACTTTATAGTTAACCATGAAAACTGACACTTGACCATAGCATATTTATCGTGATTCATTCTGGGCCCATTTGTAAAAACCTTAGCTCCTACTGTGCAGCAAGAGTCGGGCCAACAGGAGGTGCATCCTATTACTTGGGAGTAATACTCTGACAGCGCTATTCAGCCTGAATCACCAGTGTAACCTTCTGGCATAAAACTCTGCTGCACTGCCAGTACTTGCTATTAAGTTACGTATTGCCTGTCATATCAGGAGTTTGTGATCGCTAAAGAAGCATAATAGGAACCCAAGAAGAATTCAGACTTAAGAGAGATTTAGTTTTACACTGGAGATTTGTCACAGATGTCTGGGTGGAGAGAATATATCTACTGGACATGTACAGTACCTGGTCGTGGTGAATTCAGTTCAGCAAACCTCTTTAGAATATTGCTAACCATCATTGGAGCAGCAACAGAAGAGTTCTGTTGCCTGGGAATGTCAGCCTGTTGAGTTGTACCCGAAGCCATATCATAAATAATTGGGACAATAATACTAACAGCTTCCTGGGGGACTGTCGTTTTCTGTGTTAGCTGGAGCTGTGGGGGAAAAAAACAAACAAACAAACAAGAATTATGTTAAATTGAACAATGCACTTCAACACAACTTCCCATATGGTTAAGCACTCTAGACCTACAGATAGTGTGCAGTTCCACCCCTTCAGTTTTCACACATCAATCCTGTAACAGAGAAATTGTCGCTGAGGAGTAAACTATTTCATTCTCAAGACCACCCTACACTGAGTGCTGCCTTGGAGCTGACACCTACACGTTTGCTCTAACCATCTCCTTCATGCTGTCCTTTCTCAGCACAGCTCATGTACATCACTCCACCAAGGCAGTAAGCGCCTCAAAGAATAAAACAACCAAAAGTTGAGCATACAAAGATACCTGCAACTCAGGGGGAACTGAGCTTTAGGATATATTGTCAGCATCTCTTTGAAAGCACAAACATTAAGAGATGCACGCAGATCTAGGCTTCCAGACATTAGAGCAGTCTTAGCTACTACGATTGCCAGAGACAGCACGTGTATGTTTTGCCCCTCACCAGCGGTGACTTCAAAGACATGCAGCCCACAAAATTTTAAAACAGGTAGCTCTACTTACAAAAAACAACATTTTGGATTTCAGCACAACTGCAGGTGTTCCTGGAGGCGCAATTGGCGGTGCACTAGGAGGAATTGTTAAACAGAACTGCACGTTCCATTTCAGCTGACTTGCCTGATCAGGGAACTGTTCAGAGAGAGCATCACAGAGAAAGAACAGCAAAAGTCTCACGTCAGTGTCATTCATCAAAAGTCTCACGTCAGTGTCAGTCAGTGTCAGGGAAGAGTTAGAAAGTAAAACCTTCCTCTACAGATGTTGCCAGGTTTAGCACAAGTCAGAGCAACTCAAAGAACTGAGCATATGGCAAACAAGAATACAGTGAGAAAGGCTCCAGCCAGGCTACATATGTGCCTATAGCACAGTCACATGCCTGAAGTTTTTCAAAATCATCAGTTTAAAGGGAGAATTTGGGGAATTTCCAGGAGAGCTAATAGTAAAATGAGAACTTCTTCATTAACACTTAGTGACATATATAGAAAGTAATTTATGTGTTTGGAAATGAAGATGTGGCACCTTTTTTTCCTTTTTTTTTTTTTTTTTTAAATACAGTAACTGAAGTTGAGTGAACTACGTAGAAGTTAACTTACCAGCTCAAGTTTCATGATGTGAACGCAGTCCCTGAGGATATGCGTTGGAGCCCCTAGTAATTTTGTGAAGGCTATTAGGGTGTTTGCTTTAAAAGGTGGTCCTGCAACCTAAAGAAAGACACCAATTAGTACTGCCTATTTAGATAACAGCTGCACCATTTAATATGGTAAACAGTATGAACAACTGTTAATTTTTTTTTTCCAGCCCTTAAGGACGTATCCCAGTGAAACTCAGCAGAACTACTCAAAACACCAACACACAGAAATATAAATGTTATTGATTGGAGTACGTACTCTTGTTTCAAAGAACTTTTCCAAAACTTGTAACTCCTCCGATTTCCACTGTCCTGTATTTTCAGGTGTTACTTTTAGTTGCAAGGTCTGGTTGGTTTTGGGATTGAGAGCAACCCTGCACTTCAGTGCCTCTGTCTTAAACATAATTACACCTGGTTCGTTGGAGTTTAGTAACTGTAGCTGTACAAAAAGAAAAATTACGTTCAGTGAGTCGTTCATGAAATTGCCTGAGAACACACATATTCACTCAGAAGATTCTAGTGGTCAATCTGTGGTGCTTCCAAAAAGAAATGTGACATTTCTGTGACTTGTACAAAAATGACAGGTAAACATGCCTTGAGAATGAACCTTATATTTGGCTTCTTTCCCTACTACCAAATGAACGCCAATGAAGCAAAGAAGCACGCATTGTCTGTCTCACTCTAAAGCATCATTCATGACTAGATCAGTTATTGTCAATTGATAACTAATTTCTCAGGCATTCTTGCCAGGCTGAGGCATCCACAGTAACCCTGTGGCTGTTCTGGTTTGCTCACAATTGATGTGCTGAACTCACAGAAGCCAGGGCATCAGAAAATTTGGTCATAGTCCTGTCATTGTATCAGTTACTTCACCTGACCAAATAGGTTTTCCACTTCTTGCATGGAAAAGAAGAACTAAATGTTTTCTCTATATTTAGATGCTTGAGATGGCAAGTTTCAGAAGTATAGCATAATAAGTTCAATAGCAAATCCTTGTTATATTTGAAGCAGTTTGTGTCTGATTTGAAAGACACAGAGTACAGAAGTATTAAAAAGAACAGTTACAAAGTCAGACTTGCAAATCAATATTAGAACAACCTAAACCATACCGTTTCCTGTTGTATGATCCTCTGAAGATGTCTCCTCATAATAACCGATCCAAGGAATCGCTCAAGAGGGGAACAAAGATAGCTGCCAGCTAGTCCTGGCACGAGCCCAGGAGTAGGAGAGGGCAAGAGCAGAATATTCAAGGCACTGTGGGTGAGGATTGTAGGTATGGATGCAGCCCAAGAGCGCTGAGGTAGTTTACGAGGTGGAGGCATGCTCGTTGGCATTGCTTGGGAACCTATTGGTAAGGAAGAAGTACTTGTAGTAAGGAGGGATTTAAGGTGAAACCTAAGACATGTATTCACTCTGTTAGCTTTAACTAGACAAGCAGCAGGCACCCTGGCCAAAACTTAATCTTCCTTATTTAAGAAGTTGGCTGACTAATGATAGGCAGAGCAAAGTCAAAGAATTGGAGCTTTGACCCTCCACCAATGCAGTCTCAATTAAATTTAATCCTACTCCCTTCTCCCCTTTTTTTCTCAACATACCACCAGATACCAGCTTTGTACAACAAACTGAATGAAACCTAAAGATGGCTAGATAAGTCTTGCAAGAGCAGCATTACAGCTCTATAATGTAAAAAGTTACTATCTGCATAGGTAAATACGGCTATCATAGTTTTCATTCCAAAGATTTTTCTCTCAGTAATGGAGCTTTCACAGTTTAAGACTAATCTCTGCAGTTCAAGAAGAAGCATCAGTCCTGTTGAGGTTTATGCTGTATCATTCAACTCATCTTCCAATTTGTTATAAAAGACTTGAACTAGGCTGGAATAAAGGCTTCAACTCCTTAGGTATTTTACTACACAAAGACTGTAAGGACTGTTAGGCTGAGACAAACCTATCAAAAACGATCAAATTAGAAATATTAAACATGAGTGTTTTGCAATTTTTAACAGCAGTAACGTAACCTACTTGTTCCAGCTCGTGGGGAATGAGAGGCATCTGGGACAGGTGAATGAAGGGAAGGGTTGGCTGGTGACATTCCAGGCATCCGTGCTGCTGGTGATGGACCAGAGACCTGGGGAGATCCTGGCCAGTTCCCTGCACGCTGACTGGGTGACATCATGGTGTATGGTGAGCTTGGGTCTATGGTACCTACAGATGTTACAAGACCATCGTCTTTAAAAAAAGATTCAAGGTTTTCTAACCTAGAAGTCTAAAAAAATCACAGAAACATAGAAGGGTTTCGGTTGGAAGGGACCTTAAAGATCATCTAATTCCAACCCTCCTGCCATGGCCAGGGAACACCTCCTGCTACACCAGGTTGCTCATCCAACCTGGCCTTGAACCCTTCTAAAATGCTGATCAAAATCTACTGAGTGTGAAAATGTCTTAGATTCTTTTACATATTACAACTGTATTGATAAAATGTAATGGGGAGAAAAATAAATAAATCAAGATACAAATTCAAAAAGGGTTTCTGGTTTTATTTTTCAAAAGGTAAAACAAAACTGAACATTAAGGCAAATCAGCATGTTTAACATAGCTGAAACAGAACTAAAAAGCTCTTGCATCTAGACTTAGGCTTCTACTGTTCCTTAGTAGTTAAAAGCCTCAGAGACTGTTCTTAATCTATGGTGTGTCTTGTAGTAATCTTTGCAACACTACTTTTGGTTTGGTACTCCATTATAACCACTGATTAGATCAAGCTTCTTAAACAATCTACTATATAGCTCTCTCAGGTTCTCTCAGTAATTATAATGGTGTGCTAAAATTACTACCTGAACTTTCATTGATTGTGATCCGTGGAATGGTTTCCAATGCACTGTGATTACAACAAACATTTGTTTTGGCAGCTTTCAAAAAACTTAATAAATGAAAAGACTGAGAGATGTTGCTTCCACGTATGTATGTCAAATCAGCAAGACTTTGATAATGTTTTCAAGTTGCAAGGATTTGAATTTCTAATCTGTTCCAGTTTTATTTTGAGTAATCTTAGTGAAAATAAAGCAACTATTCTAACAAGAGAGCGCTCATTAGAAGCTGCAGCCATGGTTCAGCTACAAGTCCACATGGAATTTCCCCACATTAGTAACCAGGAAACAGCGACTGATAGACAATTTTTAAAATGTTAGTGAAGACGTCAACATGCCACGCAGTTACTTTTGACTACCGTTAACAGTTACACCCACATGTATAAAAGCAGCTGCTTAAGACAAATACAAAACTCTATTTTTTTCCCCAAATTAATTTAAGCATGCCCAGGAACACTTAATTTCAAGCAGCAAACATGCTCCCCCGTCTCTATATCCAGATATGCCAGTAAGGAACTCACCGTGGGGGCTGGCAAAGTTAGCTGTTTGTCCCATTGTGATTCCAAGGGAGGAAGGGGAAGGTGTTGGACCAAAGGATGCTGGTGATGGTGCTCTCAAAGCTCCACTAGGTGAGCTCGCAGCATGCAAGTTTCCTAATCAAAGATACAACATCACAACACACACATTTCCCATTTTTCTGGTATATTTTTTTCTATCAACTGCTACAGCTCTCTGCTTTTTAGGGAGACAGCAAACGAGATTCACTAGGATTTGTGCTTGCACTCGAAGGCTGTATTTTGCACATGCATGAGGATTGTATTTTCCAAACTGATTCACCACACAAAAGAAGCTTTCCAAGATATTTGTCTTGAAGAATGGCATTTCCCCTTTGCCCAGCCCTTCCCCAAGCTTAAACACTTTCAGCTGTTGTACTATAACAGCTGGGAACAGAAAGCTAAGCTTCGGTGGTAAAAACTTTTTATGAAGAAACAGGTATTTAAAACGAACACGTTTTGACTGAGCAAGCTGTAAGCCTTAAGAATTAAATGGTCCCAAAAGATTTACGCAGCTGAAGATGACACCTTTGCCAAGGGCCTTTTTTTTTTTTTTTTTTTAAAAAAAAAAAAAAAGCTCCAAAATGTACTTTCAAAGCTTGCCTGGCAGGACTTCACTATTTTTCCACATCACAAGGCGCATTACCTTGGCTAACCTGGAGCTGAAACACAGCTCAAGTGACAGAAAGCCACGCACACACAAAAAGCAGCATGTGTGTTGCCAGTACACGATGAGCACACACTCTCAGCCGTCTTACCTGGTGACTGTGTGTGCATCATAGATGGAGAAGGTGTCACTGTGTTGTGATAGGAGGTGGGTGGAGAAGTAAGAGGATACGCTCCTGATGCTCCTGCCTGTTTTGCAAATGGCTGAAAGTGTCAACACAAGACAACAAAAGCCTTTGATCATTTTGAACTCAAAAAGTAAGTATCTGCAAGAGAATACTAAATGAGAGTTTGGTCCCCACCTATGATTTATTCGCCTCACTACACCACCTTGCTCATAGTTCACTATTTTTTCCCAGAGTCTTTCTATAGTTCTTCTGAGACATAACACACCTGTACCTCATTCTTTTTTATCTGCCACATTATAAGGAGATTCCTCCTAACTCTCCGCTCTGTCCCCTCCTCATATCTTTTATCTTAAACAGTCGATTTCCCTCCCTCTGTCCTTTGCTTCTGAAGTAGCAAGTCTCACGTGGCCCTCCACAGCTGCTGTTCACCTGCCGTGGGCTTTTTACACTGGAACAAGAAATGACAAAATAATGTTTTGCCCTAAGGGCAATTCCACCGCACACTTTTGTAGTGTCCCTTTCCATTTTTTATCAACTTTTGGAAGTTAAGTTCTTAAAAACCCACAGTTGTGGAAGACAAACACTTATTTTGTCTGCAGGCTACCTGTTGTTGTGGTTGCTGTGGTGGTTGCTGGGGTTGAAGCTGTGATATCAAAGAATCCATCATGTCACCCCCGATAGGAGAAGGTGGGTTATCGTCTTCATTTACAGATCGTCTTCGTGCATCCTGATTGCTGTCAACAAACATGTTGAGGAACGTCTGTGGATAAATCAGTCTTGTTATCAAACAGTTTCTCTGTTCACATTTTATTATATAAAATGACCACAGTATTTCCTAAGGTTGTTAGCAGTAGTAGAACTAACTACTAGTGGGCATTTAATACACACAGTATGAATAGTTTACAAAATATAGCAATTTATAAATAGTTGTTCAGAGGATATTTAAACTTGATCCCCAATCCCCTTTTTTTCTGTTCAAAAATAAAGGGGCCTTTCATCACCACCAAACAAGAAACCTTGCTCATGGACACAAAACATCTCTAGCTACCTGAGATACCAACATTTTTTGTTAGAAACAAGGAAAAGTCTACAACTGGTCTTTTCCCATTCCTGTACTTGGGCAGTTCTATAGCGGTTCCAGAACAAGTCACCAGTAGCCAAAACCTACTGGGCTCTTGTACCACACCTACAATTGCTCTGTTTGGTTACAAATGCCCAGGCCACTTCCTCCTCCATAGCATTCTCTTATACCCAAAGCAATTTAGTGTTCAGTAGTGATTGAAGAAAAATCAGCAAACTAATCACAAAGCTTCACCTAGTTTTAATAAAAAATCCTCCCTAAAAAAAGCCTCAACATTATTTTTATCACCTGGTTAAGAAAAAAAAATTCTGATATTTGAAGTTAGCTTTCTTAAAGGAAATGTTTTAATTCAAGCTAATTAATAAATTTACATATGAATCAGAAAATTCCTCCTGCATTCAAAATTTTGGAAGGACTACAGCTCTCTACAAAAGCTCTTCACATCAGCTCCATGCTTCAAGTTAGAAGCTCACTTTTACACACATGCCAGAAAACACAGAAATAGTCACCTTTAATCCAGGTGCAGGGTAAAACCCTTCAACTATTTTGCTGTTGTCAAAAAGACTGTATGCTCCGTCACGTATCGCTACCACGCCACGACTCCGGCAGTAGATGTCAATGCAGTACATATTCCTAAAAGCCAGCCTGATATGCGTGGGTGACTGTGGCAGAATTGAGAAACACTGATAGGCAGTGTTGGTGCGTTGAGTCAGACCCAGCATGGGCACAGTTGGAAGTTTGTTGATGGCATTTAACGGAGCCTGAGTGTCAAACAGAACCTGAAAGAGAACAGATAGTGAGATGAGGTAGCTTACCTTTAAGTACAAGTCTGCAAAAATCTGGGTGGGGGAGAATGATAAGGGCAAGAAAGATAGAATGCTCCCCAAGCCACCTTCTGCCAATGAAATTCATAAGCAATCATAATACACACCTAATTTTGAAGACAAGAGTTTCATCAGAACCCAGCTCTTATTTACCCTGCACTTTCCTTGAGAGAAATGTTTAAAACATTACCTGTAACAACAGCACCACATTTGGTGTTTTATTGAACATCTCCTGGAGCTGGTGCAGAATTGTGTTGTGACAGTTGCTGCAACCTGAGTTTGGGCCAACAGTTCCCAGTGAAATGTGGAACTTCTGGAGTATGGAGTTCCACTGAATGCTGATCTACAACATCAAGAACATGAAATGATCTTGGAAACTAGAATAAAGAGGTTATAAACAAGAAAGCTGATTTGCTGTCATTTTCCCCATTTTTCATGAAACTTCAACAGATTCCTAACTCAACTTCCTCAAGTTGTTGAGGTTCTGAAAAGAATGCTGTTAGCTTTGACACAGCTAATGCATTTAGTTAGCTGGATTGTTGTCAACCATAAAACTGGACAATTACTCTGCCAAGTCAATCAAAATGAACCATCTCAACAAAGGTGAGATTAAGGAAAATAAACTCGAGAGATTCACACCACAGATACTGATTAAGAGTTGCTGGACGTAGGCTGATTTTCTCAGCCATATCACACACACATGCTGATACGTAAGGAAGTGACATGCAACATCCAGACTGCTACTCAGTGAGATTAACTGTCACAATCAAATGGATATAGAAGAACCCTTAAAAATTCAGCTTAAAACACGAACAAAAAACCCTTTTAGGATGCAAATTTCAAGTGCATCAACTACTTTGCATCAGTTGCACACAAAAATACATTCTTTGTCTGTAATAAACATTACAGACACCAGTTACACCTCTACCCTGCATTTAATGCAAGGGTATGAGCAAGTACATAGTTGTCAAAGTAATTAATATGCTGTAAATTCGAATACTACAGAATAAGCTAGACTTCTGAACAAGAGAACAGTACTGCTACAAAATACTTAAGGACTGCATAATTTGAAAGCACATTACTACATTTAAAACTAAGTCCTTTCTAATAAGGCAGCATTAAGCATATAACCTATGTTCAGATCAAAAGATTGACATATCCCAGTATAACAGGGAGCAGTGGCAATGCATTTGTTAGAAAAAAAAGTTAAGCCATCTTTCACCAGCCAGGAGCACATTAACTGTCCTTCACACTACGTGAAGTACATTATACAAGTTCTCAAAAATCTCCACAATAATGTAATGCAAGGAAATATTTTGTAGCACAATTCTGAGAACTCTACACCTACCCATTCTGTTTTCAAATATACATTTTCAGTGCACTTAGGAAATACTTACTGAGCTCCCCTTGGTAGTTCCATAACAAAGGATAAGTTTTCGGTAATTGTAGATACGAACTTCTGAGAAAACGTTTAAGTGGTTAGGTATGTCTTTGAAGAGAAGAGGGAAAAAGAGAGTGAGAAAAATTGTAGTAATCTGGCAAACACAATTTTCAAATCAAAGGAGATTGTTTCTGTACCTGGTAAGGATCGTGCAAACTCCAGGACACATTCATAGAGCCGAGCGATACTGTTCCAGTCATTGAGGAACATCTCAACAACTTTGCGACCTCCAACTGGTTCAGATAACTGGTTTTCATACGTCAGGTAAACATGACGGGTTGGTCCTGCAATGTTAGAACAGCAAATACTGATTGAACCAGTAGTTCCTAACCCATAGTTTACAGACTATGACCGAACCGTGATAAGCAACCAGGAAGCATACTTAAATAATAAAAAGTTCATCAACTCAACAGCCAAAAAAAGTCTGATTCAGGTGCACTGTGGCTCATGAGAATTCTTAAGAGCAGACGGTTATCCGTATCGCCACAACAGCAGAACTATACTGGAGCAGACAAAGTAAAACACAAAGGAACAAAATTTACCTGACCTCTCTTACCTTGCTCCCTGGATGAAGTGCTATTAAGCGGACAATTTGCAAACACCAGCTCAGCCACCCACGTGCGATTATTTCTACCTTGTAACCGGAAAGTGCAATCAAGAAGAGATCGGTCCAGAGCCTTCTGCGTTTCCTCATTCACACCTTTACAGGGAGGAATTCTATTCGTGAAGAAAAGAGGTCCTCAGTTGTACACAGTAAAGCCCCCAAACTGCAAAATACTACTTTTTTACAATTTCTGGAAGAATTTCAAGTCTGGACATGAAAGAAAGAACAGACCAATGGCAAGACAGACAGCTGGACTGCACAGATGGTATCTTATTCCTCTTCAAGGACTCTAATATCTATGTTATAAAAGCACTCTGAGTTGAATATGTATAAAAACTGCTCTTAACACCTGTGAACTACAGACTACTAAGGGATCTGATGAATTGTCCTGATCTCCAGATGGAAGTATAAAGCTTTTATCCAGAGGCACCAGGCCCTACCTTTTTTAAGACTGATGCCTTTATACCACCACATATTGCAGCAGCATAAAAGAAGATTATGCTTTAGGAGGTCTATTTTTTTCCTTCTTCATTCTTTGGGATTAACACAGAGACCAATAGCGTTAAACAAATTCAACAACCTACATGATGCAAAGGAATATAAAGTTCGCAGGTGATGCAGTTTGCCAAACCGAAGGAAGCACTCCGTATGCTGGTGGACAGGGCTGCCATTCAGAGGGACCTCGGCTGGCTCAAGGATGAGGTAAAAGAAACCTCATGAAGTTCAAAAAAAACCACCCACAAATTCAGTCCTACACTTGGGAGCAGATAACTTCATGCAACAGCTCAGGGTGGGGACTGACTGGCTGGGTAGCAGTTCTGCAGAAATAGAGCGTGGGGGCCCAAGAGAGGGCCAAGAGGGGGCCCAAGAGAGGCCCACTGCATCCTTGGCTGTATTAGCATCAGCTTAGCCAGACAAATCAAGTGACCGCTCCCCTCTGGTCAGCATTTGAGATGTGTCCCACAAATCCCTTGGAGAATGGAAAATTTGGCTGATCAGCCCTGCTTTGAGCAGAATGTTGGACCAGATGACCTGCACACGTCCCTTTCCATGCTAAATTACTGTAGGATTCTCAGATGTTTCCTCCACAACTTCTTAACCTTGAGTTTGTCTTCTTTAGGATTCCTTGCATTTTCCTCTGCAGTATTAGATACTGGTCATTGTTAAATAACACACGGAGTAAGTAGGCCTCTGACCTACCTAAAATTACAATTACATGTTCCTCAGTCACCACCATACTGCATCTTCCTTAGCACTGCCTGAATGTAAGGACTGAGCACCATCAGAGGCTGTTTTCAGAGCTCCTTAGTTTAGGCTAATGACAGAAACAAATCATAGTTGGCTCTGAATCTACTCTTGCCTTCCTCTTTCTACTACACTGCTTCACACAGGAGTGCAAGGCACACAATAATTGTGTGAAATAAAATGGAACAAACTCTCCCTCCATCCCACCCCCCAACATTTTTAGTGTTACTCTCCAAACAATCCTTTTTATTTCCTCAAGCATATGTAATGTAATGAAAACAGACACATGAGCATATCCTCTTACTTTAATAAACGTATGGCATGGCTGAAGCCATCTCCTTCTACTTGTACTCCTTGGTGAGGAATGTCCATATTAGATAACTACAAATGAAAAAGAAAAACGTTATCCCATACAAAAACAAGTGAAGCTTTTTCAAGCTTCTTTTTCTGTCTCTTTTTTTTTCTCCTTTCTCTAGGGGTGACAGATGTTTCACACCCTCAAGCACTGGAAGGCCAAAAAACGGGCTGTGCAAATCTGGTATAAAGTAGTCTCTCACGCCCTCCCCACAAGGATCTCTTTCATCCTCTCATTTTCCCTTTTCCCTAAACTTCTCAAGTCTTTTGTAGTTAGTGCTTGGTATTACAGAACCAGCTACAGCAGGAATAGAGCAACCCTGTGTAGAACATCAGCCACCCAGGCTTAGCTAGCAAGAGAACTAGGAAGTGAACATGTCCACAAGTTCTCCAGACAGTCACATCTAGACAAGAGAATCAGGAGCAGTGGAGGGAAGGAAGCAAACAAAGTGTTTCTGAATACGTACCTCCATACGAAGCCCTATAAACGGCATATTTGTATCACACATGGCTACTATATGAGCTAGGACTTTATTGAAGGCACACATTTCTCCCGACCGTTTTGGTTTCTTAGGTTCTATGGAACATGTATCACCAGATAACTGGAATTAAAATAAAGACAAATGTACTTGCACGTTTGGAGTAAACATTTTTAAAAGATGTCAGCACCATCTCACTCATTCATGTTCTAAATGAACCATGCCCTGAGCACAAACTCCTAAAATGATTCATTCCACTTCAAAGCTACAGAAATTGAAGTAATTTAATAATCACCTCCTTCCTCAAAATGGTATTTACCCATCACCAAGTCAGGTCAACTTGACCCGAAGTAGCTCTTATCAGCTCCCACAAGTCTTTCAGAGACTACGTGGTCTATATGGCACTAAGCATATCATACAGATACCAGCACTTTGCTTATACTCTAGCTACCTCTGCCCAGCATTCTGCCTTGGCTCTTCAGGCCAGCTGAGAAGGCCTGGCACCAATTAAAAGACAATAATCGTTGCAAAATAGTTTCCCAACACCTCCCCAGGGAAGCTAGCCCAGAGAACCAAGCCTCAATGTAAGTTGTCAGCCACACAAACTTTGAAACAATACTAAAACTGGTACTAATGCTCAGAACATGTCTTTGGTTTCCACACTCTAGTACTAGCCCGAAGGCTTCTGAAGCACATACCTTGCGCTTGACACCACTTTTCATTTGTTTCCCACTTTTTGTGTCTAGTACCAACTCTTCAATGTTTGGTTTGAACTGTTGTAATAAAAGTGCAGTAGCAGGGCTGTCATCTCCTTCAGCATAGCTCACAGAGAGAAAATGGTACTTGTACTCTAGTTCTGTGGGGTTGCCAGAAACGTCAAACATCTCTACAACCTATATTTAAACAAAACAACAAATCAACAAGACCCTCAATTAAGAATATGTCTACATCAGTTCCTATCCTTCCCCCTTTCAAAGAAAATATACTCTTTTTTAAGATATTTATACTCGTGGCTCGGAAAGGGATCCAAGAAGAGAAGGCAGACTAAACTTTCAGGAAGTAAGAAAACAATGCTACAGCCACAGAGTAATAAATATTTATGTCCCTCCTCTCTATGAACCTAACTGCTTAACAAACCCACTGACAGAGTAGGTAGAAAAATGTTAGAGGCAAAAGGATTACAACTATGACTTTGTTCCTAATGTTAGAGTTACCAGTACAAACTGCCTGAGAAAAAAAGATAAAGAGGCATTTTTTCAGTTACTTACAATGTAGTACTGTGGAAGGCGAGTGAGTTTGATAAACAATTTGTGTTTGGAAAGGTTTCCCACTGGATGGCTAGCGTAATTAGCTAGCTGAAGAGTTTCACTGCTTACGGTAGGCAGATGCTTTATAGACTGTTTGCAACGCTGCTGTCCAAGCCAGAACCTTACAATGAAATAAAGGCATTAGTACCCCAAGACTGTTTTTAAATTATTCTAGTACATTGCTGCTCAAAGCATTAGTGTCAAATGAAGACCCAGTCAGATTCCAAGACAACACCTAACATTGCCAAACAAGCTAAACACAGAAAATTACACAGAAAATTTCTTGAGTTTATATTTTCTTATTACTATCTTTATATATGGTCTTCAGCTTAGATAGCTGCTAATTTATGAAGAAAAGCCCTGACATTACTTGCTCAAGGAGTATATAATCATTTTTTACAGATCACAATATAAAATTACAATCTAAAAAAGAAGCGATAAGTTGTAAACCATGCAGATTACAGTCATTTTATGATTTAGCATTTTCAATTATTTTTGGTATAGAAAAGTAGGTCTTTGCTCCTGTACGATGGTACACAATACGCTAAGAAAGTCACCTAGGATGGATTAATGTCACTCTAGATTATATTATAAACAAACTCATTCACCTGAGTAAGTTTGAAAGTGAAGAGCCACAGCAAGACACCAAATTTATTCTGATGTTTGGATTTGAACTTTATTCTGCTCCGATGGATTTTGACCATAGTGGCAAGACTAGAAAGCCCAGCTAGGCTCTAAGGGCCTCAGAAATGCGTGGCTTAATTTCTCAGTGAAAATTCCACTGAGCACAGCAGTAAAAGGTGTGGGTGTTCAACGTCCCTCCATCAGGAGAAGCCATGTTTATTCTCATAGATACATATGAGGTATCTGTCCTAAAAGACATTTCACAGGACTGCCTAGCTTCCTCAAAAACAGCAGCACTACCCAAGCCATTATCCGGAGTACATTATCTATAACAAAGGGAGGTTGATTAGTTTCTCCAGGGTGCCAGTGCTTCATGCGTCATCATGCTTCTTTTAGAAGCAAAATTCCTCAAACAGAGGGTTCACTCTGCAATTAGCTCAGAGTCCTGGGAATTTCCAAAAAGACTGAGCAGGTGGAACTCAATTTTCGTGCAGATGCAACCCGTATTTGTATTAGTTGCTACAGCCTCTTACAGGGGAGCCAAATGTACCTTGTGCCTAAATCTCAGGGCTTTATAAAGGGCAGAGGTTTAAACCAGCAAGGGCTGAGGTGTTAGAAGATAGACAAGATACTCTTTAAATCATTCCAGGCCAATTCCTGGTTTTCCCTCTGTATTGTGAAAAAGGAGATTGTTCTTGCTGAGAAACAAGCAGAATTCAGCTGTAGAAACAGAGTGGAGTAGAGGAGATGGAAAATGAGCATGGAAACAAAATGAGAATCCCAGGAAGCAAGAGATTTGCTACTGAAAAAGTGAGAAGACCTCACACAACATGTGCACACAGCAACACCTGAGGCTACAAGCAACAACACAAACTAAAGGAGGACTACGGAATAATCTTCCAGCAAAACTAGAACTTCCTCCATCCATTTAGAGGAGACAGCAAATACTCAAATTTGCATAGAACAGAGAGGAAGGATATTCCCTACTGTGGCAAAGCACAAAGCCAAGCAAGTATGCTCATCCAAAATACAAACACGGTGATTCATTCTGTGCAAACTAAATTAATTATACAAGTCACTTACTTGAGCTGCTGGAGCCAAGGAATGATACGTTTCATATCATCATTAACAGACTTCTCTATGTCATCCAGCGTCAGTTGATCTGTAAGAATATTAGGTGAGTAAATGATCTTAACAGCTGTTCTTAAAACAGCAAACTTTTGACCTGTTAATGAAAATGTCTCATCTAATTTAACAACCACAATTAAGACACAGAACAAATGACCCATAATGCCTGTAGAACCAAAGCAGTACATTTTTATGCAATTAAAAAAAAGTTAAAAGAATTAACTTTTCTCTCTCTTTTTTTTTTTTTTTTTTTTTTAAGGTAATCTGAAACCTCAAGTTCGACTTGAACCAATATCTCAAAACATTTAAAGTCACATAATGCAATTCTCAGTTAGGCCCATATGAAATGACTGCATCAATTACCAGTAATGCCCAGGGATCACGAGCCATAAAGAACAAGAATTGCAAATGATGCCTAACAATGCTTAAGTCTGTCCTGCTCTTAAAAGATGCTTAACTGAACCATAGATCTTGAACACAAAGATCCATTTTTCCATTCCCCATAAACTCAAAGACCTATCTGATTAGTCAACATGCAGTGTTTATTTGCTTAACTCTTATTTACTCACAGAGCTTCACAGATTTGACAGAACTGTTCACACAAAATAACCTCATAATACAGGGTTGTTGCAAGATAGCAAATACAGCCTGTTTTTTCACCTACTTACCAGCACCATAGAGCATTAGTTGAAACATTCCAGAATGAAGATCGACAAAAACATGCAGACACTCTGATCGACCACATGGTTCCAAAATTGGAATTACAAGAGTTGGAAGAGCTGTCTCAATGAATGCTAAAAAAAAAAAAAAAAAAAAAAAAAGGATGTTAATAATTTGACACAAAAATCAAGCCCATCATATTAAAACTCAGCCCATTATAACACACATACATGTTTGTTTTTAATAGGAACAATCTACTTCCAGCAGTCCTGAATTCAGTATGAGTATTTGCACATTATTACACTCAATATAAAGAGGGAATTGAATACAAGAATTTCTATGAAAACAGTGCTAATAATAAACCAGCCAGAAGAAACAGACTAAATTTGACAAAGATTATAAATCCTTGAATAACTTCTAACTCACTGCTTCAGGATTATAGGTTCAATTTGAATCCCAAATGTTTTGAAAGCAATTAAAGCAAGGTCTTCACCCAAAACCAGTTAAAGAAAGTGGAAGATTTGTTTTCGATTCCAAACAAGTTTCACAATAGACAATGTTTAATCATTCTAGCCAAAATCATAGAATATCCCAAGTTGGAAGGGAACCATAAGGATCATCAAGTCCAACTCCTGGCACTGCACAGGTCTATCCAAAAGTTTAGACCATGTAACTAAGTGCACAGTCCAATCACTCCTTAAATTCAGACAGGCTTGGTGCAGTGACTACGTCCCTGGGGAGCCTGTTCCAGCGTGCAACCACCCTCTCTGTGAAGAACCTCTTCCTGATGTCGAGCCTAAACTTCCCCTGCCTCAGCTTAACACCATTCCAGTGGGTCCTATCACTGGTGTTTACAGAGAATAGGTCACCAAATATAATACTCTATCAACTTTACCTATTATACTACATTAAAGGTAGATATTGTTGAGTATTTCAGTTATCAATGCATAATCATTTAATGCTAGGTCTCATTTTTGAACACACTGTCTTTTATTTTTGTTCATGTATTTTGTTCAAATTAATGAAAACAAGAAACAACAAAAAAAAGGGAAAACATTCCCAGGCATAAAGGGAAATAAACTTGAAATAATGTTCAGGAGAAAATACATACAGTTGTCATTAACATTGTAGCTCTTAAGAATGGCTTTCAGCTCCTGGAGTTTCTGATGAGATCTTGCATGGACACTGTCTATCAGGAGTTTTTCTATTGATAGATGGTCAATCTGTAAAAAAAAGAAAAAAAAAAACAAAAAAAACACGTGAGCAAGTTCAAGTTTGATGCATAAGCTTTATGAACTAGCACACAAGAACAATGCTTAATAAGATAATCATTCTGGAATTAATTTGCTGAGAACTGTGGTGAATCAAATAGTATTCGGGTCACTACAAAACACAACAAACATATGATGTTGCCTGTGAAGCATGCAGCGGGAGGGCTTTTGAGAGTAGAAGAAAATGTAATAGAAAAGTTTTACAAACTATGCTGTTATCACTTGCTGTGCACACCTACTTGTTCTGGATAAAGGCTGGAGTATTCTCCACCTTGGCATTTATAACTAGTCTAAGCTAAGGAAAAATAAACAAAACTCTATTAGAATGTGATTGCCTCTACAAAATCACAGAATGGTTTGGTTGAAAGGACCTTAAAGATCATCTAGTTCCAACCTCCCTCCCCCAGCCATGATCAGGAACGCCACCCACTAAACCAGGTTGCCCAAGGCCCCATCCAACCTGGCCTTGAATACCTCCAGGGCTGGGGCATTCACAGCTTCTCTGGGCAACCTCTCCCAGTGCCTCACAACCACCCTCTGAGTGAAGAATCCTTTTCACATCTAACCTAAAACTCCCCTCTTTTAGTTTAGAGCTGTTACTTACTGCTTTTCCTATCCCTACACTCCCTGACAGAGTCCCTCCCCAGCTTTCCTGTAGGCCCCCTTTAGGTACTGCAAGGCCACTATAAGGTCTCCCCGGAGCCTTCTCTTCTCCAGGCCGAACAACCTCAGCTCTCTCAGGCTCATATCATAGGAGATGTTTTCCAGCTCCAGTCCTCTGATCATTTTTATGGCCCTCCTTCATGGTCCAAATACATATGTAACTATAGCATGAAATATAACATACTAGTTCTAGTTTTGCTAATAGGGTAACAATAGAGTTTAGATGCAGTGACAGAGTGTGAAAATGAGCTACCCTACTGAATCTACAAATTCTCTACAGGCTTCTTGCACTTCCAGCGCTGAAGCTTATGTCACCAGCGTATACTCACTGTAACTGACTTGTGCAACACAAATTGAAGCATTCGCATTCATATCCATTCGCATTAGTTACATTCTTTACAAATTTTGCATAAGCAAAGCCACAGCTTACTACAGACCCTTTCTCTAGTTAACATCACACTGTTTTGAAAACTGTTCAAGGTGAATTAAACCCAAATTTTATTCTAGCACAGGAGATAAATGAAGAAGAGTTTTATACCAGCGCAGAATTACAAAGAATTTTAGTACCTGCCTTCAGGTATACCAGAACAACCTTCACCTAAAAGACAGCTTTCCAAGGCAAGGTCTTAAAATCAAATGTTTATCCATTCACAAGAATATTTCAACTCAGCAGCCAGTCAAGTCCCTGTCTTCACTAACAATTGACTACAGCTTCTACTGCTACAAGAAATTTTCAGTACACTGATGTATAATAACCCACTTAGCCATATGTTTGAGCCAGCTTTGTGTATTATCTTAAACAAACAAATGCAACATGCTATCTACATCATTAAAGCTAAGATCATTATTCAAACAGTAGAGCAGCAGCATTTTTACCATAGCCAATAAAATTTCTAAGCTCTGAGCAAGTAGTTAAAGGGAACCAGCATTAATATTGCTAAATCTCAAATTTACAGCAACTTCATTAGTGATAACTTAAAACCAAGCCTTGAATAACCCTCATAACAAGAAACCCACATTAACTCTTTTGTACATTTCCAAACCATAACGTAAGATTTTCTAAACTCAATAGCACTGCTGGGAAGCCAGCTCAAGCTACATGGGGAAGCTGAGTTTCAGCGGAAGGCTATGCAGCATCTCCAAGACAGGAAAGGGAAGAACTGGCTCCTTACGAAGTATTTCACACCAAGCACTAACCGTAACTGAAACTTTGCTGCTGTTCCCTCCCAGCCCCAGAATTTTGTCATCAAAGGTGGTATAAAAGGCACTGAAAAATAGGTGTAACTTTAAAGAAAGTGAAGACCACTAGTTTGTAACAACAATTTAGTCACAACATAACACACTGTGACCTAGAGTAACACGAGTGTAAATCTTAGTACTGCTAGGAATCAAAGCAGAACAAATGTTTTTAAGTTGCTCATTTATAAAACAGATGCCTATGGCAAAGCAAACTTTTACCTTCATGGCTCTTTCCATCAGCTTGGAATCACATGCTGGCAGTGGAGGTTCATGAGATATTTGTAAGGGTTTTGAAACATCAGTCTCATCAATCTTAATAGTGACCTTGTGAACAGAAGCAGTCCCCGTTTTCCTGCCAAGCACCTGTTGGCTTAAAATAAAAAGAAAAATTAAAACATGTAATTGGAGTAGCACGAAGTATGCTTTCCGATAGCTAACCCTTGATTCTGAGAGTTCTGCACAAAAATAGTATTACCTAAGCTGAACTGAAAAAACATTTTTGTTTAACCTTTTAATGCAGAGAGATTAGTAAACTATACCCTCGTAAGTCTTAGATGGCTGCAAACTCAACGTAGGAATCAGAAGAACCCTTGGATTATGTATTTTATTTTGTCTAGTGTAAGTCAAGCAATAGCTACAGTGAAAGACTAACAAAGAATTGTCCATTTATTTATATATTCACATAAATACAAGCTGATTTTACGACTGCATCCACTGTTCTCATGCACACCCCTCACTTCTTTGCAAGTACAGCAACATGTAGGTACTTAACACGAATCTCAGAGTCCCACATCAAGAAGAAAATACAGTTCTGAAAATTCTGACTCAAGCTTGTAAATGAAAAGGTTCCTATTGTTTCATTTATTGTTAACAGGCCTTTTTAAATCAACTTACTTCCAAACAGAGAGTGAGAGGCACTTTCCTGCATGGTATCGCTCCACTTGCACTAGGTCACCCCAGCGCTCTCGAATCAGCATTAGTGTTTGTGAATGCAAGACTTCCAGCTGAAGCGCTAAGCAGAAGGAGTCTGAGGAATGGAGTTAAGAAAACAGAACACATCCGAAGAGTCTGTAAACTACACAAATCCATTTCTGTATGTGACCTAAACCCATTCATCACAAAAGTCAGACGAGATGCTACCTGAAAACACACTAATGAACTAATCCAGAGATAAACACACACAAACAGAATCCAAGGGTTGTTTTGTTTGTTTTTTACACTACGGAACTACAGTTCTACAGGAAGAATTGTCAGCTCACATGCCTTTAATGCAGCACTGTATTCCATCTCCAGAATCAGCACATGCAAACAGCTGCTGCTTCACTGACTTACTGCACTGCTTGATGTTTCAAGCACCTAACCTTTGTTAAGTGTGTAAAATATTTTTTTTTTTTTTAATACACGGGCAAGTGAGAATAACCATCTCCAAGGCCATCACTTTTTACTCTACTTCCAGACACTTCTCCTTAGCTTAATAGGGCATCCATCTTCCTTGACTTCCAGCTACTAGAAACAGTAAGACTACATCACACAACTTATTCAGAATCAACTTTCAGAAGGATACGCAGACAGCTGTACATGTCCTGAAGTGGCTTTTCATCAGCGAACAGCCGGGACTGGACCAACTGATGGATGAAGTTGATCTGCATGCTGTGAACCAAGGCTCGACCATCTTTCAGGAATTAAAAATAATTCACGAGACATCAGGAAAGCAGGTATTTAAAATAATTAGATTATAAAAAATAAATTAATAAATCATAAAAAGAGAGACAACCGTACAAAGCAATTGCCACACTGGACTTTCTAAGAAAGTAACACAATCCTTGGTTTACTCTGTAAATTTTACTCAGTCTACTGTAATGCCACAGACTACTACTGGTAAGGTATCAAAAACATACAGAGTATGGTGAAAACCAGACATCTATATGCTGCTTCATTATCTCAAGTTGTGATATGCAAGACAGTGTATAAACAAGATCTGCTGTACCAGAGATAAACATCACGTTTAAATTGAAGCGTAAATATTATTATTATTATTATTATTATTACCGCCAGTTTCCTTGTCTTCAACCAAAATTTCCAGCTTGAGAAGGCGCCAGGGGATGTCAGGGTCATCACCCATCACAGTCAAGGTGGCCTCAAACTCCCCCTCAACTCGGAATTTCACACGGCCATTAGCTAAGGAAGAAAAAAATGTTTTATTTTCCTCAGTCTTACAAGATGCCTTATACAGTGGGCAGACAGTGATAAGACAAGGGGTAATGGTTTTAAACTAGAAGAGGGGAAATTTAGATTAGATGTTAAGGAGGGAATTCTTTACTCAGAGGCTGGTACTGGCACAGGCTGCCCAGAGAAGCTGTGGGTGCCCCATCCCTGGAGGTGCTCAAGGCCAGGCTGGATGGGGCTTTGGGCAACCTGGGCTGGTGGGAGGTGTCCCTGGCCATGGCAGGGGGGATGGAACTGGATGTTCTTTCAGATCCCTTCCAACCCAAGCTATTCTGTGATAATATCAGCGTAGTAGCTCCTGGCACTCACATGGATTACTTCCCTGTAATCTTTGCTCTGCTGCGTATGTTTCTGTTCCACTCTGAAGACGTGACAGCTGCTTATGTAACAGGACCAGCACCAATAAGCAGCGTGGACAGAAGTCCCCAACTGTCTTGCACAGCAGTACTTCAGTCAGGATAATTTAGCCTTTGTGCTACTTTAACACAGAGTAACATTGAGTTGACTACTAGTATGTCAAGTTACATAAACAAAATGTCTACCTTAATTTTCCAATTCTTTGCTATCTCAATAACTAATACTTCAAGCAATATCCAAAAGAGGTTCACGAAGAAAAAGTCCAGGCTAGCATTGAAAACACGTTATGTCACTGCAAACCATTTTAACATTAAAATATTTTAACTTCATTTTTATGTAGGGAAGATACACTTTTGCACAATTTATATATATGCACACAAGCAAAGATTAGGTACACTATTTATGCAATTGACACATATGTCCTTACACTTTTGTAAACACTGCTATCAGTTTCAAGAGCTAGGAACAAAGATGGCCAAAATTATGTAAGTAAGGTCATAAAGGGAATGAGTCGCACAGCAGACAATTTGATGCAAATCATTAATATAAACTGTGGGTCAATCTTTTCAATCACCTAGCAAAATATGTCATACATACACCTTTAAAATTATTGAAATTTAGAAAAATTCCTACTGCAATTTTAACCATTGAAACTCAAAGTTGCATATTCTGAAGCATACCAGACATGCTCTTAAAACAAAGTAAGTCCAAACCAGAAACTACTAATCATTGAAATGTTAACTAAACAATCTGAAGACTCAGATGTGTATTTACAATACATTTACACTACAGACAAAAAAAAAGGCTCTATTACTATTTTTCAGAAACAGCTTCAGTCTAGATCTGTGGGGTATGAATTATATGTGCCTAATATTGTGTTAGTGAAAAGTATGGCCTAAGTCCATCCCAGACCTATTTTCTGTCTGCGATTCTGCAATAATCTAGTTTATAGCCACCCTGCCTGTTAAAAAAAAAAAGATAAAACGTCATCGTAATGTCTACCACTACTTAGGCTAAGTGAAAACAGATCTCAAAACAGATCTGTTAATTAAGAGATCTGGAGCTGCAATGAGCCACAGAACAAAATGTGTGCAGAAATACGAACAGATTTCATGCGTGAAGATGAATATCAAAACAGACTAAAAAAAGCAACATTTGAGTAACTTGCTTAAGCTAAAATTCCAAGTTTCTACAAGAAACACCTAACAGTATAATTATATTGCATTTTTAAAGTAACTTAAGGCAAAGCAGTCACACTGTTAGGTTTAACATGGACCAGGAAATGAGCATCTCTATTTGTTACAGTATTGTCTTAGAAAAGGGGAGAACCTTTCATAATACACTTGTTGAAAGAGCAAGGCAGTGTCTACAACCTTTTGCTACCACTTGCAAAAGGTTTCTGTTTGAAAGTAAATATTTCAGCAAGATTCTGAGTGTCCTCATTTTTCAATACGGGAAAAGACATAATTTGACATGCCGAGACAGAATCCCAGTTTTATACATCAAAGATGCCTGATGATTGCCTAACAATCTCACTTCAGTTTTTAGCCTTTTTTTTTTAAACAAAAAACAAAAAAAAAAAAAACAAACAAACAAACAAACAAAAAAACTTCTCGAAGAAGTAATTCCAGTTCTTACCAACTGTAAGATTTGCCAACTGGGGAGGGAGATCTGTAGTCACTAGTCGATGTCGAAGAATCTGGTTTAGCTGATGAAGGGTGGTTTGCTTTTCACTCTTTGTAATTGGGTCAGGAGGGATAATTTTATCCTGTTAAAATAAACACAAAATAATCTACACATCTCAAATACATTTAATACGTTACCAGAAGCAATGACAGAAACTTATTAGAAGTCTGAAAATATGAATACTACAGGCTAATACAGCTGAGGAAAGATGTTTCCAACCTCCTTCCTCCCCCCCAGTTATTTACATTTTACCTGAGGCTGATATCACGGAATAAAACTGCTCAACTTGGATCAGTCAAAACAATTCTTGGCCTTACAACAGGCTAAACTCATTTTTAAATACTAACATTTGAAAGCCATTCCTTATCTGTAGCTACAGGTCTAAGTCACAGATACTGCTGTTTATATTTCTTCACAAATCTTATTTTGTATTTCATCAGTAAGAAAAGGCAGCAGCATTAAAAGAGATCAGTGAGTAGTTCAGTACATTTCCAAATACAATATGCTATAGCCAAAACAGAGAACATCAGATGCCACTAATTTTTACACCACATTTTTCTGGGATGGTGTCTTAGCGTGTACAAATAGATAAACCATGCAAAGAAGAGTTGCTATTATACTCACCCTAGAGCAGAACCAGTTTAAACTGAAAGAATGTTTTATTGGGAAAGGAAACCTTTTTCAAACAGGAAGTGTTCTGTCAGAAACTGACACTACAGAGACTTGGCGTTATGCCTGTATTAAACTAAACTTCCATTTGCACATACCAGAAAATTAGGTTCATTGGCATGCATTTGATTGGGATCCCTCTCACCCCAAAACATACTGTAGCGTTATTTACCCTAATGCAGGTAGGCAGACGTGGGTATGATCCAGTTGTCAGAACATCAATTGCATATGGGATAGCAAAACTAGGTAGCCGAGCATGAACCAACGCATCTCTAGCTAGAGATGCCAGACGATCAGCAGTGTCCACAAACAGAATGGCTTGCTGATCTAAAAAACTTGATATCATCTGTAGAAGACAAGGGGAAGGAAAAAGATTGTCAAAAAAAAAAAAAATCACAAGTCAATGGCTGTTTACATTCAGCTCATCTAGAGCACATAGGACTGAGATGATTCTATCCCTATCTGTTACTTCCTTTCCGTTCAAGTAATCGCATCTGTAAAACAAAGAATGAATGTTCTGGCCATTTCTTACATTCAGATGCTGAGGACACTTTAAATTTGCATGCCGTTTCTGATGCTGCAGAGGATCTGTGAAGCCTCACAGCTCTTTATCTGATTATTCCTACCGGAATGCTACCAAACTTGTTTGTCATCACTCCAGGCTTGGTGTTTGGTTTGCAACATTCTGGGCTGTACTCATATTTAGCCAAGAACAGGATGAAAATGATAAGAATTAACACACTGAGATCGCCATCTTCCCCAGCCTATCGCCTAACCCCCGAGCACTCCTAGAAACTCCGTGCAGACATGTCTTTTTCATTTGCTGCCACTGAGTTTTTGGGAACATGACCTGTTACGAGACAGTATTATACATTTTTTTAATAGGAGGAAACTGGTTGTCACTTAGTATACCTTTGCCTGTGAAATACAAGTTTGGGTTTGTTTTAAACTTCCATAGCAAGGAAAAGTCAGGGTGTACCAAAATCCCATAGCACTATAAATTATTCCATACCAACCTCTGTTACCAACTTACCGCACACTTTTCCACCTTTCCAGCATTATTAGCCCATTTGACTAAGGCTAACAGACGAACAAACAGTTGACGAGTGCGGCTTGCAAACTGTACTATCTCTATTTTTCTGCAAAAACAAGAAACAAACAGACATTAACCAGCATTCAGATAAATAGTAAAGCTGCAATTCAACCCTCTACCAGTTAAAAAAAAAAAAAAAAAAAAAAAAGCTGCAATGATAACTTCTATTGGTGTTAATGTAGGCGTCACCAATAGACTACATGTTTGAACAGAGTATGGGCTTAAAACAGCGAGCTAATTTTTTTTTCCATAAATGCTAACAACGTGCAGAGATTCTAACCAACCAAGACTGGCTGGGGAAACAAAAAAGCATACTCATGTGAATTAATTACTAATTTGAAGAGAAACAATTCCCTAGTGAACTCAACTACATTATCTGTTATACCTTCTATGATTAAGTTTAAAGTAACAAGAGAAAGCAGACAAGAACATTCCTCACCACAACAGGTATTAGCCTCTACCAAACAGAACTTGTATCTCTCCTTCTGATCCTAACCTGTAAAATACATACTCATAACACAGACTGCCAAGCGTTGGTGTAACGAGGTAAACCCTTTTGTGTCCTACATAAAGCACAATCTGATTGTAGCAGGTGACTGTTTAGGCCAGAAGTACCACTAATACCATCTATTAGTGGTTCAGCCTCCTGCATTACGTATTATAAGCCTCATCCAAAAACGTGGGCATCAAGTCAGTAACTTCTCTTCATTGCAGAGCATGTGTTTCAGAATGCCATCCAGCCCGATACTAAATTTTCATATGATAGACAAGCTGCTATGTAAGTATCACTCTAATACTACAGTAACTACAGGAATCAAAGCAAGACGTTAAAAATTTTAAAAGGTTAACAAAAACATAATGGTATTTGGAAGATGCCTACAGTGAAATTTGAGAATGTCAGAAATCTCCCCAAAAGATCCACCGCAGAGGATGCTAAAATCTAGAAGTAGTTACGTCAACCAAACATTTGTGCTGAAAAAGGCACGATAGCAAGAAAAATTCAAACTGATGTTCTGTGGTTGGAAATCAAAGGGTATCAAAAAAAATAAAGAACAGAAAAAAGTGCAGCAATTTAGTAACATTTTTTTTAAGTACAGTATTCCAGTAACTGTTTCATTAATACCACTGTACAAAACTATAGAAGGCTTGTTATTTCAATATGAGACAATCCTATTCCCATAATCATGGCTATCACCCCTAAATCACAACTGCACTTAGAAATCAACATCCATCTACACCTCTACCAAGAACCCAAAGAGTTTTTCCAATATTGCTGTGTTCTTTCATTCTTCATTACAGATACAGAACCTTATGTTGTGCTGCACAAAAAAGAAATTGTTCAAGGAAGATGAAACTTCAGGAAAGAATACATTTACAAGTCCTATAAATGCAAAGCAGAGCACATTAAAAAGCTTTTTAGTGACCATGTTTAAGAAACCCTTAAAAATAATTCATCTTTAATATAACCAAAAATCACAAATGCTTTGTTTCTAACAAAGCCTGTTGCAAGGAGCAGAGCCAAGCAGGTTTGGCAGAGGCCAGCTTGACTGAACAGGGAACCCCTGACCAAACTTAATGCAAATGGGAAGCACAAAGAAGGTGGGAGAGGGCAATACACAAGAACTGTTCAAGCATGCAAGTGTAGGAAAATCAGAACTCAGAAGCAAAACTAACTGCAGAAGAAAGTCAAGAAGGACTTCTAAAGGCACATCAGCAGCAAAAGACTAAGGAAACAAAAATCCAGTGCTCAGCAGAGCAAGATGCAATTGACACGGAAAAAGCCATGGTACTGAGTACATTCTTTGCCTTGGTCTTTACTGCTAAGTTCTGATCTCGGATACTTCACGTCCTTCATCCTAGTGGCATAGTATGGGGGTGTCCTGGTTTCAGTTAGGACAGAGTTAATTTCCCTCCTAGGAGCTGGTAGGGTGCTATGTCTTGGATTAGGACGAGAAGAGTGCTGGTAACACGCTGATGTTTTAATTGTTGCAGGGCAGTGCTTACACCAAGCCAAGGACTTTCCAGCTCCTCGCTCTGTCCTGCCAGCGGGCAGGCTGGGGGTGCAGCAGGAGCTGGGAGGGGACAGCATTAGCTACAGCAGGAGAATACCAAGTTAAGGACCACTTAAGAAAGCCTGAAATACTAAAGTCCATCGGAGCAGGTCTTCATGACTGGAAAAAGACAAACAACATGCCAACCTTCAAGAAGAAGGATTCAGGAACCCATGTGCCAGTCAGCCTAAGCTCAGTTAACAAGAAATATTATGTAGAAAATCTTTCCAGAAGCTACTTCCAGGTAAGCAACAATCACGAAAGTGGTTTGGGAGCTGTCAGCGCAGATCTGCCAAGGACAAGCCATCCCTGAACAACACAACTGCCTTCCACAGGACAGCCAGCTCCACGATCAGGGGGAGAACAGAAGATGTATTTACACTGACTTTTCCACAGCTTTTGACAAAACTGCCCATTAGTATCCTTACAGCCAAGTTGGTAACATACAAATATGTAAGTGCCAGACATAAAAGGCTGACTGGCTGCCAGTTGGATTTCCTCAACGGTGGTTACTACTCATGTTTCTTAAGGGTCAACACTAGGGCCAATACAATTTAACGCTGCCATCAACAACCTGTATGATGTGAAGGAATACACCCTTTGAAAACTTGTGGGTCATGTCAAACTGGACAGAGCAAACAAAGGGACATCAGTTGGACAGAGGAACTGGTTGACATGAATCTGAACTGGGTTCACTTGGCAAGGGTTTGGTAGCAAGGGGGCTGCAGGGGCAGCCTCTGTAAGCATAGCCCAGCATAGTCGCACATCAGATCATAGCCAGCTCCAGCTGGCTCCAAAAGGGACCCGCTGCTGGCCAGAGCCAAGCCAGGGAGCAACACTGGGTAGGCCTCTGGGAGAGCAGAGTTAGGGAAGGGAAAAAACACCATGCAACAGCAGCTGGGGGAGAGGGGTGAGAACTTGTGAGGGAACCAGCCCTGCAGCCCCCAGGTGAGTACAGCAGGAGGGCAGGAGGTGCTCCAGGCAGGCAGCAGCAGCTCCCCTGCGGGCTGTGCAGGGAGAGGCCCCTGGTGGAGCAGGCTGTCCCCCTGCAGCCCATGGGTCCCACATGGAGCAGATCTCCACGCTGCAGCCCCCCATGGGTGGAGGAGCCCCCGTGGAGCAGGTGGATGTGGCCTGGAGGAGGCTGCGGCCCATGGAGAGCCCCTGCAGGAGCAGGCCCCGGGCCAGACCATGGAGAGGAGCCCCCGCAGGAGCAGGGGGTCTGGGGGGAGCTGCTGCCCACCCGTGGGGGACCCGTGCTGGAGCAGTTTGCTCCTGGGGGATGGATGGACCCCGTGGGATGGAGCCGTGTGGGAGCAGTGCTTGAAAAGCTGCTGCCTGTGGGCAGCCCGTGTGGGATCAGCTGGGGAAGGACGGCATCCCGTGGGAGGGACCCCATGGGGAGCAGGGGCAGGGAGGGACCGGCAGAGACCAAGCCTCAGGGACTGACTGCAGCCCTAAGGAGGGCACAGGCGGGGTTGATGGGGGGAAGGTGTCTTTATTTTACTTTTCTTACCACTCTAGTCTGGTAGTGGTAAGCAATAAATTACATTAATCTCCCTGTGTTGAGTCTGTTTTGCCTGTGACAGTAATTGGTGAGTGATCTCCCCGTCTTTATCTCAACCCTTGAGCCCTTTCCATTGTATTTTCTCCCCTTTTTCATTTAAAGAGGGGGAGTGAGAGCACTACTGGGGAAGTCAGCTGCCCAGCAGGGTAAAACCACCACAGAACCTCATGAAGCAAAGGCATGCAAAGTCCTGAATGTGTAACCAAATAAAATCGTGTAACAGCAGAGGCTGGAGACAATGCAGCAGCTGGGCAGATATGCAGAAATGGACCTGAAGGTCCCGGTGGACAGGTGAACAGGCATCAGCAACATGCCCTTGCAACAACAGCAGGCTGTATTACCACAAACCCAGCCTAGCTCAGGGAAAGTGATTATTTGCCTTGAGTCAGCAATTGTCACACTGCACCTGAAGCATTACACCCAGTTTTAACTCCCTAGCCTAGAAGGATTATCACCATACAGAAGTTAGGGGCCAGCACACAGGAGATACAAAGAGCAGCTGAGGAAACTTTCTTTGCTTTTGCTTAAGAGGTTATGGTTAGATACTCCTGCTGTCTTCAAATACCTAAAGGGGTGTTATGGCAAAGATGGACATAGATTCTTCTCAGAAGTGCAAAAGGATAAGGAAAGGCAGCCACAAACTACAACATGGAAGCACTAGTTAGATACTACGAAAGCAAAAACAAACAAACAAAACAAAAACAACACACACACAATGAGTTAGTCAAAGACTGAAGCAGGTTGCCCAGAAAGATTGCAGGAATTCTATCCTTGAAGATACTTAGAACTCAACTGGACACGACCGTGAGCAAATTGAACCAGCTTTGAAACTGTCTTTTACTTCAGGCAGAGATTTGGGCCAGGTATCTGCGAAGCACGTTGCAAAACAAAATTACGTATGCCTATGAAATGAGTGAAAAAGCAGCTATTTTGTCATTATTAAGGAATGAAAAATGAACATTTTATAAAAGACAGGCAATTGTACTGCTGTTGAAGTTATGAATAACCCATTTTTACAACAGCTCTGAACTCTGTTCTCCTTAAAATCTTCTCATGTAGATGATAGCCTTTCCTGCAAATTTGAGAAAGTAACAGACTGGTTCACTAACTACTGCAAAAGAAGAGGGAAAATTCTTGGTTTTAGGAAGTGTTTATGTAGTTGTTGGAAGAATAACAACAGGAATTGTTTGTTGGGAAACACAGGTATAAGGTTCTACCTTCCATTTGCCAACAAAAGAAGACAGGGCCTTGCAAAGGCATTGTAATCCGGGTTCCAGTTAAAAATCTTATACAAGCATTACTGTATTTAGAAAAACATTTTCATGTACATTACACTGTTGGAGGATAAAGGAAAAGAAGATAAAGAATACTGAGCGAAACAGTTCCCATTACCAAGAAGAAAGTCCCTGGATTTTCCCTAGAATTCAACGCTATTTTACACCACATTATGGTTTTTAATCCAATTACTTTCTTGACAGAAAAAGATTTCAAGGGTGATTTATTCCTATCAGTGATAATTATGCTAATAAACGATGTTTTGCAAAGAAAAGCCAATATTATATTAAGATTTATAACTTTCTATCAGTTTTTCTCTTCACAGCTTCTCTTAGCTTGGCACCATAGTAAAGAATTTAGATTTTATGTGAACTTTATTAGAGGATAACAGCATCACATCTTCATCAAAGTATGTATGCCATGTCACTAGGCTAGCTTCAAGAAGCAGTGCTTAAAGCACAGCTACTGCTGCCATTGCAGATCTCAAAGCTCAGAGAAAATTGAATTTGGGTAGTTAAACTACTCCCCTTAAGAGACATCCTACAGAGCTGGAAAGCCATTTCATCAAGAAGAGCTATATAAGTCAAAGTTAACATGGATATGAACATTTAGTTTCAAGATGCTTTCAATGCAGGACATCCTTTGTGACCATTCAAGACAGTCCTAAGAGAACACAAGTAAAAGAAAGTCAGCCCGACATGTTACTTCAACCCTGCGTGCCCCACACAGCAGGGAAGCCCCCAGATGAGTAAGAGGGAGCTCTGGACCCAAGCTGAATGTCATAGCTTCAATAAATATAGTGAAATTTTCAAATACAAGTAGATTTTTTTTCTTTATAAAATATTATGCATAAGAAAAAGGAGGTGCAAGTAATCATCCCAGGTTATGACTTTCTGAAAAATGGATCAATTTCACCACAGGTTATGAGAGTTTTGAGGTAATTGAATTAATGCTCATCCTGTTACACAGAATTCTTTACTGGCATTCTTAGGAATATCGTCGCTGTTATGTGTCTCCGAAGAAAAATAGGTCAATAAGAGTGTTAATACAAATAATAAAGGAAATTAAGTTTATTTAAAAGAATAAATAATGAAATCTCATAAAATTTATTCAGAGAGACAAAAATCAAGCTCTTTAACCTTTGTGGAAGGGGATGGCGGACATTTAAAAAAGGAAAGCCTGTTCTGGTCTCTTACACTTGTACTCTAATAATCTTAATAATGCAAAACCACAAAGAACAGGTGAAGAACATGGCTCTCTTAAATGATATACTTATGATAAGGAAGACAGGTAACACAGAAAAAGGCAGAAAAGTTTTTACCTTGTTTCCATTGTTGAACTGCTACTTCTGATCAAAATGTTTCTTTATCACACTAACTAGAACCTATTTAAGTTCTGCAGCTCCCTTGCACATTAGATTTACTGTCACTTCACTGCCATTAAGAGAGAAATGCCCTTAACAGATTTCACCTACTAACAACAACAGTACATTACTGAACTGTGCAAAAAAAAAAAGAGCCCCAAAACCACCCTCCCCCACAGAAAAAAAGTTAGTATTGCCATTGATGCTGAGGAAAATCTTGAAGCTATGTGGTGACAGCAAGACAATGAAGGCTTATTTTCTTGTATAAAATATAAAATTAGGAGAAAAATAGTCTATTGAAACAATTCTTAACATTCTAAACAAAGCTGTGTATTTTAATAGGCATTACAGACTGTCTTATCATAACTCACCTTTCCATATCAGTCTTTCTTGGTAATCTGTATTTAAAAAAAAAAGGAAAAAAAAACATATTACATATTGTTCCATTCCATGTCATACCACTATAAGAAATCACTAGTAACCTTCAACTAAGTGCATGAAGAACTTACACATACCTACAAAGAGCATAAGAGCATTTCAAAGTTTCTACAGTTGCAAATGTTTCCTAAATACAAGGAAATTGCACGTTTGACATCTCTAGAAAATGGTCTAGTTTAGGCAGTAGGGGGGTGGGGAGCAGGGAGAATCAGGTGTGTGCTGATACCTGCTGGGACCCTGTACCGGTTAAGCTGGAACTGACCAAATGAATCTAAAAGCTTGAAGAACATTAAAATCCAAAGGCTTCTGCTAAACAGAGCCACACGTACAGTACCACTACCTGCGCTTCGCAATTTATGATTCTCAGTAAGCATCCGTGACAAGCATTAATTAATTCATAGTAGCGATCCTAAATCATGTACAGCAGGTGTTAAATTTGGCTGTTTACTGACTCGCCTGAAGTGAGTTTCTCTTTCAGCAGTCTAGACGGGAAGAAGTGCCCATACTGCGGAGCTTTCTCAGCTACCTGTATGCCAGATACTGCTGCAGAGAGAAGACTGTAGCCCTGTAAATCACAGTGTTCTAGAGGTGTTACAGGCACCTCGTTTCACGTAGTTTTCATTCCAGGACTAGGCTGATGCTGGTAAAGGAGCAAGAACTCATTTTGTTGGAAGGAAGAATACTTCCCAGACAAGCTTTTTATTAGCCAAATCCACACTTTACAGGGAAATGCAGCAGAAAACTCTAGCTCATTCCACTTTTGGAGGAGACATCACATAGCTTATAAACTACCTGGCGAATCAAAGTGCTAAAAGCAGTCTCCATGTGTTTCTCAAGCTAATTTACTTTGTACCTTAATTACACTCAAGTCAAAAGAACCAGTTCCACACCAAACAAGCATAGAAGACATCAGAGGCACACGCTCCTACAAGAACGTGCACAGAATCAATTGCTGCCTGCAGATACCATAAGCATACAGGAAAGATACTGAGTAAATTCTGGAAGCTTTCCGTAGCAAACTAAGAGTCCTTGTCCTTTCTAGAGTTTGAACAGTCTTAACCCCAAGCTTGCACGCTTGCCAGGTATTGTGTTGTATAAGGGCTATATGCGTTTGTCCCTATTTTGCTGTGTGTGTCGCATCTTAAAACACACACAAAACCTCACAGGAATCTCTAAAATTAAGCAGGCTAAAAGAGAAAGAGGCTCGCTCGCTGTCTGAACGCTTTCAGGAAAGTTTCCCTTGGCCCAAAAACATTCCTTTGTTTTGCCACTTCAAACACAACAATATTAGCACAACAGACTGCGAAGCAAACGTAAATATTTTCTTTTCCTCCCAAACACCCAAGCAGTGTTTTAAAGAGTGCCTGAGCAACTCCCAGAGCTGCAGCACCTGAAAATGGATTAATTAACGCCTTAGCTGCGTGCATTTCGCGCAGTTTGACATCAGCAGCAACACCACAGCTGTGCTTTTTGGCTGTCCCGGCGCCGTCCCGGTGCAAGGCAGCGCTCCGCGAACCGGGCACCGCCGGGGGTGGCCGAGGAGCCCCGGAGCCCCCCGGAGCCCCCCGGGGCCGGGCCACAACGCGTCGGGGAGGGAGGGGGGGATCACTCACAGGTCTGCCAGCACGGTGAGCTCGGCGTAGGTGCGGTGCAGCAGGAAGTCGATGAGGGTGCTGAGCCGGTAGCCGGGGCTGGCGGCGGCTGTCACGGCGCCGGGGGCCGGCGGGGCCGGTGCTGAGGCGGGGCCCCCGCCGGCCGGCACCAGCTGGTTGCTCTCCAGCTGCACCGGCGCCATGGCGGCGGCGGCAGCAGCAGCGCCTCAAGGCCGGGCAGGAGCGATCTCGGCAGCCCGGGGAGCGAGGAACCGGGAGGAACCGGGGGGCGGCGGAGCCGGGATGGGGGGAGCGGAGCGGGGCGGGCGGCGCTCAGGGCCCGCCGGGCGCAGGGGCCGCCGCCATCTTGGCGGCACGGAACCGGAAGCGAGGGGCCGGGGCGGACCGGAAGGAGAACCGCGGCGGCACGGCCAGCGGCGGCGACGGCGCTCCGGGGGCGACTCCGCAAGGGGGCGTGGCTTTAATTGAAGGGGCGTGGCCTCGTGGAAGGGGGCGTGGCCTCGCGGAGGGGTGTTGATCTCGCAGAAGGGGCGGGGCCTCAGGGAGGGGGTGGGGCCTGCGGGGGGAGGGTGCTTGCGGCCGTTGGCGGTGGCCGTTGCGGGGAGCTCGCGCCGAGCCGTTGGGGCGGGGCTGCCTGAGGGGGAAATGGCGCCGCGCAGAGCCCCCGGGGGGAGGCTGTGTGGGGAGAGGGGCAGCCGGGCTGCTGCGAGTGTCCGTGCGCAGCGCGGGGAGCCTTTCTGAGGCGCCTCGGGGTGTTTTTGGCTTCCCCAGCAACTGTTTTTTTTTTTTTTGTATAAAGAAATATATAAAGAATATATAAAGTATAAAGAAATGATGTGGGGGTGAGGAGGGGAGTGGTGTAAATCCCGGGGGGGTTCGTTAACGGCTCGCTCGAGTGTTAAACCGTAAATTCTTGCCGGGTGACTACAAAGAGTTCCCCAAAGTAGACGTAATATAGGCAATAAATAACCCAAACCTGCAACAGGTAGCAAAATGCTACCACTTCTCCAAGTTTTTTAAAAGAAATTCTACTTGTTTTTTAAAATGCAGACTTTTAAAACATCTCTTCTTGCTTATCTCTTTCCAAGAGAACACTAAGCAATAAAAAACAGTTTTTTTTTTGTTTTTTTGTTTTTTTTTTCCAACGTGAGAAATGTGTAATCAACAGTTAAATAAACATGCATCTGTGCCAGGAGCGAGGAGAGTCAGTTGTGCTCCTGCAGGGAGTGCTCACCGCGCCAGGTTGCGAGCCTGTTGCCGGCTGACGAGGAGCAGCTTCGCCTCTCTGCTGTAACCACTGTGGAATCACAGAATCGTTAATGTTGGAAGAGACCTCCAGGATCACCTGGTCCAACCACCCCCTACCACCAATGTCACCCACTAAACCCTGTCCCCAAGCACCACGTCCAATCTCTCCTTGAACACCCCTCAGGGACAGTGACTCCACCACCTCCTTGGGCAACCCGTCCCAGTGCCTGACTGCTCTTTCTGAGCAGAAATGTCTCCTCATTTCCAACCTGAACCTCCCTGGCACAACTTAAGGCCATTCCCTCTAGTCCTATCACTAGTTACCTGTGAGAAGAGGCTGACCCCTAGCTCCCCACACCTTCCTTTCAGGTAGCTGTAGAGAGCAGTAAGGTCTCCCCTGAGCCTCCTCCAGACTAATCAACCCCAGTTCCCTCAGCCACTCATCGAGGCAGTACGTTGAGCAAAGCAGTCTGGCTCTCCATCCTGTGCATCCACCTGGAGCAGAGTGTGGGTTAGAAAGGGGCTGGTTTGCTACAATGGTGAGCTGTGCCAGCCCCATTACTTGGTGCTGTGCTCTGCAAAAAATAATTCTGTAGACTGCTTTGGTGGAAGTGAGACAGATGTACAATCCTTAGACTGGCAGGTGGGCGCTGCTGGTTGTTTGGGAATTTTTTATTCCTAAAACCGTTAAAATATATTCAGAGCTATGTTTTACTCCTGCTTTACCCCCCAGTACAGGTAAAAGAAATGCCTGCTTTGTGCTGCTAAAATTACAAAGGATGGAATGATGAATACTATCGGGATTATATTGTGAACCAAACAAGTGTGTTTTGCTTGGTGTGTATTGAAAGTTCTTGCAAAGATGTGTTTTCCCAAGTGTATGAAAAGTATTTTTCCCCTCTCTGTGCATGAATAAATGCCATGTACCCATTTTATGGCCAACTAGTTGCATTACTGAAGAAAATGCCAACTTCAACATGCACTGGAATGTGATTAGACTGTATATTATAAGGCCTATAACTTAGAAATACAGGCTGTTTTTTAAATTGTTCTTTCTCCTTCTTCCCATCTCTTCTCTTACAATTTAGTCCAGAATAAAATTCCCATTGATTTTAGTGGTGCAGGCTGAGACTTTTTGATGAGGCAGGTGGAAACTCGTGATGGGGTCTGACTTTGCCCCTGTGAGAGCTGTTCCTATAGCCCTGGTGAATTCTCCAGCTTTGCTGGAGAGAGGCTGAAGGAGGCTGCCTTTTTCCATTTACCTTGGAGAGGAGAAGGTTCAGCAGAGCTGCTGCAGGGATCACGCTGAGCTCTCCTCTCACGTGGCTGCCGAGGAGAGAAGCCCTTGATACTGTTTTGAAGGAATTGAAGCTCAAGGCTTATGCTTGTGGGCAGACAACAATGGTGCTGTTGGGAGACTCTGCAAGATTTGTTGTTTTGACAGTGAGCTGGAGATGAATATTAGGAGCTCAAAAATCGAGTGACTGGCCTACATAGTACTCATGAGAAAAGAAACATACGTACATGTATATGTGGTTTTGCTTTTTGTTGCCTCTCTGAGGTTGGCAGTGCTCACACCCTTTCTGCAACCACTTCTAAGAAGAATGAGCATTGTATCTAAACTTAAAAACCCTGCCTTAAAGAATGTGGAAATAGGTTTCACAACTCTTTTGGGGTGGCAAAGGCAGAACTATAGGAGGGAGAAAGCAGGGGCTGTTGGGGTTACTGTAAAGGTACCAGGATTTTTGGGGCAGAGGAAACTCCACACCATGTTGTGATAAAGACCTGATGAATTGCACAGCTGTTAGGGAGATTGTAGATAACCTCTGTATAATCTACCGTTCTCCCTAAGGTTGATGAATGGAGTTTGGATTTAATCGAGTTCTAAAAAAGGACAACAAAGCTCCTGCAATCTCACAGATACTCAATTTCTTAACATTTAATTGCACGAATGGAAAACGGTATATCTGGTTGTGGACTGCAGCTGTGGGCTGCAGATCAGGCCTGCAGTCATATCTGCAGGTACATAGCAAAGTGTCTTATATATTTCAAGACAGATAGCATTCTCTAGATGCAGTTCTCCAAATAAAAAAATGGACTCCCGATACAATATTTAAGCAGAATAGTCAAGCAGAAGCAATGAAAAGGGACGAAAATTAATCCAAATTGCATTCTTTGGTACAGTAATATGTATCTTGGGAGACTGATTGGGAATTAAAGAATTTTGCAGTTAGCAAGTGTAAGAGGATAACAAGGCATAAAATATAATCTGATTTCATTTGACAGGTGTAGTTTATTTTTCTGTTTATAGTTAATCAACTGCAGTTGGTCTGTTTCTATAGTGCCTTGTTACTGTGATCATGAGAGCTTACTAAAACTTCTGAATCTGCCATTGAATAATTTAAAAGCAGTGAAATTTTAACAGTCCAGTATTGCTGTTGTGCTCTCCTGTTGCTTTTTTTGCTAAGAGAGAGACAGTGCCAATTTGTGGGGAGGAGAAGGATGACTGTGTTCACGTGCTCATGTGCCTTTCTTTGTTAGGTGTGGTTTTCCTCCTGCTGTCACCAGCGTAGCTGGCTTGCCTACAGCCCTTGCCTAGATGCAGCGGAGCCCTGCTGGTTTACGGCCCGACTAAAACGTGCTCAGCCAGATGCCAGCCCGGCCAGCTGCTGCTGTGTACATCGTGTCCTCCGCTGTGTGGTAGATGTCTGTTGCTAGCAGCGTGGTAGTTTACCCTGTTGTAATGACTGTACTGCAGTTGTAACTGCTTAGTCTGGCTTAAAGGAGGTTTGTGCTCAAAGGAGGATGGAGCATTCCTGCTGCCAGGAGTACACCAAGGAATCGGAACACCATGTTCTCCTGCCAACAGTATTATTAATATTCCTTGTGCCTCCAGGCAAACCATTTCCTCTCTCTGTGCCTTGACTTCCCTTCCCTTTACTTCACTTGTGAAATAGCTACAGTAATAATTGCAATTAATATTTACTCAAGCGTGCAGGTAAATATTTTAAATTGGCTCCTCATTGTTACCATAATGGTAAGCCTGACCTCAGATATGGATTTGCTGGTCAACTAAAACCCGTTGCTATTCAGTCACTGTTAGTATCCACAGTCATGGAGCTAACTGTGACAGAGCCAAAAGGAAGGATGGCAGATAGCCTTTGGTTTCCAGAAGAGTTAGACATTTAGTATTCTTTGGAGCTGTGGGATAAATGTGCAGTGGGAGGTATGCAAACCATATTGCACTCAATGGTTGTGAGACAGCCTCCCAGCCATTCTGTGCTTCTATGCTTTGGAGTTTGGACGTTCTGTTTGTCTGTCAAACTTTTTTAATCAGAGAACTGTCTAATCACATGGATGATAATCACACAGTGCTCCTGGACTTGACATTTAAGCATTCTTTTAATAGTAAAAAAAAAAAAAAAAAAAAAAAAAAGCACATGAATATTATATAGTGCAAAGATTTTTTGTTAATCACTCGCTTTATAAAATGTTGTGACATTTCACAATATTATAACCAAATGCCTATACGAATTATGAGTAATAAACGTTTTGTATCTTCCATCCTTTTCAGAAGACATCAGAGAATCGGATATATTGTGGGTGAGTTTACATCTGTAGTGCTGCGTATCATGAACTTAAAATGCTTCAGCCTTGCATTCAATAAAAGCTGAGGTACGTATTTAAATTCTAATGAGATAACGTGCATCATTATACATTAAACACATAACCACTACCCAAAAATATTTAGCCTTTTCCATTTTAGCACTTGCATGAATGTAAGTTTTTTTCTGTTTTGATGGAAGGCCAGTTGAAAAATATTGATAACCTTGTAATCACAAAATAAGGAAGAACAAACAAATTATTTTTATGGCTTATGTTTTTATCATCAGTGATTGCGTTATTCTTTGACAGTTCAGTGCTTCATGACAAATCACTGGTTTGTGACTGTACGAGGCTATTGTACCTACAGCAGATCACACTTTGCAAAAGTGTATTTGTGTGTGTTACAGGAAGGGGGTTCATAGCTGGTTACTGCACAAGTGCTCTGTTTTTTTCCTTTATTGAAAGGGTTACAGAGGGAAGCAAATTTTGAAAAAAAAAAAAAAGTTTTAAAATAATAAGTTATTTCTCTTTTTTTTTTTGATCTGCTTTGTTCGTATGATTAAGTTTGTCAACTATTTATGGAATGGAAGAAAATACATAGTAGCAGCTTGAAAGTTCTCTGGCAGTCATTCACGCTTTGTAAAACAGTGTGCCACTGTGAGATAGAGCATCTCTTGTACAGTGTACAGTAAAGTACCCTACAGTTCTAATTATATGTTGTGAACAACTTAAGAAAAGAAACATTCTCCAAGTCATAAAATAGAATCTTTGATTTTATTTGAATTTACAAAAGTTCCCTTTCTTATAATAACACAAAAATTGATTATTTTTTAAATGCTGAACATAGCCTTATCGGTCTGAGCTGCTTTTTTGGCTTCTTTACTGACAACGTTGATGTACGCTGTAAATCTTATATTGGTTTGGCTCTGTCAGACTGGAACTAAAGCTAGCTCAAGGTCTTGTTATCCTCAAAAGAGTGTATTTTCATTATTATTATAATTCAGTTAATTACAACTCAATTTACTATTTCAACCGTACAAGCTGCATTTTTCTGTGGGTAAAAATGCTTTGTCCACAAGTAATTCTGAAATGGGAGCAAAACAGTAACATCCTTTCTGGACCCCTCATCTTTGAAAAGCTAACAAAGGAGAAAGGACCCCTGATCTAACTCGTGGCAGTGAAACGATGAATTGCACTGTTCAGTCATTGCCTCGAAAAAGTTGACAATATCATCCATAATCTGTGATTCTTCCTTGTCTAACACTTCCTGAGTGTTACTCACAGAGCTTGAAAAAATAAACATACGAAGTAAAAATGCAAAGTGAACACTGACTGCAACATGAAAGTACTTTTGGCAGAAAGAATTTATGTGCAGAAACACCTAAAGAGATGGAAAGACTATTGGGAAGTAGATCTGATTAGTCATACCCAGTGGGAGAAGGACTGCAGCTGTGAGGTATTCTGTCCTAAACTTAGAAATAGACAGCTCGATTGTATTTAACTGCTGCTGGCTAACACATTCAGACAGTGCAAACTCTTGCACTCTTCTAAGACAAGGGTGGGTATCAGAACGTACTTAATTGCAAATGCTTTGTAGATCTGCAGCTGTGGTCAGATAGCGTTTAAATGCTGATCCTCACACTCACTCAAAAGTAAGGACATACTTAGAGAATTATTCCTGAGTTGCCATCCTCCACACTGACTTTGGAGGCGAAAGGAATTGTCTGAATTTTTAGGCTAAGATACTATCCAAAAAGTTCTTGCACAGCTTCTAGAATGGACTTTTTTTTCTTTCCTTTATTTATTTATTTATTTTTTTTTTCCTGAAAGGATAAATTAGCACTTTTATAGAAGTTAGGAGAAACTTACCTGAACTCCACCTCTGTCAAAAAAACTCCAAGATGTCAGCTTTGACAGAAGGGCTGCAAGAATGGGTTTGACCCCAGAGACTGAAGAGCTGATTACATGTTTAGCTGTGAGACTGCAGACCTGGGGGACTGTGAGTGAATTCCAGGTGCTCTTCAATGTGGGGACTGTTAAAATTGAAAGAAAAGCACAGTGAAAAGGCAGAATGTTACATCTGTAGCAGTGCAGGTATACTGGTCCTGTGGAGGATTGCAGTATATTTTGCTTATGGACAAGAGGAACAGGTTGCTCTTGGTAGTCGTTGGAGCACGTAGGAGTCAGTGCCAGTTTTGGAGGCTAATGGAGGTTGAGGGTGGAATCACCTCTGTGAATGGATCCCAGTTCTCCAGGAAGCACAAACTTCTTATACCAAACTAATTATTGCCTACTATGCCAGAGGGATATGTGGCATGTTACGTGGGATTGGGCAGCACATAGCCTAGTAGTTGTTTATGTGGGGCACAGACCACGTGTTGAGGTTTGCATATATCCCACCACACATGCACCTTACAATTTACCTAAGAAGACAAAGGTTCCTGGCCTTGCTGATTGAAAAGATAACCAACAGCCAGTGGCATGTTGTAGTACTGTCCAAGCTTACAAAATGTTAAAAATTGTTACCTTTTCGCATAGCTGAAGAATGCAGAAGATATGGTACAATCTCGCTATATCCCAGCATTTCATTTTAAGCTGAGGTTTAGCCAGGAAGGCTGTAGCCCTTTCTGTCCTTTGTTTGTGTTTTAGAAAATGACCTGAACCTGCAAATGGGTACTTCTTGTGAAAATGCTTTCTCAACAGAAAATACAGCACTGTACGATGGCGCTGTACCACACAAGGAATAGATTATGGGGGGGAATGACTGAGCTGCACCTCCGTACGTCACTCATTAAAATTGTTTCCTTCGGGCTTGAGAGCATGACTGGAAAGAAGAGCAATAGCAAAGCTATCTCTCTCCCTCTAGTGCCTACAAAGCCAGACTTTTCAGTGTGACAGCTCAAAGTAAGACTGAAAGAGATGGAAAAAAATGGTGTTTTTCTGCAGTGTATTTAGGACAAGCAAAAGAACATTCACAGCTAATTTTAAGCAGCCTTCAGAATGCAGTGTAACACCTTATTAACTCACTTGTACTTAATCCATTGCATTCTGGTATTTTTAGAAGCCATCATGCAATTCAGCAGTACTTTCAGACCACATCTTCTTTGTAGTGGCTGACACCGCTCTGTTTCTCATTTTAATATAGAATTAGCTTTGACAATAAGCGTAGCTCACACACAAAGTTATACTGATTTCACTAAATTAATTTAGAAACGACATTGAAAATGCCCACTTTTCCTTCCCTTCCCTTCCCCCTACCATGGTATTTTTAAGTTGGCTGAATGCCTTTTGTTGCAAAGTAGGATGAACTGGTAAAGGCCTACCTTCCACACTTGCCCATGTCTAATCGTTTGCAAAGCAAGGAGAGTTTTGTCTACTTGAACCTCTTGCAATCTGGAAGTGTAGGAGGTTGAAGTCACCTTCACAGATTTAGGGCTCTTTGCCAGAGGGTTAGCTCCCTTGACCAGATTTGTAGTGCAAGTACCCCTGCAAGTACCTGATCACAGCAATTTGAATGGATGCCCTTTGAGTCTTTTGAAGGTAGTGCTTCTTCATTTACTACCATCTATCTTTTTTTTTTTTTTTTGATCATATGGAAATTTGGTACATAGTTGTATCAAGTGTAAACAGTCCTATTTTGTCTGTGCATAGTTTTATCTTGATCCACTATCTCCCAGCCAGGAGACGTACGTTAGCTTTGGGCTGCCTCTAATGGGCTGAAAAGGAAAACAACGTCCTCTAAGCTATGGTTTCTCATTGTTACGTATTATCTAATCGTAGTTCTCTGAAACAGGCCTTTGGAAACATGTTCTCTGCACCAGTACATGAACTGCACTTATCAGACAGTTTGTGTTAAGTCCTCTCAGGAGCAGAGAGAAACCTGCAGGAGTCTTTTTGATGACTTTTTTTTTTTTTTTTTTTCCTTCTGAATCTATAATGCATTTGCTTATAGACGTACAAAAAAAAAATCCTCTCTCTAATGTCTCCTAGAGCAATAGTCAGAGGTACAGTATGTAAAATACCACTATATCAAGATGTAAGAATTTAGAAAAAGGTACAGTAATGCCCCACTGATTTTTTTTTTTTTCTATAGGAAAACAAGAAATGCAAAACAAAAAACAATTCCTCTTCCTTTGGCTTGGTAGAATGTAGATAAAGAGAGAACTAACATTTCTAGGGATGGTTTTGTGCACATAGGAAAGCTGATGGGAAATCAGTGAACATAGGTACTTAAAACATGGTTATTCCACACTTTTCCTTGCATGGATCCCTTCATTCCACAGGAAGAGTGTCCTCTTCCAGGTCAGCTTATCTGTTTCCAAAGGGTGAAAGAAAAGAGACCACATGATGATCTAATGCAGAGTATCTGCTGCAGAATAGCTGATCAGACCCATTTCTCTATGCAAAGAAGTTCTAGTTTAACTGCAGTTAGTGCAATCAGAAAGAAGCGACAGATCTCTGTGCATGAGGCATGTATCAGTCTAAAATGTGACAAGAGCACAAAACTTCCCCCACAAGTGTTATCTCAGCCCTTGCCTGGAGTTGTCCCTTCATTTTACCCTAAAGTTTGTCTGTTAAAGAGGTTCACAATTTATAGTTGTATTACATTGCTAATTTCTTCATAATATTTCATGATATGAGGAATTCATACCTATGCCATGAGTGTGCTGGTAATTGCATACTCAGCTCTTGGAAAGAGGGGCAAAAGGACAAGTGAATGAGTATGCAAATGCTTATCAATTGTAAGTATTTTACATGGCTACTTGAGTATGGGAGAACTTAGATTCTTCACATGCTCTGGACTGTATCTAATTTTGATGGCCAAATGAGCTGATGTGAATACTGCTACTGTACAGCCACACAGATACAGGTAGTGGAAGCGTGTGTGTACACAGTACGTAGCAGCAGGAAGTGCTGAGCTTGACTGGGGCCATTATTCTCTCCTATAATAACGGCCATAAATCACAATTTCAGAAAGTGCAGGGGAAGTAGCAAAGAGCAATGTAGATGGGGGCTGTCGTGTCCCCTCTCCCTCCGTGAGGAAGGAAAGCCTGTCTTCTATCCCAGAACAATTTAATTCAATAGTCTGTTTGGTCCCTCCCTTCAGGGCACCATTTCATTTTCAAACACAGAGCCGGAAGCAACTGACTTCCCAACGGAGAGCATCCTCCACTTGGTCTTTCTTCCGTCTGACTCCAGTCTCATTGTGTCAGAGGCTTTTAAAATGCGGCTGAAGACATGTGATCCATAACTTGTCAAGGCTGATGGGAATGAGAGCTAACTAGGATACTAATTGGGCCACTGAAGAACTCTGGTCCAAGGAGTCTTACAGAAAGGTGCTTTGTATTGAACCTATTGTTAGGGCAAGCTCTTACCTCTTCAATATCTGCAGTTCAGACTGTGTGTCTGCATGCATTCTGAGAGTAAACCGTTACCATGAAAATAGGAAATATATTGTATAAAATATTATAAATAATAAATAAATATTCAGAAATAAAAAAATATTTCTGCTTAACCCATGAAGACAGGCATACATCCTCTGGATGTGTGCATTCCACGTGTGCTCCCATCAGAGCTTGAGCATGAGGGGCTGTGGCAGAGCACATAATTTCTCTCTGTCATATGAGAAGCAGAAATGACAAAAGCATTTCCAGTACGTTGCTAGGAGAATGCTGTGAGATGACACATGTACATTCAGAAATTACTCTTCTGAACAGAGAGAGTTTAGTTTCTGGGATTGCTGGTTCTGTGTTTGTGTCTGTTGATAAAGGAAGGAAGATGTTCTCGTGTTAGGGAAAGGAGGAGGATGGATTCAGCAGGTGAAGGGAGTAGGGAGAAGTCCTCTTTGTTTTGAAAGAATAATGGTCAGTGTGCTCAATACCCAAAAGGTCTTGCTTTTTCTTTGTGTAATCTGTATTTCACAGAATTACAGAGTATACGATTATCTCTTTTGAACTTCTATACTAACCCTATTACTGAGCCTCACACATTCAAATACCTTGTCTTTGACATGATGTGTCTCGAAGAAAGTGTACTGTCTTGGTCTGAAGATACCAAAAGATTCAACAGCCAAAATTTTACCTACAGTTTTATTTCAGAGAGGAATCGCTTTCACATTTTGAGTACCGTGCTGCTGTTAGCTCCACTTTTGCAGTCCTCCAGAACAGGGTAGGTCATAGTTGATAATGCTTTTCAGTGCTTCACATATTTGGCCTAACATCCCTACAGGCAGATTATCCTAGAGGTCTAGACGTGCTGTGCTCGAAGGGGGATTCTGTAACACTCTCATGCTCCAACATCTAGGAGAACATGACAGAAGTATAGAAGGGAAAGAAAGGGAAAAAAAATCATTACTGCATATCCAGAACAGTGAGAAACAGTTCCTCTGTTTCTAGGCATCTAGATTATATTCCCATTAGTGGAGACAAACTGAGCTATTCAGACCGCTTTTTACTGCGAAAAGGGTCAGTCCTCTTTGCTCTTCACACTCCCTCCTACGTGATCCTGACTTACCCTTGGGCTGATGTGCATATTCACTGAGCTGATTCCTCTTATTAACCCAGCAGAAGACTGTCCCCTTTTTAATTCTCTGGATTTATTTTCAGCCAGTTCAGTGAAGGGTTAGGTGAGTGTAAAACATGCTGCAAGGAAGCATCAGTGAGGAACATAGGGGTGCAATTAGGAGAAGGAAGAGGGAAAAAGACAGGAAAAAGCAAGATGAAAGAACAGGGTTGCTTCTTTCTATGACAAAAAGCCTTATTTACTTATTAAGATCAGCCAAATTTACTTTATTTGCATTGTTAGGAAGGTAATTTGATAGAAGCATAGAATGGTTTGGGTTGGAAGGGACCTTAAAGACCACCTGGTTGCAACCCCCCTGCCATGGGCAGGGACACCTCCCACCAGCCCAGGCTGCCCAAAGCCCCATCCAGCCTGGCCTTGAGCACCTCCAGGGATGGGGCACCCACAGCTTCTCTGGGCAGCCTGTGCCAGGGCCTCACCACCCTCTGAGTAAATAATTTCTTCCTTATATCTCATTTAAATCTATCTTTTTTAGTTTAAACACATTGCTCGTTGTCCTTTAAGGGATGGCTAAAAAGGATGTAGCCCAATTTGGATTAGGCAATTTGGGTTAGGCAATGTAAATATGCCTGTTCTTTACTGCAAAGATCACTGTGGATTAAAGATTTAAAATACAGTTAATGTCTACATGCCCAGAAAACCAAAATAATGGTCTCTAGTTCAGATCTCTAAAAGGCAGTCCATGAAGGCCTCAACTACAACCAGAGAGACCATGTAAGTCCAGACAGTAGTGCAACTACAGAAGCACCAGGTAAATCAGCTATGTGAGGTTTTGTCTCAGGCAAGAAGGTTTGTGAAGCTGATGTTACTTGACATTTGCTTAGACTCTGTCTGAGGAGAAAATCAGGAGCAATTTTCCAGCGTACAGCTTGCTTCCACCAGCGGAGTTTTCCCTGCCACTCCCTGCATGCCACCAACTCTTTCCCTAACTTTGTTTTTCTCTTGTTCATTCCACTTCCGCCATTATTTGTAAAAACTACTATCGAAAGTGACCTACATAAATAAATAAATTGAATGAATAAATTATGAGGGAGAGAATGAATGTGTGAGTGTGTGTAGGTGGATGACACAGAGAACCAGGCTGGTGGGAGCAGCAGGAGCTATCAGCTCATTTGCTGTCAGCAGCAGAGCCCCAGGAAGGGTAAGGACATTAAGTACCTGATCATGCAAGGTGCTGAGTGCCTTCATCTTCTGTCAGTTTTGGTGGTAATTGAAAGCATTTCCATACCTTGTCAGGAGAGGCTTCAAGGAAGGAAGAAGAGGGCAGCAGCCTACACCTGTGGTTTTCAGTCTTTTTTTAGCTTGTAGTTCCCTAAGGATTTTCCCCCATTAAGGAATCTCAGCTGAGTGACATAGGTTCACTTTTTTATAAAAAAAAAAACCTTTCATGGAGCCTTTTAAAATAACCAATGGGCCGTCCGTCAGTGGCCAGTGCAGCTGAACTGTTGGCCTTCAGATGAAGCAGCTAAGCAACTCCAGAGAAACTTCTCTCTTGCAAGAGCAAAGCTGGAAGTGACATTTCAGAGTTGATATCAGTTGTGCCCTCTCAGGGACGATCTCTCCGTGGAAGACACCAGCCATTACATTCATCAAATAGCTGAGCCACTGGCCCCTTGCCACACCACCTAACCCTGGGACTTTTGCTGTGCACGATCACGAGGTGAGTGCTGCAGTGCACCCTGCCGATGTGCCACAACTTGCCCCACAGCTGAAACGTGCCTGTTTTTCTGTGCTGTGGAGCCACACATGCCAGCAGCTTTGCCCTTCAGGCCAGGGCATGTACACCTGGAATTCAGCTGTTTGCAGAAAGACAATTGTGTTATTAAATGGATAAATATAGGGAAAAAAAGTGTTTTACTTGTCAGCAGTAAGCATTTAGTAACACTGACACTGCAGCGATCCTCTTTTTTTTTTTTTTTTCTGAAGTATTTCAAGCCTTTGTATGATATTTCCACCGTATAAGGTTATATTAATGTACCTGGTAGACTGAGGAGCATTTTAAAGAATGCTTGGAGATGTGTGTGTACAGCTGTGTATTTTGTATGAGTACAATTTCCTCTCGCCTTCTTCAAGCATGCAGCTCTCCAGCACTTTTCATAGGAGTCTAGGTATCCCTCACAAATGGTAAACAATAGGGCTAGAGCTAACAAAATAGTCTTGATTTTCTCTTCAAAACAAGTGTAGCCTGTTTCTCATCCCTTCTAAAATGTCCAGCTGTTGGCCTGACTTGAACTGTACTCTTTATATCTGTCCCTTGGAGCTGTTGTGGGAGACCCAAATGATACATTGTGCAGCCAACCCTTAGGTAGATTACCCACTCCCTTTGAAAGCACTGGAAAGGAAAACACGATTTTTCAAATTTCCAAAGCATTCATGGCAGCAGCAGAGAAGATAATAGGACATAAAGGATAAAGCATCGTTTGTTGCTGGCTGTGCTTTTGAGAAGATGTGATGTTCTGAATCCATTTTCACTTTAGACTTGGCAATTCCATATGCAGGAGCAGAGAATGATAAAGCATGGGATTCATAAATATGCTTATAACTCCGGTCAAGTCAAAATCCCTCAAAGAGTAAGAAAGGGGCATGGTCTGCCTATCAGTCACAGGTAGTGCAGTCTCTGCAGATTGCTCTACAGTGTTTGTTCTTAATCAAGACTTTATTCATCTGCGTGGCGCTGTTAACATACCAAGCAGGCCTGGCTGTATCTGGCTGTTATTGACAGCCAGTCCAGTGACCGAGTCTAGGGCTTGTTGCAGATGTGTGTGTAAGCTCAAGGTTACCTGTATTAACACAGGAAGCAGAAGGAGAGAATTAAAAGGAAATCTGGGCAGTCACACCACAGCCTCGTTAGCGTAAATCTATGAGACCCCAGAATGTCTTGTAAATGTCACTGCTGAGTGAAATGCCACCAGCTTTCTGTATCCTTTCTTGTCTTGGACATTTTCTGTCATTTTTCACAGCATGATGTCTTGAAACAATGGAAGAAGAAGCAAGTCTTGGCCATAGGGTAAAGTGGGCAGCAGTAAAAATGCTGCTCTCTTAGAGATCATGCATGTTATCTTCTATTTGAACTCTTTCTCAGGTGGCCAACAAAAGAAATAATAAAATATCTACATGACACAGAACCCCACATCCCCTTTTCAGAGAGGACTGAGCCCTACAAGTACTTAAGGCCTCACTGAGAGTCAGTGGGCCAGATCTTACAGAATATTTAGGTCAAAGACCAAGCACATGCTTAGCAGGATTTCTAGAAGGATTTAATTACTTAAGGATCACAGTGATTTAAGAGTAGTTGCCTAACTACATAAGCACTTTTATAAACCTACCAAGTATGCACTTGTATGTGTAGATGTCCAAACATATATACATGTATTTGTATGGCACTTAAAAACTCTGAAAATAAGGCTTACTACCCAGCTCCAGTCCTTTCGGACTGTACAGTTGTGCTAACGTGGCACTGCCTCTCAGCAGGGGCTGGCACAACACGGAGCTAACTCAGACACATGACTTCTCAACCAGAACTGCACTTGTATGCTTTTGAAAATGCTACCTTATCTAGCTAGAACAAAACAAGCGGAGTGAGCAACCCACTCTATCAGTGCCCTCTGCTCCTTCGGGTAAGGATTATCGTCACTTCATTGCACTTCATACAGCCTCGATGGGAAACAAATGAGGTAACTGCTCAGCACTTTTCTCCAAGTATATCATTGCCAGCTTCCTGTGTTTCTCAATTCTTGAATGTAAAAAAAAATAATAAATTAAAACAAAACCAAGGCAATTAAAAGGTGCACTGATAACATTTACTTGCAGGGCTTTGTGAATTTAAATAATTCAAACTGCCTCAGCTACCTTGCCTGATAATCAGAACAGCAATACAGAATAGTACGTGCTTCTTTTCACCTGCACTCTTTCCATCAGTGCTGCAATCCAGTACCCAGAACACCATCCTGAATACAGATTTTCTTTTTCCTGCTATGCTTATTTCCTTTAAGCCATTTTTTCCTTTTTTTTTTTTTTTTTTTTTTTTGGTGTGTGTGTGTGTGTGTGTGCGCGTGGATTGAAAGACTTACCAACACCAGCTAAGATTCACTTAATATGCCTAACATAAGCCAACCAGTATCCTGTCCTGTCACTCCACTCCATAGTCTTTTCTTTGAAGGAATTGTTTATAGCTGCAATTATTTGCATTATCTGCATAAATATGTAGAAAATGCAGTAGTCTGTTAGTCAGGCATTGCTGTAATCTATTTCAAATTTTAACTCGATAAGCCAGTTCTTCAGCTGCCCAGTTGGATATTTGTTTTGTTTCTCCCTTTGTCTCTCCTGAGGTAATATCCCCGGGAAGCAGCAGCACAGCACCACCTTGGGCTGGATGCTGCACTCCCTGTGCATGCAGATCGTGCAGAGGAGTCAAGGGAAATCTGCACCTACTAGGCCTGCAGAGTCAGTCCCAGGTGCCAAATGTTGAGATCAGTACCGTACAGCAAGTCTTTGAATTTTCATTTTTCATTCATTAAAGGACGGTCAGAATGAAAGAAACTCTATTCTCACCCTCCTGAGGCCTGTCACACTCATCCATGTCTGCGCTCACACTGCTGCCTTTAAAGCGAGTACCCTGGGATGTAACAGCACAGTAAGCAGAGAACCATACCATGTTTACCTGGATTGTGGGGTATATTTTTATGGATCCCGCTGCAGAAGGTTCTTTCCTATTCTCTTTAGGTTTTAGTATCTTGCAAAAATATGTCTTCTCCTTCCTCTGTTCATCAGAAATCCCTGACATTAAGCAAAATGTTTCTCTTATTAATCCCCATGGGTACATATTGCTGCAGATTTGCTGCTGAGTGTCCTGGCTCTTCCCAAGATCACCAAAAACACTTATTCTGAACGTGCTTATCTACCTGTAGGAGTACGGTCCTTGGCTACCTTCCTGTGGGCAAGCCTCAGTGCAATAGCCAGTCTGAGGTTACGGGACACTCTCGAGTGCTGGTGGAAAGAGTGCAGGCAAAACTGTCAAAGGTGCCTGGTGAATGCAAAGCAGTCACGTGGGTATCACCTCTTGGGTGCATAAACTAATAATAGCAAAGGAAAAAATGCCTTTACTCACTGGAGAGACTGTGACATGGCACGGCCAACTCACCCACAGTCACCCACATTTCTGCATCTTTGGCTTTCATTTCCCAATCTGCAAACAAACTTTGTTTCATTTCGGTGGGTTATGCCTAAATGTAAAGGGCACCACCTGGGATGATGGGGCCATTATCAATATATACCTGCATGCACTTTATTCGTGGAAATAGCAGTGTCAGCTTCTGGGGACAGTCCTTTCTCTGCCATTGAACAAATGGCTAGGGACAGTCCCCTCGCAAAGTAAGTCTCTTAGGAGTACTCCTTGAACTCTTGAACTTAAAGAGCAGCATTCGCATTCTCTGGCCAAAGTGGTCTCTGGTCTTCAGGGGAGTGTGTAGAAATGCATGTGGGTCAAAAGCAATGGACAAATGTTGTCCTTGCAGTTTGCAGGCAGAAATTTGTTCCTGTAAAAAGAGTGTTTTTGTCGCTCTGAAAATCTGTGCCAGGAATGTAAGAACAGGCAAATATTTGAGATGCAGACTGCTAGAGACAGGAAATCAGGAATATGCTTGCCCTCTTTTTATAAACTTTTCTAGGCATCCAGTTTTGACCATTATTGGCGAAAGGGGTGCTGGGCTAGATAGTGTGTAAGTCTAACTCAGTGAGATATTTATTATTGGATATGCAGTGGCTAATGACTGAAGAAACAACGTGATCAGGAAGTACTTCATTCATGTATTTTTGCATCTCCATTGGCTTTCAGTTGAGATGGTAGGTCTCCGACCCAAATCAGGCCAACAGCTGAGAAATGTTTTTTCAGCACAAGTATTTTTTGTTCCTTTTCCAAGTTGTTTGACCCCACTGAATAGCCTCCATAATCTATTTCACAGTTAAGAAGCAAGAGTAAGCCACATACCGCGGATTATATGCGCCGTTGCAGTTAAAGGGCAGCAGGTGGAAATGAAAGTTGGTTTAGCTACCAGTTAGGGAAAGGTGCTTGTTGTATAAAAAATAGAGGCAACTGATGCAATGTCTCCTTCCTTCTCCAGTCGCTGCACGAATCACCTTCCTTTTCAAATACAGCACTCAGTCCAAGGAAAGCTCCATTCAGTTTCTTAGATCTTGGAGGAGTTTTCAGTTAAAAAGTATTGCAGGATAAGGACATTACTTAGTGTGAAGAGTTGTACACTTTCACTCACCACAGATTTTCCTCTTTTCCAGGCTCATGTGGTGCTCTCTTGCTCTGCCTTGTTACTTTTAGGTGTTTGCATAAGAAATGAAGAATGGTGAGATAGAGGAAACAACTTTTTTTTTTTTTTCTTTGCTTACAGAATGTGAAATAATAAAATACTACTCTTCATGATATCAGTTGCAAAGACATCCCAATTACGCTTGGGAGAGCTTTTTTTTTTTTTTTTGCTCCCCCCTAACATTTGGGCTACACTGACCTCTTCCTGTATCATTTAGAAGTTATGAGGAGAGTAAGTGCTGCTCTGGAAAATTTCAGCTTGTCAGAAATGGTGCTGCGTTGGTACAGGATGGGATTTTCATTGTATTGCCTGTCTTTTCTGTGACTCTCCTCCTGCTCCCAGCCCCATCTATTTCCATATTACAGTCTTGTTACCACGGGCTGGAATACCACAGGAAGAAAATCATCCTAGTATGGATTTATTTCAAGGCACATTTCTCACATGCTCATTTTGTCCTGATCTTCTGTTAACTATCACAAGATAAAATCGGACAGTTTGACATTTTTATTGCGTTTTCCACACAACAGGCTGGATCAACCTGTGTAGGATTCCCATATGTAACTTACCCGGCTAATTCGTGTGGAGAATACCAAATCCATTGTCCTCACTTGGATTGTAGTTTGAATTGGCTACCTCAGTGTAAGAGCAAACCTTGTTTCAAAATGAAGACGTGCTTTTTCCTCATCTGAGGTAGTTTGTCTTCCTGCACAGATGTAATGTAAGGGAACGTATATTTTTTTTCTGTTGTTTCATTTTCTTATTTCCAATTCCATACTTGAAAGGCAGGAGGAGAATGGAAAATAAATGTTCTGAAAAGTCTGATCACTGCTGATACCACACCTGCCACATGGATGAGGAAGAAGGCAGAAATCCTTTTAACGTGAGGTGTTTAGTTCCTATTCAAAGGATCATGCTTAATATTTTAAAACAAAATCCACCTATTTTTGTCTGCATCACGCAAGACCGCACACATCCTGGAAAAATCAATTGAAGGGTTTCAGTGTTACAAAGCATAGGCACTTTTAAATTATTGCTCTTAGCTTAAGGCTACGCTTCTGTGTGACTAGTTAACCTAAATCTGTTAAAACTCGTTTACAGCTCAGAATTCAGCAGCATTAGCAGTTCTGATTGCACTAAATTGTTATTGGAAATGCTAGTACTGAGCCCAACTTCAAAATAACTAAAGCAACTAGCATGTAGCTCTTACTACTGATTATTTAGCCTGAATACAAATTAATGAGGATATAATATTTCGTCTTTATATATATATATATATATTATATATATATATATATATATATATTATATATATATATAATTTGCTTATTTGGAGGCGCCAGAAAGTAACTCGTGGGGAATGAAGTATAAAAACCACTTTTGCCATTGAACAAAACCATTCACAGTTTTACCGGAGGGGGGTTGAACAAGCCCATCAAAATGTCTGCACACAGACTGGCCCTGCAGCACAGGAGCAGCAGCATGCACTGCCACAAGGGAGATGTGTCGAGGTATTTATACCATGCTCATTGCTATGGTAACAGAAAGCCTTATGAAATGTAGACATTACATACAGAAGTGCTTGTGCTTTTCTGCCTCTCTCACACTCGCTCTTTCCTTCCCCCCACCACCGCTGGGGCTTTTATGGATGCTTTTACAGTGAGGAGGCCTGGGGTCAGAGCATGACTTGCACTGATTCCCAAAACCTTGGGATTCCTGTCCAGACCCCCTCTAGATACTGTCCTTCAGCGCTGCATCCTCTGGTCCCTCAGCCATCCACCACTAGCCAGCTTTCCTCAGGCCCCTTGAGTGTGGCTGGGGATTTCATTGTCCCTCAGCAATATCTGCAGGGCATAGACGTGGGGAAAGACCACCCAGACTTAACTCATAGGAAGTCTCCTGCCTCCTCAGGGATGGAGTAAAAAGAGTCATGTCCTCACTCCTGTCCTCTGAGGAAACGCTGCTGTAGCACCATGCTGCTCTCTGTGCTTTAAGATGATGGAGAGGGATGTGTGCATGTGTCCAGCCCACGCAGCAGAGCATGGTATTTAAAATGTGGACCATCACGAATTTCTTGCCTCTTCATACAAAACATTTTCTTGCTAAGCAGATGCATCCCAAAATGGTTCCAGATAAGAACTCTTCTGTCTTCATATCAGACACTATGTAAATTTTAGGAAGGTAATAATCATGCTTTTGGACCTCCAGACCTCACAGGCATGTCACAAGACTTTGTTCATTAATATCACTGTAAAGTACCTGGGAGGTAATTGAATGAAGCCAATATCAATAAAAGTATCCTGAATCTCGTTGCAAAGAAATTAGTCTATTTCTGCTTCTGCCTATAAACAAGGCTCACCCTAAGAGCTGGGTAATTGCTAAGCTTTGGATCTCTTAACCCCTGTCTGTACAATTTGCAAAGGTGGGTTTAAAATGATGCTTCAAGTTAATATGCTGATACTAACTAATTTTCTAAAGAAAAAGGCTGACTGCAGGTCTACAGAAGGAAATATGTGGAAACACTGTGCTTAGTTTTATGGCAGTCTGTTGCACTAGCCAAGAAAAATTCAGGACCAGCTTTCAGGCATTTTGGAGCACTTGGAGTTAGGAATGCTGTGGAAGTAAAGTAAGTCTTGCTTCACAGGGACTTCTCCTCCATGATATAAAATAATTGCTGTGATAGATTTAAAAGAAATAGACCCCACTGCCCTGGGCCTTGGAGAGTTTGCTAATGACAGGGAAATTAAGGCAGGAGATTCTGAAATGGAGAACAAAGATGACTAAAGCCAGTAAACAGGTGCATTATGGTTACAGTATATTGTTGCTTTTAGGAGTTTCTTAGTCTTTTAGTTTAAAAATGGTTGTATTGTTAATGTAGCACTTCTTTTGCTATAGCTACACACTTAAGTAGGCATAATCCAACACCAGAAATTGCTTCCTAGAGATCTAGTATTTTGTACACAGTATGATTTCTAATTGCTTGAATAGTACTGCACTATGGAATAACTTCTTACTCAGTGAGAGTTGTTTCTCAGTGCCTGAGATATAATAACCTCTTGGGAAGTCATGGAGCTGCAAACTATAATGATCTATATAGAGCATTTTTGCTCAGTCTGTACTCTTAAAATGCTCAGCATTCAGAAAAAAAATAATGAATCGGGAGAAGCTGGTAAAGTAAGTTGCAGCAACTGAATGAGATGGCTCTTCAGAATTATATATAGAACCCTTTTTAGACGCCCACAGTCCCTATATTAACAACAGTGATTCAGAAAAACAGCCAGCAGATTCCTGAGCTGAACCGTTGTGCGTAATTTTTGCAGTCCACATTCGAAATGACAAATTGTTTACAAGAACGAAGTGAGCATTGCAAGACACTTTTTCAATAAAGCCTTTTTGCAGTGTAGTCTCTTTATGTGGATAAGAGCTCTCTTCATGTTGCTATTTTTAATATACCGGTTCATTATATGCATATATGCATTTATAAAAACAGTTTTTCCTCTCCGAAAAATATGAAATAATTCACCCATATATTTGCACAGTAATATTCAAAACAAACAAAGCGAGCCTGAAAACAGAAGCAAAATCGTATATCTAATGCCTACAGCAAAGAACGCAGAGGTAAGAAGTTATTGTGCTTAAGCCTACCAGCAAGTCAAGTGCTTGCCACCCAGACACAGAAATCACCTTTCATGTTTTGAAAGATGTGTCCCACACTCACTGAGCAGGACTTCAGGGGCCGAGTGCAGCCCAGGCTCTGCTCATCACTCTTCCAACTCTCCTCACAAGAGAGGGGCCACTTGAAACGTTTTGGTTCGTCAGTCAAACCACAGTAGGCAAATGTTAGCTGAACTCCCTGGAGGGACAAAGCCGTTTGCAGTTTTCACGTCAGTTGAGTTGAGCTAAAGGGGAGGTCTCTCTCTGGTACCATCTGCTCCCCAGGCATGGAGCTACCACGGCTGGGGAAGTGCCTGAAGGCCTCCATGCCAAGGCCCCAGCTGGCATCAGCACCTGGTACGGGGCAGAGGCAATGTTTAGGACACAATCCAAAACAGGAACTGTGGCATTATTTAGAAACTTTTACGTATGTAGACGTTCTTGCTTCTTACCAAGCAGTGAGACAGATCAGAGTCAGGAGTCTCCTGCTGTAATAGACAACGAACCCTAATGGACAGGCCAGGAGCCCCATCGGGGCAGACCCACAGACCCAGTTTTTGGTGCCAGGAGTGGGACTACAGCCACTCTTTGCACAAGGAACTGAAGGGATTTTGTGTCCTTTCTGCTTCCTTCTTCCTCATTCATGGCAGCGTGAGAGGTTGCTGGTTCAGCACGAGCAACAGGAAGGTGGCTGTGCACGTCACATAGCCACTTCAGTGGGCTGGAAACTAAGGCAAGCAAATACATTTTAAATTGTGCCCTGAAATAGTGTTATTGTGGTGTATAGAGGTAGGGTGAGGACTATTTCTTGATAAAGCTCTCACTGCTATTGACCTACCTGTGCAGGAGGGTGATCCCGGACTGCAGAGATCCCAGAGGAGCGATTGCTCGATAACTGCTGCCGTCACCCTGCTGACCCAGGCCGTGAAGCTGTTGTGCAAGAGCAGCCAGCACAAGCCCTCGCTGCCGTATCAGGGCAAAAATTCCCCGGAGGGCCGGCTCCTCACTCAAACAGAGCTTGAAAGCCGCAAAAGAGAGGAACTACCTAACACATAAAACCTCCTTCTCCACCAGAGAAAAGCTTCCAGCATGAGGGTAAGAAAGACAGTAACTTTCCAAAGGAGAATCTGTGTATTCACACAGCATGGCAGATGACCTTCTTAAATGCTCTTGCCCAGGTGAATATTTTGGTTTTGCTCTGAATTATATTCCAGATTCGGTATGGAGCAACACTGACGGTGGCTGTGCATATCATGTAGGCATGTAAATAGACTGCAAGTTGAGAAATAAAGAAAAAAAAAGAAGAAAAAAAAAAAAAAGACACCCTAAGGACTTTTATAGGCAATTAGGGCTACCTGGTCAGGCTGAAGGACTGTAGGTATTTATTCTTTTCCTGGCTCCTCTGCTCTAACAGCAGTGGAACAGTTTTCCTAAATACCAATGTTTAATCCACTGCTATCTTTCTCTGGAGTGGGCTTTTCTAGATGGAAACTAGCAGTAACCCCAGCACTTCACAGCAACAATAAGCCTTTGTTTCCCTTCTAATGCCAGCAAGAGAGGTCTGTCATGGAAGATGAAAGTCACTAGTCGAGAGTAAGGTACATATTCACCAACACTTTATTTGGTGTTTCAGACCAGAGATCAGTTCTGTGCCATCTCGTGAGCTAATATGGAGATTTCATGGGCAATTTCTGAGTCTCCATAGAGCTTAAGGAAAGCCAGAATTCATACAGAAAGAAATCAGAGCATATTTCAAGCACAGCCCCCTGGTTTATGATTTCTCCAGTGCTTTTCAAAAGGTGCTGGTGCTCCCAAAAAGGGCCTGCAGCCCTCCGTTCCCCTTCAGGGCCTTCCTGGCCCTGTATGGGCAGCACGAGGCTTCCTCCCTGGTCCCCTCCTGGCCTGTGCCTGGCCTGTAGAGCTGGTGTTTGACACAGGCAGCACTTGGCCTCTCTGCAGGAATTGCCACCTGGCTGAGCAGCAACAGGGACAGTTTGCCCCAGTATGTGGAGGTGTCTGCTTACGACAGAGGCTTCCACATGACTAGAAAATGCCTCTCTCTAAAACTCCACGTAACCCAGAACCAGGCAAATAAACAGCAGGCAGGAGGTCCTGGTAAGCAAGGTTTGCCTCGTTCAGCACGCATCGGAGGCATCCTGCATCTGTGTGATTTGTGGGAAGGGCTGCCTTTAAACGATGCTCCGACTGCGGCGGCTGGCTAGTGTGGGGCATTGTGTGGGGTTGTGTAACCGCAATGAAAGGCCTTATTGTAATGTGCGCTGCTTATGGCATAGGAAATTGTTGTGAGATTTGCAGGCTAAAGTCTCCTGTTAGCGCTATCCCGGCACTGTGCTAGTTGGGCATAGATTTTGCTCTGTCCCATTAAGGAGCTGTCGGAGGACAACCCAAATGGAAGATGAGTACTTTGGAGAGGAAAGATGAAAAGAGAAGAAAAAAAAAAAAAAAAAAGTGTATGGATTGCAACAGTGGAGGTATACTGGAGATCTCACCATTTTTCACCCTAGCCTTTCCACAACACAGGATTACATCTACTGAGCACAGCAGTTTTATTTCTTCTACTATACATTCTTACCCAGCATTTCTGTATTTAATGGTAAGTGCATGAAGAATACTAATGCATAAATAAATTAGGACAAAACCCCAAAGTTGATAAAGCCTGATGTAGACAGTCTGGAGCATTACAGAAGAAACCAGGGAAATAAACATAAAAGATCAAGACCTGAATTGGACTAAAAATGGTTTAAACCTATGTCTGGACTCCCAAAGTATCTGCAGTTACATTAGATCACATTTCAGATATTTGGAAGCAATACAAAGTTTCCTCTGTTAGCAAATTACTCCCTTAACTGTCCACTACAGAGTTTCTTTCATTTCCCCTCTGAAACATCTGGTAGTAGATGCTGCAGAAACCCGCAGTCAGCAAGATATGCAAGCAGGGACCTAACTTTAGTTCATGAGTCACTGCAGCGGCTCCAGTGGGACAGTTCAGGTGGTTAAAGTTAAGCATGCACTTAAGTACTTTGCTGAAACGGAGCCAGGGAGAGGTTACTGGCTAGGTGGAGAACTGGTCTGCTGCCTAGCAGCGTGTCCTTAGCTGTTTATAAAAGGGATTCTTTCAAAACATCATTAGAGGACGCACCTCTGCCACGAGAGCGGTGATTTCTAAACACTTTCAGTAAGTGGACCGCTGTCAGCCCTCACAGCTGCCCCATTAGGATCACGCTGCTAACTGGAAACACTGTAATAGGGTTTGGGGGAGCAGGGAGCAATGCCTTGCAAGGGGCTTGCTTGCTTGCTTTCCCTCCAGCTTTCATGCTACAAACCCAGAAACAGGTAACAAGTTTGCAGGTTATGTGGGGTTTGTGCTTTGCAGTAGGCATATCTGAGCAGCTTTCACATAGAATACACCACTTGTATTATTGTGCCTACACAGGAGCTGTATGATGCTTCCAGATAACAGTTTTAATAAAATCAGGGAATTATTTGTAACTGAATCATTTCAAAACTCGTTAAGAGTATCTGTGTCACCAGTATTTCCCTTTTTTTTCTGAAAAAAAAAAAAAAGGAAAAAAAAATAAGAAAGAAAACTTTTGCCAAATACAAAGCAAAATACAATTATCTCTATAGTATTTCTCCTTCCACATTTTTTCCCCAACCTGCCAAAATCGTAAGACTGAAAACTATAAGGCCAGCAGCTTTGCTAGAAAATGTCAGGCAGCCAAACATTTTTCGGAAGAACAACGGAGTCTATTTTATCTTGGGCAGCATTGTTTAAAATTGAGTTTCTAAAGTCCCCAGGTTTCCATTTCCAAGCCAAGGTTAGCGGAGAAATTTCCCTTCCAAAGGTAAGATACACAGCAACTGCAAACAGGGATTTAGGGAGGAACGGCCGTCTCAGCAGTCATTTTGAACATTGGTATCTTTTGACGTTTTAATACTGGTGGCAGTGATTCACCTGGAAGAGAGACTTAGCTGGGATTTGTTTATATGTCTTCCAAACACCGAGCATCAATCACCACTCTTTCATGTTTCCGCTTTTCCTCCACAGGAAAAGCTCTCAGGGCTTCTGCCTTCCACTGAATCATCGTGCGGCACAGGTTTTATTATTTACTCCCCATTCATTGTGTTAGGCAAGCTTTTCTCTCCTCCAGCAGCTTCATTCTCTGCTGACTGAGCAGGGCCTGAGCTGCAGGTGTGCTCCCAGGCTCTGGGTGAATGAGGGGGCCTCCATTTCCACCCGCACCACTCAGAGGCCAAGGTCGTGCGCAAGAAGGCAGAAGGCAGCACAACTGGTTGGGAAAATGCCTATGAGTATGAGGAAACGGCATTATTGGAGACTGCAGAAGAAAGCTTTGGGTTGTTGTCTGTAAGAGAAGTTAGCTCAAGGGACTTTTTTTTCATGCAGCATATGGAAATGTTGCTTTGGCCAGATCCTAGGGATGGATAAAGGAGGCATTGCCACACACTGATGCTCTCCTGCTGGTAAGCAAATATCACAGCCTTTATTTGAATACACAGGCATAATAACTCTTTGGCAGATGACTCACAAATACTACCAGGAGTTCCCTTGAAATGAGGAACATTCAAGTATTTCTCCACTTCAGGAATTTTTCTGGCCCAGGAGCCTTCTCCAGTCCGGCCACGCTGTTGAATTGCCCACCTTCCTTTGAACCCGCTGCTTGCAAAACCAGGGTGGCAGCCTGTGCTCCTGGGCTGGGACTGCAAGGCTGGCAGGAGGAAGACAACGCACACCGTGGGAGAGGAGCAGCACTGAAATAACAAAATGGAAATGATCTTCCGTGGCATGGAAGCAGAGCGGTGGAGTCAAAAAGCAAGGCCGTCCTCTCCGCTGGATCATCACCTGCACCATTTAAATGCAGACAGTCATACAGTCCTCGCAGGCACGTTTCCTGTTTATTTCAGCTGGAGGAAGTTAGGTAGCAGAGAATACAAAAGGGCCAGGCAAAGGACCTGCCCCAAATGATGGCTTGTGCAGCTGTCCTCAGAGCAAGGCGAGGCTGACAAAGAAGGCTGCAGAGGAGAGGGAGCTTAGGCCAGTAGAAATTCTTTTTCCTGCTCCCTTTCCCCTACTGTCTGATTTCCCTCCATGTATCTTTCCCCTGACTTTTGTGTCCTGCTTCCAATCTTCTGACTTCAAAAAAGTTGTGGTAGCTCTTTACCTACCTGGTCACTGTTTCCTGCACAACCGAGTAAAGAGCACAGCCTGAGCAGGAGCGCTGAGCATCTTGCTGCAGAGCCACAGGTTGTCTGGGGTGAGCTTTTACAGCCTTGATTTCCTCTCTTCTCCCCTCCCTGCCCCAAGCTTCAGTTCAACGCAGACCAAGCTGTCCACAGCACGGTCCCATGCTGCTGCTGAGAGCTGTCAGTGAGCTTTTTTTCTTCTAGTGGTTGTACATCTGTGGTCCAACAGGCATGTATACTTCATAAAACTTCTTCTATAAAAGCACATGCCTTTACAAGATCCAAAGAGGTTATTTATCACTAGCCTAAATTTTCTCCCATGAAATGTATGCCCGAACTTAGGCATCTGTTTTTGCCCAGATAGACTCATAGCAATCTGCTGGTCCCTAGGGACACGGGGTTATCGCTCCAAACACTTGAAAATGCTTCCACAGGGCAAAGGCTTGTATCCAGACCAATTACTTATCTAATGCAAAATTTTCTGAGGATCACTTCTTCCATTTAGAGAAGAGTCAAAAAAAAAAAAAAAAAGAAAAGAAAAGAAAAAAAGAAACCTCTCAAAAAAAATAATTTTCAGTTGCTCTGTACTAAAGGAATGCAAGAGTACTTGTCGCAGTAGTCACATTAATGCACTCTGTAATTCTGTCTGGAATGGGAAAGGAATATAAACAAATTATTTCATACAGTGTGGTTCTGTCTGTGACAGAGAGGAAGTGAAACTGTTCATTGACACTATTTAACCCTTGGAGGATCAAATATTAGCAGCCCAGCTTAAATGACGGCATTGTTTTGCATGTTTTCTCTTCCCAAGTAGAAGCAGAGGCAAGGGAATACACACTCTTTTCAAGGAGAAACAAGCTTTCGGAGTGTATGCCTACTTCCTTTCAAAAATATTGCAGAATGAGTGCGTGCCTTTTTCTGAAACTAGGTAAGTATGATTTTGTGCCCCCTCATTTAAACTAAACCCCAGCTTAACCCCAAAGTTAAGGAGGACTGTTTAAGAACTTATTCTAAGAATAAATCTAAGTTGAATATATGGCATACTGTTTTATCAAATAATACAAGGGAAATTTAGTAATCTGTGCTGAACTGTGACTCTTCACGCAACTTTCTGAATGAGAGTGTTTATTGCCATCAATATGCTCAGCAGCCCATCACCTGCAGCCCCAGAACAAACGAATCAAAATCAGCAGTCAAAACCTGTGCTGGAAGAAATACAATGTGCAGACACCAAGGCCAAGCACAATAGGTGCCACTTCTTGTACCAGCTGTGCACGAGATGTCCAACCAGTGCACTCTGTTGACAAAATATCCCTGATATGGGATGGGGTATGGCTGAATTGATAAAGTTTTCTGGGTTTCTGCTGTAGCAGAACCACCACCCCTTGGAGGAAACAATTGCTGCCAGTGGAAGCGCTGTATTGCCAGTGTCACTCTGTTTGCACAAGGGGTTTCTTCTGGCAGCAGAGAGTATTTTGCCTCGTTATGCCCCTGGGAGATGTAGGTGCGTTGGCAGTTTCCCATCGCTGGCAAAACGCTGTGACGGAGACCTGGGCATCCACACTGAATAGCGCTGATCCACACAGTGTTATTTCTGAACAATTATTACCTTCAGCATTTACACAGCCCTAAAGGTAGATTACTGTTCAGAATGAAAATTGAGTAGCATCTACCTTTGGCATTTAAGTGAGCCAAATAACAGTTTTCTAAACAAGCAACAACAGCGAAATAGATCTTAAGACTCTAATGTCAAAACAAACTGCATTACAGGTGTCAAGGCTAAGCCATAAAGAAGCAGCTGTGTGGTCAGCATCACACTGAATTCATCTGACAGAGCTGAATTTATGGCAATTTTTCTTCTTCTTTCAAAAGTTTTTTGTTCTTTGTCCTTTGGAGAATGGAACGCAGCTCCTTCTTTCATCATTACCTTTCCCTCCAAGTCTGACGCAATTTTTAGTTACTGCTTTATGATGAGAATGTGTTTATGGTTCTGCAAACATGCAGAAACATTTCCTCACGTTTCCTCATCCCTCAGGTCCCGGGAGAGAAATGATGGGATCCATCTGACCAAGTGTGTGCTCCCGCAAGCCACAGAAGGCTCTCTGGAGTGTCAGCTGGAAAGAAACAGGCCCTTGTAGGGCACAATTCCCTCGTTTAAAAAATAGCTGCCTTTGGAGAAGGCAGCCTTTTTGATTTTTCAAAGTATTTATCACCTTTACGTGTGTGTATCTACATCAGGATGGGGTGAATTGCATCCCGAAAAGGCTTGCTTCCCTCCAGTTGGCTCCAAAGGGAGCCTTGTCAGCTACAGCAGGTGTAGCTGTCTACACCACAGAGGTCTGAAGTTAGAAGAGACCAGTCTTGCCCCAAAATGTCGTCCTACCTCAGCCTCTTCTGTAACACGGCTGCACAGACATGCAGGTTTACCCTGTGCTATAGGCACATAATGCCAGTTGAGCATCCCTGGCTGCCTCTGCCACGAACCCACCTGCAGGTTGGCCTACGCACCGAACTTTAAGCTCTTCAGGTCCACCTCTGCAGCTGGTGGGACTCACCCCGAATGTGAACGCTTCCTTTAGGGCTGCAGGTAATGCTAGCCTTGGACAAGAAAGCTGCTGCATTAGCAGTATGACAACAAACCTGAGCTGTCGGGGATGGCCCTGTTACCGCCCGCCAGGTATCTGCTGGTAACCAACCCCCCCTACACACATAGCCAGGCTCTGCAGTGGTGTGGTGCAACTCCAGGTGTGGTTTGACACGATGGCAGAGCCTGTCCAGCAGCTCGCTGCGGCTGCAGAGGCAGCCCCGCTCCCCCTCTGCAATGCCCCGGTTCCCACCCCTCCGCCTCCTCCTCCCTGACACTGGGGCTCCTCCTTTCTACCAAAGTGGGTCGTGGTTTTCCGAGTGCCCTAAATACCAGTTTTCTGTTAATCCCTCTTTTTTTCTCAAGTACCTGTTGCTTCATCACCACTTTGTCATCCTTAGCATTACAACAGGAGATCTGTTTGATTACTTTGTGTAATCTGAAGTGGTCCTCAGTCTCTGGTCCCTTTTCCTGTCCTGTTATTTTGGTAGCTGGAACCAACGAGGGACCAGCAAAGCAGCTGGTGGGAACATGACACGCAGCAGCACGAACTTAGCTGAGTCAAGCCTGAATCCCCTCCCTAGGACCTCAAATAAGGCTTCAGCAAAAGGGCAGATATGGGCCCAAAGCCCATGCTGAGTCAGAGAGGTCGCCAATGCTGTCATGATCATTTTCACGACCATCACGACTTCTCTGCCCAGGTCCAAAGAGCACTGGCACAGAGCCAGGGACTTGGGTCTTTTTTTGTGTGTTAAATGATTTGGATAGCTCTATTTATCTTGTATCTATGTGATAAAGCCATTCTGAAAGACTTCTAACCAAAGCTGCTGTGGAAGTCACTCGCCAACGCTTGGTTCTCTGGCAGCCTTGAGGAAGCTGCCAGGGTGAGATGCCACCAGATGCTCTCAGTCCTTGTGACAAATATCAGCAATGGTAAGGGAATCCTGAGGTGTCACTTGAAATGAAAGGTTGAACTGAAGGGTGTGCCATTTGACAAGGCGCAGACACCGAAGGAGGTTGTACTGCTCTCCCCTTACCCCCAGTCATCCCACCCAGCCTTGCTGAGTCTGCCAGCACAGCTGGTTCTGGGTTCACATGGCAAGATAGCATCAGGAGACTGACCAGGTTGAAAACAACCTTCTTTTCCCTTTCCCTTTCCCTTTCCCTTTCCCTTTCCCTTTCCCTTTCCCTTTCCCTTTCCCTTTCCCTTTCCCTTTCCCTTTCCCTTTCCCTTTCCCTTTCCCTTTCCCTTTCCCTTTCCCTTTCCCTTTCCCTTTCCCTTTCCCTTTCCCTTTCCTTTTCCCTTTCCCTTCCCCTTCCCCTTCCCCTTCCCCTTCCCCTTCCTCTTCCCCTTCCTCTTCCCCTTTTTCTTCTTTCCCAGGGACAGAGAGAAGTTGCTGGAAGTGAGCAGAACTATTCCATGTGATAGCAGTATCTATCTACTTAAACATTGAACAAGTTGCACGCTAAGGAGAAAGGTAAAAATGACTGTCAGAAAAAGTTTAGAGGTGGTTGTTAAGTGTGCGTCCTATCAAGACAAATTGTTCCTAGAATGTAGTAAATGTTAATTATTTCTGCATGGCAGCTCTAGAAAGGGCGATGTATTTAAGCAGCACTAGAAAATGTGGTCTATCTACCAGCTTCAAACAGTCCCTGCCGACAAGCCTCCTAATTTGGGGCAGTTTGAGATGTCATCCTGCAAAGGAGGTCTGAGCAATAAGCAAAACACATTGGGACCTTAGTTTCAGTTCTGCTTTGTGTTGCTTGCAGCCCAGTCATTTTCTAGTTACAGTCTTTGAACTTTTCACAAGCACTCAGAGTGCTCGATTTCAGGACTGGCTGGTAGGCAGGATGTGTTGCAACTGCCAGGAGAAATTAATTGAAAGAGAAGTGTAAATGAACACCAGTAGCTGCACACGCACACACACAAACACATCAATTTAACTACTTTCATTTAGAAAAGATTGAAACAAATTGGTACAATCTTCTTTATGGACAACATTAGAATGCAGAATGCATTTTGTACCCTGTCAGGTACAAAACCTGAGTGTTTGAACTGCACCATCGCTGATAAAGGGAAGCTGTAGCTGTGACTCTCTACCAGTTATAAGATGCAGTTACAACAAAATAGGTGTAAAAGTAGCTATGAGCTACCCATATTTTTGCAGAAATTACCTCCACATGCATTGCACTGAATTTAGTTGGAGTTGCTGACATTTCTCCTGTAGCAAAGTTATCATTTTGTTTTACTGTGGGGTTTTCATTAATTTGTCTGGGATGTATCTGCATGGATGTCCTAGCTCTAACAAAGCCACTAAAAATCTGTCAGTGATGTCAGGATGACTAGGAGTTCACATTAAATGATTTACCGCAATGCAAAAAGAATTTAATAAATGCATCTCTGTAGCCATTGAATTCTGGCTATTATGTAATTCCTGAAACTTCATGGACATCCGTATTATGTGTACTCAGCACACAGGTTAAAAGGTACACGCAGAAATGTATTGCTGTTTCAAAGAGAACAAAATAGCAAATAGCCTTGAGCAAAATGAAGCACAGGATCATGGAGCCATAGCATGGTTTATGTTGGAAGGGACCTCAAAGACCACCTGGTTCCAACCCCCCTGCCATGGGCAGGGACACCTCCCACCAGCCCAGGCTGCCCAAAGCCCCATCCAGCCTGGCCTTGAGCACCTCCAGGGATGGGGCACCCACAGCTTCTCTGGGCAGTCTGTGCCAGGGCCTCACCACCCCCAGAATATAGAGTTTCTTCCTTATATCTAATTGAAATTTACCCTTTTTTAGTTTAAAACCATTACTCCTTGTCCTATCACTACACTCCCTGACAGAATCCCTCTCCTACTTCACTGCAGGCCCCCTTTAGGTACTGGAAAGCCACTATAAGGTCTCCCCAGAGTCTTCTCTTCTCCAGGCTGAACAACCCCAACTCTCTCCCTATCTTCATAGGAGCCCTCTGATCATCTATGAACATACCTAAATAAAATTTATCTTGATTATAAAGACTGTATTGACTATAAAGACTGTATTGAAACAGGAGTATGTGCTGATGCACATACCAGAAATTTTTCCAGCTCCGTTTTCAGATACTAATAATTATAATTAATTATGAGTTGGAGCAAATGGAGTCAAAGATAAAGGGTTAGAGGCACCTGTCCAAACATAAGTGGTACCATCCACGCCTGCTTCAGAGACCGGCCCATTGGCTGTGCTGAGGCAGAGCAGACACAGGTTTCGTGGGAGTGATTCCTCAGCCTACAGCAGACCAGGATGAACTTACTTCTCCACATTTTACACTCCCAAATGCCCAAAAGGACACCTCCCGATGCTTTATTTGCTTATTCAGTTTGAATAGAGATCAGACATCAATCTTTCCAAGAGGAGAGAAAAATGCGGTTTTCTCAAGTGTGACTGAAAATAGGAAATTACGATGCCAACAGCTGCTCGGTCTGACCTCTGATATAAATGCTGCCATGGGCGTTTGTGAACACATTTAGGAGAAAAGGGGAAAACGGCGCTTGTTAAATTGATTTATCTGTGTTAGCTATGCTGTATGAAAGTGCTGGCAGTCAGATTACCTCTCCTAATGCTGCAGTGAGAGGCCACATCCCCTGCTGTGTTGAACCCAAATCACCAGATTAATCTGGGAGTCCCTGAGGAAAAGTGGGGAAGTTCCAAAAACATCGACAGCTGGTGGAGGGGAAGTTTCAACAAACTCAGTGCTTCCCCAGCACTTAATCCTAGTGCTCAGGAAATGCTTGCAGACTAACATCGGAGCAGATTTTTTATGGGGTTAGTTTATGTCGCTTGGAGGATTCATGTGACTGTCACTGCTGGGTTTTGCTTTCATTTTCAGTAGTACTGAATTTTATGGCCTGATCACACCAACCCTTTCATTTTTTATTCAGTTTCAAGTCTTGCAAGGGGATGGTTTCTAATATGCCTATAGTAAAAAGCAAGTTTACCCCTGAGCTGCATAACAAACTGATGTGACATCTAATACAACCTGTTTTCCATCTCACAACATTTAGTTCCTCAGACTATAAGCAAATACATCATTTGTCTAGAAAGGACTTTCATTTCCTTCTGATGCACATTACCTCAAGAATTATTAAACTCGGGGCTTATTTTGTGAAATGCAATTTCCGCTTCATCCAACAACCCCCAGTGGCTGCTGGCGGGGCTGTGAACAGTAGCAACAGTGCCAGCAGAGCTGCTGGGCTGCGAGGATGCCCATGCACATCCTAAGGTGTGCAGGGAGAAACTTTCTCCTCCTCACTGCTCAGAAGGACATGGCAGGAAGCAGAGGGCTTGGTGCTACCCTCTTTGGAAGTGCAAACAGGACTTCAGCCGCTCCCTGACAACTCCCTGGGAAGTGCACAGTTCACAGTAGCTCTGAGCATCTCTATCCCTCTCCATAAATATTGCCTAAAAATAGAGCTGAAATGTGACTGTTTAAGATATAGCTTCATGGTAAACAAGGAAATCGAACACATAGCCATGCAAAGCTTTGTTTATTTTTTCTGTTGGGGTATGTAAACTGTTAAAATGTATTGACTGTAGTTTATTATTTTGCAGCCAATTCCCAATAAGTTTAAGAAAACCTTCTGCTCTTAGGCTGCTCCAGCTTGCTGCAGATCTCATTGGCTGCTTGCACATCTATGAGCTTTTCTGCAGTAGGCATTTGGATTCATTTAGCTTACAAGGTAAAAATGTCGCAGACATATGCCAAGTAGTATAAACATTTATATTATGATTGCCTAAAATTGTCCATTATAACCTAATTTTCAATTGCCTATGACTGAGGTAAACATTTTCCAGTTTTTAAATTAGATTAAAAGTAGGAGTCCATTTTCAAGGCCAAAAGACCCCACTCAAGAAGCTCAGACGTTTAAAAATACAGAGACACTGCCAGTCTAGATAATGCCAACATATTCTTATTTAAATGTATGTTGCTTAAGCATTTCTACAGATGATCAGGAATCAGCAATTTCAGCCCATTCATAGAGCTGACAGACTTGTCTTTCATAAGTCTTTTGCATGTGCATGGTGGACATGCTCAGAGCCACAGGGAGCATCACACACTGGACCTGCAACAAAGATCTGGGTCTCTCAGGCAGGACGTACACTAGGCCTCGCCTCCAGTACTGTGTGCAATTTGGGGCACCACAGTATAAAAAGGACATTAAACCATTAGAGAGTGTCCAAAGGAGGGCTACAAAGATGGTGAATGTGTATGAGGAGCAGCTGAGGTCCCTGGGTTTGCTCAGCCCCGAGCAGAGCAGGCTGAGGGAAGGCCTCATGGCGGCCTGCAGCTCCCTCACGAGGGGAGCGGAGGGGCAGGCGCTGAGCTCTGCTCTCTGGGGACAGCGACAGGACCCGAGGGGACGGCATGGAGCTGGGACAGGGGAGGGTCAGGCTGGGGGTTAGGGAAAGGGTCTGCACCCAGAGGGGGGTCGGGCACTGGGACAGGCTCCCCAGGGCAGTGGTCACAGCACTGAGCCTGCTGGAGTTCAACAAGTGAAAAACACTCCCAGACATAGGTTTTAATTGTAGGTACTCCTGTGTGGAGACAGAAGTTGGACTCTATGATCCTTGTGGGTCCCTTCCAACTGGGGTTGTTCTGTGATTCTATGAAAACTGTGACTTTTCCAGGCTTGCGTGGCCAAGGGCAACCATAATTCTGACATCTGAAAACCCTTGAGCACCTCAGTTTGCAACCTGAATGATCCTGCAGCTCAGTTTGCAGTGTAGGCATAATGTGATGTGCCTGCAGCCATGCCCATAGATGTTTGCCATTTATACCTAAAGCTTTCCTATGAAGGCTTGGAGAAAGACTGACCAGGAGTGTCTGGCAGGGCAGATTCTTGAAAGCCTGGCAATAAGGGATTTCAAAATCCTAATGATCAGTCTCCCTCCTTTCCCAGCTTCCTCTGGATGCTCACAGCTGTGTCCTTCTCAGCTGCTGCATGGGAGAGAGCAGCCGTGCCAGCAGGAGTGGGAGGAGGGGTGAGACAGAGATGTGCCAGACAGTTGACCCCAGCTATCAAAAAAAAAAAAAAAGCTGCTGCCCTCTCTTGTTTAGAGATGATCAGAGGCTGAACTGGCAAGCTTGCTTTAATGATGACTGCATATCCACTGTAACCTGCCTTCCCACTCGCTCATGACAATTTGTGGAAGTAGCACGTTCCAAGTATGAAGGAAGACTCAAATGCAGCTGAACCTTCTCTGGCACAGCTCTCCATGTCTCCTGTGCAGGACTCCTCCTAAGCCTGTAATTCCTGGGAGCTGGGACACTTTGCCATATGTGGTCTTTAACCCTGGTGGCTGTTCTGCTGTTCCCCATGGTTCACCTGTGCTATGAGAAGCTAAGGAAGTCTCATGGCATGCAGGTAGCTGTTAAGAAGAGCATGCACAAAGTCTTAAGAGTCTATGGAAGAAAGACACCAGGAATCTCATTTTTTTTGCCAAACCACCCCAGCTGTTCACTGCTATCATGCCATTTCCGGCAACCCTGGCTATCGATAGGACTAACTGTCAATGCTGGGAGCAGATCAAATGTGCTGACGCAGAAATACTTTCAGGTGGAAGCTGTCTTCCTTCTCTAGCACCAAAGATTCGCAGACAACCCAGAAAAGATGTAAAGAGGACAAAAAAAACAAGAGTATGGAAAGCCATGTCTATGTGGATTGTAAAAGATCGTGTGAACCTTTAGAAATAAGCAATGTCTCACCCACTCTTTTTTTTTTTTTTTTGTTAATAGGTCCTGAATCCTGTGTCATGCTGCCCTGCCTCCTCTCAGCAAGCCTGTTGTCCCTGGCATGTTTCCCACCTCATGTAGTACCTTTGGCTCCCTCACCACCACTTCCCTTACAGATACCTCCTGGTAGCCTGGACCCTTCCATAATGCAGGGGTTCATTCCCTAAGCCCCTCCATCGGACTCTCGGCTTTGTCTCCTTTCTCCAGCATTCCTGCTGTTTCCCCTCCCGGCATGGGAAGATGACGCACACGCGTTTGTCATGCAGCAGGAATGTCAGTCAGTCTGTGAAGGTAGCCGAGAGGGCAAACTTGGCATTTTTTCCCCTGCAACCGGCTGACCCTTCCCCTCACTGATTTGTCATGCTTTCTTCTGACTCTGAAAAATCCCACTGGAGTATCAGAGTGACTCTATACACCAGTCTGAGATGCCTCTTCCTGGCCTTGCAGAATCTTCTCTGATTTTTGTCTTTATTGGCATGCCTAGAAAATGATCCAGTAACCTAAGCTTAAAATTAAAGCCTTGGTAAGTTATCATCCAAACCCTATGATATGGGCAGCCAACTTTGCTGTATGCTTTAAAATAAATATAAAAAAACATGGTACAGAGTGCAGTAATGTTTACAGATGTCTTTTTACTAAATTTACACCTACAGTTTTTGCGCAGCTGATCTCGCAAACGACAAGCACGGGCATACTAAAAATAAGCTGGAAACTGCACAGAGGAACAAGGATGGAAAAGGTTTTGTTGTTGTTAAGGACTGCATGAAAGAGGGGAGGCGATGAATGCACTGTCTTTCATTGCCTCAGCAGGACAAGAGCTGTGAAGGGGCCTAAGCGTGCTTAGTGCAACAGAAGAGAAAGCGAGAGAGCTGCAGATGACATCCTCCCCAGTACGCAAAAGAGGAACAGAGACTATGAGAAGATGCAACAAAGCAGGGAAAAGGAAACATGGAGACAGTCGGAGAGTCCCTGGAGCAGTGGAGGAGTGGAGAGGAGCGAGACTGGGAACTCTGAATCCTCTGTGCAGCTGCCCTGGTCACAGCTCTGCCTCTCTTCTGCCTAGGGTGGACAGCAGGAAGCTGGGTTATGCTCCCACAACTTCGAGCTGCAAATGCACCTGCCTGGGGAGAGACTGCAGCTAGACCAGGCAGGTAACACATGGGACCATGCAGCATGGATAAATGGGAATTTTACCCAGCTCAAACTGTTAGGACAGGAGACAAGGTATGGGCATGTAGAGTGGTTAGATGTACTCCTGATTATATACCATATGTGTGTGCCTTACTCCGAAGAATGTAGCATTCCTAAAGCATGCTATAATGCGGGAGTCAGAGCAGCTATTATCCCTCATCCTTTCAAACGGGCAGACCTTTTCAGCAAAGTCCCTCCCTCAGCAAGAGGGGCCAGGAGGACATGAAAAACTAAAGGTCCAGGGCAGCTGGAGTGAAGAAAGGGAAACCAAAGAGAGAAAAGGGATCCCCCCAGTGAACCACATGTGGTGGAGGCAGAAGGGGGCAAGGGATGGGCAGCGGGGAGAAAGGGAGATAAAGTTATGATGAATGGCGTGGGAGATGCAATTGTGTTGCTGAAGATTGGAAAAGAAAAGGGCAAATGCAAAAAGAAGCCAGCAGAACTAGAGGAGGGAGAGAACGTGCGAGAAGAATTGGGTGATGGAAAACCTTGGAAGGGAAAGGGGTATTGGGGTTTGCAGCCCTAGCTGTAAGAAAGCTTGATCTCCAGCTCTATGGCTTGCACTTGCATCCAGCGGTTGAAACTTGCTTAGAAGTACAAACCCACGTCTCCCAAGTAGTGATCATTTCTTCTGGGCAATAAAGAAGCTCAGAAGTTGGTAATGCTCACGCTGAGGAATTTGGCACTGGCAGTATTCGTTATCGGGTGCATTTACAAAGGTCCCCATCACCAACAGTACCTGAGCACACAAGGAAGTTGACAGAGTCAGGGCAGCCAGGTACAAACCTCCCCGCAGCATGTCATGTTCATTGCTAACAATTCTGCAGCTCATTTGAGACAGCCTCTACCAACATTACTGTACATTATAGATTTAAAAGAAACTTTTCAACACATACATTTAATTTGTATTCATAACAGGAGATGATGATTTTAAAATATTTGTGAAGAATTACCTAGATCTATGCCAGATTTATATATATATACGAATATATATATATTATTTTTTTACATCAAAAGCATTTATAAAGTAGGGGAGGCTGATGAAAAAAAAGCTGATTTTTAGATTGCAAATACTGTGGTATCATGACAGCTTTTAACTGAGAGTTGTAGCCTGTGTGTTAGCACTTTTATTACAAATCCTTGCTCAGCAGCCGAAGGAGCTAAACCAATTCTTAGGTTCTCTAAAAGATCTTTTTAATTCTCCGCTCTCCCTGTGGGAGACTGGAGGCCAGGTATTCATTCCACTTGAAGAGTAGGTACCTAGAATTTTTGACAGGTAAAGTTCTTTGCAAGCAGACAGATGTAGACTACAATCAAACACACTTGTTAGGAGTTATTTCATTAAATACAGAAATTAAAAGTAGTTGCTTTTTATCCTATGTCACTCAATTTCTCACACATGTTAAAACAGTTATTCTTGAAGAAAAGAGCTTTTTCTTAAAAAAATAAAAATAAATAATAAAAAAAAAACATATTTCCATGCTCACAATGGAGTAAAGAAACATATTACTGATAATATTACTGTAACAAAACCAAGTAACGTGTTTAAGTACACACCTACCAAAATTTAAAATATTCACTCAGTTTATGTATTGGTGGATGAAAAATAATTCTTCTAAAACTCAGTCTATAGCAATCTTTTCCTGTTTTTGTGCAGAGTGTTCTCAGATGTGCTCTGGATTTGGATAGTAAATGCAACAGGCAGCATGATTCTAACTGAAAAGGGAAACCTTCATCTACAAGATTTTAGCCAAAGAGAAGTCACACAATTGCAGGCAATGTCAGAGGAGAGTTGGAAGGACCTCCTAAGAAGCCTGTAGCTTACCTCAGCCAATGTTTCAGTGGTAGGATTCCTACAATGACTTCCAAAGCATCCACCCTCCCTACAGAATTAGGAAGGAAAAAAAAAAAAAGAAAAAAAAAAAAGCAGCAGAAAATAATCATTCTTAATCCTTAATATAAGCATTATTAAACATTTAAATTTCCCTTTTAAATATGTCTGGTTTTGCTTTTGTAGCCAGTGCGTGTTTCCTAATTTTATCTCAGGAGACAGTTGTCTAAATCAATATTTACTGCAATGATTCAGTATAACCACTAAATCAGACATATCTCTAGAATCATAGCATCTTAATATTTTATTTTAAAAGACATCAATTCTAAGAATTGGGATACAAGAAATATAACCCTGAAATTGTCCGCCCTCATTTATGCGCACTGGACAAAGTTCACTGCCACAAATGAGCTTCTGTAAAGCAACACCATCACCTGATTTTTATCATCCCTTTTAATCACATTAGATTAACAGCAGCGTAGAAACCATTCACCACTTGTCATCTAATAATAAGAAGAGGAAAAATACCACCAGTGGTATCCACATGATGTATTCCTTACGCCACCAGCTCTCCATTATCTAGGACAGCCTGGGCCTGAGATACACCATGGATGTGAAAACACAGGGGCAGTGCTGTTGCAGACCCAAGAGTCACTCTGGCATCTCTGTACCGCATTCCAATTTCTGCAAGAGCTTGTTAGCCAAGCCGGCTCCTCACAGATAAGATACAGAAATAAGACCATACCACTGACACAGTCTGCTCACGGCCTGGGTAATCTTCCCACAGGCTACAGAGCAGGAATGATCTTAGCAGTGAGACTCTCAGAAATTTAAATCTGAAGTCTTAGTGATCTTGAGAAGGTATCCTCCTTGTTGACTTGTTCTTTCTTATCTTTCTTTCTTTCTTTCTTTCTTTGCCACCAATCACTCACGGTACCTGCAGGAACAAGATAGCTTCATCACCTCTTTGTTCAAGGGGTTTTGGTGGGTTTCAGATATATCTTAGAGAGGCACAGAACAGAGCAATATCTAATATCCTAGACAAAACAAAACAAAACAAAAAACAGAAGACCCCAACCATCTGGAAGTGTCCCATCTCACAAAATAAAACATCTTAGTGATAATAACTCAGGATTTTCTTTCTTTTAGCTTTTCCTGTGTTAGTGAGAGTTGAGGAGGTTTTAGATCAAATTACTCCTTTTTTTTTTTTGTGTGTGTGTTTGTTTGTTGTTCAGTTCCTTCCTATTGCCCTACATTTTGAGCTTTTACTTTCTAAAACCTCAGAACGTGGTTTTGCCATCTGGAAGTTCCTCACATTAGTGCTTCCATTAATAAAAAGGAAAAACCTGATGCATTTCCTCTTCTGTTTTTGGAGTGAATCCTCCAGGACAGAACACCCTCTTGCTGGTTGCATTAGCAATATCTACCCTTTGCATTTGTCATTTGTTGTAGCCTTTTCTCCTTCATTATCTCATTTCCTATTAGAAATGAACACTTTTTAAATGTTAGATACTGCTTCTATCAGTGTGTGTTACCACTGGCAAAAATACAGCAGGAGTGCAGCTGGTGGAATTGTGCTATTCTGGAGACACATTTAGAGTTTTTAAATCAAACTCTTTGTTTTTCTTTCATCCTTATGCAGAAATAGCTCCTTAATATAATAGGCATTATTTTGAAGAGACACTCAAGCACTAGGTGAGGATTTCCCTTTTGTTATACACTCCTGACTGTCACGTACCGTTTTGCCTTGAAATCTATGTAGGGAGAAAAAAAAAAAGTCATTAAGAACTTGTATCCTGTACAGGAGAAGATTTTACTCAGAGATGTCCATCCTAGTCTTCAGACCATTCTCCAGTCCTACCAAGCATGGAATCAGAAGCTCCTCATAGCCCAAGGCATACCAATTAGATCTAGGCTGCATCTAATCAGATAATGTAAAACTCAACACTTGAAAAGGAGAAGAAATAGCATCTTCAGCAAAATCACTGGTGTCCCTGGATCCTGTCCCTATGTGTCCAGGAATGTAAAATACTTCATCCAGTGCATGATAGCAAGCAAAGAAAACAAAAAAGAAAACCCTTGGGTTTCAGAAAGAATTCATAAAAAATACCTGCAGAGGGAGAAACACCTCCATGCTGGCTGGGAAACGTTTCTCACAAAATAGTCCTTCCGTCCTAATCCTTCCATCCTGTTCTTCAGGAAGACCCTCCTAAAGATGAGCCTGGGAACTATGGACTCACTTATAACTCTGCCCAGTCCCAGAAACCAGAGACCTAACATGAAGATATTTCTGACATTTTGTAATCTCTCTTCCCCACAGTTAACCTCTCCATTTCCTACAGGGGGTAAAATACAAGTCTTTCTTTTTCCCTCAGGAGGTAGAAAACCTGAAATTTCTCTGTCTCATGCATTTTCCTCTCTCCAGCAGTTTGCCCCATACTTCCCAGGTACCAGTCACCTTTATTTTTAAGCAATGATGTAAGTGGTACATAATCAGCTAAACTCTGAGCAATCATTCCCGACTCACATTAATCTTTGACATTATTTGCTTTTATTTCAGTTCTGAAGAATGGCTTTGTATATCAAAGTTTGTCTAAATTTCTCCACTATGACAGCTGGCATTAAAAAAAAAATCCTCTTCCTACAAGCCTCATAGCCACAGAAAAATAGTCTATCATTTTTATCTGATCTTTCTTAATCAATATATCAATGCTAGAAAAGACACAGTACACTTTATAATTATTTTTATTTTATAATTAAGCATGCACAGTATGTAATCACTTAACAATACACTACGTACACATGTATGACAGGGAAGGACTTAGCCTGTGCATTATCCTTTCACATTTTCTCATGTGTGAGCAGCTCTGTAGTTGTAACCCTTCATTATGCAGTTGTAAATATTTATCTTTGTTTCATACTCCTATGAAAATTGACACAACTCATGTTTTGATTATGATAGATTTGTTAACTAAAATTTACCTCTGTTAAACACATCATCCATTTTTACTGTACAAAATAACAGAATTGACAGATTAGATGGTCATCTTACAGTGCTGGTGATATCTACGAAGTCAAAGTTTTCTGTGTACACAGAAGGAATAGTAAGTCAAAGCTACTTAGTATGGTGAGAATATGGGAGGGAATTTTCTGACTGCAATAAATGCTTTCTGACAATCTGCAAGGGTGATTATACACTTTTGTATTTGTTTTAAATAATATTTCCATGTTTATATGCAGGAATTTCTTAAGTGAATACATAGTGCTTACTTATGTAAAAATAATACTTTTTTTCTTTTCTATCTTAAAAAACAGTTGGTTTTAAAATTTTGTGTTCACAGAAGCTGAGTAACACACTGAATGTTTCCTAATTTTTTGCCTCTTAACCCAACAGTAGATTGCAGTTGGAGAAACTTTCTTATGTGTTATATACCAAGAGAAAAAAATGCGCTGCTGCACTTCAGCTCTGTGGGAAATAGTTAAATAGATAATTGTAATATTTACTAACATTAAGCTTTTATAAAAGCTAAAACTTCTACCTTGTATTTTTCTTCAATGAGAAAGAGAAATATGGGATTTAGTAAAAATAACAGGGTTTTCTAGCATGTTCAAAATATAGCATGCTGTGCTCTGCTGCATGAAATTGGAAATGAGAGAATTGCATGAAAATGCATGAAATGAGAGAATCCAAACAATATTCATTGAAAGTAGGCAACTTACTCTCCCTTTATATTTTTTTTACCCAGCCAAAGTGAGAATGAATATCGCCAATCACAAATTTAGATGGTCTTTCATAAACTCTCAAAAGAAAGATGAGAAAGGCAACAAGACATTTTCTGTTCTCTGCTGCTGCTGTTTTCTCTGTATAATATGAAGACAAGATGCAGTCTCTGCATGTGTTCCAAGACAACGTCAAGTGTTACAACAGTAATCCTCAGTGTCTGAGGTACCATTTTTGTTATTGACTGGGAGATTATAGGGTTAGAAAACAATATTGTTTACAGAAAATTAAGAAATAAACTTTAAGATAAGTTTATTATTATTATTATTTATTTATTTATTTTCAATTTCCAATGGTTTTGAATGAATTAGGTATTTCTCCCAGGTAATAAGATGTGCTAATGCGACTTAAAATACTTGATACTGAATTTTGCCATTGAGGAAATGGCTTTCATGGTCGACCTTTGACAGCTGTTAAAAGTAAGTGAACAAAAAAGCATCAGCCACACATAGGAGAAAAAAAAAAAAAAAAAAAAAAAGTAAAATTTTGGTGATTTCTTCACATGTATGAGACTGAGCTAGCATGTCACATAGTAATTCATGTAAGCACCATTGACATCTAAATTTAGCACCCTTAAGACAACTACAAGAGGCTACATCTGAAAAATGTTTGCAATGTGATGAACCCCACATTCCCTAAGTCCAGTTTACATTTTGTAAATTAATTTTAAAACAATTATTTTATATATATATATGTATACGCAATTTCCAAGAACAACTTGGACCCCAAACCTTCAAACTGCACATAAACAATGGTCATCTTGTAATTTCTACTGTCTGATACAATGAATTAAGCCTTTGAAGCAGTAAAACGAGGAATAATGCTTGACTGAAGTCAAACAGTGAGTATCTTCATGTGCAGGACAGATACTCTCTGAGAAGACCAGCCATTTCCTGAACAGCTGACCAAGATTCGAGTCATACAAATGTCCATGAATGTTCAGTGAAGGGCATGTATCGAACAGCTGTTTGCTGTTAGGATGAGTGTTCTCAAGTACTGTGTAGGTAATATTTGGACAGTGTGTCCCATTGTGTAGGATAAGCTAGAGAAACTGTTCTCTGGACATAATTCTTTCTGCTCAGACTCCCAGTATCACTTCTATTTTCTCACCCTATCTTTCTCCCCCATTAGCTGCGGTGGCACCTCGTCTGTGTCTGGTGGAACAGATAAGTGGTTGTCATCAACCCCACTACATGAATTACTCATTATATCTGCTCTCTGAATCCTTCAGAAGCCCTGGACAGTACATTTCTCTTCCTGTGGACTGAGCTGTTTGTAATACACTTGCTGTCCAATTGCTGACTAAGGGAAAAATGAATGCCAGGCTTCCTCCGGGCCCGACCACAGGCACTTGCTTGCTGGCGCACTCCTTGGTCAGCCTGCTTACAGCTGCAAAACTCAGTTTTGTCCAGACATCCGACTTTCTGAGAACCCCAGTTTCACAGCACCGAATGCTCGCAGGGACTGAAAGCTACGCTTATGCTCTCCCTGCAGTCAGTGGAGGGCAATGGTTGTGTGGGGTGGTGCTGGGGGGATGTCCACCTTTCCCCATAGACTGCTGCAGGATGCCAGGCGGCAGCAGGGGATGGGGTGCCTGATTTGTACGTGGTTACAACTGGGTGAGATGTACTCAGCTGAAACGACTATTGTTCAACATGTTACGAGCCTAATTCTCCTTTGAAACATAGAGAGATTTACGAGGGGTTTAGCCCATTACGTAGGGGTTAGATCTGTGCTAAACTGCAATCAGCTGCAGTCTTTCGGCCATATGTTTTTGATGCTTCTAACATTCCTTGAAAAGAGGTTCAAGGAAAACTTTGAAGTCTACTATTCCTCAGTGAAATAAATACTGCTAATGGCATTAACCCATGCACATCAGTCAGACTCTCCACCTGAGAATGATAAGGAATTAGTCTGTCATAATGATGTATAGTCACAAATTAAAATCCCTAAGAACTGCTGGTACTTTATCATTCACCTACTATGAATCTTATTTAGAGGAGGGGGGAAAAAAAGCAACAACAAAACAACAACACAAAACATCGGTGATTTAAGACTTTTCTGTTATTTCAGAAAATAAAGAAGTAACTACTTTGTCTCCCGGAAGTTAAAACTACAAATCTGGGGGCTTGTTTTAATTTGGTTTTGTTTTTTCAGTTACAGATTTTTAGAAAACAAACAAGCAGCCAAGCAAACAACAACAACAACAAACAAAAAAAAACAGAAGTACAGAAGTACCCCTAAAGGTGTATTACTACATGTGCATGTAAAAGTATAAACACAGGAGTAGACAAACAAATAAAGATTATGATCTGAAATCTGACTCTCATTTTACCTTCGGAAATAACCAACAGTGAGTTTAAAAGCAGAAGAAATGCAGAATTCCAGCAGTTAAGATTTCCAAAGGAAAATTAACTTGTTGGTATCAGATTTGTCCATTTGGTCTCAATTTGGAATTGTGAGCAGTGCAGGAGAGAGACGTAGTGACGAATCAATTGGAATTTTAAAGCGTGTTAATATTCAAAAAGGCAATATGCAGAAATAAACTATTCTTTACAACATAAACTCTGGCTCTCTGGCTTTTCACGTGAGGTTATTTCCATACATATACATACCTTCCCAAAATAGAATGTTAAAAAAAAAAAAAAAAAAAAAAAAAGGAAAAGAATTATTGCTCTGAGAAAAAACAGACTGCCTGTGGATGATAAAGGATCTACTTATGTTTTGTTTCAATAGGCCAACTGATACGTCTAGTAAAAACAGACAAGCTTTGATGCATACAAGGCTGTTTTCAGATCTAATAAAAGATACTGCCCCTCCTCGCAGGTTTTGGCTTGCTTATAGCCTTATACCATTTTGGCTACAAGGCCAGTGTTATTGCTCAAACAACACGATCGCTGCCACTCACCTCCCAGGTAAAACAACACTACGGAAGTCTTAGTCAGAGCCCCTTCATATTTATCACACATTTTAAACGTATGTAAGCTCTCAGAAATGCTATAGGGCTACATGAAATACAAAATGGCATAAAGCTAATCTGCATTGTGTTCTGAAACGATCTGTCACAGTGAGATAGTGGAATAGCAATACAGTTGCAGTCACCAAAACTCTTTAAAAATCAGCAATGTAAACTGAAATTTCCTTACTTTTATTGTTTCACGGAAAGACAAATAATGCTGTTTTAGAGAAGTTTTTGACGATGGGAATTATTTTTGTGGCTAACTGACAAAAAGATAGGGACAGAGGAGAAAAAGCTTCTGACAAAGAAGAAAAGAGTGGAGGGACAAACATGTAACTAAAGGTTCCAAAACCCTATCACTCTGCACGCTGGACTGTTAAATTCCTCTTTAGACTGAAACAACAACAACAAAACTTTAATTCCAGGAACGGAAAAGAAAACTGATTTTACAACATTACGAACTTCCTTAATGTACATATTTGGGGGTTTAAACTTTTCTGACAAACTATTTCATAAAGCTCGGATAAAACTGTTGATCGAAGATGTGAGACAACGGGGCCGTGCTTTGGTTTGAATAATGTTAGTGTGTTTGTTTCAGATTTTGTGGTTTACTCTTGAATAAGCTTTTTCTATTGTTTCTTTCTCGCTGATAAAGGTCACACCTCTGCCTTGTTTTTCCCTTCCAAAACTGCAGTAGCAAGCTTTGTCCTATCAGACTGGTCTGTTTTGAAACTTTTAATGGTTTCTTAATGACACTGGGTTCACATGATCCGGTTGTTTCTCTGTACCCCTGCCTATCAGTTCCCCTTGAGCCTTTCGGCCAGTCCCAATAAACTTTGAACGAGGGACAAAGGCTTTCAAGGAGAAGTTAATTCCTACAAACTTTAGGAAGATGGTTAGCAAGGGAAGGGAGAAACACAAAAGAAGCATGCGCTGATGGAAAGGCAAGTAGGATTTAGCTATTATACACCCTGCTTGCTATGAGCCAATTAAGCTACCAAGTAGCCCAGCATATTTAACATGAAGCAGACACTTTAGCATGGTAGGGATGTAATTCACGGCTGGAAGGAGCTCAGGGCTGGAAGGGTGTAAGACGCCCTTGCAGGAGAACAAACTTCCTTAGTTCTGCTCCTCATTTGGCAACCCTTGTGCTTAGAAACTCTGTGTAAGTGAAAATGAGCCTGATGTGCAAGGGATGTCATTTTGCGGACAGCAGTCCCCCTCGAGTTCATGCTGGTGCAATGACAAACACTGTGCAGAGACGCATTCAGAAAAAGTGAGGAATTTGCAGTAGTTCAGGAATCTCCAAAATTCCTAGCGGTTTGTAGACAGTGTTCTCGTCTAGAAAACTTAGGAGTGACACTGACAAGCTTTAAGAACCATTCCTGTCTTCCCTCACTCTACTCATCAGGCTGGAAGGAAGTCAGACTTTGTTCAAGGTTCATGTGGATGAAGAGGACCATATGGTTGTCAAATCAATTTGCTGAACTCTGTCCAAATCCTATGAGACTGATACTTTTCACATGGACACCACATGGTTTATCCGAGGACAGTTCAGCTAGGAACCAGCTAGGCAGGAACAATCAAGTACACTGAATTGCTTCCTCTCCAAAAGATGGACAAGATGAAGTTTGGGGTCTGCAAATCAAAGTTTTCACAGCCGGTCTCTGTGATATCTTCTCAGAGCCTCTGTTTATGCCATTCATTTAACCCTTATTTGAACAACTAAACAATTAACAGAAAAATATTGTGGCGTATTTTTCTTATTGTAAGAATGATTCATAATCAGGGACCATTCTTCCTTCAACTGAAGGGACCAAGGCTCCCTACTGAATCTTTTTCTTATCAAATTTCTATGATTTTTACCTAAGCGTGCATTCTTTTCTAGCCGCAAGTATGGAGCAGAAGCTGTGTTTAACAGCTTCAGCAGTGACATTATGGGCTCCCTGCAACATGACTGTTAACATCTCATGCAACCAGAAATCAAAAGCAGAAAGATGGAAAGTTATGAGTATGAAAAGAAGTCATGTATTGATGCGAGGAACAGCAGTTACAGCAGCCATCTCAGTAGAAAATGAAAGAAAATGTCCATACTTGATCTTTATGTGTAAAAGAAAAGAGATACAGCTTCACTCCAGAATGGTTTTTACAACTTCTTGATATATCACTCCTATTGGATTTTAATTTATTTTATTTTTCTAATTTTGAGTGTTAATCTGTATGTGCACTGTCTGATACCTCAGGGTGACCCTCCAAACCCCAAGTTTATTAAACACAGAGCAGTATGGAGGGCACAGATTCCAGAGGAGGCCTGGAATATGTAAACAATAGCTAAATTTCTAAATTTACTGCTTTTCGAGCCCAGCTTTTTTCCATACTGAAAAGCCTAAATATATAGTGTCTAGATACATTAATTATATGTTAAACACTTTAAACCCATCTTCAATTTTAATATTAGTATAACTTCATCAGTGTTTGCTTGCCAACATATTGGCTACAGAAGGCAAAGTTCTCACTAAGGTGCACGGCATTTTCCTGTCCAATACACCGATCACCTCCCGCTGTTGGCTGGGAAATGCAAATGTGCCCAGGCCCTGAGAGCATCATGGGCCCCTTGGCAGCCCCACAGCCCTACTTGTGACCCCATTTCATCCCATCCCAGCCAGTGTGTGGGGCTGCCCCCCAGCTGCCCTGCCGGTGGTGCGCAACACCGAGCACCTAGAGCGTGAGTGTGAAAACATCAAACACCGCCTGCCCTTACTGTGCTGCACGTGGGCTCCGCTGTTTTACCCAAGCTGAAAATATCCCTTAATTGTCTATGTAGTGTTCTCTTCACCTCTGTGATATGATAATGTTTTTGCACGGGAAATGGTACTTGTGAAAAATAGAAGTTCTTTTCTGAAAGGGAAGATATCCTACAATTCTCTGTCGTACCAAACGACACACATCCACACGTCATTAGTGCCAAAATGCTATATAAAATATATGCCGCATAAACCAAAGACTTGGGCAAGCACGAGCTATTATTTTCCTTACTGGTGCTTTCATGCAGGCTTAAATAAGTCAATGAAAAAATTATGTAAACCAACAGCGCTACTCATGTGCTTAAGTGATTTGTTGGATTGGGCCCAAAAATACCGAAAATGTTGCAAAGATTGATCCTTGATGCGATCCCCTAAAACAGATCTTAATGTCCAGGCAGTGACTTGTTTGGTTTTCAAGCGGCATTTTATTTCCTTGTCTGCTGCACTGCCTACTTTGTTTTCTGAACGTCAGTGGATATTACATAGTACAGTGCCTAGGGGGCTGAACCGGAAGAAAAAAAATGATCTTTTATTGGTCCGTGGTAACAATCTGCTTTCTCTTGTAGGTTTTTATTCTTTTATGCTCCTGGGTTGCAAAGCTCCTTAGCATTACTCTGGGTGAGCAACTTTACTTCCATATATTTAGATCCTGAATTTTATTTTTGGCGCAGTATTAAGAAATGGGGATAAATGCACCTATTAAGAGAGACATTTTCTAAATTCTGACTCATTCCTTCTCTGTTTCCTTCTACATTTCTTTTGGTTTAGTCAATGATGAACACAATCAGCCTGCCTGCGACCAGTTTCACTTTTTATTTGATAAGGCTGATTGCAATGCCTGAGCTGGAAAGCCTGCAGGGAAATGCTTCAATTCCCCACGTTCACCCACTGAACTAAAAATGTTGCAAAAGCATTTCTAACCATACCAAAGGTTGTGTACACAGGGAAAGTAACCAGAGCGACTACTGAGGGATGCATTTTTCTGGCATAGTTCTCTGCGTGGACACCTCTTTGAGAACAATCAGTGAGTTTTGCACGTGCCTACTGACTTCTGCCTTCATGCCATGGATTCTCTAATCAGCAATTTCCTCTAACGTGTAGCTTTTTGTTTCCATATCTGCTGCAGAGATAAAATTGTGACATGGATTTGCAGTTCCAGGAGGAAAAGAAAAAAATAAAAAAGAGAGAGAGAGAAAAAGTGAGATTTTTTTCCAGAGGCCAAACAGTGTCATACAAGCCGAGCCAAGGCGATCCCCTCAGAGAGCCCTGGGAGCCAACATGAGCAGGGACAGGCACAAGTTTTGGTTCAGGAGAACGGAGAGGGTTCCCCAGCCAGAGGTCTGGTGCAGGCTTTGCTTGTTTAGCAACCACAAAGTGCCATTGCCGTCCCAATATCTTCTTTTATTTGGTGCCATAAATAGCTGTCTACTTCAGCCTATCGTGACCTTTGATTAGCACGGCTACAAGCAACTGCTGCTCTGTCAAAGCACTTTAGAACGTACTTTTAAAACAGGAAGGAGGTCAAATATAAAAGTTAAGAGAATAAACATGGCATAATGCATGTCATTTTTCTGCACACAAACACAACATTTCTCTTATATCTCATTACAGGACAGTAATGCTGTTCTGCAAACTGTACATAAAGTAGAATCTAAAATAAGAAAAATACCACCAAAGGTCCCAGAAAGCTGAAAAGGAATCAATTCTTAAGTTTGTTCCAGACCTAAGGTTTCAATTAAATTAAACAAAGCTTCTACTCTTCCTCTTGGCTGAAAAAAACAAACAAACAAACAAACAAAAACTTCTTTACAAGAGGGAATACTTGCTACAAGTTGCACCAGTATTGTTTCTAGAAGTGTTGTTCATCTCCCTCTCCCTTTTTGTTGACTTTTATGCGAACCGACAGTCAATTTCTTGGTGGACAATTGCCCACATTATAAAGCCCCACTGATGTGTCACTATTTGGCTCTGCCAAAAAAGCCATAATAGTGAGAAGGCACATAATATTTGGCATGCTGTTAAAAATGGGGTCTAACTAACAATAAAAAGAAAGGAACATCAATAAACAGAGCGGTTTATTTTTTAAGGACCGAGAACCGTCAAATGATATACAACCAAAATTGTCTGAGGTGCGCTCGTGCCCCTGTAAGTCGTCAGAAAGAGTCAAGGGCTCCAGGGAGAGAGAACTGAGGCAAGAAAGTTATATGCATTATGGCTGCAGGAACTTTAAACGCTTCCTAGGAGGATAAACTGGATAAATTGGAAATAGGAGGGAAAGCCTAACCGGTAAGGCACAAAAAAGGAGCGAGGAGGCCAGGCTAACGCAACCATAGGCATGAAAATTGGTGAGATAAAAGGGCTGCTGTTTCCATGATTAAACGTATTTCTGAAATGATCAGGCGTACACAGACTTTCACCACGGTTATGGCTTTATTATTGGTGAGGAAAGACGTGCTGCAGGCTCCCTCCCCGAATAATCCCCGTGACCAAGCAGCCTGAGTGTAACTTTATTGGAACGGGGAGTAACGGCAGGCACCACCGCCTGCTTCCGAGTCACACTTTTTTTTTTTTTTTTTTAACGTGAAAACAGAGAAGGGCCAAAAGATGACGAAAAAGGACAAAAACAAGGCGTTAGGCGCCGCTTGAGGTGAGGCGAGACCGTGTGGGACGGAGCGCGTCGCCGCGGGGCTGCCCGGCGGCCATTTCCTCACGCCCCGCTGCCGGGCGGGGGGCGGCCCCTGAGGCGGAGCGGGAGGCGGGGGCGCGGCCGCGTGACGTCACTCGGCGGCCGGCCCGGCGGGTCACAATGGAGCCCGCGCGGGCCCAACCGGCGTGAAACGGCGGCGCGCGTGACACGCCCCCAACAACCCTCCCCCCAAAATAAAAAAATAAAAAAATAATAAATAAAAATCACAAAAAAAAAAAAAAAAAAAAAAAACACAAAATCGGTGTCTCTCCCTCGCGTGTGCGTGTGTAAAAGTGTGTGAGGAGCGTGTGTGAGGGCCGCCGCCACCGGGGCCGCCATCTTGTGCAGGGCCCCGCGAGACTGAGGAGCCGCCGCCGCCTCCCTCCCTCCCTCCTTCCCCCCCCTGCCCCCGTCCCTCCCTCCCCATCTCCTCCTCGGAGCCGTCAGCGCCCGGCGCTCCCCTCCGCCGCCGCCGCCGCCTTCCTTCCTGCCCGCCCCCGCCCAGCCCAGCCGAGCCCCGGGCCCCCGAGGCGAGCGGCGCGGCGCGGCTGCCGCCTCCTCCTCCTCCTCCTCCTCCTCCTAGTCCTCCTCCTCCATCCCCCCCCGTGGCCGCGGTGCCCGGACGGGGCGGAGCGGAGCGCGCAGGCCCCGGCCGAGCCCCGTCGGCAGCCGGAGCGCAGCGCAGGGCGGCCGGGCAGCAGCTGGTGACGCAGGAAAAACGCCCGAGCCCAGCCGAGCCGCGGGGACGGAGCGCAGCCGGGAGCCGCAGCGGCTTGGCCCCCTTCCTCCTCCTCCGCCTCCTCCTTCCTTCTCTTTCTCCTCGCCTTTCTCTCCCGGCGGAGCGGAGCCGCCCCCCTCGTCGCCCGAGCCGGCAGCGCGGGGCCTGCCATGAGCCCCGGCGGCCGCCGGGGATGAGGCAGGCGCCGGCCGCGCTCCGCCAGCAGCAGCAGCAGCAGCAGCAGCGGGCGGCGGGGCTCCGGGCTGTGGCAGCGGCAGCCGCGGGACGAGCAGGGGACGACGCCGTGCGGGGGTGAGTGGCGGCGGCCAGACCGGGGCCGGGACCGGGGCCGGGTGGGGCCGGGAGGGCGACGCGTGTGGGGAGCTCCCCGGGGACGGGGTGCAGCGAGGAGGAGGAGGAGGAAGGAGGGAGGAAGGAGGAGGAGGAGGAGGAGGAGGGGGCGATGCCGGGCGGCAGGCCCCGCGCCGCCGGTGTTTTGGAGGGCAAGGGAAAATGGCTGACGGCTGCTCAGCCTCGGCCTCAGCCTCCAACGGCGGCGCCCCCCGCCCCGTTCCTCCTCCTCCTCCTCCTCCTCCTCCTTTTTTCCCCCCCCTCCTCCCTCTCTCTCCTCCTCACCGGCCGAGCCCCCCAGAGGCAGCCGCTGGAGGGCCGGGGGCTGCCCGGCCGCCCCGCTGGGCAGCCCCCGGGTCTGGCTGGGCTCCGCAGCGAACGCCATTACTGAGGTGGAGTGATTGGAGCCGCCTAGGCCCGGGCGACGCCTGGAGAGCAGGCCCTGCCGAGCCGCCCGGGCTCTGCCCTCAATGAAAAACCCCACCAGCAGCACCAGCTCCTCGCTCACACCCGCTGTAAACATTATTAACGCGGAGGCCACTCCTCTAGCCTCGGCTTCCAGCTTAGCCCGGTGTCGATGCACGACAAAAAAAATACCCCCTCCGTGGCTGTCCAAAATAAAGCGGCTCCCTCGGGTTATTCTGGGGGACGCCAGCCTCTCCCCACCAAGTCCGAGGGGCCACAGCCGTTCGCTGTTATTGTCCTCGAGAAAAGCGAGGGTTTTGCCGGTAGGATGGATCGCCGGTGTCTGCCTGTGTTCGTAATCGCCCCGCTAACGTGTGCCGACCCGCTTGGTGCACCGTTGTTTGGCTGCCGAGGGAATACTCTCCCAAAATCGTTCGTTTCAGTCTGGTTTTCTTTGTAAAAGAGTCGAGGTGGACTTCAAGATGCCATATTTGATTTCCAGCTTGCTCCTTCAGAAGTTCGCTAGAGTGTTTTGGAGACGTGCGGTGATACGCAACGTGCACAACCGTGCAGGAGGAAAAAAAAATCTTTTGAAAAATAATTCTTCTAAATAAATATTCAAGGGACTCCCAGGCTCAGCTGCCCTCGTGTTGTCTGTACAACCTGCTTTACATTCACAGCTCTGCAGTTGTATTCGTATTGGACGTTTGTATCGGCCCAAAGACCTCTCTGAAGTCACAGGATCAAAGCTAGCACAAGGCCCACTTTTGCTGACCTAGTTACAGAACTGGGGCCTGTTTTTTTGTTGTTATTTTTTTGTTGTTTTTTTTTTTTGAAAAGCTTTTGAATTTAGATATTAAGATGGTTTCTTCAGTATACAAGTAGCAATACTTGTTATGACAGCTGGACCAGGTAATCTGCATTTTCCAGCAGGCTTCTCAAATGCCCAACAAATGGATGTTGAAGTCGTTATGTTTAGGAAGGGCCCAGTGATGGATTTTTGGACATTTGACCTGTATCAATTGTGGAATTCAAGTGACAGTAAGGAGTATTAGGGGTGACTGAAATCTGTAGCCAGCTAACTTTTTCTTGATCTTTTAAGGTTCTACTTTGAGAAATTGCCTGGACTTGCCAACATAAATGCTCCTGTTCAAGTAACACACTTATTTCAGCAAAATCTAAGTCGTGTATGAGTGGGGGTTCGTTTGTTTTTCTTTTTTTCAAAAAGAAAATCAAAATGCCTTTGATTCTGAGTCGAAGTAACGTTGTTTTCTGGAACCAACAGAGTACAATAGCTAATATCAAGAATTTTGGAGAAGCACGTCGAGTACATGCATTGATTGTTCTGTTGCAATACCCTGGACCACAGGGATGCCTAATGATAGATTTGAACAAAAACGTAAACATAATCATAAAGCTGCAGTGGAAGAAACTCACAGATCAGCATGATTGTTTTGGAGGGGGGAAATACAGCTAAAAATAAACATGTAAGATTGTAGCATAGTCACTTTCCTCTTTTCAGTATCTTCCGTACCTTTCTTCTTGCCCTTCGTGTAGATTATCTTCACGGTATTTCTTTTGGGTAGTCTCTGTTTGAATCTTTCCAGGCTGCTGTTTCATGTCTTGCAGAATTTGCCCTTGTGGTGATACTTCTGCCCATTGAATTGACAGGAAGACTACATCTGGAGGTGGTAATCAATGAGGATAGCGGTCCCAAAGCTGTTTACTGTTTCTATATCTGTAGAACACCATCACCCTTATGTAAACATTTTCTTTCCCACATTGTGGTGCATTTGTATTCAGAAGTAGGCCAGTGCAACTTCTCTCTGTTCAAATGCACACTTTAAGGTTTATCTGTTTTGTGTAGCGTGCTGGAATTCTTACGAGTGAGACTCGGGACAAATGAAAACATTGGATTGGTGCACAGACATTTAAGAAAGTAAAGGTACCTTTCTTCCAAGACATCTTTCAATTTAAAATTGAAATTGGGACTTTGCAGCATGAATACAACTTTGAATAAAAATAAGGAGTTCAGTTACTTGTTAGTTGGAACAATTTATTTTTAAATGGCTGTAAAGTTACATTTCTGTCAGGTATGTAATGGTATTTTTATTTTTTTAAGTTCCTTTGGGAAATATTTCTGGTCTTCCCTCTCCAGTTTAGAAGTAAGTTTTGAACTTGTTTCAGGTATTTGACTAGTGAGTGCTATTGTGTTTGGTAGGATGTTGTAGGTTTCGTTTTGTTTCAGAGACACTCTTTTATATATCCTAATAGATCTAAAGACTCTGGATATATTTTGAAAACATCCTGAGCAGGTTAGCCCTATCTGTAAGGTAATTGAATCAAAGTTGTCCCTTACTGTTTTTCGTTAAAGCAAGGTTAAAACAGCACAGAAACCCAAACCCCCACCCCCAGCACAAACTATTACATTTACCTTAATTCATTTCCTTGTCAGCACAAACATTGCTTAATCAAACCAGTAGTCTTGCTTACCCAGCACTTGCGGAGACCAGTGTTAGGTGGTCATCTGAAGATACAGGAAACCTCACCGGGCTTCTGATCACTTGGGAAGTTGTACGTGTGAAGGCTTTTGTGCCCTTTAGAAAATTATTTCCTGGACGTTAGTGTTTGTATTCATTTGAACATGTGGGCATGGTTTCTCTTGGTCAGGAATCCATATTTTTCTTACACTATTGGTGCATCTCTGCTTGAAGCTCTGTGTAGGTGCATCCGTTTTTATTATCCACATTATCTTCATTTAAAAATGGAGTTCAGCATCTTATTCAGAACACTTGAGGGTATGTTACGGAAACGTAACTTGATGATATCCCCTTTTTGCTGTAGTACCTTGCCTTTTGCAAAACTGGCAGTGCTGTGTGCATTGCTGTGGACTTCCCTTATTTCATACATAACATTTGTGGTATATACATACGCAACATCATCTCTTTTTTTTTTTTTCTTTCTAACTAAACTTTCTTATGCGTGCTTTCACCCTGACACAAACTAATGAGAAAAAAGATAAAAATTAAGCTACAGTGTTGTACCTGCCCTGTCCCGTCAGTGTAGAACATTCATCACGGTTGTTATTCTGCTCTCTTTTGAACACTTCAGTGGTTGCTTTTCTGCAATATCCAGTAGTGGCAAATGTCCATTGGTTAGCAGGCTGGTTGGGTAGTTAGTTATGTTTAGGAAGGGGAATTTGGTAAACCTTTGCATTGCAGAATGGTAGTTACAAGAAGTGCTTTTTTTCATAGAGCAGCAGGGGATGGGAAGAGGGTCTTTTCATAAACCTATGCTTGCATGCAACAAGACTCAAGTTTTTGTACAAATGACCTGGGAAGTTTGAGCTACTTTGAGTTATAAAAATGCAGTAACATCTTTCATATATTAAATCTCGTTTTTGTTCTCTTATTCCTGGAGGGCCATCTTGAAGTTCTTACGCTGTTATAAGGAATTACAGTTTGATAATGAGTCGAGCTGTCATTTTAAAACTCTTCTTTTATATTGGATGTCTCTTAAAGTTCTGCTGTGTTCAAGGCTGGAGCTTGACTTGGGAATAGGCTTAACAAAGATTCCCTCTGCACCTCCTGACAAGACTGTTTTGACTGAGGTCCTCTTGTTTAGAGTCGTGGAGAGATAGTGGCAGAAAGCCCTTCCATTGTGACTTTACTCCTGCAGAGTGTCAAATGTTGCGTTTCCTAGACATGCCAGTGTCCCTTGGGCCACACTCTGCGTGTCCAGCACTTTCTGTGCAGTAGGTCTTGTTTGGTATAAATCGTTAAAAACATAATTATCGGTGAGTTGACAGCAGAGCTGTTAGTAGCTTTCCCCACAACAGAAGAGGGGAGGAAGGTAAATAAGATGTTAAAGTAGACAGTTGTGACTTAGTGTAATTTTTTTTTGATAGAGAGAGAGCTTAACAGCACAGACAGTTCCTTTTGCATTTTCTGTTGTGAACTTTCTGGTATTTTCTCTTTATATGAGCCCATTAGTCTCGTTTTATTTGAGAGTTGAAGTCAGTCAGCTTGGTATCAAAGCTTTTTGGCTACCAGCTGTCTTCGATGTGTTTTCAAATAAAAATTGGAATGCTGGGAATTAAATATACGTGTGTGTGTTTGTGCCTTGCTCGCTGCAGGAAACATCACCGCGCCGTGGTTTGCTTTAAGGATAAGTTATTGTTAATTGTGAGACTGATTAATTGCTTTGTTTTACTTCTTCGTTATTACACCTCTAAAAGAGATCTGTGAGATATCTTTCATTTTAAAATCTAGTCATGTTTTCAATGCTAGTATTTCTAGCTTTTTTCATGCAGTTAAAATGTAAACTGCTTACCAGTAATGCATAGCTATCAGGAATGTTGCAGTGGAATACTTTTGTTTGTGGCATCCTTGGTCTGTTTACAAAACAGTCAGTAAGCCTGTTTTGTGATTTCGTTTTCCTAACACGTGTAACTGCCAAGAGAAAAATACGGGTTTCTTGCATGTAAAAAAAGAAAAAATAATAAATTAAATTTAACCTTACTTGACATCTTAGCAAATAATATTGTCTGGTAGCTAGCATTTAGCCATGAATTTACTCATAGGAGGGGAATTCCACATTACATCACTTCTTAAAGATGTACGTCTATGAATGGAGAGCTCTCAACTTTTTTTTTCTAAAATTTTTTTAAGCTGATACTCAAAAATATGTTGAAGGCAAGACACAAACATATGACTCCTTAATATTTGCTCGACTTCTCTTACTCTCTGCTGTATCCTCTAAAATACTTCCTGGATAAAAACTCTGCTATAAACTAACAAGTTTTTGTTGTTTGTTTTGTTTGTTTTTAAAGATGGACACTTCAAGATAATGAAAAGTCCATGGTGGCAATTTCATGGACAACTTTTCATTAGGCTTCGATGTAAATATCCCAAACTTAAATACTAGAAAATATTCCCTAGAAGAGGCTTTCTTTTACGGAAGTAACACTTTGTAACAGCTGAATGCCAACACGGAAAGGCGTGGAAATGTACATTATTAATTCTGTAGGCCTCAATCCTTAAGACACTTAGATGCTGCTCAATTTTTTGCCTAACTTCAATGGGATTAGACATGGGATGAGGTAAAGGTCTTATTTTGTGGAAGAGTGGTCTTAGCTATAGCACTCTGAAATGACAAAGGAGTGTTAATATGTGTTCCCTAAAGAGCAAAGTCGTGGTGTGTGCCAGGTAGGATCCCTCAGATCAGGAGGAGGGGTAGGATCCCAACCAGCCGGGCTTCTTTGGTTGGAGGGGAACACCTTTGCCAGCACTGTGGTGTAGGACAGTAGTGACAGATGCGTGTTGGTTGTGGGTGGAAGTTTGCTTTTTGCCCACTTTTGCTAGAAATGAACATTTATGGTGAAGGGGGGAAGTCTGTCATTTTTCTAACTCAATACGAGAGGGAACGCTATTGTCAAAATGTTCTGGCATCTCAGCAGATGAGCCTTTTGTCTTTTGGTGTTTAATTTTTCTGCTGTTGTAGCAATGAAATACTTCAATTTTTAATACATTTCAGCAGAACAAGACCGTGAATTTGAATCTTAAATAAGGAGCGTGGATCTGCTTGGCCTATTATTAGGTGACTAAAGCGATGAGAGACCACAATTCCAATCAGCTAAAAGAGCTTAAACTACAGTTTTATTTGCTAGAAGGCTTCGTATATTTCTAATTTAGAAATAGAATATTCATTGGTTGCTGATTGCTGACCTTTCTGTTTTGTGCATGTTCCTGAATCCCCTGACTGTGACGATCTCCACAATATTTCTGTTTATTTATTTTACAAATTATGACACAAACTCCCTGCAGCTTGAAGGTGAAAACTCCGGTGATTTATTCGATAGTTTCAGGCTCCACTTTTGCACAGCCCTCCATATGCCCGCACCCGTCTTCCAGACAGTGCTTTATTAATCACAGTGGGACCTTAAACTCCCAGGTGTTTTCCCTTGCTGCGTGTAGCTGTTTATACAGACGTACACACGTATACCATCAGATATTTCTGAGGTGATGCACAGGCTTCTTTCTCCAGGTAAGGTGGGAGCGTCAGATTTCTTCAGTGCTTTAGAGCTCTCTTTGAGTTTCTTCATGATAGTTCTGGTACTTAGAGAGGAAGATAACCTCCAGATTGTCTGAAAGCGCTCTCTGTTTTTATTCCTACTGCAGTTTAGCCAGATTGCTGTGGTTGACAGTTTGTAACGTGTCTAGTGAAGATGTAACTCGAAACATGGATTCCCCTTATGGCATTTGAGAAGCCGTTAATTCCTTTACCTTTCCTCCCTAGTCTTAGGATTGGGAAAACACCTAGATTTCATACAATTAAAAGGTCAGAAGTAAAAATGAAAAGCTTCGTTTTCCTCAGTGGCAGTAGATGCGGGAAGGCCAGCAAAGTGGGAAGGAAACCTTGCTGTGGTAAGGAAAGTTACTATGACTCGTGTTTTCAGCCATGGGGAAAAATGTGCTCGGTATCAGCCTCTGCTTAGCAGGTATGCCACTGAAGTTTTTTAGTTATCTGCCCATCCCAAGATTTTTGACTGGATGAAGTAGATTTGGTAATGCACCCTGTCATGATTTTTCCTTTTTCATCATATTTTCCCGATAATGCAACATTTAGAGAACTGGTAGCAGCTTCTGGATACAGTGCCTGGAGGCAGCTGAATAGCACTAGCGGATGGCCAACCTGTTAGTTTGGTTTTGTTGCTGGCAAGCAGTAGCCAAAATCAGTTTGATTTGCAGATTTGTTTGTACTTCTGAAAGTTGTCTTTGAAACTGTGCTGCTGTAGAAAATTCAGTGTAAATAAAGCTGATGTCTTCAGGTTTCTGAAGACTTTTTGCGGTAGTTGGGCACAAAGGAAGGAGATAGAAGATGAGGTAAAACATATCTAAAATTGAAATTGTATTCAGTACCTGTTGTGCTGTTTGTGTAAATGCTAGGTGTTTGCTTACGTGTGTGTATCACTGGGGAAGACTGAGATGTTGCAAAAGTTGTGTACATTATTGAGTCCAGCAGCAAGTAACTAACAGCTGGGAGCAGAGAAGCAAAGTCTCTGCTATGAGAGTTGCTTCAAACTTCTAAGTATGTTCTTACACTGTCCTACACGTAAAACAATTTGAGGGTTTTAATGTTGATAAGCCCGTGTGGTTCCTCATGAGTCTGAAAATACAATACAAAGTAGTCATTCACACAATGAAAACTGTCTCTTTACTTCTATTTTCTGTTGTTCTAAGTTTAATTTTTTGCTTTAAGTGTGACTATCATATATTTTTTAATTTCTAAATGACAGTTGTACAGTAGGATTCTTTATTGTCTCTTATCTACTTAAGCTTCTCTAGTGTATTTGCTACATGTAATTTTTCTTCTCAGAACTTCTGCACTTGAAGTAGGAAAGAAAGCCTTACCAACCACCTTAAACAGTTCAGTTGCAAGTTTTTCCATCCATCTGTAGGAATTATGAAGAACTTATTTTGGGGGCACATTTCTGTAGACTGGTACAGTAGATATAAAAAAGACTTAAGTGTTTGTTTCACAACCTCTGAAAATTTTTCTTTTAAGGTATCTTAAGCATCATGAAAAAGAGTTTTAATAAGAAATGGACTTTCTTAACTTTGTTTACATTTTTGGAGTTTGGTCTTATTCACCTGCATGGTCTAGTGTTGCTTAACTGCTCCGTGGTGAGATTTTATTTATCTTGTAAAACTCCTAGCTATGCCTTTACCTTTTTCTTCTCCTTCCTGAATATCTTCTGTTTAGCCCATTGTATGCTTCTCATGCCATTTTTTTCCTTGGCAATGTTACTTGTGAATTTGGAGTGCCTAACTATTTAAATGCCCATCTTCCTTTGGAGTTTTTTATCTTTCTCCCTGTCATGCCTGCATACTGCTAGGTAGCTAATACTTTATTTTCCTCAGATTGGTAGGGCTGGGTGCATACTTTGGGCAGACTTCGTTGCTTGGAAGTAAGTGTCTTATTTACAGACAACAACTTGTCACAGGTATATATAGTTGGTGGCTGCTTTGTCACTGCTAAGCTTGTAAGTATGAGGTACTGTATTTTTGGCCAGATACTTGATAAATGCAAGTGAAAAGTTTAATTTCTCCCACGGCCTACTCCCATATTAAGACTTAAATAGAATTCAGATAGGAGTATTACTCTTTTTTTGACCCATCTATTGTGTGTATTGTTTCATCAGGGCTTGTGGTTTGTAGTACTTCGGTAAAACCCAAAGCTTGATTTTTAAAATGCTTCCATCGTGCCTTTTCGGTTGAGTTATCAGGTGGCTCAGGGAAGTCTCTTGAAAATCGTGTGCTATGTAAAGCAAATGAAGCAGAGAGCCTTGCAAAAGTGCAAAGGTCATGAATGATGTAAGCATTTTATGATTTAAGGGTGAAATTTTGACTTAGCTGCAGGTGAACTAAGAAGATTTCTCTAAGTGAAGGTGGAAAATTCAGCAACCCAAGAATTACATTTTTCATTAACTGCTGTTTCCCCCGCTTAATTATGAACTCTTCTTCCCATTGAATCCCCGACTCCATCGGTTTGGAAGATTGATTGAATGGTATTGTCATTCAGTACTTTATCTTTTGACTTAATTCTGCAAATGCATGTCTTACATCGGTCTAACTCCCATACTGATTAGATTTATTAATCTATTAATAACCTTTAGAGGAGCTTTTCATTCTCAACCTTTAAATTTCCCAAACATTACTGTATTACTTCTCACCTCACCCTGTAAATTAAAAGGCTTGTGTTGTCTTCTGTTTTATTGATGAGGAATTATAACAGTGCTTCAAAAGTGCCTCCTATTGTAATGTTTCTGCAGATTTTTCTTAGACGTTCTTTCGTTACAGACACAGCTTATGTTGGCTTAAGTTGCTGTTCTGCTTCTTCACTCTTCGTCAGTTTTGCCCATGTGGCTCAATACCCAGAAAAATGGGAAGAAGATGAAGAGATTAATCTGAAAAAAGTAGTTCCTCCAGCAAGGTGTATGAACAAGACAGGCAGAATTCGGTTCTCAGGAGTTCTGCATAGCTGCCTTAAAACTTTGAGGCTTTTCTTTGGCTCTGAAGTTCTGTTTCTTTTCTTGTGAACACCATTTCTGCAAAAAAATAAGGTATGGGCAATTGTTCTTCCTTGTCCCTCAGTTGATAACCGTCTGTGCAGGGGACTTGCTGATGGAAGCAAACTCTATTTTGGTGAAAATTAAATTACGATGGAAACTAGTGCACTCTGAAAATCCCGAATTGTGGAGGAGAAAAATGGCACGTTGAGCCTTTGACCAGTTTAGAGAGCGTTTGTCTGTCTGTCTGTATCTCGCACACAGGGTTGTTAGATGGAAATTCCTTTCGCTGAAAGGTGCTGAGACTTTGACTGTCATGGTGGGTACAGCTGCTGTGCTCAGTTACTCACACTCTCAACTCCAATTCCAGTTTTTTTGACCTGTCTGCAGACAATAATTAGATTATGCAGTCTTGTTTACAGGTTTGCAACTGGCCATTTTCGTTGTCAACAGAAATAAAACTTTTGCCTGCTTCTGAGTGATACATCTTGTACCTTCCCTCCTGTTTTGTCACAGTTTTATGAGGTAGTGGTGAGGCTATTCAAAGTGTTGCTGCTAAATCAATTTTCCTGACTGCGTGTCGTTTGCTATTGTTCATTCCAGTGGTGTTTCCATAATGTTCAGGGCAAAGAGGATTTTTTGCCTTTACCTTCGTAATCTTCTCACCCTTTGCCCTATTTGCTCCGGCTAGTTAATGTGACTTTCATGACTGAACTTGTGCTATTTATGAATTGACATTCCTGGCATTTGTTGTGTACTAATCAGCTTTCTCTCTGCGCTTTTTCCTGTGTACTCATTATGCTTGAGAAGAGTATCGGTCTTCGTGATGCTTCTGCATTGTCAAGACCCAGCTCTTGCCCTGGTGTATGTGAGCTTTGGTCGCTATCATCACTAAATAGTTACCCATGTAGGGTTTCCTTTCTCCTCCTCTCTCAGATGTATTTCATGATGGATTTGCACCCATGCTAAAAGAATCGGTTCTATCTGTGGATATATATATATATTCTGCCTGCTTCTTGTGCCATTGTTAGTGTTCACATGGCGTGTGATCCAGACGAAATCTAAAATAATTTTCATTCCTTTCCCCCAGTTACCTTTCAGCCAGAAGGGTTTCTTGATGTGGCTGACTATGCGATGATGCAAGGGCTAATGCTAGCAGTGAGGAGGTGGCTGGGATGCAAGCAAACAACATGGCTCTCCTGCTCTTCTCCTGACAGTTGAGACTTACCTGATTTCAAGCAGACTGTGAGACCATACCTGCAGCTAAGGCTTGTCCACGTGCCGAAATACAGTGAAATTCCTGTTGGAAAATCTACCAGGGTATAACACTGTTATTGGGGAATAAGCTGGCCTTTTCTCACTGAGAGTCCAACAATACACGCTGAGGAGTTTCACTTATGCACTGTGACGGTACAGCTCTGTCACTGTCACGTTGTGCCACTGCAGGCACTGTGTGGGAAATGAACAGTTGGATGCTCTTGTTCTCTCCTGGCCCGTTCATGGATCCAGCTGAAAACTGGTGTCTTTATTAGTCTGGTTTGTGTGCTGGAGGGAGGTGGTCCTCGTTAGCAAAGGGGCTTATGTGACTTAGTGTTTGACCATTTTCTGTGCAGGGAGAGGAGTAGTCGTGTGGGTTTGTTTTGGTTTTGTGTGTTTGGGAGGGGGGTTGGTTTGTGTTTTGTTTGGGTTTTGGTGTGTTGTTTTTTTTAGTAGAATAAGTTTTTGGGTTTTAGTCTTAACTGCAATGGAATTTAAAAAAAAAAAAAAAAAAAAACAGCTCAGTCCTTGGGATATAGTAGTACTAGTAGATGGTTATCTTCTGCATTTCCCAAGAAGGGAGGTTATGGCATGCTTTCTGATAGGTTTTACAGCTACAGGAATATTAAGTTTCTGGGACAGAGGAGCCACTGGGCTGTGGGTATGAAAATAACTCTCCTGTTTTCAGCCCTATGCTATCTTCATATGCTTTCGGGGGGCTTCCTTACTTGTCTGTATCCAGCTTTCTCTGCTGCTACCTTTTGGCATTTAAATCCAACAACCACCTTCGTTGTACTGGCAGAAGGAGCACGAAGACAAAACTGTTGCTCCTGCTGCCACTTCTTATTTCCCTTCAGAGAGGCCAGGATTTTAAAGGGGATTTGTTATACAAGTCCTCTGGAGCAGATAGATCATTTTCAGTGTTTCTTGGAGCATTCAGCCTGCTTGGGCAGATGGCTTGTATGAGTTTAATTGGAATAGAGCATGTTTCAGGCAGGCAGGCTTCAAAAAAAATTCTCTCTGCAAAATCTCCAGGCTGAGGTAGGCAGTTGGCACGTTGAAAACTAGTTGGAAGTTTGGCTAAGCTTGTTGAGCAATTAGCAGCAAGCAGCATATAACCAAAAGATCAATTTTAATGCTGGTAACACTTTCATCTGAATCTGAGGTATTTTAATTTATTCTTGATGATGCTGATGGTAATGTCCGAGTGCCTGTGCTTAGTTTGTGCTTTCTAATTCAGTATTACGTGAAAAGCAGAGTTAGAAAATGCAGCGAAATGAAGGCTGGTACAATACTGGGAATACTCAAAGTATTTGAACACAGGGATTTTTAAATGTCTACGTATTTCATAAAGTTAAATTTGTCATGATTCAAGAGTATAAAATGCTTCCAGCTTAACATCTGGCTTAGGTGCTGTACCATGCTTTAACTCTTTGCATTAAACCAAGCAGTAGGTTTTCTGAATTCTGTTGTTTAAGGGAGAGCTTGTATAAGGTATTGATAATGGCACGGGACGTTATGAATATAGACTTTGAATAATTCTCTTTAATGCACTGTTTAAAGTAGTTTGGCGAAGCCCTTGAGTTCTGCATAGAACATGAAACACGAAGGGAGTCAGAAGGGTCTAGTCTGATTTGGCAGGCTAACTTCAAACTTCACTTTTCTAACAGAATCCTTACCGTGTAATTTATGCTGTGGAGTTGCTTGGGAGTCTTAAGTGCGCTATACTATAAATACTTTCATGTTCTAAAGCCGTAGTTGAAATGAACCTGAAAGATGCCATTAAGCTTCCCTTCCACTGCTTGAGGAAGAATGAAGGTCGGAGAGGCCGTGCAGCATCTACCCATAGCCTGGCAGGACACAGAAACCACAGCAGAAATAAGAGCAGCCATGATGTATTAATGTCCTTCTGGCAGAAACCAAGCACAGGGATGGCAGAGAGCATGGGGAATCGTAACGTGAACATTTGTACAGCTCTGCGTTGAGCAGGATCTCCCAAGGGTGGAATGCTGGAGTGCTGCTACCTTTTTCATTCTATCCCGCAGCAAGAAGTTGTGAAATGTATGAAACTGCTCTGGTATAGCAGATCAAAGGGAGTACTTTCGATTTAAACTCTTTTTTTTTTTTTTTTTTTTTCCATCAGCTTTTCTTCTATTTTTGTCTGCAGTTGCAGATGTGTGAATTACCTCTCTTTCCTTGGAGGAGGAGCTTCTTGGTTTCAGCTTCATTCCCCTTGCTTACAAAAAGCCGCTAAAAACCCTAGGATTTCTTTGTGGGCCCTGCAGCAAAGGAAGAACACAGTTTTCAAGGAAGTTCTGAAGGTCACTGGAGCTGGAGGGTAAAGGGCCTTAACAGTCATTAAGGGCTTGAGCCCAGTTCCATAATAATTTTATATTATTTTGTGGACACTTCTTGGAATTCACAAAACTCGTGCTGTTCTCTGGTTAACAGTAGGACCTGACTTAGAAGGAAACTACAGAACTTAATGCAACCTGAAATAACAAGAAAAGCTGCCTCCAGAAGTTGCAGAACTGAACTTATGGATAATGATATAATGTTCAAAGAAAACAAGATCAAGTTAGGCTTAAGCTACTCAAGTTAGGCTTAAGCTACTGAAAAATGTAGTGCTGACATTCATCTCTCAAAGGCAAAACAAAAGTGAGACTGGCAGTTCTTTTGCAAACAGAAATTTTGGCCGCCTGTTTCTTGAGCACTTGCTTTAATGCTTTAAGAATGGAAATTCCTCCACGCAGAAGAATGCAAAGGCAACAAACCGTTTTCTTTTTAGTTGAGTTGCTTAGGAGGTTACATGTTAACAAAAGCAATTTTTCTTTGTTTTAACATTACCTTGTAGTTTATTGCTGAGTACTTGCTTAAGAAAAAACACCACCTCCCCCAATAAAACCAACCAGCCATCTAGATTTTGGGGGTAAAATTTTAAAAAAATAAGGCTTTACCGCACCTTTTCTTGCGTGATTTGACTCCTTTTAAGAGCTTTGTTCTGAGGTGCTTTTTTGGTTTTGTTTTTCAACAATGAAGGCTTACCGATATTCTTTCCTGTTTATAGCTGGTAGTAATTTTTTTACACCCTGTTATTACTCATTTTGTTTCAAGCATACTAAGCCTGGCCATTCATCCCTGTTTAACTGGTATTTTGCTAAAATTTCCAATGTAAAATCATGAGTGTCACAGTACTTAGTTCCTCCTGTGTCAGAAGCTACAATTCCTAACCCCTTCCAGTGTGTTATCCCTGGGAGAGTGGCACTGGATGGAGTTACCCAGTGCTCTGGGCAGGCATTCAGTATCCTCCTTTCTCACCTGGTATGAAGAACAGCGTTACTGAATTTATTATTCTTCATCATTTACAGTTTCAGAGTTATGTTTAAAGATGGTTTCTGCATCTGGGCATTAGTTTTTAATTGAAAATGTATCTTAAAGCTGGGAGGGGTATCAGCTGGTCTTCTTAGCTTTGTGTACTTTTTCAAACATCCAAGAAATGTTTGAGTGCATAACTAGCCAAACTTTTGCAAAACACCCATTTCAGGTGTTGTTTCTGTTCTTGCAGTCTGCTGCTTGAAATCTCTTAGCATGAAATAATACCTGACTGTATTTGTAGCTTGGGGTTTCCACACTGTAAAGGACTTATGTTGTGTGGAAAGCTACGCCTCTCCTCCAAAGTTGTAGGGTGGCAGCAGGTCCTCTCTGTTCTTTATGACTTTGTTTACGTGCCTGATTGGCAATGAGTTTTTTCTTTGAAAAGAAAACGTCAGTAATAAATGCAGCTCATATAGGACTTGCCTGCTGAATTCTCAGTTCTTTTTCTCCTCTGATAGGTTCAAAAGTTGAGCGAGAGAGTAGAAATGACAGCCTGAAAAGGACATCTTTATTCCCTTACTGTAAGGGGGTGAGATAAACAGCGGTTCAAAACCCCAGAACAAGTAGGCTGTCTCAGAAGTGGCTGCTGTGTCCTGTGGCCAGTCTTGTAATCGCTTCAGATATTTAATTCAGCATGTGACGCTTTCTTCTCACTGGGCAACTAATTCATGTGGAGGGTATCTGTGTTGTTACTTGTTTTTTTTTCTAGATGTAAAAGGCTGCAATTCACAAGTTTCTTACCAGTTCTGCAACCAAAATGATACGCTTCTTTTAAAAAGATAACGATCCAGAGATTTATACTTGCTAAAAACATGCAATTGTGGTGTTCATATTTGGTTGCTTTTCTAGAATAAGTATTCTTCCAGTCATGTTTCCCAATGTACACAAAAATTTTTATATCCTTTCTTTTTTTTCCTAGTCAAATGACCTGTCACTTGGCTATGTTAGTGCACATTTTATTGTGCCAGGCTTATCAGATGATAATGAGAACTCATCACAGAGTAATCTGTGTATATCACCCTGTTAGTTTGTATACCATGTGTAGAATTTATGACAGATTTTATAGCTTTTTTTCCAAGTTATCAGTAATAATGAGTAATACAGGATTGAGAATTGATAACCTGTAAGGTTTGGCTACAAGCGTTGGTCCATGTTTGTTAAAGCCCTGTTAGTAGCTTCACATTTAATCACTGGATATAGGTTTTTCATTTTATTTAGGAAAACCTGTTTTGTTTACTGTAAACATATCCAAAAAAGCATATAAAAATGCAGGTAACTTTTAACACCTTTCACGTTCATGATAAAATATTAGCCTGATCTTTCTTACTAGACTGTAGGAAGTTGCATTAGTGGCAACTAACAGGTTTATGTCCAGAGATGGTAATTTGATTTCCTCTCTCTATTCCCCCCACTTCTCCCCCTCTTCCGTTCTGTGCTATTTTGGACGATATCCTGTTTTCAAAGATCTAGTAGAAGTCACATCTATAGATTTCTTAGGGTTCTTGATTATCTCATACTAAACGTATAAGTACTAAATACTCAGATCAGCTTCACACAAGAGTTTTTGTAAGATGTTTTAATGTATTACATGAAAAATATTGGAAACAGTTTTTTGTCTTGTGTTCAATCTCATAACAAAATGCAGCAGATTCAGAGCAGAAATATTACTTAATATGGCAGAAAAGCTTGAATTGTTTAATGATTTCTATAATGATTGCCAGAACATTTTAAATATATTTCTTAATTATGTATGATGATAATATGCTGGGAAATCCATAAGTGCGGATAAGGATTAAAAATTAAAATAAACTTGTGGACTGTACATTACATGAATTGGTTGGGGAGGGGGAGTGGTTTAGGAACACCTCATTCTATTTTGATAGTATTTTGTAATATATTTACCTAAAAACTAATTGTATTTAGAAGTGCAGCAAAAATGAGGTGTTATTTACTGCCTGCATTGGTATACAAAGCTTTGTATTCCACTGAAAGTTTTAAAGACTCAATATGCCAAAAAATTACCTCTGTTACCATTGCTGTCCAGGTATTGTTTCCTGATCCGCTGCTAGATGTTGTCCCAATGAAGAACAAGAACAAAACTTTCAGTGCCATTACAGACTTACATAGTTTGTGTTTGCTCTTAAAAAAGTGTATTAATTGGCAAGAATTGGAGGCTGTGTCGTGCGCATGCTCATGCAGGGAAGACACGAAGATGAGTACTGCTGTGTAAACATACGTGTCTGGTCTGCTGTCTCTTTCAGACTCCGTAATGCATCCCATTCCCCAGACCTTTCATTCTCCTTTTGTAGTGTGCTTGGGCAGCTCATAGGAGGTCACTGATACCTCAGTGTTAGGAATTTTTAAAATTTCCTCTGTTCCCTAGTGCATTGCTGTAGGAATTCATGCCTTGCTGAGAAAAGCTTTCATTTTTAAGTGGAATTAAGTCTTTATTTTTTGCTACCCATAATAATGAGAATGTATTTTGATGTTTCACGTTGACTATTGAGCATCCAGTAATAATGCTCTTTGTAGCAAAAAGGCAGAGCAGTCAAGTAGAATGTGAAATAACGTTAGAAGTTAATTACACCTTTTCAAAATCAAGCAAAATGAAATCTTTTCAAAAAGTCTAGTAGCGTAGCATCTTGTAATTATTAACATTTGGATTAATTTTTTAAGGAGCAAACGGGGTTCTTAAGGTATTAGGGACTATAAACTTCACTATATCACTTTGAGAGTTGTAACTACCACATCCATTTTAAAACTGGATAAACAAGGTGAAGTACTTAATATGGCCATGACTGAGCAACAAATATAATAAGGAACTGAGAGCATTTTATCCATCCTTGTTGCAAACATTAGACACATTCTTTACTTCCTTGCTCCAGCAGTAAGTAGACATAATATAGTGTCTCTGTAGATGGGAGAGTATCAATTGCAAATGTGTATATTCCTTTTAATAAATCCAGAGCACTGTCTAAATATAAACATGAAACCACGATTTGTCCTTGCTTACAGTGTTCCACTGCGGCCTGTAAGGGACTAAGATTGCAGTTGGATCCACGATATCAACTCGATCCTAATTGGCTCTATTGCCAGGAATACATTTTTGGAATGCAGAAGGGCAGCTTCCTAAGTAAATAAACTGTAGCATAATTGGAAAAAAAGAGTACAGCATTGTGTTGCTCAGCTGGGAAAGATTGAATCTGACTCTGAAGCAAACGTATGTAATAGAATTCTTAGAACTGGTTTTTAATTATTTTTTTAGTTTTGAGGTTGTTTCCTGTTGAAGCTTGTTCTTTTAATATAAAGGTGGAAGGAAATCTTACCCACTTCTTTTGCATATTCATTGTGAATTCAAGGTCTGTATAGTAAATGGAAGTCATAGCTCAAAACATTTAAACAGTTTTTAAAACAGATGGTAGCATTTTCCAGATAGAAATGACTCCGGGTTACTAAGTGTGGTATTCTTAGGCTGTAGTGCATGCATTTACTGGTGTTTTGTTTTATTTACTTGACTTCTTGATGTGCTTGCAAAGTCTGGTTTGTTTTTACTATTGTGACCAAAATCATCCTCTCCCAGCGTAAAACACACGTCATCTCACTACTTACCAGTGGCTTGAATGTAGTTTCTTGATCACCTGGAAGCATTTAAGTACTTAAGAAACAGAATTGCAGGGTCTGTAAATTGTACATCCCTCCTTCATCCGTCATTCAGCTGCAGTAAGTGTCGCTGAGGACACAGTCTGATAGCAGTTGAGCCAGGGGAGCTTGCACAGAGAGCTCCTGTGAACAAAGGAACAGTCTGCTCAGTGAGAGGCCGTCCCACTCCAGGCTCTGTCTAGGGCAGAGTCCTGACCATGTACATGCAGAAGAGCACAGCAAGGCCGTGGCTGAAGGGAGCCTGGTTAGTTGCCATAAAATTTGCTGGGTTTGTGTGTACGGCATTGACTGTGTTATTTCTTGATGCTGTGTCTTTGGCATTCTACTTGATCTACCATCACATGAGCAAAAGACTTTTTCTTCTTCAGAATGGGAACTAAAATTGACTTTTCTGTTCAGTAGCCAGAGGAATGATGTGCATGATCTGAACACTTGACCTCTTGCTGATACGCTCTCTGGGGAAAAAGCATCCTGTACCTTAAGTACCCACTGGTATACTGGGACTGAACCTCATTGATTCTTGCCTTTAAGTTAGACAATCCTTCTGATGTTCTAAAGGATATCCTTGTTTGTCTGTGCGTGTGGTGGTTTTTGTTGTTGTTTTTTCTTTCTTCAAGTCCTTTGGGAAGTTACTCCATGTGGAGACAAGATGTCAGTTTTACTGTCCTGATGTGCAGGGCCAAACTGAGTTCTCAGCCTTCACTTGAACACAGTTTGCTTTGATTAAAATTTCTTGGGCTTTAACCTTGGCATTTAAATGAGATCAAGACTCATGGGGCAAATTCAGCCATGGGAATGTGAGAAGAGGCTTTACTTCTGATCACCTGATGAGCCTGTCCATGTGAACCACAAGCTGAGGCTTCTTGTTGTAGCTGGAAGAGTGAAACGTAGCTGGATTCTGCTCTTCATCACTATGTCTCGAGTCCATTTACAGGGGAAACCCAAACAGCAAATGGGATGGAAAACTTCTCAAAAGGTGAAATAATCCACATTGTTTTTGCAGTAACAGAGCTATCAAAAATTTTTGCTCTTCGCATCATCAGTACTACTAGGCCCAGTTGTGTTTAAGTGACTGAAAAATCCTGATTTCTATATCCCTGTTCTTGAATTACACAACACAATCAATATCACAGTTTTCATAACACGTGAATTAGATGCTTTCATTTCTCTCACATTATTGAACTTCGTTTTCTCCAGATCTTGGTTCACATTAAGGCTTCAGTCTTTGAATGTCCCTAGAACTTTACATTTTCCACGAGACTCCTGCATGAAGTCCAGAATTACCTAAAGCACAGGTGGAAGACAGTAGGATCAAGCTGTCACATCTCTATTTGTGTAATGCAAATTGTATTTGTTGATCAAGCAGCATGACGCATCATTGCTTAAAACCAGCATTTTCTGCAGCATTCCTGTGCAGTCTCTTCAGCACAGAATGCTGCATAGCTGGTACTGGACAAGCTGAATGCATTGAGGCAACTCCTCCTCTGAGAATACGTTTAGGCAACTCCTTTTTTGAGACTATACTTAACGCGGTTGAGAGCTGTGGTCCCTTTGCTTTCCCCTTGACCTGGCAGCAGAAGGTGATGCTTTGTTACGGAAGCTCGTTCTCTGTGCTTTTACAGTTTGCTCGATTCATCTGAATGGTAGATGTAGGAGCTCATGGCAAGCGAAGCTGCATACCAAGAAGTAGATGTAGGTTAGTTTTCACCTGTCTCAACGGTATTTTATTATTATTTTGACATAATGTATTGTTACCTGCTATAGTTGTCTAAGTTCCATAATGCACTTCTTTACTGGGAGAATGAATGAATTGTCTTTGTAATATAAATTATTTAAAATAAATAACAGTTTCTCCGATCGCTGCTAATGGGGTATATTTTAAACACCATTGTGTGTTAGGCACCTCTTGCTCTACAGAATAGTAGCTTACTGATGACTTTGTATGAATCATGAATACGTTTCAATTTTAGTGCCTGTCAGTGTTAATGAGCAAGTTGCTGGGACCACCGGTTTTATTTGCCGATGATATAAATCATTTCCTCCTTCCTGAAAGATACGAGGCACGGAGAAGGAGGATAATGATAAGTCTGTGGGGGTGTGTATAGAATGTAACTGCTGAATTAGGTCAGTGTTACACTGCTGGGAACGTGTTTCTAGACGAGAAGGTGTTCTGATAGAAACGGAGGAATAGGGCAGAAGGTCAGGTTCCAAAGTCTAGAATTTTTAACCCAGAAGCACGTCACGACCCGTGTGATGAGTCAGTATTTATGAGGACTTGAAGAAGGCAGTTCCCAGAACCCTCTGTGAAGTGAGGCTGCGATACCTTTCAATCGAACATTTGTACTGCAGCAGTTACAGTTTTTGTACCTACGATTCAAAAGCTCGTCTTCTGTGAGATCCTGGTAAGACAGGAATATAGCTGTAAATGCTGGGAAAAACTCGTTGTATTCATTGTAAATTCTTAGCACGGTTGTATGATTTTTAGAAAGCTCTGGTCTTACCTGTCAGGTAGGTTAGTATCCTGGGGTACATTGTTACCACACATCCAATGGGTTTAGTACTGGGGCACATATCCTTGCTCATATATCTACTCAGATCCATTTAAATAAAAGGTAGGGCTTCGGTAACGCACACGAATGATGAGCTGTCTTTTGAGGTCTGCTGCTATCATCTGTCCCCGTGTACTTCCTTTTTTCTGGGATTTGAGAGTACATGTAGCTCACCTGGGAGGAAGGCTGTGTGTTTTGGGGTATTTTGGTGACATCTGAGGGAGTGAGCAGCTGAGGCATAGGTGTGCAACCACACTGAGCTATTTCTCGTTCCTCAGCACAGAGACCCTGACACGGGCAGAGCACTGCCTGCAATGGCCACGTGGGCAACATGTGGAGTCGAAGCTGCGGTCGTCTTTTCCCAGTGTGACTGATGTGGCAGGGCCCCAGCAGAAGCAGGACTTTACCTGGAATTTAATGGCAGATCAGCATGATGTAAAGAAATGGGAAGAAGCACGGCGAATCAGGATTTGCTCAGCTGTCAGCCAAAACTGAATGTCAGCGGGATTTATTTGTCTTCATAGCCTCGTGCATTGCTTGATTAACAATGGAATAGTTAGTGGGGCAGGTAATAGGGGTTTGTCTCCATCCTGCCACTGTATCAAGACATCCATTCAAAGCCTTTGGATGAGGATGGTAATTTCTTTAAACCACTGCTTGGTAGGTTGAATCCTAAATCAACTCTAGTAGAAATGCGACAAAAATTAGCGCAAAGTCTCCGCAGGGTTCAGCTGAATACAGGCAGTTAGAATTGTTTCTGTTGGGCTACCTGTGTGCTCAAAATGGGATGGCACTGCATCAGTTCCCGTGTGAATATGGACAGGTTAATTATAACTAGGTGGAAAGGTTAATCTCGGGCTGAGCCAAACTATATCACAGAATCACAGATTCACAGAATTTCTAGGTTGGAAGAGACCTCAAGATCATCGAGTCCAACCTCTGACCTAACGCTAACAGTCCCCACTAAACCATTTCCCTAAGCTCTACATCTAAACGTCTTTTGAAGACTTCCAGGGATGGTGACTCCACCACTTCCCTGGGCAGCCTGTTCCAGTGCCTCACAACCCTTTCAGAGAAGAAGTTCTTCCTAACATCTAACCTAAAACTCCCCTGGCTCAACTTAAGCCCATTCCCCCTCGTCCTGTCACCAGGCACGTGGGAGAACAGGCCAACCCCCACCTCGCTACAGCCTCCCTTGAGGTACCTATAGAGAGCGATAAGGTCGCCCCTGAGCCTCCTCTTCTCCAGGCTGAACAAGCCCAGCTCCCTCAGCCGCTCCTCGTAGGACTATGCGTTAGTGAGTTTTAATTCTTAACATTTGAAAGTGAATAATCTGAATTAAAGAAATGATGGGAATTCAGAATTTCATGGTTAATTGGTTCGACGGAATTATAATTAATAAAACATAATGCCGAGATGAAAGCAGTACTGTGTTCTGTGAGGGTGTGCAGTTCGATGCCTTCTCTATATCATAAATGGCTAAATTGGTGCCTGAAGTGGTAAATGACTCCCTTTTACATGTACTACTGCTTAAAATACCTAAATCGATAATGATTTGTGCTTACAAAAGCATGTTTTCTTTTGTAATTAGAAGGAAAAATTAAAATACGTGGATACTGTAAGAAGCAATCAGACTGCTTATTGGAGGTGCAGTGGTTTCAGTTAGCTGCCGCAGAGCTTGAAGTTACTTCTGTATCTCTGAGTATATCCCAAAGATATTGGGGAGAAGAGGAGAGGGAAGTGAACAGTCCTCGCAGTTGTCCTTATCTTAAGTATTCTGACATGGCCAAACCAGGTGAACTTCTCCCAAAATAAGCTTCTGTGGAGAATGGGAATATAATATGAGTAGTATACATAGACTGTCATGATTAGTGTCTTCAGCAAAAAGTCACTATGTAGAAGGAAGAAGACGCACCAGAAAGTCATTTCTGTAAATGTTCTGTATTTGCTGGTGTCTACAGAATTCTGGGTGTTTTTACTACACAGATCTTGTTTTAACCTGTGAATTTGCAAGATTGTGAATAAGTTGGTCAATGCAATTACTCGTTTTCTTCTGTCTCCTGGTTAAATTACATCACATGCCTTGGGCAGAAATGAATTTACACGAACGCTTTGCCCAGACTTTTCAACAAAGCACAGAGGCAAAATCTGAGTGTAAGTCCGTGCTAGTTGCAAGGTCAGTGTAACGGGAGAGCTGCAGTTTTGTCCTGGCTTAGCACTCGGATGAGCATTCTGTGGTTTTGCAGTGTTTCCAGTTCAGGTAATTACAGAAGCTGAAAAATAATCAGTGTTTGTTTTTTTTTCCCATACTCTGCAGTGGTTCACTTGAGGATGAGTTGAGCAAAAGAATTCGAATCAGAAGGAGATGAGACGGAAGCAGCTCGCATGGCACACAAGGCGTAGGGGAATCCCAGGTGTCAGAGGTCGCTTCCTTCTGCATTTTAGGGGCAGCCTAGACCAGGATTTCCACCCTTTCCTCCCGGCCTCTTCGCTGCCTCAGTCAATGTGCCAGCACAAGTTTTTGTGCGGCCAAATTGCAGACCAGACCTGTTGAGGAAGGAGAGAGGTGTTTATTGTGGTCATAGAGTTGGCTTAGGGCTGTTGAAAAACACAATGTAAGTTGGCAGAAGTTTGATTTCATTGGCTTATGCAGGCACTTAAAAGCCTCAGTCAGGTAATGCAGAGGAACTGAGTGCATTGAACTGTGGTACAGCCTGTATTCACATGGTCGGAAACTTAGTCATGCTGGTATTTTCTACCTAGCAAGCTTTCTGAACTTCATCGGAAGAAAAATACTCGGATGAGGGCACTTAAAAAAAAAAAAAAAAAAAAAAAAAAAAGAACACCAATTAAAACAAGTTAGTTTTTTAAAGTTGCGTTTTAAAAGTCAGATTCATTCTGAAGAAAACTTGAGTTGGTGATGCCTTTTGCTCTAGATTTAGCAGGCTTAGTAAACGCTACGAATGTAAGCCCTGAAGGGTGGGGATGGATTACAATTGACTGTATTCCAAGGACACAGTTTTGTTCAGATGCAAGCATTAGTTTAGTGGCAATATTAGAGTTCTCTAAATTTGTTGGTGATAATAAGATCAGGGGCCGGGTAGAGGAGGAGGAGTATATTTGGTCAAAATTTGCACTGTATTTGTAACCGGCCTTGCAAATTTGCACAATTTAGGAAAGGATTTTGAAGTGTCTTAGAGAAAGACAGTGACAGCATGGAAAGGGAACTGGCATGAGATGTTGTAATGAAACAATTAGTAATATGCGTAGTGTTTCAGCAGAAACTTTAACTTGTTAACCTGAGTAGAATAAAATAGTTGAGTTGGAAGAGGCCTTCTAAGATCTTCAAGTCCAACTGGCTGACTGCTTCAGGGCTGACCCAAAGTTAAAACGTACCATCAAGGGCCTTACCCAAATGCCTCAAATGTGGGCGGGCATGGGGCATCAACCGCCTCACCAGGCAGCCTGTTGCAACGTTTGATCACCCTAACAGGAAAGAAATCTTTACTGATGTCCACTCTGAACGTCCCCTGGGGTGGATTTGTGCTGTTCTTGCATGTCCTCTTGTTGGTTACCAGTGAGAAGAGACCGGTGCCTCTCTCTTCACTTTCCCTCCTCAGGAGGCTGCAGGGAGCAATGAGGTCTCTCTTGGCCTCCTCTTCTCCAGACTGGACAACCCAGGTGTTCTCAGCCTCTCCTCACAGGACGTGCCTTCCAGCCTTTAACAACTTTGTTGCCCTCCTTTGGATGCTATCAAGGACCTTAACATCCTTTTTGTCACAGTGGAGTCCAGAACTGCTCATGATATCCAAAGTGAGGCTGCACCAGCACTAGAGATGGAGAATCTCTATTCCTGGCCTCTTTTGACCAGCTGCCTATGCTGTGTTTAGTGCACCCCAAAACCTGGTTTGCCCTCTTGACTTGCCAGGGCACACTGCTGGCTCATGTTGAAGCTCTTTTCTGAATATCTGCAGCCAAGCTTCAATACCTGACAGAAGGGTGCAAAGAGGACGGAGCCAGGCCCTTTTCAGTGGTGCCCAGCGCCAGGACAAGAGGCAGCGGGCACAACGTGGAGCCCAGGAGGCTCCCCCTGAGCAGCAGGAAGCACTTCTGTGCTGTGCGGGTGAGGAGCCCTGGCACAGGCTGCCCAGAGAGCTGTGGGGGCTCCTCCTTGGGGATCTCCAAAGCCCACCTGGGCACGGCCCTGGGCAGCCTGCTCTGGGTGGCCCTGCTTGGGCAGGGCTTGGAGCAGGGGGCCTCCAGAGCTCCCTGCAAGCCTCAGCCATGCTGTGATGCTGTGAATCAGGAGCTTAGCAGCGCCAAATCACTCTTCCTGAAAGCTTAGAGAATTCTTTCTACCACCCTATATTTTTTTTATTTTTTTTTCCAAACGTTGAGTACTCTTGTTGGTTTATGTAGCACTTGGAAGTCTGAGTTGGTCTGGAACATAACATGGTTATGTAGTGCCCTGTGATAGAGTGCGTAATTGTTTGTGTAACTTAATACTGCTATTTTTGATAAATTACTATAGAGTAAAATAAATAAAAAATAAAACTTTTTTACTTAAATGATAAATAGTGAAGTTTAAATATGTAACAATTATTGAACTGTTGGTATATTGTTATTACAACATCAGTAACTAAATCTGATATCCCCACTTCCATCTAATCACCTAAAATACTTGGTGGGGGTGAGATGAGCTTTGTAGTGGGCTTGAGAAGTCGACAGATCCAGGTTTCCATAGGCACGTGCTGGAGCTGGAACAAGGGAATACAGGTCAGATGCCCAGAATGAATACTGGTGTGCTTACAGAAGGTTGGCTGCAGACTGTGTTAGTCTGAACTGAAGTAGAAACAACCTCCCTTAGCTCCCCTCGGACAGCTGCAGTTGGACACTGTCGGGAAGAGAATATTGGAAAAGCTAACAGATGTGCCGGTTTACGCTTAGTCAGGTCATGAGGTATGCTTCTTTGTGGGCCTAGATCAGCGCCTTGAATCCCATTTGAAAATCTACTGTAGCAGTTTAAGCACCATTGTGTCAGAGTAAACAGCTGCATGTGTTTGGCTGTGTGTCAGTTTCTCGGTGGTGTAACGGTAATTACCAGGATAATTTTTGCTTAGAGTGTTAAAATCATGTTAAATATTTCAACTGTTACCTTTTGATGTCAGTTGCACTCAGTAAAAAGAAATACTAAGTCTAAAATAAAAGATCCTTTATAGCAGTATATACTTTTTTTGCTGTGCTCTTTTCCAGGTGTAGATTACTTTTCTTTTATGTATGTGGCAATGTAGCATATTGTCTTTTCTTTTTTTCAGGTTATGCAATGGTCTCTGCAAGATGGCATGTTCTTGAGTTGGAGCTTTTTAAGGCAAGCATATGCTGGTACTTCAACTTTACTAAGTGGACTATAATTTCTTCTCTCACAACAACTACTTAAGCAGACAAAATTGCAAAGATCTGCCCTGTGTCGAGTATGACAGCCACGACTCGTGGCTCTCCGGTAGGAGGCAATGATAGCCAGGGCCAGGCTCCTGATGGACAGTCCCAGCCTCCCCTCCAGCAGAATCAGGTATGTTACTGACTATCAAGTTATCTAGCAATAAAGGAGTCGTTTCTTTACAGATGGCATTTATGACTTATTTGAACTGTGAGTTTGTATAGTCCTCGAGATGTCTAGTGAAGTTAGCTATTCTTTTTTTCTTTCTGGAAGTACAAAAGGAATTTCAGGGATGGAGGCAGTGCCATTGGCAAATTAGGTACTGTTAGGGAGCATGCAAAAAATGCTGCCTTTTCAGGCAGTGGCGTAGCTTTTTCAAGCATATTTATTTTGAAAAATAAGTGTTCTTGGAATTATATTGGAAGATTGCTCAGAACTGCATTGTTGTTGTGTCTGTCACAGACTGGTAAAGCTACTCTGTGACTTCAGTTCTGCAAAAGCACTTTTGGGGTAAAAGAGCTTATGGGCATAGCTATCTCTTTATTATCAGCTTCATCTAAGTCTGTGTTCATTGCTCTTGACTACCTGAACCCCATAGTGTGTTGTTTGTTTTTTTTTTAACGTGATATCCTGCTTTCAAAAGAAAATTAAAAACTTTCAGATACACTACATGATAATGTGATGATGCTTTTCTGTCAGGCAAAAAAAAAAAAAAAAGGAAAAGATGCATTTAAACATTGTGACCAAGCCTGGTTAAAAGAAAAGCCACACTTTTTCATTTAATGCAGTATGAAGGTGATGGTTTTTTAATATCGTAGGATTTAATGTTTGTTATTTCTTGAGAATGAATTGTTCCTTGGTATGTATGTGGTGGGCCGACAGGTAAGCTCCCACCCAGTTACTTGCTCTCTCCATCTATGTGGAATGGGAGAGAGGATTGGAAGGAGAAAGTGAAGAAATTTGCAGGTTGTGATGAAGACAGTTTTAATAAGTGAAGGGGCGGAGGAGTAGGAAGTGATGCAAAAGCCATCACACACCACCAGTCAATGGATGCCCAGCTAGTCCCCAGCCTGGTGCTCCCCTGGGGAAAAAACTGCCCTCAGTCTTATTGCCAAACATGACACTAGGGTATGGAATATCTCTTTGGTCAGCTGTCCCAGCTGTGTCCCCTCCCAGCCTCTTGTTCAGCCATAAGCTACCCACTGTGGGGACAGAGTGAGAAATGGAGAAGGCCTTGACACTCTAAGCAGTGTTCAGCAGCATCTAAAACATTGGCGTGTTATCAGTACTGTTGTGGTCACACATCCAAAACCCAGCACCATACGGTCTGCTGTGAAGAAAATTAACTCCATGCCAGCCAAATCCAGGATAATGTGTTTAAAAAAAAAAAAATCTTGAGGTTTTGGTCTTTTTGGTCCTCGTTTGTCTTGGTTTTGGTCTTTTTGGTCCTCGTTTGTCTTCTGATCTTGCTCTTCTGATCTGAACCTTTATTTTCAATTTCAAATTTCAAACAATCCATACTGTTTCTGTGCACAAATAAATGTGCATCTACAAAACACACTGTAGTTCGCACAGCCCATCAAAATGGGCTTAACTAATTGTGTGCTTGGAGGTTGGTTAGTAGTCAGCTGCAGTAGTATTCATTTTAAACGTTTTCAGAAAATATTTTCATGATCCTTCTGTGCTGTTGCTGAAGGTTTTCTACCTAAATTATTCATATTTTCTTCAGAAGATATGTAAAAACAGGGCATCCAGGTAGTTTGTTTTCATCTTCTCGATAGGTGACTGAAAGTGAGTCTCAAAAAAAATTCCTCTCTGGGAAAGTACATAAATTCTTAAACCGTTAAGATAAAACAATAAACATGCTGTATGCTTTCTATTATTTTTTGTTAATCGATCTAAAATTATTTTATTACACTGTGTGATAATAGGCATATAGTTCAAGTGATTCTTTGAAATATAATGTGAAGGAAGAAGGCAAAATAAGCGGCACAGGAGTACACGCAGTTCTTAAAAGTATTTTCTACATCAATTTTAGACATCTTCACCTGATTCTTCCAATGAGAACTCCCCAGCTACCCCGCCTGATGAGCAGGGACAAGGAGATGCTCCACCCCAGCTTGAAGATGAGGAGCCTGCATTTCCACACACAGACCTGGCAAAGTTGGATGACATGATCAACAGGTACTTTCACACTCCATGCTTTTTTTTTTTTTTTCCAGTGTGTGCAGATTACTTGTGCAACTGTCTTGACAGCAGAAGTAGGATTTGTGCACTTTTGTTTCACTGGATTTCTTGAATTTCCTTATTGTATTGGATTAGAGTTGTAAAGAGAGGCTCAAATTATTATCTTTTTGAAAAGTGGAGTCTTTATCAGGGCTTTTAAAAATGCTTATTTTTACTCTATATTAAAAGCTTTACAAAGGATTGAGGATTCCTGATTTTTAAGAAGAACAATTGAGTTATGTGGATTTGTTTTATTTTGCTTTTGAATATAGGCCTCGATGGGTTGTTCCTGTATTGCCGAAAGGGGAATTAGAAGTTCTTCTAGAAGCTGCTATTGACCTGAGTAAAAAAGGTAAGCTGAAAAAACAATGATTATTGGACCACTCCAAATCTTTGCTTGTATGAATTCATTTGAGTTCCTGGTGGAGGCTTGAAAGTTCTTAATTACCATTACAGCCCTGATGTGAGTGGTATGCAGAACCCTCATAAAGCAGAAACTTTAATATAAAAAAAAAAAAAAAAGACATCAATGTAGGTAGAAATTAGGTACTCTATGCAGTATGATTAGCGAGGTTGAAGAAGCTCACAGCAATAAAAATCTTGTCATTCCTGTCCTACCTGTTCTCTGTATTCAGTTAGATATCAGACCTACTGGGTTTGGTCTTCATAACAGATACTAACACTTATAGAATTTTTTTTTTTTTGTTTCCAAAACCAAGTTGCTCATCTAGCTTTCCAAATATCTTGCTATGCATTTTTGTTCAACTTCGGCATATAGATGCTTTTGAGACGATTAGAGGAAAAGTTAGAACATCAAACAGCATGACTTAGTGGTAGTTCTGCCATACTGCTTGCTGTAGCTAACTTACTTGGAACTAGGATGGTTCCCTATCAGGATTGAGTATATGTTTGCTAAATTGACAAATTTGACCCATGTTGTGGAAAGTTGTGTTTCTGGAAGGTTGTTTTGGACAGTATTTGTAGCTCCAGTATTTATGTAATACCTCAAGTCAGATAAAAATACTGTTCTCGGCTATCTATACTTAACCAGCCAGTCGTGTTTTATATATAGTGACATACAAAGTGCCTGTTCCTTACTGTGACATAGCTAGACCAGGATGACTTCATTTCTATGATGATAAAGGTTATTCTTAGGCAGTTTCAAGAATAAAAAGCCGGCTGTGGTCATTAAATTCTTGGTTATCCTAATGTATTTTCTATGTATTTTTTTGCTTTGGAGCTCTCTCTAGAGAAACAAAAGATAGGCTGCACCCAGGTGATCCAAAATAGGTTAATTATACGCTGTTGCTAACACTGATTTATCAGCTGGAGTTGCATTTGGAATTGGCTTTCATTGCATGTAGTGAGATCTGGCAGGAATTTTAAGGAGAGTGTAGATTTTTTTTTTTTTTTTTTTTTTTTTTTAGAGATCACACCTGTTCAGGAACAAAAGAAATGGCAACTTACAGAAAGAAAATGCAGCCTTTACCAGTGCCTTAATTTTTTTTCTGCTTGTTATTTATGAGCGATGTATGTACTGCCAGCTGTTAGGTCATGAAAACAAAACAACAACAAAACAAAAAAACATGTCAGCGCAATGCAATGAAGTAATATGAGCAGAATGAGATTCTTGGCTACTCTTAACATCATTGTACTTCACAAAAGCATCATACATGGCTGAAAGTTCCCAGTCATCTGTTTCTTTCCTCTTGAAGCTCTGAAAAACAGTGAAAGTCTAAGCATGTACTTGCTACAGTATGATTTTATTAAATCAGTGTCTAGTTCTGAAAAGTGCTGCTGCATTGCTATTTAATTAATGTTCCTCTTGCCCTCTAAATTCCTTTGTGTGGTCATTCCATGAAAGCTGTTAGAAATAGTTGCTCTTTAACTGTTATAGTGTTAGTTACATTATAGATTTAATTTTTTCCCCTGATACTTGAAGTTGTGCAGTGGCTAAGATGGCACTTCTTTCTTTTTAAAACAAGTTTCAGTTCTCAAGGCATATGGTAGGTTGCTCACTTGCTGTAACAGACCCTGCTTTTCTAATTCAGAACTTGGCTGACGCAGTCTGTTTCAAGAAGTAATAAAAACGATTATTATGTAAATTTCTTAACTGGAAAATGTGTTCTGCTACCTCAGTAAGATCAGGAACTGGACATCTTGCTACCTATCTATGGACGTGTTTTTTTTAACCTGAGATGTTGTATTTCAAGACAAGAACTGAAAGCAGAAATTGAAAATTAACCAACTGTTAAACTGCATACATTTTTATTATGATCTGTAACTCATTAGAGCCCATTGATTTTATTTTTTTAATCAAGCACCTTTTTGTAGTGGTTAGAGTTCCTAAGTAGCTTTTCTTCCTGATGTTGCCAGTGGCCATGGGCATTGGCTTTCTGGAGTGACTCTGGAGTAATTTCTTTCATTGTGACCCTGTCTTTATGGTGATGTTTGCATCCTCTTGAAATTGCTTCAGGAACTAAAATTGAAAGGAACTTATCAGAATTGAAAGTACTTATTAAGAACAAAATTGCATCATTGTTCTGTTCAAGTGCAAGGAGCAAATTTGACAGAGTAGTATGAATCCTGTCTAGACTGTGACTTGCATTATTCCTGGCAAATGCGTGCTTTTATGGAAGATTATCTCTTTATGTGTAGACATCAATGAATTATTCTTCATTAAGCAAGCCATAAGACTATCAAGTGATAGTCTGGAGTTTCTATTTGAAAAACAGCATTGAACAGCCATACTGATGTTTATTTTCACATAATTCTGGAATGCTTACAAAGTGTTTTGAATAATGGGCCTTGCTCCAGAAATAAATGTCATAATGATTTGGATGCTATAAATTTATAAGGGAAAAAATGGTTCTTGTTAGTTTTTTTTATAGGCTAGAATATTCTTCATTCTTTCTTTTAAAATCTCATCGGCTCTCTACTGCTGTCTTTGTTGTGGATTTTGTCATTTGTAATATTTACATTCTGTTTTAACATGCTGCCAAAACATCTCTGCACAACACACACAAGCAAGGTGCAATGCAATTTAACAATTTGTAGCTTATTGAAACTGAAACGAGATTTCACCACATAACTTAAGACTTCAATTTCTATCCCAAATCTTTGGCTTTGTTGAATTGCAAAGACTTACAGAGGGTGAAAAAGTAGAGGGGCAGGCCCTAGAACCTATGAAGGGGAAAAAAAAAAAAAAAAAGGCTTTTTCTAAAGATCATCTTTCTGGATGTCCACTTGCAATTCTGTTGGACCACCCTTGAGTGAACTTAACTAAATACTTAAATACTTCAGAACATAAATACTTGTGATAATTAAGAGTTCTTCAAGGTGCTAGAATCCGAGGGCCATGTGTAGCCACTGCCTCCATGGGCAAGTGCGTGTTCCTCAGGGCTTATCAGCTCCAGGTCATCTTCTGTTCTGCAGGGCCTGAGCCAGCCCTTGCCAAGCCACTGAAAAGATCCTTTGCTGTACTGCCCAAGGCTTCAGGTTTAGGGGGGACTTTGCAGGCCTAGTGCCATAACAAGGCATGGAGCCAGCTCAGGTTTTGGGGGTTTCCAGCTGTGAAGTTATGAAATCCGGAGTCCTAGAGAGGAGCTGTTTGATTCTGCTTGGGGCTTTGGTGCTCCACCTTTTCCTTTTCCAATCCCCCTAATTGCAGCTTGCATTTACTGTATGTTGCACATCGCCTTTTTAATTCATGTTTACTTTTTTTCTCATTGCACAACCCTTCTCTGAATACACAGCTCAGAGCTGCATGCATGCAATTCTGTCTTGTTTTCTTCCTCATCGTTCTCTGCCTTCAGAATTTGGAAAATGAGCGAGAAAGGGCTGCTTGTGGTCTTACCTAAGAGTTAATGATATTGAATCTGATTCAAGCAGTAGATACCAGGTGACTAATAGAACTGCTGCTTCTCTTCTCACTGCCCTTGGATTGCTGCTCCTTCCTCTCCCACCCTGCTGTCTTCCTGTACCTTGCTTTTGTTGATTCTCCTGTCCTTGTAGATACCCGGTCTTGGTTCCTTCCATGAGTAGCATATGTTATTTCAGCAGCACAGAGCATTGTAGAAGAAGGTAGAAGGTCATTTTATATCCAGGAGTTAGTTACGCAGGTACCTTTCAAGGTTCTCCAGCTTTCCTTTCTTCCCAAGTTCAGTGAAACATAGAAAGGACAATGCATTTTGAAACATAATCTGTTTTGGTGTTCCTAAACTTCATTTGAAAAGTCTTGCTGACTGAAGCTGTCCCACCATTGTGGGAGGAGGTGGTGCTGGAAGTACTTGAAAGTTTTAGAGATTTTAGTGCAATGTACTGGTATTCAGAGGAACATTAAAATCACTTGAGGGCATGCTTTAATTTATATTTGAGAACTAAGTTCATTGTTAAATTTGAAAGGAGCATTTCCTCTAGGTCAAGTTGAGTGGGTTTGGATGCCTTCTCTTGTCCTCTTCTTTGTATGTAGGCTGAAGTTGTCATCTTTACACTCTTGGGAAGTTAACTTAAAGTCCTTTGTTTACTACCAATGTAGAAGTTTGAGGCAGAGTCCATGTTATAATGTGCAGGTGTCAGACTGAGCTAGATGGGAAGCTAATGTGGAATTTTTGATAGTTGGCTACACAGTGTATATCGTGCACCTCTAGTAGTGGTAGAAGAGAGAATGCTGGTGTAGTTCTCAAGGTGTAACAGTGACTTTCCAAAGATTCTTGCGTTACTAGAGCTGCACCCACTGTAAACATATAGACTGCCAAGCCTTGTTGTGAGAGTTTGGAAAGTCTTTATGGCGTGTAATAATACCATGGAGGACAGATGTTATGTGATCACTTTTGAAAGGAACCTCTATTGTACTGTTGTTTGCGAGTATGAGGAACTTCAATTTGATAAAAATAAAGAAAATACTGTACTGATTTTTGCTACTATACCTTTAGTTTCACAAGCATGGCAAAAAACTATCATGTTTTTCAAAATAATTGAAAAATAAGCTAGAGGAGTGCAGTTGTTCAGGTGTCTTTACTAGAACATTAATTCACCATTTATTTTGTCCATTCAATCTTACCTAAGTTTGGCTTCATACAAAGTATCTCTTAAAAAATAACTCTGAAACATTGGACACCAAACCTTTGATGTCTAAGTCACTACTTTCAGTATTTAAAAGTTTGTGTAACAACTAATGAAATTACATATGTAATAGTTGTGGCTGGTTTTCTTTTTTTTTCTTTCTTTTAAAATAGGCCTTGATGTCAAAAGTGAAGCATGCCAGCGATTTTTTCGAGATGGGTTAACAATATCTTTCACAAAAATCCTTACTGATGAGGCAGTGAGCGGCTGGAAGTTTGAAATCCATGTAAGTGGTTTTGTTTGTTCTGTTTCTGAAAAACATAATAATTTAAGTGAGAATGGAGACTGCATTTGTGACTGAGGAGACTGAATGTCAGAAATCATCAGAACTGGGAAATGGAAATGTTCTCATATACGTGGCTCTTGGGAGGAAAAATCACCCTTGTTGCATCATTATTTCACCTTTATTGCCTCTGGTGTTTTTGGAAGGGAATAAAACACAAGATGATATGGACAGGAACTGAACTTTGAATGTTCAGTATGGCAGTTCTTGTTCACAAGACTGTCTTTGGTCAGATGTATAGAGAAGAGACCTGCTTATTTTTATGTGCATAGTATGAAAACTTCATTTTATTTTTTTTTTAGTAAAAGCTTTCATCAGTCTTTAAATTCTGAACGTTTGTAGCAGCTACTTGAATGTGAAAAGCTGCCTCTTGGACAGTTGGTCATGTGCCAAATGAGAAACTGTAAAGATCTTGATAAGCAAATTGAAATCTGTGAGAGGGATGGGTGAAAGAAGGAAAAGTCAGTAGTTCAGTGTTGATTTGTGAGTGTTTCAAATAACCAAAAATATTTGGGTCTTTTTCCCAAATTATCTTCTTAGCTGAAAACAGATATAAGTTTTTTTTTTTAAACCCTTTATTGGAGGAAGTACAAAGTTGTAAGTACAGCATTGTAAAACTCTTATGCAACTCTGCATGCTAGGTGCAAGTGGTTCAGAGTTTATAGTTCGTGTTGGAGTAGTCACCTGCCATATTGTTTGTTTTTTCTTAATAGAGATGTATTATTAACAACACCCATCGACTAGTTGAACTCTGTGTGGCCAAGCTGTCCCAGGATTGGTTTCCCCTTCTTGAACTTCTTGCCATGGCCTTAAATCCTCACTGCAAATTCCATCTATACAATGGTACACGTCCCTCTGAAACAGTTCCTGCAGGAGTACAGCTTGCTGAAGATGAACTTTATGCCCGTCCTCCTGACCCACGATCACCAAAGGTATCAGCTTTTTCAGCCCTGAATATTGAAATGCTTATTTTATTACCTACTGTTACCTAGCTACCCAGTAGCCATAGAGAAGTGTTTGGGAGTAGGGGGGTGTACTTGATTTTTGTATATCAGTAAAATGTTGTGCTGCTTTTCACTCTTCGATCAATCATGATTTAATACATGCTTGCTCTTCTGACTCTTTCAGTCTTTGGTCCACAATGAAACCGAGTTGTGTTTCTGTGGTAAACTGGCACAAGTCTATTGGAATGCTATTCCTACTGTGTTAATGTGATTGCTTGTATTTGCCAGGTGATGGATTTAACTTCTCATTCAATGAGATTTTGTTGGTGACACATCTTAAGGAGGGGATTATGTGATAACATAGGAATTTTCCCTCCCTTTTCTTAGAGTTCCAGAAGATGAGAGCTAGGGATTTTTTTTTTCAACTGGCAGTTCAGATCAGTAATTTATTTCAGTTCTCGGGTCTGAATTTTTCAGCATTGTTTGCCCACTGGTATTGGTATAAATTCAGGAGATGCATGAATTAAATTTTTGTTGCTTTCTTTTTTTTTTTTTTTTCTTTTTAGTAGAACTGGTAGCTATTGATATGTGAGAACAGAAGATAAAGAACTCTGTGTCCTTGGACTTCCTTGCATTGCTAGCCTTGTTTGTAAGAATGTTATTTTGTGTTCTTGCTGCATTTTTATGCAGCATTATCACATCCAGGACCAGAAAAGAGTATCAGAATCATCCTGTTTTCTGTAGAAATTTAGCAGCCAAGCCTGAAGTACAGGCATTTAAATTCTTATGTATTTGTTAAATTTCCTTGAATATATAACATACAGTATGTTTGCCATGATAATGGGAAAAATAGAGTTGTCTATTTCTAAGCAGTTCCATAAAACTGAATATTTAAACAATATAGGCGAATTCCCTGATAATTGTTACCTTCTAACAGTTTATTCTATAAATAGTTTTTTAAAGTAATTTTGTTACCGATAGGTACTTAAAAGTACTTCTAGATGGTTATTTGTAAAAGTCAGATAATAACTGATTATTATATTTCAGGGTTGGCTAGTAGATCTTATCAACAAGTTTGGCACATTAAATGGATTTCAGATCTTGCATGATCGCTTCATGAGTGGATCAGCATTGAATGTTCAGATAATTGCAGCTCTCATTAAGTAAGTTTTTAAAGAATATGTTACATAGTTCAAGTTTTCCAAATATGTTTAATAGAATATTGAATTAGTACGAAACTGAGTCTTTTGAAGCACTCCCATTGCCACACGTCTTAACTAGTTGCCTTTAACTTTGATGTTTCGCGTGCTTGTAAAGAGACTTAAGTTTCTAGAATAAATTGCTTCTTAGTGTTATAAATTTATAACAATAGTATCTTAATATTATACAACTATTGATTATGGCATTTGATCACTTTTTTCTTTGTTTTTAGGCCATTTGGACAATGTTATGAATTTCTAACATTACATACAGTGAAGAAATACTTCCTTCCAATTATAGAAATGGTTCCACAATTTTTAGAAAATTTAACAGATGATGAACTGAAAAAAGAAGCAAAGAATGAAGCCAAAAATGATGCTCTGTCAATGATAATCAAATCTCTAAAGAACTTAGCTTCAAGAGTTCCAGGACAAGAAGAAACTGTAAAAAACTTAGAAATATTTAGGTTAAAAATGATACTTAGGTAAGATGCTACTCCTAATATGATACGATCCCATTACTATTTATTTCACACTTCTTACATTTAATTTCTCTTACAGGTTGTTACAAATTTCTTCTTTCAATGGTAAAATGAACGCACTAAATGAAGTTAACAAAGTAATAACCAGTGTGTCATATTATACCCATCGGCATGGTAATCCTGAAGAGGAAGAATGGCTCACAGCTGAAAGAATGGCAGTAAGTTCTCCTCTTCATCATAATTCACTGAATAGGTTCTCTTCCTTCTTATCACTTAAACTGTAGAAGGATCCTTATACGATGGATCTTGTACAGTACTTGTTTTCATCTGTCATGTTGTAAACAGTAGGTATTGCATCATAGTAATAAGTCATTTTAATTGTTATCTTTCTGTGAAAAATGCTGTATTTGTTTCAAAGCTTCTGTTAAGAAATATTTTCAGTGCTGCTAAAAACGTGCTCTAAAAAGGGATCCTCGAATAGCATGTTTTTTATATAGGGTTTAAAAAGGAAAAAAAAATAGATGAAACAGGTGTTATTTATTTGAAACTTCAGTGACACTGTACCTAAAAATTGAACGTTCATTTAAATAAGAGTGTAGTCCACTTTTTATGCTTCAAATTATTTTCTTCTACTCAGAATTCTGAATGATTACACTCCTTTCCACCTTTCAGAAGCTGAAGTGTGTGGAAAAGTAAAATGTTCATCTGTATTCTTTTGTACAGAAAGTTCTAGACATGACATTTTGTGATTTTATTTAACATTCACAAACTTCGGATACTGTTCTATGCTTGAAAGCATATGTGACTAACAAATAACATGAGCATGTATAAAGTTAGAACAGTTTTGCTCTTTTCATCTTTGCAGAAGAACTTATTTTTGTTATTTTTGCACTATTCTGCCTCAGCATTGTAAATAGCTAATGGTTTATAATCTGCAGAAGGACTGCTGGCAGAATGGAATCATTGCTAAATTTGACCTTTTCAAGCAATAGGGAGAAATAGCTCTTTTCTTATGCACTCTTTATAGTTTGGCATCTCAGACAAGACCTCTGTTTTTAAATGAAAATGTCTAGGTTTATATATTTTGCAAGACTAGATCGAACATTTTAAATCTGTAATGAAGGACACTGCATTGGACAGTTTGCTATGTATGTTTTTCTTTTTTGATGCTCAAAGTGCACACAGCTTTGTTTCAGTTGGAACAAAAAAATAAGTGTATGAAGCTATTTTCAGTCAATGACACCACTGAAAAAAATTGTATCTACTCAAATAGTTTGAATATTTGCCTCTAATTCAATTAGAAGCATTAAAAAAATGCAAGTGGAAATACATAAATAATCTAAGCTTTTTACACATCAGTCTTCGATTATGCCCTTCTTGTGTGCTATACTATAGGGCATAGTAAAGCTAGAAGTGTCTTAAAATGGTTTTGATATTTAATGATTTTGAATCGGAAAAGTTTTGTTCCTTGAATAGAAGACATAACTGTTCTTCCCATTGGCTTTTTGAGTTTGTCTGAACTTTTGTTTATGCTTAGGGTTCATGATTTTAATATGCCAGGAAAAAATATCTTCCTTAAGGTATCACAGTGTTGGGCACGTTGGATTACTTAAAGCACTGATATTTTTAAAAGAGGAAATTAGAGATAAATACCTTCCTCTTGTTCTTAATCTTTCTAGTTTCTCACAATTAGAATATTGTGTATAAAAACAATCCTTAACAGTCTGATTTATTATTTTTTTTAATTTGCTTAAATATTGATAGCACTTCAGTAATTTGAGATGGCATTACTTTCTTTTTATATTCAGGAATGGATCCAGCAGAATAATATTTTATCAATTGTGTTGAGAGATAGTCTTCATCAACCTCAGTATGTAGAGAAGTTAGAGAAGATTCTTCGTTTTGTCATCAAAGAGAAAGCCCTCACTTTGCAGGATCTTGACAACATTTGGGCTGCACAGGTAAAGAATTAAGCTGCTAGTCTGCTTCTGAGCAAGAAGGAGCTTATTCTATGTCATGTACTGAGAAGAGGAAGACTTGTGCTTCTTATGATTGGTACCAGACAAAGCTGAAGAAAAATCTGAAATCAAGTGGTGGTCTTCTTCAGGATTCTGTATCTGAGAATTGTCTTCTCAAATGTGGTCAGTAAAAGAGATCAAGTATCTGTGTATGCAAAGTCTTAAAGAACAGCATCCCCTGGCAATCTGCTTTTAAGGGCTTAAGGGTCCACAAGAGCTGGTTACTTCTCAAGAACCACCTTATAAAATCACAGGAGCAAGCAATTCTGGTGTATCATAAGTCAAGTAAGCCGGGTGGGAGACCAGCTTGGCTGAGTAGGGAACTCCTTTTGGAACTCAAGCAGTGAAAGAAAGCATATGGTCTCTCTAAGGTCACACAGGAAGATTACAGAGCTGCAGTTTGCATTTACAGAAGAAAACACAAAGGCCAAAGCTCAACTAGAGTTAAAACTGTCCGGTGATGTTTCAGATAACACCAAAGCTTTTTAAAAGTATGTTAATAGCAGGAGGAGGTCTAAAGAAAATAGTGGAACATTACTGGATAATGCTGGTCACTCTCCAGGTGGGGCTGCACCTACACAGTGTTCTATGTAGTTCTGGGCTCAACAACTGTGTTGGGTCTGTCTGAGCTGGAGTCACCTTTTCCCTGCAGCAGCCCACACAGTGCTGTACTCTGCACTCGTAGCTGGAACAGCACTGATATCACTCCAGTGTTGTGTCTATCGCTGCATAGTGCTGGCACAGCATCAGGACTCCTTCCAAGCCCCCAAAAGCCAGCAGACTGGGGGTGGGCAAGTGATGGGGAGGGGACATTGCTGGGGCAGCTGACCTAAACCAACCAAAGGGATATTCCATAACACCTGATGTCACACTCAGCAATAAAAGGGGGGGGCTCTCGTGGGGGAGGGGGCTGTTCCTCCTGAACAACCACTACGCGTTTGGGGCCCTGCTTCCCAGGACGTGGCCGAACACCGCTCGCTGATGGGAAGTAGAGAATAATTTTTCCTCTCTCTGTGCTTCCGCGCGGACTGATTGCTTCTTTTGTCTCTGTTTGTTTTTTTTTCTCCCATTCCCTTTCCCTTTAATTAGACCTTTCTTATCTCAAACCTCGAGTTCTCTGTGTTGTATTTTCTCCCCCTTCCTCTTTGAGGAGAGGGGGAGTGAGAGAGCGGTTGTGGTGGAGCTCGGCTGCCCACCTGAGTAAAACCACCACAACAACTTAAAAACTTAAGTGTTAAGATACTTGACTGTGTCCAGGGGAGGACAACAAAACTGGTAAAAGGGCTGGAGGGCGTGTCCTGTGAGGAGAGGCTGAGGACACTGGGTTTGATAAGCTTGGAGAAGAGGAGGTTTTGGGGTAACCTCATTGCTCTCCACAACATTGTGATGAGAGGAAATGAAGAGGGAGGTGCTCATCTTTTCTCTTTGGTATCTAAGTGACAGTTTGCATGGGTATGGGGCAAAGGTACATCAGGGGAGGTTCAGACTAGACATTAGGAAAACCTTTCTTACAGTGAGAGTGGTCAAACATTGGAACCTGCTACCTAGTGAGGTGGTTGATGCCCCATGCCTGTCCGTGTTTGAGGCATTTGGATAAGGCCCTTAATGATATGTTTTAACTTTGGGTCAGCCCTGAAATACTCTGACAGTAGGACTCAGTCTTTGTAGGTCTGCTTCAGCTAAAACTAATTTATTCTATGATTCAACTTTATTCTGTGATCGTTATTGTTGGTAAGTCTTCAGGAAACACCAAAGTTGAGCAAAGTCTGAATTATGAAAAAAAAAAAAAATGTAATGTTTTAAAATACAGTAAAAATATAGATTGTTATTCTCTAAATTTGCTACAGTTGTTTCACGTGTTTGTTTTTGTTGTTGTTTTTTTTTTACTCACTTTTTTTTTTTTCCTGAGCAGGGAGCTATTAATGAGGCTTACAATAATGACTGTTCTGGAAATTGTTTAACAGCAAATGCTTTCATTTGTCATTTTTTGAATATTCACTTGATTACTTAAATGATCAGTGAAAATTGGCTTTCTAGTTTTGGGCTGCATGAGTTAGATCCCATAAAGGGCAGTTGAAGAGACATAATGATTATTAAATATTGAGTATACAGAAAATATACAGAAAATGAAGGGTAGTTTTAGGATAGAAATAAGCGTGAGAGCACATATCCTTGTTCATAAATAATTGGTAGTAAAATTGTTAACGTAATTGTACAAGCCCTTTAGTCAGGTCAAGTGTGGGAAGGCTAAATCCTGTTTTCAAGATAGAGGGCTAACACAGCAATTGGGTACTACTATACCCCCTGTTAATACGTGTTTACAGTCTTCTGAACTTTAACAGTTTGACTTAAACAGATTATAGGTGTCCATATTCAGGCACCCCCTGTCCAGGTTTGTTTAAAGCACTTGGGACTGCAGGCAGTGTAGTGGCAGCTTGACTTGACATCTCTGATGTTTCAACTTCATAATCTCTAGACTTCAGTTCCAGCACGATAGTAACTACATAGGATGAAACTTGAGACTTTTTTTTTTTCCTACTTATCCTCAAATATCATGTAAAAAAAAATACATCTTGTAACTCAAAGCAATCACGGATCACTTGAATTAAGGTGATCATATTGTTTGGTTTCCAGATTGTCTGTGTAAGAAATCTGGGCAGTGGGGAAAGATTTAGAGAAGTAATTATGCTACTTGTAGGCTTGTGTTAGCTATATTAGAGCCTCACCTTCTATAGGAAAAAGTAACCAAAATTTGGGCAGAGGGAATCTTAGTCAGTTAAGTATATTACTCAGAGGCCCTGAAAACAGGAACTTGTGGATAAGTTAAAGCCATACTTCTGCTGTTCCAGAAATGTATGAACAAGTGGTGCAACCCTTAAAAGACAGGGATAGCCCACCGCAACAGTTAGAAAATAAGTATAGGAATAAATCTTCCATGCTTTCAAATCTGCTTTACTCTGCTCACTTTTTTTCTTGCTTTCAGTTAGATTGTTGCCACGGTGCACTTGCAGGTTTGTTCTGTGTTTTTGCATTTCTTTTTTTTTCCATTGAAAATAGGATTCAGTAGGCCTTACTCGGGTAGATGTTTTCACTGCGCCTTTAGCCATGAAATTAAAACAGACTTAAAAAAAAAAAAAAAAAAAAAAAAAAAAGGGGGGGGGGGGAGGGTCGGGGTTAAGAATAGCCAAGTCTGCTAATATAGATTTTTTTTTTTTCCATGTTCACTACTTCGCATGTTTAGTTGTTTTTAGCATTTCTTATTAAATGATTGCCTCTAAGAGCAGCTGGAGCATGAAATTCGGTAGCGGGAGTTGATTTACTGTGTAGCTTTATATAACAGGCAGGCTATTTTAGCTCTGACTCAGTGCAGTACTGATGTGGTTTTGCTTTCAGACTGGAGCCATTATGTTTTTGCCTGGGTTTAGAGGGTGAGCATGCACAAATTTACGGTTAATGATACAGTAGTGCCCTGAGAATCTCAATATACAACTGGAATAAAAATAAGTAGTCCATGAGAAGTAATAAAAATATGCTACTTTTGGCCTTAGAAGGCAACATAAGCTTTAAGTTTTACCGATCTTATGAAGACAGTGTTTACAAAATACAAATATGTTTGATTCAAGGAATAATGTTGAAGTCTCTAAAGGCAAGAATTAAGTTGCAACCTGTTGAGTTACAGGAGTTCATCCAGATGGACAAGAAACAAAATCGCAAAGATTAGTGTTGAGATTTTATTACTTACATTCTAGAGCATTTAACTGGAACTCTAAATAGGCTTCCCTGTTTCCATACAGTAAGCTCACAGTTCACACACCAGGTTTTGTATCTCCTCTTGCTGTGTTGTGCAGCTCAGTACGTGCTTCTCCTTTCATATGTTACACTAGAGATGTTTTTTCTGTCCTGTACGCTCTCAGTTTTTCTTTCTATCCAGAAAATGGACTGCTAAGACAATAAAAATAGGAGATGTTTTGCAAAATTGAGTGGTATAATTGGTTTAGTAATTCTTTCTCTCATAATCTGACTGATAACATGAAAATGAATGTTGCTACTTGTTTTTTTGTTTTGTTTTGTTTTTTAGTAAATTTAGGGCCCACAAGAATTCTACAGTACATAAGCGGCTGTTTTTGTTGTTTTTAAGTGAACTACTGATGCGAGCTTTTAGAAGGAAATTATTTCCAAAACTGCTCAAGCATGTATTTTTAATACTGTAAAAGATTAATTACATCAGAGATTTTTTTTTCTGTCTTGCATATTTTATTCTGCACTTGGAGGAAATTTTTCTATGGTAGAGCAGCTACTGATACATATAGTCCAAAACTGTTGTTTTTCATGATTGTGGATTTAAGATGTGCTATCCTGCTGGGAATTATAGGAAGGAAATGTTCTTCTCACCCAGAGTCAAAATTCAGCTAGCTGTTTTTTCTGTATTGTCTTGCTTCTTAAATGTCAAAATTGTGATATAGGCCAACCTAATATAAAATATTATCTAGTATATAACTCGACTTTGCCATTAGTTGTTCGGTTGATAGATTTTATAAGGTTATAAGCTGCTGTTGGCTAACAAGTTGTTCATGAATCTGCTAGCACAAAAGAAATATTTTAGCCTAAGAAATCATGTGGAAATACTGAAAATGCAGCTTAAACGAAATTCAGTGAAATTTCATCGAAAGTAGATTTTGAGTCCTTTCCTTTTTTAAAAAAAAAAAAAAAAAAGGAGAAAATACCGATTTGTAAATTTAAATGCTGGTGTAGACTTCATTTTACCATCCCAGATTTAAAAAATAAATATTGTGACTGCAGTAGTCATAATTCTAAATAAATACTTGTGTACATGCACAATGCACACACTTCTTAAATAGTTACACATACAAGGCAAACTTTAATAATATGATTTCCTAGTGAAATAGATACCAGTTTGACGCTGCTCCCACAACATCAGCTATTATTGCTGAGCACTTCAGACAGCCTTCTTGTAAAACCAATAGAGGATGTCGTACTACTTGAGTTAATATTGATTGTTACAAACGTTGGTCAATTCTTTTTGTCTTCTTGACAGGCAGGAAAACATGAAGCCATTGTAAAGAATGTACATGACCTCCTGGCAAAATTAGCTTGGGATTTCTCTCCTGAACAGCTTGATCATCTGTTCGATTGTTTTAAGGTAATTATGCATGTTTTGACTATACTCAGGAAATGGATTGTGAAGTTGGCTGCAGATTTGTGACTCGTTCAACATGTTCTTTATGTGGGCAGTTTTCTTGTGTTAAAAGGCTTTTCTGTATATAGCAACAATTTGTAATGTCTACTGTTGAAACTGCTAGATTGTGTTACACTTTATTGAGCATCCACTGTGAGATTTTGTTTACTTCTTGTCTAAAGCAAAGGTTCATTATGCTGGTTTAATTGATGACCACTTCTGGATAATGCACATACATGCTGAGGACTGTAGGATTGCTAAATGTCACTTCAATGCTATGCATATTGACCTTTTCAAATAAATTACTTACATTTAATACCGTATTGTGTTCATTCTAAATTATTAATTGTTGGTGGTTTGATAAATAATGTTTTTATCTTAGTGTTAGAGTACCTTTCATGAAATTTATCAGTTATTGCTACTTACCGTCTTCAAGTAGAGGAGGAAGTGAGGGACTCCTTTCCCCACTTCATCTTTATCATGTAATAATTTTGCCCTGGTTAACATACACATGGGAGGAAACAGTCTCAGGAAGATAAAGTAAAATGTTTATAAACATAGAATGACTCGATTGTAGCCATTACACAAAACAACTTGTTTCTGAAAGATTGTGTTATTCACTGGCTTTTTGTGTATGCTAACATTTACATTTTTAGTTTCTAGTAGTAGTCATATGGACTGTTCTCCTGTTGCACTTTCAGGAGGTGAGAAAATGCAAGCGAGCTTTGTAGACTCAGTTTTCTGTTTTTAGATAAATGCCTGACAGTAACATTTTGGCTTTCATGCAATTTGTGCTCCAATTAATGGGTGACTTCTGATTTAGTAAATACGAGCGGAATGCTCCATAATTTAGATATTGACATAAATGCTCAGAAGTTTTATGGGTAAGCCATCATGTCTGACTCAGAGATGGATATGAAGCAATGTTATATTGATAACTCACTCAGAAAAAAGGTTAACTTGATAGAGAGAGCATTTGTTTCTGTCAGATTCAGAGGCACCAGTAATACTGCATTTTTACTCATTTAGTGATTGTAAGTTAATTAGGAGTGTTTTAAGTATAAGCACAGGAGATTTGAGAAAGCATTTGTAAGAAACAGCTGAGTCCAGTATGTTTTGACTACTTGTGAACTGGTCAGTGTTGTTGTTAACTTTTACAAGCATATCTGTGGTGTTTATATAAAGATTCTTAATTTCTAAGTCTCAAAGTTAAATACATTTTAACTGTAAATGCTAGAACTGTTCAGTTTTGACTTAGGTATTTCTGTAACGTGGTATTTTTAATGAAAAAATGTGAATACTATTTATATTTTTACATCATTTTTAATTGTTCATGTTACAGCATGTGAGATTAAAAAAGCGTAACTTTGATATTGAATAAAATCTTTCTTTAGGCAAGTTGGACAAATGCAAGCAAGAAGCAGCGTGAGAAGCTACTTGAGTTAATCCGTCGTCTTGCAGAGGATGACAAGGATGGTGTGATGGCGCACAAAGTGCTGAACCTTTTATGGAATTTGGCTCATAGTGACGATGTACCAGTTGATATCATGGACCAGGCTCTTAGTGCCCATATTAAAATCTTAGATTACAGCTGTTCACAGGTGTGTAATCCGGTATGATTCTGTTCTGAAATCAAGCACTAAAAGTCCTCCCCATTCCCCCTCCGTCCCTCTGTCCCCCACCCCCAAAAAAAAAAATGTAAGGGTGTTGGTAATACAGCAAAAGTCATCCAGAATATTTAATTCATCATGCTTAAAAATGAATCTATTATACAACTTTACAGCCATTGGCAGGTTTTGTTTTGTAGTTGAGAAACTGCTCCTCGTGGTTTCTTGATATTTTATAGCAGTTTAGTCTAACCAATTAGTAGAAGTATTTGAAAGGAGAAAAGGCAAATTAATTTAAGATGGATGATCCTATCTAACTGCAGTTTCTCTTGAATATGTACTGAATTCTTGAGTGGTTGTTGCAGGAATAGTTTGTATCACACTGATGGCTTCTGCTAGGATGCAGTGCTGTTCAGATAATCTTAAGAATGAATGCTTGAGAACTAAGCTGGTCTAGTAGTTGTGTGGCTTTGTATGTTCTGTTCTGTTGTGGAAGCAAATAAAGTAGGGGAATGATTATTGTTTCTGAAATATACTTGATTGTGAACACTTGTTCTTTAAGGATCGAGATACACAAAAGATCCAGTGGATAGATCGTTTTATAGAAGAGCTTCGCACAAATGACAAATGGGTCATTCCTGCACTGAAACAAATTAGAGAAATTTGCAGTTTGTTTGGTGAAGCACCACAGAATATGAGGTAAGAATGGAATGCAAATACAGTGTTGTCTCTTATAAGTTGAGAGAATTGGAACAAAGCATTTTTTTGCTTTTTTCTTTTTTTAATTTTAAGTGAGAGGCAGGGAGACCTTAGTTAAATCATTACATGTGTTTGAAGATGTTCTTTTGTGTTTTAATGTGTATAGACCACATCTAAAAATTAAAATACATAGTGTTTTGTAAGAGAGCATTGACATGAACTCTTCTTCTGAAACATGCTTTTACTTGTTTTTAGAAGAACAGTAGTCTGATTTGCAGATATTTGCAGAGAATCTGGATTTGTTTTCTGTTACCTATGGGCTTCAGTGCTTAACAGTGAAATTAGATTACGAAGTATAAATAAAATATATTGTGTATAATTAAAAATATATATATGAAAAGCCAAAAAAGGACTTGTTCAATGAAACCAAGTTTCTAGATTTTAAGTATTTTCTCACTACAGAAATTGTTTGCCAAAAAAATTTTGTATCTGCATGAGAAATTTTACAAACTTTAGGAAACTGTTGTTTATTTATCAGTGCTATATAATTGCTTTGTTTTCATTCCTGTAAGCAAGTAAACTATTCAAATCGACATTGCTGTTAAAGTCTGCTTACAAGATCTATGCAGGGAAAGTTGAAGAAAACAAACCTTCAGTTTGCCCAACACTACCTTCTTACTGATACTGGTTGAAGTAGCTGTGATGTTGCATTTCTGGCTCTTGGAGGCTTCTTTATTAATTTAGTTTGCAACATATTTCTCAGTTTTCATGACACTTTAATCCATTACAATTTTTCATTAATGATTGCTTGTGGTTTTTGCAGCAAGGTCACAAAGATACTAATTTTATTAGCACACGTGTCTGTTTTCTGTGTATTAGTTCTTAACTTTTACAGGCTCTAAGATCTAGGGGAATGTAGCTACCTGGTTACTTGTGGTACTTGTTCCAGTTGGACACTTATTAGCATAGTGCCTGAACAAAAAAGTTTTGCTTTCAATTCTTGAAGCAGAGCTCATTCAAGACACTGATTGGGTTTCTGCTCTGAACTAATCTTGGAAGGAACCTAGTTTTTTGCTTGTTTGGTTGGTTGTTTTTTTTTTGTTGTTGTTTGTTTGTTTTTTGTTTTTTTTTTTTTTTTTTTTTTTTGTTTTTTTAGACTACAGAAATTTAATTTTGTTATAAGGTAAGCATATGTACAGTTGGATGGCTTGAATCTCTCCCTACTTTTGGTCAGATCGTCTCTTCCATTTGTCAAACTTCATTGATATCTGCATTGCAGTATGTGGTAATACGTCAGTTTTATGCAGAATTTGAAAACACATGAAGTAGGAAAGAAAACTTTGGATTAAAGGTTTTAAACAGGGAACTCTCATATGAAGAAGCATTTATTAGGAAGATGCATTTGAGGGAGTTCTTTAATCAGAAATTATTGTACAGGTGACGGGGACACCATAGTGAGTTAAAATGTGATTTTGAAGTAATTAGTGACTTTCCAGTCCTCCAAGTTCCAGATAATTTGTAATATTGATGCAGTTGGGAAACTGTAATGCATGCATCTCACACACATCAACTTAAAACCTAAATCTCTAATGTCCTTCTAGAATTTGGGTTGAAGATAGGTTGAAACAGTTGGTCATTGTGACAGTTGTCTTAAAATATCTCACAGAGCTTTCTGTGTGTGACCATTAGTTCCATAATCCATATACTACTCTTTTGGGTGTTTAAATTCATTTGCAATTAAAAGTTTAGTCCAGAAGGAGTAAGGCTGTTGATGGTTGGCAAACATAAGTATAAATTACCTTCTGTCATTGGCACTGTAGAGATTCTTTTGGGGAGGAGGATCTAATTGTTGACAGGTATTTCTGAAGTTGAGCAAAGTGACGAATAGGTTATAAACATTGCCAAAGCAACTATAACTTCCTGACCACAGGGAAACACTGTATGTTTTGGGAGTTTAGCTTAACTAGAATTGCAGTAGCATTAGAAAGTAGTTCTTGGATAGGTGCAAGGATACCAGTTAATGTTAAGAAATAGTCAGCTTCGTTACTCAGTGATTCTTAGGGTACAGAAAATTACCCATTTTTCTGTGTTGAAAAGGAGAATGTCTCCAGTAGACCACTCTCAAGTGCTTAGGCTTGACCTGTGTCTACCCTAGCAGTACAAGGTTGGTCTCCAAAATTACTTGCCTAGAAGAATTAACTGAACATTGATAGGACCTTCTGTAGCAGTTTGAATTTTGTAACTGCTTTAAGACAATGATGAACTTAGTCTCAAGTAACTTTTTTTTTTTTTTTTTTTTTTTTTTTTAACCTAAAAGAAGAATTTGCTGGTTTATGTCTCTGGACCTTTAATGTCTGTTTTTAGTGGTAGATAGCATTTACTGGCTTAATAGAAAATCTCTCGACTTTGAAAGCTGAGTCATATGCAGTATTATGCGAGGCAAGTTATATGGGATAAATCTTACTTTAAAAAAAAAAAAATCCATTTAAATTAAGTTGGTTGGGACTTTGGCTTTGTCACTGTGAATATTTTTTGTAGAAAATAAAGACAGTCTAATTACTGTATGTTCTTCTTAGCATTTCCAAAGTACTTTGGCATTCATTTCAAAATGATACCTTTTCTTCCTATACGTTGGCTTTTGCTATCCATTTAGCAGAAGAGTAATGGAAAGACAGCAGTTTTGCCCTTAACATCCATTTTTCATGTTTCTCAGTTTATTAGTAAAGCAGTATATTATAATGGAAACATCATCAATTAGCCCAACCTTAGAGGCTTATGGAATGATTTTGTAGTTTTCTGTGGAATTCGCTTTAACTGTAGAAAGCAAACTTGAAAAGTCTTGTCAAATTAGCTTTTTTTTCTGTGCATTTGTACAGTCATCTTGCCTTTGACTCCATCCTAGCAGATGATTAAAATAACAGCTCACATGTTGCTCACACATACGATGCAACAACTCCTAGCTCATAAGTCGAGTTCTTACAAGTACCGACTTTTTGAACTGGTTGCTAACCCAGGTGAATCCAGATGTCCAAATTTTCTGTTTGTGCATGTGATTGAGGGGTGTGAGGGGCAAAATGTGAAGTGTATCTTGGAAGATCTACTTAGTCTTCTGCAGATGAAGCTTTCCCTTGGCTATATTTGGAGAGATGGATACAAATAGCTAATATTATGAGCGTATGAACCAAGCTATCGGCATCTAAATTCAACAAAATACACCTTGCTTATGCTCATTCCCTTAAGTGTTTCACCACCTGTCTTTCCGAAATTGTCAAAGTTCTTAGTTAATGTTACCTTTTGTCAATACATCTTTCTCTCTAGAGCTAGTGTCTCAGGTAGCCACTAAAACAGACATACAATCTTTTGCTGCTTTTACTGCTAGTTTATACTTAGATGGGGGGGCTGACAGAGTTGGAATGAAGTGTACTTGGAAAGTTGCTTATGGTGAAAACAAAAGACATTCTTTCTGTATATATGAAGTCCTGTATGTTTTCTGCCTTCATGCTTCTATGTATTTTGTTTTCTGTACTGCAGACTTCTGCTTTTTTTAACACAATTTGTGCTTTAAATGCCTCTTCCAAGCTGTTCTGGAAAACTCTGCATATTATGAAACGATCTTTTGAAGATGTCTCTGCTTAGCAGGCCATATTCTGTTGGTAGCAGATAACAAAATTACTGGATATCTGGGAAGAAAGTTGATGGCTTCTGTCTTTTAAACCCAACTTGACAGTGATCTTTGTTCTGATGAAGCAATTGAGCTGTTGTCATTACATCTACAGTGCAGCCTGGTTATCAGCTGCAAGATCATTAGCAGCTGATTATGGAACTAGGATTTCTTGCCTCCCCTACTGTTCTCATACTGCGTGGTGATATTGTCAAGTGTTGTAGCTCATGTGGTACCGAGACCAGGTTCCCCAGGAAGGATGAGAGTTCCTACCAGCAATCTAGTCAGCTAGCTCTGGAGTGTACTCTGAGAGTTGGAGGAAAGGAGAACAGTTCTGAAATCTCAAATATTTCTTCTGGGCAGGCTATTGGGAACAGCAGTACAACAAATAGCTCCTTTTTCCCCCCTTTCTCTTAGAAGAGCCATGCAAATTTGCATTGGCTACGCAGCCAAGATGTGAGTGCCGTGATATAGAGGAGTTGAAGCATTTTAAGGTTACTCTGCAGGGGCGATGAGTAGTCCCACGTTCTAGAATTTGATAGTGCTCATGGCACGTGGGTGTTGTACTCAAGCTGTGTATTTGCTCTTGCAGTTTACTTTTGCAAACTAAATACAACTAATATCCTTGAAGAGTAGCATTTTGGTCAGATTTTTTATAGTAGACATAAATTATTATTTATTTGTGGTGTTTCTTTTGAACTTTCTTTTTTTGTTGTTGTTTTTTTTTTTTTTCTTACACTATATGTTGCATGTAACTGACTTTTTGTCTGTACCAACTTTTTTAGATATTGTCAGGGAAGGAAAAAAGCAACGTAGAGTTGTGCAGCATTTTGAAGTACTGACAAATATAAGACTGTGAGCTTTCATTCTGAAAATGAACAGTTTTAGTTTGTTTAAATATTAAATTAAGAAAATAATATCGGATGTGGAGGAAACTGTGGTTATGCATATTGTAGCTGTACTACAGCTGAGAGTCTCCGTCTTTACTGTGCGGTTTGCAGGAAGGTATTTCTATTCCTGACTTGCTGCAGATATTCTGCCTCCGGTCTATTTAACTGCTCAGATTGCTTCGATACCTTTCATATGTACTACAACTGTATAATCCTCATTATGTAACTGCTTTTAATAACTGGTAAAAACCATTGATGCATCAGAAGAAAAAATAAAAGCATTGTCAGAGACCTAGTATGCTTTTTATTTTAGATATTGTAGCAAAGTTTAGAACTTGCATTGAAGACATTAGTTTCTTGAATTAGCTTATGGACTGTTAGGTGCAAGACTTCTCTGTTTTTTCTTACAACACTTATATTTTAATTTCAGTCAAACTCAACGAAGTCCCCATGTGTTTTACCGACATGACTTAATCAATCAACTTCAGCACAATCATGCCCTAGTTACATTGGTTGCAGAAAATCTCTCTGCCTATATGGAAAGCATGAGGCAGTATGCTAAAGGTAAGTTATTAAATAAAAATTGGCCTCATAAATACTGTGTAAAAACTCCAGTTGAAAATAGAGTTGAAAGCCAATTCTCCTAATGAAATAACTGTTATTGTTTGTTCACTCAATTTTAGAGCATTTGTGGGTTTGATAGCATTTGTGGTGTCATACTGGTCAAGAAAAGCTTAAAATGCAAATGGTGTGTTGGTTCATGATTGAAAACCTGGTGGTCTACAGCACAACATGGGGAAGTGACTGCACAGGTTTATCTGTGAGTTGATAAGCATCATCTTGCCCTACTTAGATTAGGGTGGTGGTTTTTGTGGAAAGCCATAATAATAATCTTGAATATACTCCCACTCCTAGTTTTGAATTTTTGTAGGGTCCTTTGAGAAGTTTAATAAATTCTGTTTGAAGCCATTGTTTGGAAGTTGTCACAGAGAAGGACTTAAGACCACAGTGGTACCATTTTATTTTATTTTTTACCATGCAATTCTGTTTCTGTTTATCTGCTTTCTTACTGTGTTTGGTACCAACAATACTTGGGCAGCATATTGTGTTAGTATTTATATACTTCGGTTTAAACTCAGCCCTGCACTGATGAGTTTGCATTCTTATTCTTGAAGGAAGCTAGCTTTCTAGCTACTGAAGTAGGAGTAGGGAAATGAAGGAGAATGTTGGACAATAACTGTCCCTGTAACGCTGGACCAACAGTACTCTTATGTATTGAACTAAGCCAGCAAAACTGAGAGGAGGAAATTTACCCCCACATGTGTACCTTGTTGACTGCAACCAAGGACCATTCTACCCTATTCATACACGTGCATACCCTACATAGCAGCCTACCAACCTGTTAGTTGCATCTCAAAAATGGCACTATAACATGTAGGAATTCAGTTCTGACTGTTTGGAGAGAACAGGATATGTGCATTTTGGAAAGTCTGTCTGTGTGGGGTTGTGTCTTCCTATGCATAGGTAAGTTGCCTACAAACCTTTAATTCTGTAATTCTTTTAATTTTGGAGTGCTTGATACAGATACCTAAAATTTTCTTTGAAATCTTGTTTTAAGAGTGGTGCAATGTGAAAATGATAGTTTCATCCTGGTGTAGGTTAATGAGTACTACATTTAAGCTTAATCTGCATACCATAGCTATATTTTTTTGTATTCAGAGGTACATGGGAGGGTTTACCCTAATCTAAGTGTTTTCATTAATGATAACACTGTACTAATTAATATTTAAATGGTACTAAATGGTTTGTTGTGTTCTCAAGCAGTAGTGTCTTAAGTTTAGTTTTGTCTGGGAAGGTACAAGAGTGCGTGTGCCTTACTTCATGTAACTTCTATAAGCTATCGGAGTGCTGTTTAACTTTGCAAAAGTGATGCAAAAACACAATTCCATTTATAGTGAGCTTTGCATCTTAACTCTTTGGATAGCTCTCTTTTTCTTGGACTTCGGCCAGTGATGAAAATCTGGGGTTTGGCCTCAGGGTTTTAAAGGAAACACAATCAGCAACTTTCTAATGCATTTGTGTTTGTCCAAAAATACCCTACACATGCTATTCATATATAAACTGTTATTCATTGATTTCAATTAATTTTTAACTCAGAAGCCAAAAAGTCATTTTTGACAATATTTACCTATCAAATTGTCAATGACTTTAGCACAAAAATTAGGCTAATGTCTTGAATATTTTTTTTTCTTAAGCAAAAAATTTCATCCCATTCCCATATTACTCCCAGCTCCCCCCTCCCCCCCCCCCAAACATGCACAATGACTCAATAAAGCAGTAATATAAACATTTTTGGCACAGTAGAAATTAAAAATTTGCAAAGAGGATAACTTCAATCTACTCAGAAATCAATTAAATTGTGCTTTCTTGAAATGAAGCTGCTGCAAATTTTCTTCCCATTTATATCAGAGTGCAAAAACAAAGGAGCAATAGTGCAGCTTTTTTTTTTCTTCCTTGGTACTTTGTTTGCTCTTTATTATGTATTACACCATCTACTAATCTTCTAGTTACTATACTAAGACAGTAATACATAATTCCTACCTATACAACTTAGTTCAGGTTTTGTAGAATAAGTAGAGCAGAATACAGAGAAAACAGCATCAAATTTGCACTCGTCCCAATATTTCCACCCCTTCCTGGAGGAGGGGAGAAGATAACGGGAGGGATGGGAATGAATGAAAGGAGAAGGAAGTTTGTCGTGATTGTACAGACAGATGGTAAGAACTGGACAGCTGTAGAATCAAACTGAGGTGGTGAAAGTGAATGGGACAGAGGAAGAAGATTGAAGGCTAAAACCCAAACAGCCCAGGACAGAGAAATGCCATAGGAAAAAAAAAAAGTCCTGTTGCCAACTCCAAAATCACTGTGTATTTTGTGAAATTTTTGTATTAGTTTTGAACTTGCAGTATTTTTATTTTATGAAGGAAAAGGCTTCTATAACTATATTGTGTGAAGAAGACAACAGATGTTTCTATTCTGTTATTCATCACATGTCATGGGATAGTGGAATTGAGTACACCCTCAGAAAGTTCTTGGATAACACCAAGCTGAGTGGTGCAGTTGGTAAGACAGAAGAAGGGATGCCATCCAGAGGGACATGGATAGGCTTTAGAAGTGGGCTTATGTGAACCTCATGGACTTCAACAAGGCCAAGTGCAAGGACCTGCACCTGGGACAGGGCAACCCCCTGCTCTCCATACAGACTGGGGGATGAATGGTTTGAGAGCAGCCCTGCAGAGGATACCTGGGGATACTCAGAGATGAAAAATTAGATGTGAGCCAGCAGTGCCCGCTTGCAACCCAGAAATACAACCATATCCTGGGTTGCATTAAAAGAAGCGTGGTCAGCAGGCCGAGGGAGGTGATTCTTCGATTGAGGGAGGAGTGTAGGTAGCAATCAGACCAGGTGTAATGGTTTTAAACTGAAAGAGATTTAGATTAGATATAAGGAAGAAATTCTTCACTGTGAGGGTGGTGAGGTTCTGGAACACATTGTCCAGAGCAGCTCTGGATGCCCCATCCCTGGAAGTGTTCAAGGCCAGGTTGGATGGGGCTTTGGGCAGCCTGCTCTAGTAAGAGGTGGTCTTGCCTGTGGTGTGGGGTTGGACTAGGGCATCTTTAAAGGTCCCTTTCAACCCAAAACCATTCTGTGTTTCAGTGATTCTATGGTTTTCTATCATATCCCCTTCTATATTTATTTTGTTTGCCTTTTTAAGGTTAAAGAAGAATCTAATCCATGTATCAGAATTCTCCTGATTATTGGCACTCTACTTTCTATTGAACTCACTTCCACCCTATTCTTCAGAGTCCTCTGTGAGATTAGGTGACTGTTATTGCATCATTTATCTTGAAAGAAGGTGTTCTTTTCAAAGTAACTATATTTTTTTATGCGTCTGTCCTTACTCCATCTCCTTTTAATGTAGGTGTTTTCAGTTCTTCCTTTGCACTGGTTAATAATGTCTTTGTGTGTATTTTAACAATACTGTTCAGATCTTGAGTTGATATAAATGGTAGAGTATCCTGAATTGTAAGTACTTTTAATTTTTTTTTCCTTAACTTTGCAAACACCAGAATTGACATATAGTGTGATGTATTGAGTACAGTAGGTTAGATGTTCTTAATTTTACTGTTCTCTTAGGTTCTTGATTGTTTCTTGATTTCTTTTGCTGTTCAGCTCTTACCATCTTTGCAAATCATCTTTCAGTCCATTAAGTTCTAGACATAGTGTAGAAGCCTCAGGTGTAAAGCTTGCCACTTGTATTTTTTTTCCTCCTTTCTGCTGCTTTTTTGTTCAGTGATAAGTTGTATCTTAGCTCATAGTTCCATCTTTTTGCCTATTGATCAAAGATCTTTTCAAATCTTGAGTGGATTGATAGCCAGTTCTCCTTCATCTTCTGTTTCCTAATGAAATTTAAAAGTCCAAATCTCTTAATGTAATTATTTTGAGAAATTTTGCCATATAATCTCTTATATGTGTTTATCACTAATTATACATAAACTTTCAATCATTTTTTGATCTGTAGTTTCTCTGGTCATTCAGTTGTTCTTCTGCATAGAAAAAAAAACCTTGAAGATCACGGTTGGGCTTGCTGTGAGATGCACCATTAGAAAGTGAATAGGAGAGATACAGAAACAAGCTGAGACATCGAATAGATTGAATTTTTGTAGTTCAGCGTTTTTCAGAAATCTTAAGTACACTCAGATTGGCTTCGGACAACTGACTGATATTTAATACTTGAATCTTTCTATCACTGCCATTCTTGATACTTGTGTCTGTGAATTAACATATATTCCCCCCCCAAAAAAAAAAAAAAAAAAAAAAAAAACAGACAGTTGGCCTCCACCCCCAAGTAAAAATAAAATAACCACCAAAAAGCTACCCGACATTTGAAGGTGACTAGTTATATTTTCTCTGCAATTTACTGATCTGCCTTCATTGTTTCCTCTGTTGGTCCCACAGCATATTCTTCAAGTTCCCTACATCTAATACTTAAGTACTGTTTGGTTTGCTAGTTTTATATACTTTCTTTAGGAATCTCTTTGTAATTGCCCCTTTATGCTGACTTCATTAAGATTAAGATTTAAATTTCTGAAGGATTTCTGGTGGCTATGTCTCCACTTTCCTAGACATTATCAATTAACTGCTAGTCTTCTGATTTGCCTTTTATAAAATATTTTAAACTAACATCCTTTTTGTACGTAGAGTGCAGTATTTACAACAATTTTTTCCCCTTAATTTTGAAACACTTGGTGCACTTCAGTTGTTAGGCTTGTATCAAGAAAGGAAATAAATACAATAGGAAATACTGATTTATTTTTCAGTTCTGAAGATCAATTTTATCATGAGTGGATGCTATCATGATACAGTCTCCCACAAGTGGGTCATCTTAGCTAAACGTAATCTGTATAACTCTTGCAAATAAGTAATACAGTAATAATTAGTTTATAACGGAGCTGTAATGCAACATGTCACGATGAAATACTTCCTACTAGTACATGTCAAGTACCAGAGTCCTGCTTATAATAGGAATACATAACAAAGAAGTGTTTCCTGTTGTGAAGAATTCCAAAACACACAAAGGTGCAATGATGGCTAATTTATTGCTAGCAATTATTATCTTAATTGCTGAACAAATGGAATATTTTTCTGAATTTGAATTAATTTAATGGTTTTGAAAATCATTCCTCTGAAGAGGGGGGTTACTTTTGTATACAGTCATGTTTTAACAAATCCAGATGAGGATCCTCAAGCTCTGGAAATAAAACTAGTTCTCGATGTAGCTGTTCTCTTCTGTTTTCACGAGGAATTAAAGATCATTACATTAACAAGTTATTTGAGAGACACCTAGATTGTATCTCTTGGGGGGGTTAGAAATCACAATGTGTTTGTGTGAAACAAACAACTGTTTGCTAAACAGTATTATGCATAGATTTGACAAATTGCAGATAAGAGTTTGATTGATTGCCTTATTTTTATATTGCACAACATTTTCTGTTTCAAGCTTGTCAGTATTACAGGAATTTGTTTTTGTACTTGCAAGCTTGCAGTAAGTAAGCTTGTCATATACTTTATTCCTCTGTGTGTTATCATGTGTATAGCTACTTAGAAAGGTGTTGAGGACCTGGAGCTGTGGGTTCCTCTGGGGAGAAGAAACCCTAGAAATGTAAAAACAAGTTACAGAGAAAGATGTTCTGTAATGAAATTAGAGCATCCTTAGGGGGAAAAAAAAAAAAAAAAAAAAAACATAGGATAATCTGAATGATACGCTTGATATGCTTTTATTTTAACTGACTTACTTCCCAAAGAAAATGTGTTTAACTAAGGAAGAAGTAATTTGAATAAGTAGAATGAAGTTTCTTCATTATTCTGTAATAGTTTCATTATACTGAATGATGAGCGCATGTATCTGTACATAAGTATTTGTGGATGTGATAAGAGCCCTCAGCAATCTTTGCCTATACCCATTTTAATTTAGAATGTAGTATTAACTGTTAGGAGGCTGCTGAAAATGATTTTCATAATCCTTCCTGAAAATTTATTGTCCCTTGGTATTAATTATGTTTTGGCTATCAAGTTTTCAAATCCATCCTGTCCTTTAGAGTCAGCATGTCTTCTCAGTGTGTATTGTCTAATAAAACTTTTTATATTTGCAGAGCATGGTGAATATGATCCACAAACTGTAAGACCAGGAAGCAGATACAGTCATGTGCAAGAAGTACAAGAACGACTTAATTTCTTACGGTTAGTTTTGACTTGATCATTTTTTTTGACTTCTGTAGGAATAGCTTAAATACTTGAAAGAAAAAAAAGTCACACTAGATGTTTTTCTTAACTTTAAGCTGTTGTATTAACTTCTTTCAAAACTCGGATGCAAAAATGCACCAATTGAGTGGGTTTTGTTTTGCTTTTGTTTTTCCAGAAAGTTTCTGTGCTAGTATAGGAATAATCAGTTGAAGTTCATTAGCATCTGTGTAATCCGTAACTCTGATTCTGCCCTAAGATATCTACGGGCATTTTCTGTCTGTGTGCAGAACCCTACTGACTTGAATACAATGTGCACGAGGTTACAGCTACATGCATATTAGGATAACGTAGCTGAAATTGTGGAATGCTCCAAGTGAAGATATGCCCACATGTACTTACTTGAAGTACCATGTCAAATCTCAGTCCACGTTCATAAATAGATATGTACTGGTGTCATACACTGATACTAGGTTGTCAGCCTTAGAACGCATTGGAAAAGATTCACATGCAAAAAAAAAAAAAAGGATGACTTTTTAATACTAGCTGTTTGAATAAAATAAAAAAGCAAAGGATCTCTGCTCACAACAGAGCTTCAGTATATTGATGCTATTCAGGTGCAGACTCAAAGCTTTTTCTTGCTTGGTTTTAACTTCATTAAGACTAGTAAAATATTTTTAAGAACTTTCATTATCCTTTGTTTTTCTTGAAACACTCTTAGTGTTAACCTTCATAATGGAAGTTTTTAATAGTTCTTTAATAATAATTTACCACAAATCAAAAACTTACAACTAGATTTTTTTTTCTTTTTAGTTTTGACTTATGCTTCTAGTTCTATTCTATAGAATTGATCCCTTATTTTGTGGTTTTGCTAAAGTGTAATTGTGAATGACTGCAGAAGTGATTTAATCTCTTACGTTGTGACCTGACTTCAAAATGAATTGTTTGCCTTAGGAGGTGTGCATTTATATGTATTATTTATACAGTGCTTGGTATTTTAGTGTAAAACATTTTTTGCCTAATTTTATTCCTTTCTTGTTTGAAATACAATGTTCTGATGGCTACAAACTTTTACCAGGAAATCATGGGGCTAACTATGAGAGGACTGATGATGTAAATATAGTTTTCAGGACTGTACTTAGATGATTGTGTGTGTTTGTGGGTGTGTGTATATATACGTATCTAAAATGCATATTCAACTTTTTGCTTGTATTTCTTGCTGAATTGTAACTGTGGATGTCAACTAGACAGTGTTGTTAATTGTCTCTTTGTTTTGCTCAAGATTTTTATTGAAGGATGGTCAGCTGTGGCTCTGTGCCCCTCAGGCGAAGCAAATATGGAAGTGTTTAGCTGAAAATGCGGTTTATCTTTGTGATCGCGAAGCCTGTTTTAAATGGTATTCCAAACTAATGGGGGATGAACCAGACTTAGACCCTGACATTAATAAGGACTTCTTTGAAAATAATGTGCTTCAGCTGGATCCTTCCCTATTAACAGAAAATGGAATGAAATGTTTTGAACGTTTCTTCAAAGCTGTGAACTGTCGAGAAGGGAAGCTAGTAGCAAAGAGACGAGCCTATATGATGGATGATCTGGAATTAATAGGATTAGACTACCTTTGGAGGGTAAGTTAATGGGAGGAAATAGCTGAAAAGTTAACCATTAATTCCTTCTCAATCTTTTTTTTTTTTTTTTTTTTTTAATATTTTAAGAATATGTAATTTTTTACTTATAGACTAGAATTACAAAAAGCATCCTTTTCCATTTAAGTACATAGGTATTGACTCTGCTGTCTTTCCAGCAGGTAAGTTAGTAGCTTCGCAGAGTATTCTGTGGATTTGAGAATTTAATGGGAATTTATTTGAAACATCAAGTATATTTATGTGTGCATATGAGATCAAAAATTTGTCTGTATTGTTTAGGAAGAATCATTCATGGTCTGTAGGTCTCTCTCCCTGTGTACACACACAATTCATTTTATGGACTCCATAAGACTTCATAAGCTTACTCATGTTATTCCTTCCAGTACGGTAAACTGGAGTGATTCCAGATGAGACCAAGTGATGACTGGTTTGATTCCTCTTGTATCCACAGCCTTTTGCCTAAACATGGTTATAGCTTTTGGATGGAAGCATTATAACTTTTTTATAAAAGTGCTCTGAAGCTTGCCAAATCCAGTAGTGAAAAACATCAGTATCCAATTTAATATTTAGTTTTTCAGTCTTTCTAGTTTTGAAGAGCCGCGTAGAATCCACAGTAGTATGCTGTGGGATGGTTGTTGTGACTGTGTTTTAGACAACACGCTGTGTGTAAAGCAGGAGTCTTCAGTAGTTTTGGTTGTGGCTTGTTGAAGGGTTAGGTGTTTTAACCATCATGGTTAACAGTTAAAACTAAAGTAGATTGGGATTTTTATACAAGTAAATTTTCACACAGTGGTTGAGTACAAAGTGCCCACGTAATGCTAGACACAATGCTAGCGTATGTTAGTTGTGGGAATCAACTTAATTGGATCTGCCCTGCCGTTTGGCAGCATGACAACTCATGACACATCAGCCCAGTATCCTGCAGAGGTTGCCTGTAGGGGCTGCTTTCAGTGTCCATGAAGATGTGGTAGATATTAATGGAAATCTGGATTATCAGAAAACTAACTCATTCCCCTATACCTCTCCCACCCAGCCCTGGTCATTTGAAATACTTGAAAATTCTGGTTTTAGATCTTTAATACGGATTGTTTAAGCATCTCAAGGTACATGTTTTATAATGCTGTTCTTAATTCCATAGTTCAAATGCCCAGATATCCTAAAGGAATACTAATACAGAGTTTGCAAGTTTGGTATGTCTGGCTCATTTAAGAATAGTGTTCAAGAATACAGTCAAGAATGCGTTCAAGAATACAGTCAAATATATGTTACTTGAAGACAGACTAGAATGCTAATATTTTAACAAGTTGTCTTATTCTCTTACATAAAAATGGAAGTGTAATGTGAAGGTGAATATATAAACACTACTTCCATTGCGTTTATGAAACATCAGCTATTTTTTCTAGCTATAAACTCCCTTTAAATACTTAATTTTTAATTTTGACTCTTACACAATTAACTAGTATAATTTGTATCAGTTGTATGTAACTAAGCATTTTTGCTACTTCCACCTTATAAATTAGACTTAATATTGTGCCAAGATATTTGTACTTAGTTGTTTATAAATTTTATGCCATAAAGTTATAACATGCTCTAATACATTTTTTTGTTTGTTTTTTAATTACACAAGGTTGTGATTCAGGGAAATGATGACATCGCAAACAGAGCAATAGATCTTCTTAAAGAGATCTATACTAATCTTGGTCCAAGGTTACAAGTTAATCAGGTAAAAATAACAAATTATAATGGGATAGAAAAACAGTAGTAAAATTCAGTTCAGTGTTACTATAATCCTTGAAAGCATTGAAATTGGGGGTGGTTTCCTTGTTTTAAAGAGTATACTTTTGAGTCCAGCTGTCAGATGTGGAATTAAGAGAATTTTCTGATATGCATGGGCTGAGCTGTGATAATTTTTTTTGCATTAAATTGATCTGTTGTATTTGTGCTTTCTACTTGCAGAACAGCTCATATCATATACTTAAGAAAACTGTCTATTGAACTTCCAGTTGTAGTACTTGCACCACTGTGGCTGGCTCTGTTGAGTGTTGTCACAAGCTAATGTAATAGTTTTTGTCCTGTCCCTTAAAAAGGATCACAGTGTTCTGCATAATCGTCAGGCTGAACTCTAGCAAATCAGATATTTTCTCCCTACATTAATTTTTGCAGGGAGATGCATTTCAGTGAACAGAGAGAGAACATGAGTTTCTGAAAGGTCAGGGGAAGTAAACTGTTGGGATTTCTCAAATCTGGGGGCGGAATATTGTCCTCCAGACAATCTCCAGTTGATATCTTGCCAGTTTTATTTTTTAAGATTCTCGTTTTCTTAGTTATTCAAAAAAAAAAAAAATTATAGACTTCCAAACTGCCAGTTTGGTAGCTAGATCACAGCTGCAGTAGGGGGTACACTTACAGCCATGCAAGCTACATCTTACTGTAGTGGCTGGACTTAGTAAGCATGCATAGATCTGTTTTGCAAGTGGTTACATCTGACACTTCCAGGAAGCGTTAGATTTGCTTAACATACGTGCAAGTATTGGGCTTCAGTGTGCTGGTAGTTCCTCTGATTCTGAGTTACTATCAAGAAAAGTGGCTAATGGATTGGGTTTCTTGCCACAGAATCATAGAACAGCTCAGGTTGGAAGGAACCTTAAAAGAGCACCTGGTTCCACCCCCTGCCATGGGCAGGGACACCTCCCACCAGCCCAGGCTGCCCAAAGCCCCATCCAGCCTGGCCTTGAGCCCCTCCAGGGATGGGGCACCCACAGCTCCTCTGGGCAGCCTGTGCCAGGGCCTCACCACCCTCACCATGAACAATTTCTTCCTTCTATCTAATCTAAATCTACCCTCTTTCAGTTTAAAGCCATTACCCCTTGTCCTATCACTACACCCCTGTCAAAGAGTCCCTCCCCAGCTTTCCTGTAGCCCCCCTTTAGGTACTGGAAGGATACTGTAAGTCTACTCAGGGGCTTCTCTTCTCTGGACTGAACAACCTCAGCTTCCTCAGCCTGTCTTCATAGGAGAGGTGCTCCAGACTTTTTGTCATCCTCGTGGTCCTCCTGTAGCTATGACTGAATATAGTCTGTAGTGGAAGCATTTTCTTATACGTGGAGACTTCAGACCTTTTACGATGATACTATAGGTTGTATGTAAGCCTAGGTCAGGCGCAAGGTGATGCTAAGAATCTGGCAGAAGGAAAAGATGTGCTGCAGCTGCCACTATACTTACTGTAGCTTAAAGTCCATTTATACAGAAAAATAGGCTATTTGGAACTAGGCTGTGAGATATATTAAAAAAAAATAAATAAAAATTTGGTTTTCTCTAGCTCTGTGTTCACTCTTAGTGTAAAGAAAGTTAGCCTGTCCTAGACTCTCATCTCAGGATTCTTCAGTGAAGTCTGAGTTACTGAATAAGAGGAAGTCCAATTTAGTATTCCCTGTGCAAACTTCCATTTTTCCTATTGAAGTGCAGGTTTGCTCTTTACAGTTACAGCTACTGATGACCTGTGCAAGGTTTTTGAAGTACACACTAAATTAGAGCTCATTTGCTATGCGAGCTTATTCTAACACGGAATAAAACTGCTTTATGGAGCAACTTAGCGGGTTTTTTTTCTACCATTTGATTATCCAGCTGAATGATGTTATTTAGCATTTGTTGTAAATACGCCATTTTTTTAATGTAAATAGGTAGTGATTCATGAAGACTTCATTCAGTCCTGTTTCGATCGTCTCAAAGCCTCCTATGATACATTATGTGTGTTGGATGGAGATAAAGACAGTATTAATTGTGCAAGACAAGAAGCAATACGAATGGTCAGAGTGTTGACTGTTTTAAGAGAGTATATAAATGAATGTGACAGTGATTACCATGAAGAGAGAACTATCCTACCTATGTCAAGGTATGTGGGAAAATACACTATTATGATTTTGATAGTTCTGTTAACTAAAGTATTACTAACATCCTTGATTTTCTATTGTGAAAGATTTCTGTACATAGGTTGTATTTATGGAATTTCAAAATTCTATTTCCTCTTTATCTCTCTTATCCCTGTATTCTCTATCTGTAGTTTTAATTTATTTTTTTTTTTTTTGAAGGAACAGGTATTCTGCTGTACATGAAAGGTACAAGAGACCTGAGAATAATAAATAGTTACTTAAAAGTAATAACATTTCTTTACTTTAGCATGGGCAAACCCTCTTTGTTTTTCATAGTCCTTCCTTACTAAAAACCAGTTGCCAGTGTGTGTCTTATTCCTCAGGACTTGTTTAGAGATGCTGATCTTACTTGGCAAGCTTAAATGTAGTACTATCTCTAAATGAAATATTCTTTACGTTCCCCATAGAAAAGGAAAGAGGAGAAACGATACTTCAAAGTGCATTTATTTTCTGTATACCTTCACTCTTCTGTTTGCAATGTTAAGCCTTGGGTAAAAACTTGAACTCTAGCTGCTCCTTCTCTTCAGTACAAAGAAAAGGGAAGCACTTAAATCCAATGTTGTGTAGATTTTTTCATAAAGAAAATAATTATCAGAGAGGAAATCAGACTAATCAGACAGGAAGGCAGAAAAGAAGAAAACTAACTGTTGCAGTGTTAGTAGGTGCTGCACATGGGAAGAAATTCTCAAAAAGAAATAAGGAATATACTGAGTATGGATTTATGATAGCGTATCATAATATATAAATAAGGAATATACTGAATATATGGATTTATGATGCAGTTAATGTATTTTTTAGTAATGACGGGGGTTACTGTCCCCCTTTTTATATTAAATGCCCTCTTTGTCAAGAAATCTGAAGAAATTCTGTTTCTTCATGGTGTGGTAGTAATTGTAGTGCTCCTACAGGATTTTTATTGTATATATTGATTGCAAGTGCATCTTGTTTACATGGGCACTCTAGTTTTTTAGACTTTTTCACAGGTCTTGTTAGCAAGAAGCTTTTATGAAGGATTTTTACCTTCTTTCGTTTTATGGGATTAGTTTGTTGGGATTATCTAGATGCATCTTTTGTAGGAGGTGCCCTGCCAGTGGGCAAAGTGTAGTCGCTGTTAGTGTGAAAGTGTTTCATCCTTTTTTTTTTTTTTTTTTTTTTAACTTCTGTTCTAATTTTCAATTTTAAAAGTGGAATTCTAATATAAAACTTTTAACAGCCTTTGACAGAAGGCATTGGTGACCTGATGGCTTTTTCTCATCATAGTATATTTTAAAACTGTTATGTTACTAAAAGAGCAAAGCATAGTTGCCTGTTTGATTGAGCTTTATTTCCTTTTGATCAGAAAATTACAAGCAAGAGAAATGATCTAAAACTTTATAAAAGACTTCTTACAGTTCTGTTAGTGTTTATAACCTGACTGTAAAGTTGACTGTTTTAAGGCAGTTGTGCAGCTCTTGAAACTTACTGTATATGTTAAGTTTGCATGATTGCTGGTGCCTTCACAAAATAATGTTATGCTGGAGTATATCACCATATATAAAGACTTGATGAAATACAAAATAACAGCAGGAAAAAATAATGTATTTCATGAGGGCAAAAAAAAACTTTATCTGGTTTGTTTATTTTCAGAGCTTTCCGTGGTAAACATATCACACTGGTAGTTCGCTTTCCAAATCAAGGCCGACAGGTGGAAGATTTGGATATTTGGTCTCACACAAATGACACAATTGGCCAAGTACGACGTTGTATTCTCAATCGTATTAAAGCCAACAGTGCACACACAAAAGTAGAACTGTTCATTGGTGGTGAGCTGGTGGATCCTGCAGATGATAGAAAATTAATTGGCCAATTGAATCTCAAAGATAAAACGGTAAGTGTTGCACGTTGATTATTTATTTTGCTGGTCTTTTGTGAATGCTTAAAAATGCCATGTATGGAGATCACTTACTCTTTTGAAGCAGATCCATTCCTCCTGGTAGTATGCCACTAACATTCTGTCAGATGTTTATTTAGTAAAGAGCCTTCATTTTTGTGTAATCTTAATAAAGCTGTGATTGTGTTTTGCAGCTAATTACAGCTAAGCTCACACAGATAAATTCTAATATGCCTTCAAGTCCTGATAGTTCTTCTGACTCGTCAACTGGTTCTCCGGGCAACCATGGCAATCACTACAGTGATGGTCCAAACCCAGAAGTTGAAAGCTGTTTGCCTGGAGTGGTAAGCATGTACTGAAGTGATAGTTTAAAAACATTTCTTCCCCTATACTTTGTCCTTAACTAATTATTTTTTGTGTTTTTCTGTTTAATTTGCTTGTTTCAAGATCATGTCACTGCATCCTCGATACATTTCTTTCCTTTGGCAAGTTGCAGACTTGGGCAGTAGCCTAAATATGCCACCTCTTAGAGATGGAGCACGTGTTCTTATGAAGCTCATGCCACCAGGTAAAACTGCATTTCACCCTGTTTTGTCTTGGTGACTATATTTCTCACTTGTTACATAAAAAATGTAATCAGGGAAATGTTTTCTGCTTCCTGCTAATTTATTGGTATTGTAATTCATGGCTGTTACGCTAATTAGGGTTGTAAGTGTACTTGCCAAATCAGTTACTTCTTGCCTGTCATGTAAATGTACATAGTTTGTAATTGAAGCTGGGATTCAGTCCCACAGTGCCATGAAAATAAAGAGAAGCATTCTATTTTAAAATGAGTTTGTGGCACTACTTTAGTAGGATAGCGTTTGTACTGACAGAAATCAACAATGCACAACACTTTATAGTCTGATGTCTGTCAGTCACATTGGTAACTGTGAATGGTATTTGGTTGTTCTAAAGTAGCAGTATTACAAAATGTTTATAAATTGTGTTTTTATTGCAGATAACACTACGGTTGAGAAACTAAGAGCTATTTGTTTAGATCATGCAAAACTTGGGGAAAGCAGCCTTAGTCCATCCCTTGACTCTCTATTCTTTGGTCCTTCTGCCTCACAAGTGCTATATCTAACAGAGGTTTGTGGTGCTTTGCCTTTTCTTTGAAAAATAAAAATCTTCAACTTTTTTTTTTTTTTTGACAATCTTTCCTGTAACATTATGGAAACCTAAGATCATACACTGTTTAGTAATGAACAATACCTAATAGTTTACTGGAGTAAACTGGTGCATGGCCAGTACTGTAAAAGCATTGCTTAATAAGTATATCAGGATAGTCTCATGTTTAATCATCCACATTTGAGCTAGTGCACCCCTGTTAACTCTTTGTGTTTTGTTCTGTAGGTAGTTTATGCCTTGTTAATGCCTGCCAGTGCACCTCTGGGAGAAGATGCCAGTGACTTCCAATACAACTTCTTGAAAAGTGGTGGTTTGCCTCTTGTACTGAGCATGCTGACTAGAAATAACTTCCTGCCAAATGCAGATATGGAAACTCGGAGGGGTGCTTACCTTAATGCTCTAAAAATAGCCAAGTTACTGCTAACAGCAATTGGATATGGCCACGTTCGAGCTGTGGCAGAAGCTTGTCAGCCAGTTGTGGAAGGCACAAGTACAATTTCACCGGTAATATGAATCTTCCTTGATGCAAATAGCAACATATTGTGAATTTATATTGTCTGACATGACATCTGTCTATACTCCCTGTTGACAATCTCTTAAAGCAAGTTGCATGTCAAGAACTCACAGTACTGTCAGATAAAGTTGTGTGAGAAATCTTTAAAAAAAAAAAAAAAAAAAAAAAAAAAGAGAGAGGGAGAGAACAAATCCTGTTTCTTTCTGACTGTAGAAAGTCAGGTGTGAGTTCTACCAGGCTTTATATGTGCTTTTCAAAAGTTAGCATGATTGTCAGTGCAGCTAACTTCCAGTTTTGAGGTACATCTATCCCATAGCTGTGACCTCGGATTCTTTTGGTCTGCTGAGTCTTTTGAAGGGCTCGTGGCTTCCTTTTCAGATCACCTCCGTTACCGGTCTAAAGTAATAAATTTTGTGCTTGTTCAACATGTTAGTTTTTCTACATCTGAATAAATATGGTGTAGGTCAATATTTATTTCTGTTCTCTTATAGTAGGCCTCTGGCATAGAGCCCAAAGCTTAAAATTTGCTGCAATCCTTCTTGGACAGTTGCTTTCATGTATTCCACCTTTTTATTTCTTTAAAGTTCTTTCCTGAGTAGTTGCTTCCAAGCAACTTTTCCTTCCAAGATCTTAGCTACTATTAGTAAACCCTCCCAAGTAACTTCATACTTTCATATCTTCTTTCTTTTTTTTTTTCCCCATGTAACAATAAAATACTTTCTTACAGGTAAACCAGGCTACGCATGACCAGGCAGTGGTGCTACAAAATGCCCTACAAAACATTCCTAACCCAACTTCAGAATGCATGCTAAGAAATGTAGCAATACGTCTTGCACAGCAAATATCTGATGAGGTCAGTTAATTCCTTTGCGTATCTTTACTTTTTTTTTTTCCAGAAGTACCATTTTTTTTATTAAGTATATAGCTTTGTAATAAATGAAATTTCCTCCTTCAATGTCATAAAATGTTTTAGGTAATGTTTTTATACGGTTAATAAGCTGTTAACTAATTAAAAGTATTTCATGAATTATTTCCATATTGAATTATGAAATTCAGAATCTAATAGCATGAAGAGGCTTAAGTGAGTTAGGTCTCACACAAGCTCTTTAATGGGATGATAAATTAGGACTTTAGAAACTCAATGCAGTAGATTTAAAGAAGCTAGTGGCACTGAGGTTTGTTTTCAAAAATATTTTTGTGATGTTTTCTTCTATGTTTTGGGTTCTAATATTCTCTTCTTGAAACACAAAAATCAGGAGGAAATTTTAAATATTAAGCATGGTTTTAAATACTAGAAGATAAGTCTAAAAATCCTTACCAGTGTAGCTTTATATATTGAAACCACTTTAATAATGGAAGTGGAAAAACAAGTTGTGGAGATGGGTAAGGTTAAACAGTGTGCTTTGCAAATATAGTACTCTATTTGTATGGTACTTCATGGTGTGACCAACCATACTTGGATTTCATGTTGAGTAATATTAGTGAAAATATTAGTTAATTCTGCAGAGTTCTGAAGGTGAAGCTATAATCAGATCTTTTGCAGCTTACTCTGTCAACTTGAATTGAGATTTCTCTGTTTCCAGTGTGGAAGCAGTGAATGTAATTGTTAGATACGGTACAGAATCTGCAAACCTATCTCCAGAGCATTTCTGAGATATCTAAATAAAAGCAGTCTTATTAGCGCAGTCATCTTAATGCTGAAAAGTAGACAGTAACTCTTTTATGAACAAAGAGAATTGTCTGAAAAAGCACAATGTACTAGACTGCAAGACTGAACCATCTGTCTTCCATTAGTGGTGGTATTGCATATATAGGTGATTTTATATGTAAAATCAGCCAGTTGAACTCTGATTTAATTAACTTTCTTCCACAGAAGAAGATCTTTTTGAGATGAGGTATGAATAAGGGCCTTTTAAATGGTCCTCCATTTAAAATGGTCTATATTGGAGGACTTCTAATTAAAACATAATTGCATTTTTTTCTTTCAACAGGCACATCAAAGCAACAAAATCTGAATATCTTTTACAAGTGGCTAATCAGTGTTGCTGTTTTTGTCTCTAATTTTCCGAAATTATTAGAACCACTGTAGATCTAGATCTCACATATGTTCTAATTTGCCTTTTCTTTTGCTTTTTTGATGGTCAAAGACTCTTCCCTCCTGACATCACAATTAATAAAATAGAAAATAAAATCTGCCATGGTTTCTGTAGGCCAGGCAGAATACTACAGCAGAGAGAGAAATCTCTCACCTTTTTTTTTTAAAAAAAAAAAAGGTTTTGGCGGTTCATGATTTTTTAAACTATGATGATGTTAAATTAGAAAATGTTCTTTGTCAAATTTTTCTTGTATTGCCGCTACTGTAGTTTCTTTGCTTGTGACAGGTGAAATACCTATTTTCTTCTAGCTACTGTTAATGTTTAAAAGCAAGAATTCACACTGCTCAGGTCTTCTGATGAGGGTGGCTTATTTGTTAAGCTTCTAGAGTCTCATTATTAAATCTGACCGTTAGAAAAATGAAATTTTTGAAAACTGCCTACCATTTGTTTTTAAAAATTTCCCAATCTTTTGACAGTTCTACTTTCAATATGGACTTGAGTTGATGCAAACTATAAATAATGGCAGTAGTATTTTGGGATTAATTGTGTTGAAATGTGCTGTGACTTAAGTACATCAGTAGAAACTACTGGATGTTAACTCAGACCACATCTAAAATACCAGAGTAATTTTACATTTATAAAATGTGTGATCTGTGTTCTTATTCATTTTAAACCCTGTATAATTTGAATTCAGAAGAATCGCTTTATATATTAATGAGGTACTTGGTAGGCTTTAGTTTGTCTACCTGTCAGCTAGTGTGGTAATTAATATCACAGCAAGGGACGAATTCTGAAGTAACTTGAACTTGTTACATTACGTTACAGGCCTATTGCCTTCCAGATGCATGCTTGTTTTTGTTTTCAACTCAAGGAATTTTTAGCATTGAAGTAAAAAAGCAAAAAATGAAATGTTCCACTCATCGCTGAAGTATCCAATAGCCTGTTCTCAAAATTTAGACTTAAATTGGTAGCTTCTGCTAGTTAGTTATTTATCAAAAATATTCATTTTTGTAGCATTATGATTTAAGATTGTGATACATTTAAAATACATGCTACATTATATCAACAAAAAATAAAATATTAACTAAATCAAGTACAAATGTTCTTCATATTTAAGGAAGAAATCAGAATGTTATAGAAAGTTTAAAAACAAAAAAAATTATAAAGTTCATTATTTAGAGAAAGTAGAATCCATGGTAACATTATCTGCAACTGCTTTTTTATGTTACTTATGTTTTTGTTTACTTTGGGTTATTTCTGTTTGTTGCTTATTTTTGGTGTGTTTTTTTTCAGGCTTCAAAATACATACCTGATATCTGTGTTATTAGAGCAGTACAAAAAATTGTCTGGGCATCAGGTTGTGGGTCAGTTCAGCTGGTGTTCAGCTCTAATGAGGAAATCAGTAAAATTTATGAAAAGGTAAGACTGTTTTCATTGTGGCTTGATTCTGGTGATGGTTCAAAAATGCATCTGCTGTGTAAATTGCTGTGACATGTTTCCAGTACACTTATGTTCTATACCTAAATAAGCAATACTCATTTTTCTAGACTTCAAATTAGAAAGGTCTGTTGTACAAAAGTTGATTTAAAGAATATATGCAGTCTGTAACAAGAAACAAGAACTAATTCATCTGAAATTGACACTGGAGCACTGGTAAAACTATGTAAATACTAATTACATCTTTTTTTCATTTCATTATGTAGATAGGTAAACCATGGTTTCACACCTGGTTTACATAAATAGTTTGGAGTTGGGATATTTCATGATGTTATCACATGCTGTGTTTAACCAACGTTGCTTATAGTTATGAGAAATAGTAAACTATTTTGAGAGTCATTTAATTTTTTGTTCCTGTTCCCTCAACATCTTGTTTGTCTTATAATATCAATTTTACTGCTCATTAATAGTTTCCTGAGAGTAAAAGGGAAAGAAATGTATAAGGAGATCTAATTTTTGGTGTTACTAGTGGTTGTGTTTAGATGATCTGTTAGAGTACGTGAGCAAAATGCAACACCTTTCAATTTAGCTTATGTAGTGGTATGATAGCATCTGCTTCTGTTGTTACTAGAATGACCATGAAACTAGTTGCCCTCCACACACACTTTTTATTTTGAGGTGATAACTTGCATTTAAAAAGTGGTATGATTAATATGACAGTCCAGATGTGCTCTTCTGTCTGAACATTTGATGTGTATACTAAGAGCAGTAGAGTAGCAGAGAAAATGTACCTGACCAAAAGTAAATAAAATTACTTAAACACTTATTATCCTCCCAACATGCTGACTTACATTACAACTCTTGGTACAGTTGCGAGTATACCTTAAAGTGTAGATTTAAATATTGTAAAGTTTATTTCCTACTTGGGTCAGTGATCAAGTTGCTCGAGGGTAATGCAGAAGGATATTGTCTTATTAAGGCTTAATAATACTCTGGTAAGCCATGACTGCTCCTCCTTCACTAACAGTGTTGTAGCAGTTGCTTCTGTTAACATTTTGGACATTCTTGTGTCAGATGTGCCTTATTTACTGTGTGATCTTAGAATCAGGTGATGAGGCATTAGAGAAATAGATTAGGTTTCCCTTGATTTCAGTATCTTGCTTTTTTTATTATTGTTTTTTTCCTGTGAAAAATTTCCAGTTAAATTTTGTAAAAATATTTTCCAGCAATTGAAGTCTTAAATGAAATTTAACTGTGCATAGATCTCAGGAAAGGCTTTTCAGAGTTTCATAATACCATTGTTATTGGTCATACTTCAGAGTTGTTTGGTTTTTTTTTTTGTTATTGGTTTGTGTTGTTTTTTTTATCAATTCTTGATGCTTATATGGAAATAAAAAAGAAAAAAAAAAAGAAAAATGCTTTCTGTTTCTTAAGTCAACCACTAAACTAGATTTATTTATTTTTTTTAACCCTTAAATCGTAAGAGCACTTTAAGTCTAGGGGGGAGAGATTTATAATTAAATGCTAGTTCACAAGAAAAAGCGGGCTGAACTTTGAGGAATCATGAATAAGCAGCGCGTCAGTCTGGTTATGTCAACTGTAACTTCTGAAGAATGTTCTCGAGCAATTTAAGAGCATTCTGAACTTCACTGGTGAATTCAGTTCAGCTCTAAAGTCAAGATAATTTATTTTGAGAGCATAGATTTTACAGAATTTCTTCTGACTACTGCCTCAGAAAATACGTAATGGCAGTCCTCTTATTAGTGAATTGAGAAGGACTGCATGCAACTTTCTGTCTGTCAGACTGCCATTTCATTATTAGCTTAGAGAAGGCCCATAACTTTCTGAAGTACTACTCCAAGTATGCTGTTTCTACAGACAGTCAGCTCCTGTTGTCAGAATATAGAGAAGTACTTTGAGTACAAAATTCACTGTACCTTGCTACTCGATTCCTGCACCCATACAGAAATAATTCCTTTTCTAAACAAGGCATCGGTGCTAAGCAGGCACAGTTCCGAACCTGTTGAAGCATTCTGCTTTTACCTTTGTGTCTTGAGACATCTCAGAATTGCGACATCCTCCCACTGTAGTGGTAGGGACCTTGCCGATATTCTGATTGCACAACTAAAACCAGTGTTTCTGGCTGGTCTGAGACATGCTTGTCTTCTGCTGCTACTGCTTATGTTTAGTCCTGTCTTTTGTATTGTTATCCTTTCTTTCTGCCTACTTAATCCTTCAACGTATAAAACATACATTTACTTTGTTCCTCTGGTTAACGTTGCTAACCTGTAGCCATGTTTGCCGATGAATTAGGATGGAAACCTACTCACATTTATTTTCTTCAGAACTTCTTCAAGCTAATTAATTTTGACTTAAGTGGAGAAGGGGGCTTTCTTCTATTCATAAAGCAACTAGCCCACAAATCAACTCATTGAAAGATTAATCTATGCACAGAAGCTTTGTTATGAAACAGCTGAACCAGGTTTCAGTTTCTTCAAAATAGTGAAGTGCTGAATTAATTCTAGCAATGCTAAGAAGCTGTTGGTAAAGTTAATTGCGAGATTCAGAGCTTTGTAAAACTGAACTTCTTGATGACTTACACAGCAGTACAGCTTTTATCTGTTTTAATAGTAACTACATTCAAAGCTTTCAACTCCAGATTCTAAGTAGTGCAGAAAAGCATCTTATTTAAAAATTAAATAAACAATGAATTGCTGCAACTTCTGCCTACAAACTTCCTATTTAACTTCTGAGTTAAAGGAGGATTCAAACACAAACTTGAGAATCTAAGTACTGGAAGTTCAGGACATCCTGAATAGTGCTTTGAATCACATCTGAGTAAAGTGCATAAAATACATGGCATTAATAATCCCTTAGTAAACAAGTTCATGGTTTGGGTTTGTATTTAGTATGTCCACCTGGAAGCTAGTTGGATTTCTCCAGATTTTTTGCCATCTTACATTGTGCTCTCTTGTTTATTTTCACAGACAAATGCAGGAAATGAACCAGACATGGAAGATGAACAAGTTTGCTGTGAAGCATTGGAGGTGATGACCCTATGTTTTGCTTTGATTCCAACAGCACTGGATGCACTCAGTAAAGAAAAAGCATGGCAGACGTTCATCATTGATTTGCTATTGCACTGCCACAGCAAGTAAGTTTTGATGGTCATCTTTGATCACAAGTATCATTTTCCAATTCAAAATGAATAGGTAGCCTAAACACAGAGAAGTGACTTCAATAATTTTTCCTAAGTTACTGTTTAGCAATATAAATCTGTAAGTTGGGTACCTATCATAAAGTGATAATGTACAAACGAGGGCAACAAAGAGCTGGAAAGCATGGCCTATGAGGAGAGGCTGAGGACGTTTGGTTTTTCTAGTCTGGAGAAAAGGAGGCTGAGAGGTGACCTTGTTGCTCTCTGCAACTTCCTGAGGAGGGGAAAAGAGGAGGGAGGTGCTGGTCTCTTCTCGCTGGTAGCCGATGACAGGATGCTCAGGAACAGCACAAAGCTGCATCAAGGGAGGATCAAAGTGGACGTTGGGATAAAATTCTTTACTGTGAGGGTGGTCAAACACTGGAACAGGCTTCCTAGAGAGGTGGTTGATGCCCCAAACCTGTAGGTGTTCAAGAGACATTTAGATAAGGACCAAAGTTTTAACTTTGGGTTAGCCCTGAAGTGGTCAGGCAGTTGGACTCCATGATTTTTGTAGGTCCGTTCAAACTGAACTGCTCTCTTTTATAAGTCCTATCTTCCATGTACTCTTACGGAGAATATTGTCAAGCCTGACAATGTTCTGCTTGTAGCTTTTGAATAATTCATTTTTATTTTGAATAAAATATTAGGTGCTTTATAGTTTTTCAGAAATTGTGAACACTCACTACATCAGAACACAGAAGTGGCTTAGATGCAGTAGAACTTTCCAATAATTACTTTCTTTCCATTATGTACAGTCCTGGCAGTTTGAGGAGGTGGAGGAAGTTTAAATTTAATCCTTTGGTTTTCTCGCATCAGAGCGGTAACACTTGTGACTCATCACATGACTTGCAAACATTTATATAAAGCTGTCACATCGGAGCTGTCATGTGGCACGGTGGCAGCATCGTTGTGGAACCAGTCAAGTTGTAGGTCCCTCAATACATTTTTCATGGAGTCAGGTTGTGGTACTCACAGGTGACTGGCGTCAGAATTTCAGCACATGTAGGTGAAACTGTGGAGTGTTATAAAGCCTGTGGGATTTTCACTATCAGCACATTTTATTACAACCTGTGATGCAGGATGTTGTATTTTTGTCTGTGAGAAACTTTATGAAAACATCAGCTCAGCAATCAGATCCCATAAAGAGTTACCAATCATGAAGAACAAAACTGACCCCCACCATCCCATGGTCCTTCTGCAACTCAGAGCAATGCAGTAGAACTTGCAAAGATCAGAGAATGGTGACAAGGAAGATCAAAGCTCTGAAATGACTTCCATCTGAGGAACAGCTGAATAGCTTGGGGCACTTTGTATTGGAGAAAAGATAAATGGTGGGAGGAGAATACCACAGAGACCTTTAAAATCAGAAGTAGCAAAGAGAATAAATAGGGAACAGTGTTTCTTTCCCTTTCATAGTTGTAAAAACTTGAGTGTAACATTTAAGCAATGTAAACCTTCAGAAATGGTTTGAGGGGTTCTTTCATGAATTTGTCCAGTGGGGGCTATAAAATCCTACTTCTGGTATTTTTGCTGAATCACAAGCTGCTAGAAGCTGAGAGAACATTCTGGGGAAGTATTACTGCTTGCTTTCCGAAGTGTGTACCAGAGACACTGTCTTAGCCTAGGTACTACTTCGCTCTGACCTCATGGTCATTCTTGCATGTCTTTGAAGCACAATTAACCATACGTAGAAAAGCTCTGGAAGAAATAGGATTCTTCTGTGCGCTTTCCACAGTGACCCGAAGGGCAGAAAACAGTGACAGGCACACCAAAAAGACACTAAAATTTAGTTTCTTACACGTTGTGACACTTTCATAGAGCATAATATTGATTATTTTTTTCTCTTCCCATGCAAGCAGTTACGTTTATAGGTTTTACAAGACATGATACTAAGGCAATCTTAAAATTTTGAATTCTTAAAACTTATAATAGGTTTTATCTTTTTTTTAATCCCTTCCCCACTGCAATATAACTGGTTAGAATAAGTTAGAACGAAAGTTTATTTTAATGCTAGCCATTTGAATTTTCAGGGGTCTTCTTTTCTTTAATCTTCTGATGATAAATTTTGATCTCATTATAGATGCTTAGCAAACTACTGTAGTGAAAGGTTAAAAGTACTTTTAGGAGGATTGTTTTGTTTTGTCTTTTAGGCACATCTTAGGCTTGATTAGATAGAAACGTAAGTCAACACTTATTTAGGGTTGCAAACTGCTTTTTAAGCTATCCAATATTTGTTGGTAGATGTGCAGGTTTAGTGGTTAGTTGATGATAGTTTCTTTTACTTTGAAACATTTGATTTGTGGAACAGATTTTGTAATAGTAACTCATGTCTAAAATATTACTTGGAGAAACAAAATGAATAGCCAATGAATAATTAAAGTATTCTTTTTTTTTCTTCTTTTCTAACACGCAGTTTTAGGAAAATGGCATTAAGCAGTGTGACAGATGAGCACGCTTTTTTTTTGACTGTTCTTTTTAGATAGATTGTATTCAATGTTTTTTTATTAAATGATTTTCAGAACTGTTCGTCAGATGGCACAGGAGCAATTCTTTTTAATGGCTACGAGGTGTTGCATGGGACAGAGACCTCTCCTTTTCTTCATTACCCTGCTGTTTACTGTTCTAGGGGTAAGTTGCCAGAGGTAAAGGCTTAAGTACAATGTAATTCTCTGTAAAAGTAGTAAGACAAAATACGTGCAAAAGAATGTAAATTGCTATTAACAAGTCATTAAAATACAAACTCCTTTTGACCTGTAGATAAGCAGCAAAATCAGTTTCAGTTTGATGGAGGGGGGTGTTCATTTTCTGATAAGAGTTTCAACAATAAACTTCATATATTCAGTCTTCAGTGAATGTTAACCTTCAAGCAAAAATCATTAGCAGATTAGATACGTACAGATACTGCCTTATTTTACTGGGCCTGCTAGGGATTTTAAATTCTGCATGCTTGTGGCACTCTTCAGTGTTTGCTCATTTCCCTGTTTCTTCCCAGTGAAGTATAGAAGGAGGTGCTAAACGATCCAGAAACAAATAAATTATTAGCAGCTAAACACAATTGTAAACTCCTAAAAGGTTAAAAATTGTCTTTTTTTTTTTCTTTCATATTTACTGTCAGTTTTACAGAAAATGTTAGTGTTGCACTATAAACAGAAGCATGTATGAATTACAAATAATTCATTTTTGGTTTACATAGAGTACTGCAAGAGAAAGAGCTAAGCATTCTGGAGACTACTTCACGCTCTTAAGGCATCTTCTGAACTATGCTTACAACAGTAATATTAATGTACCTAATGCTGAAGTTCTTCTCAATAATGAAATTGACTGGCTGAAAAGGATTAGGGTAAGTTTTAGGATCAATTTATGTCTAATAATCAGCTTTTTTATGCTTTGCTGTGAAGTATAGTTTTAAGCTTTACTTAGATGTATTTTACAGTATCCTAACTTTCTCTTAAATGGCAGGATGAAGTAAAAAGAACAGGGGAAACAGGTGTTGAAGAAACTATCTTAGAGGGTCACCTTGGAGTAACAAAAGAGTTGCTAGCATTCCAGACACCTGAGAAGAAATACCATATTGGTTGTGAAAAAGGAGGTGCTAATCTCATTAAAGTAAGCTTTTTGACCTGTGTCGTTTCTTGATTGTTACTTCTAAATCAGTAAGAGAAGCTTTGTTTCTTGTGATCTATAAACACAGAAGGTCCCAATTTAACTGTTTGATGAGGGTTTCTTGTTGGAGTTCAGTGTTTTCTTATGAATGAAATATATATTTCATTCTTAAGAGTACTTGAGATTCTCTTTTTTCAGTATCATTGTGTGAGACATTGTAAACTTCTTCCAAGACTCAGCAAACATCACAAAAGGATAGCGAGATAGATGCAGGATAGACCTGTATAGGACTACTCTCTTTCATTACCTCTGTATTTTTTTTTCCACATGTTCTTAACTAGTGCTGTTAATGTTTTGGCAGATTTGAACAAATGCACGACATCTGACCATCTCTTCTATCAGATGTTTTCTTTATATATCTGACATAATACAGCAGCAATGTTTTTTCCAGCAGTAATGGATAAAGAGCTTTATATAATACTGATTTGGGAAAAAAAAAATGACCAATCAAGAATAATACAGGTTTATTCTTAACTTGGGGAAGGAGGTTCCAGTGAACCACTTCAGAGTAGAGTTATTCTGTTCTAAATGTAAAAGCTCACTAGGTTATCGGTCTCAATTTTAACTCTTATTTTTAAGTACTTTTAAGTACTCCAGTTCTCAGTCATTTATATAACAACTTCTGATCTGTTACAAAGTAGTGTGTATTTTTATGTTAATAAGTGATTTATTTTCTTCTGTCTTTTTCAGGAGTTGATAGATGATTTCATCTTTCCAGCATCCAATGTTTATTTACAATACATGAGAAATGGAGAATTGCCTGCTGAGCAGGCCATACCAGTCTGTAGTTCACCAGCTACTATTAATGCTGGCTTTGAGCTACTAGTTGCACTAGCAGTTGGATGTGTCCGAAATCTCAAACAGATAGTAGACACCTTGACTGAAATGTATTACATAGGTACAGCAATCACTAGTATGTAATATTTTAAACTATTTTCTATTTTTTATATATATAAAATGTATAAGTTTTATTTGTATTATCGACTGAACTAGATTTTTTTTTTATGTTGTGGTTTGTAGCTGCTTTTAATGTTGCAAAATCAGACCATCAAAAGTTAGAAAAGTTTGTTAGTGTAACCTATATTTACTCTTCTTTATTCATTAATGTACTGATTGCATTACATGATTGTGTATCTGTTACAGCCCCTGTCTCTTAGGAAGAGACTCTTCCTACTCTGATCTCTGCCTTTGTTCCTACCAGTTCCCAAGAACCTCGTTCTGTCCATCTGCTACATACGTCTAATTGTTTCAGGCTCTGCCTAACCAACCCCAGCACCTCATCAGATACTTTCTGCCTCGTTTTAATGCCAGTGTCTTGGTTGCTCACCTAATTTGTCATCTTTGTACACAGATATAGCTTCACTGTTCTGTTCTGCTTTTTAGTACCATGCTAATTCCCTGCTTGTCATAGTCCTTTCTCTAAAATTTTTGTCTCATTTTTGGCTTTGCCTCAGCACAGCTGTACACTTAAAGAACTTTTTCCTTCTTAGTGGAGAAAGATTATAGCAAAAGTAGTATGTACAAAAATCTAGGCAAGTTAGTGTTTTAGAAGCTTACAGTCATGAAAAATGGGTGAATTTTCACAGGGATGGCAAAAAGTTTGTGGTTAACACATTATTTTTTATCAGTAAAAAGTATATGAAAGATTTTCTTAAACAAACAAACAAGACAATATTTTGTGCAACCCTGTACAGGATAACTAAACTATTTTGGCTGTAATATTAACAGGAGAAAAACAGGCTGATATTTCACAGAATTTTAAAACTTGTAGAGTTTAGCAAAACTATAAGCAACGAGAAATAGCATCCCGTAGTGGGAATTGTCCGCTGCCTCTCACAGTAGCATTGCTGCTTGCGAAGTTGGTGGTATCAGTGAGTCTCTTGAACAGTTAGTTGCCTGTGAAGTTTTTCAGTCTCTTGTTGTTTGGTTCCATTTCAAATGAACGAATGAAAAGGGCGGCTATATGTTTTTCCCCCCTTACCCTATCCATTTTTACTCACCTTTTTCTATTGGGAAACAGTGTATTCCTTATCACAGAACAGTTAGACAAAGAAATCTCTTACAAGTCATATAGATAACATTATTTAAAACTGTTTTCCATCCAAAAGCAAGGCATAAGTGAAATATTGTAACATTTAACAATATTATAGATACATGAAAGACCTGTAAGTTGGTTATATATTCTAGATTAATTTCTTTCTTCTAACAAATCTGTAATGCTTCAACTAAGAAATTTGCTAATGTAGAGGGGAAGACTTATGTTTGGTACGTAGACTGTTTTTTTGTCTAGCCACTGTTTTAGTTGCAGAGCAGAAGAAAGTGGTGTAGCCTTAAGATTAAAGAGAGTTCTGTAATGTATGAAAAGTGCGTTAATTTTAGCAATTAATGTTCTAGTGAAATATTTGTTTTGTTAAATGGCAGCATGATACAGACTAACAGTGATTTTATGCAACTGTCCTCTGTACTGCAACTGATAGTCTAATATTTCTATAACAAAGTAATTTTTCTAATCGCGTTCTGCTATTTTTCCTTAGCTTGTGAAGCGCTTACGGAATGGGAATATCTACCACCTGTAGGGCCTCGACCACCAAAGGGATTTGTAGGATTAAAAAACGCTGGTGCCACTTGTTACATGAATTCTGTCATTCAGCAGCTGTACATGATTCCAGCCATCAGAAATGGGATTCTTGCAATTGAGGGCACAGGCAGTGATGTAGATGATGATATGTCTGGGGATGAAAAGCAGGACAATGAGGTAAATTTAATTACATACAACTTGCTAACATCTTTCATCAAAAATACTTTTTATTTTAAAAGCTTGTAATAAACCTAAGTGACTGCTTTCCTTTGCTAGCAGTGGGGACAATAGCATGATATTTCTTATTTGAATAGGCTTGCTGTCAGAGAGACAGTTGAAGAGATCCAAGTAGCAAGGTTTGCAGAATTCCTTCTCATAGATGAGTACTTGAAAGCACCATACACTCTTTCTGTCACTAGTGCTCCACTAATGCATACAAACACATTGTTTACTTATTCGTGTGGGTATGTGAAACACTTTAGATGGTTAAAAAATAAAAAATAAAAAAGGGATATAACCAGCTATAAAATAGCTACATATCAAAGTTAATTGCACAGACTTTTTTTTCTGCTTTTCAGAGCAACGTTGACCCACGAGATGATGTGTTTGGCTATCCACATCAATATGAAGACAAACCAGCACTGAGTAAAACAGAAGATAGAAAAGAGTATAATATTGGAGTTCTGAGGCATCTCCAAGTAATTTTTGGACACCTAGCAGCTTCCAGGCTACAGTACTATGTACCAAGAGGGTTTTGGAAACAATTTAGGTAAATAGAAAATTCATTATTGATGTCTGTTTGCTGGAACACTGAAAGAACACAAAACAAATTGTAGTAGAAGAAATGTTAACAGTGTAAATTAGTAGAATTTCTGCAACTTTGTATCTGTTACCCTACCTTTTCACTATTCTGTAGAAGTCTGTTAAAAAGCCAAAATTTACAGCAAGGTAATTTTAATTCTATCAGTTCTTGAGCTTGATATTTAATCTTTAAGTATGAAGTTTGTACACAAAAGCTGTTTTCTGCTTGGCAGTGAATGAGTGTCAGGAACAGAGTGACAGTTGATAATACTACCTCACAAACCAGTAGTTTTACTCAGTCAGGAGGAAGGATTAGTAGCTTAAGTGATTCTTTGTAAATAAATTGTTGAGGAACAGAATAAAAAATGACAAGAATATGCTTTTGCTTTCAGACTTTGGGGTGAACCTGTAAATCTGCGTGAACAACATGATGCTTTAGAATTTTTTAATTCCTTGGTGGACAGTTTAGATGAAGCTTTAAAAGCTTTGGGCCATCCAGCAATGTTAAGTAAAGTTTTAGGAGGGTCCTTCGCCGATCAGAAGATTTGTCAAGGATGCCCACATCGGTAAGTGTTTTCAGATTCCTTCTTATAGAAAAATAACTTATGTTTTTATATGAAAACTATAATGAAGATGCTGTAAAGCAGACAACCTTATAAAAGCGAGTGGAGAATCAAGATGCTTTTTTTTTTCTAAAGCTCCTAGAAATTACCTTGTTTTTCCACAGCCTTAAAATTGGTCTTGAAATGATTTGAAATACTGAATTATTACTGCTTCTACTTAACCAGTTTGTATGTCAAGCGTTGTGTATTGATTAGGGGAAGAAAAGATACAGCTTTTTCATATTAAAAGTGAAAACACCTCAGGGACCAAATGCAATGTATAAAATTCTGTGACATGGCCAGCAGCTGTTGCTCTTTTCTATCTTCTGTAGTGTGCAGATAGAGCTGACCCAAGTATGAATGTTTTTTTCCAATGAGTAAACTGCATTTGTACTGTGTGTAAGCTTTAGTTAAGCAGAGTGATGTTTCCCTTCTGATTGCTGTTGCATTTTTTTTAATAAGAGTTGAATGCAGAATACTGGAATTTCAGCTTCGTGTAGAGCATGTATTAAAAACACGGAGCAGACTGAATATCTCTAGCCTGCTGTCTTGTTGATGATGGTGATCAATGACAAACGATCAGGCGTTGTGGGTATTGTAATGTTTTACTCTAGACGTTTTCTTCTGTATCCTCCAGAGATAGATGATCAGAATCATATGCAAAATTCAAGACAGTCTGATGGATTTGTTGTTTCAACGGTTGGCTTCTTTATTATTGAGTTAAATTTGGCATTGCTAACAATTGGCCTTCTTACTGTTCAGTACCTTTGTCAGATCATTTGTGACTTTTACACAAGATAAATCTCTATATGCATTACTATTGCAAATTCTCTTCGTTGTGAAAATTGACCATTTAGCCTTGTCCTTCAATTAGCAAATAAAAAACAGGGAAGAACACTGATACAAACTGATTTTGTTGTGATAATCTTTCAACTTCAGTTGAGTTTGTGTGTGAATTGAAAGAACTTCTAAATGGAATTGTGAAAGTTTCATGGTTTAAAATATATGACTAGAAATAAGTTGAATATTGTGAGATAAAAATGAAAATGTGGATTTCATTTTATGTGTAATGACTAATAAATAGAAGATAAAGATGTGAAGCGGCCTGAGTTACCATTCGTTCCTGATGTGTACTATCTCTGTTATGTACTACCTTTCTTTTTGGAACTCTACTAAATTTGCACAAATGTACTTCTTAATAAAAAATGTAGCCTGATTGTAGTTTTGGAAGGAGAAAACTGATGATTAGTTTAACTAGTAGAGTATGGCAGATTAACAGGTTTTCTTTTTTTTATTGTGAGTTATTTAACAGTGAATGAATATTATTGTTTTGTTTGGTCGAAGTGTTTTTAAATATTAATTTGTTCACTGTTATAAAAACTTTTGTATGCTTGATTGTTTGTCAAAGAAACAGGCCCTGTGGAGTTATGTTTGAATAGACGTGACCTTTTTAATTTTTCATCGCTTGTTTCTCTGTTTAAAAAACAAACAAATCCATTCTTGTCCAAGATGCCTTAACTGGTTGTTTCTCAGGCATTTCTGGTTCATTGTTTTGAGTTTGTTAAAAGGTTGTATCAGAACACAGCAAAAAGTTAGACGTAAGTATTCAAAGTGGTGTTTATGAAGACAGCTATTTAGTTTTGTTCAGTTAGAAAAATTAAAAGGCATGTTTAAAATTTTTTTCAAACTGTTGTGTTCAGGTATGATACGATGTTTGTACTTATTAGTCTAATTCCTGACAGCAAAGTTCAGCAATTGAAACAAGTATTGCTAGATTTGTATTAATAGTACTCTACTTTGCTTTCTGTACTTCTCTTCTACTGGCTCAAGGATGCTGAGAGTCTGTCATGATACTTCAGCTGCTTTAAAAACAAGATGTGCTACAAGATTCAACTTCCACAATCTTTTCGTCAAACTTAGAGACGAGCAAGCAATTGCAGTCTTCATATAGTAGCTACTGTTAGTGCAGATGGAAAAATACAATGTGCAGATACAATAATGTAATTGTAGGAAGACTGCAATTAAAAAAGAGTTCGGGTCTTTTTTACTGTTTAACTCCTTTTGCCAGAGGTTGAGATCAAATGCTGAATAACCTATTTGCAGTAGGGTACTATGTAGCAGCATCAACGTAAGTTAAATATGTTTTCTCTTATTGAGAATATGCCTTATTAATAAGTTGAATATGGATCTGAATATGAATAAGTTGAATATGCCTTTCTCTTATATTTGCCTATTCATTGGTAGGTATGAATGTGAGGAATCCTTCACAACTCTGAATGTAGATATAAGGAATCACCAAAACCTTCTTGATTCTTTGGAACAGTATGTCAAAGGAGATTTACTGGAAGGTGCAAATGCATATCATTGTGAAAAATGCAACAAAAAGGTAATGATTCCTTATATATTAAACTTGTATACAAATGTATGGCTACAGCTGTTCTAGGTTCAGTCATGGTTTGTGTTTAGGAAAAAGTTACCAAATTTAGTTGTTGATAAAAGCATATGGATGGGAACTAAAGAGCTGGTAACTGCCAATGTTTTGTGTTTTTTTTTTTTTAGGTTGATACAGTCAAACGCTTGTTGATTAAGAAGTTGCCTCCTGTTCTTGCGATCCAGTTGAAACGATTTGATTATGACTGGGAAAGGGAATGTGCAATCAAGTTCAACGACTATTTTGAATTTCCAAGAGAGCTGGACATGGAGCCTTACACAGTGGCAGGTGTAGCTAAATTGGAAGGGGATGATGTAAATCCTGAAAATCAAATAATACAAAACGAACAGTCAGAAAATGAACACTGTGGGAGCACAAAATACAGGCTTGTTGGTGTACTTGTACACAGTGGCCAGGCCAGTGGTGGACATTATTATTCTTACATTATCCAGAGGAATGGTGGAGATGGTGAGAAAAATCGGTGGTACAAATTTGATGATGGAGATGTGACAGAGTGTAAAATGGATGATGATGAAGAAATGAAAAATCAGTGTTTTGGTGGAGAATACATGGGAGAAGTATTTGATCACATGATGAAGCGTATGTCCTACCGACGCCAGAAGAGGTGGTGGAATGCTTATATCCTTTTTTATGAACGTATGGACACGATAGACAAAGACAATGAACTAATAAAATACATTTCGGAACTTGCTATCACCACTAAACCCCATCAGATTAAAATGCCATCAGCCATTGAACGAAGTGTCCGGAAGCAGAACGTGCAGTTCATGCACAATCGTATGCAGTACAGCCTAGAATATTTCCAGTTCATAAAGAAGTTGCTCACGTGTAACAGTGTCTACTTAAATCCTCCTCCAGGTTAGTACTTGAGTGCCATATTTACGGGTTAATTTCTTGCAAGGAGAGCTTTGATTACGTTGTCAAGAATTTGTCTAGCCAATGAAAATTTTACACATTCTGCTTTGAATACCTTCTGGATTTCTGCAGTTAGACATCTGTTGCCGAGTTGGTCATCAGTGATAGCACGTGGGAATATTGAGCAAAAAATACTTCGATAACCTAGCAACCATTGGTCAGTTTATGTACTAAGTTACATTAAAATACTTAAGTTTTTGAGGGGTTCTGCTGAAGACAGTTCTTACAGGTGAGATGCTGAAAGATTTCTAAACATCAATAACATGTAACAGAAGGTTTACGTATGCCTGTCTTAAAGCTTACGTTTTCAAATGACACCTTATAGAAGCTAAGGCAGTTTTGATGTTTCCTATTAAAATTTGAACACCCGTGCCAGACAAAATGTTAATCTGGAATCTGTTAAATTATTAAAACTAAATCACTTTTACTTTGTCTACATGTGAGCATTTTGTTTTTTCTTTAGGACAAGATCATCTGTTGCCTGAAGCAGAAGAAATAACTATGATTAGTATTCAGCTTGCTGCTAGATTTCTCTTCACCACAGGATTTCATACAAAGAAAATAGTCCGTGGCCCTGCTAGTGATTGGTATCTTATCTTTTTAACAACAATTACAGTTTTGGAAGTTCAGCGTCTGTTAAAAGATCCTAGTTGTATACACATGACAACAGAAGGTGTTAGTGGTCCATCCTGTCTTCCACCCCTCCCCCAAATCTGTGGTCAAGCTGCACATGAAAAAGGGGGAAAGTACTGGGAAGAAAATGAGCCTTAAAATAAGCTGCTGGGCTGAACAGCATTTTTTTTAATAGAGCTTAAATCTGCTTTTTCGTCTGTGACAATAGAGTCTGCATTTTTAGAGCAAAATAATAGGTTGTGTATTTTGACTTCAACTCAGAATGGTTTGTTCATAGTTCAGTTAGTTTTAAACAAAGCTCTTTTCAACCCAAAGTTATGCAGCTAATATTTGTGTCCTGTTTCTGAAAGTCTGTTACTTTCATACTCTGCTAAAAGAGTCTAAAGTTTCAGAGTGCTTATAGGTACTGCTGAGGGGCCTGTGATTCAAATCTGTGTGGGTTATAACAAACTGCAATAGCCTTACAGCACCACAGCATTTTCACCACTGTCGTTCTTTAAACTGTTACTGGGTTCAGGAGAGAAGAGAGCAGGTTACTTCTGACAGAGCTAGGGAGAAAATCTAGTATTCATTATCAATAGTTTCCCAGAAACAAGTAAGTAGTTCTGTAATACATGGCAAATGTGTGCCTCGCTTTCTTCTCCAACAGCAACCTTCAGAGTAGTTGCTACCCCTGTTATTTTAAGAGATCAAGAGGTGTTCATATATTTCTGCAGAGGACAGAAGTCACACAAGACCTCTCCAAGACAGATATTTTACTCTTCTTTTTTTAATGATCTGTAAAAGAATATAAATTCCTGATAGGAATAATATGCTTGGTTGCAGGTCTTATACACAGCTTGTAAAGTCCACCTCAAGCATTCTCTGTCGTTTACTCCTCCCCCATTTCCAATACAGAGGGAATGAGGACTGCCTGTTTACAGCTGTGTTGAGTAGTGGTTTGGAGGTTAGGGAACATAATCCTTTGTTCATTCTTATGGATGGTAGAAGTGAAATGCTACACTTTAATACCTTTTTTATTGATTTTTTTTTTTGTATGTGTGTGACTGTAAAAAAATATATATATATTGCTATAAGAGCTACAGTTTATCTGATTGTAAACATTTTGTGAACAAAAATGTTTGGAGGTCACCTTTAATGTGTATTTTCAAGTTCTGCAAAAAGAATACATCTTTCAATTTATTAGTGTCACAATCATTAAGTTGTATCGTTTATTTTCAGGTATGATGCATTATGCATCCTTCTCCGTCACAGCAAGAATGTACGCTTTTGGTTTGCACACAATGTCCTTTTTAATGTTTCAAACCGCTTCTCTGAGTATCTCCTGGAATGCCCTAGTGCTGAAGTTAGGGGTGCGTTTGCAAAACTTATAGTATTTATTGCACATTTTTCGTTGCAAGATGGACCATGTCCTTCACCTTTTGCCTCTCCTGGACCTTCCAGTCAGGTATTTAATTTTCTAATGAAAAGCTTCTGAAACTTGTTCTTATTTCTTCATTATAAGTGTTTAATATAAGCTAATTCTGGAATAGATGCATTAGTGTTTACAGGAAAACTGTTCTACGTACCGTTAGGCAACTCGACCAGTTCATGAGAGGTGCTGTAAGGGGGGTTCAGTTTCACCTCGTTTGTAAATCTCTGTTAGGACTAAGTAGCAAGAACTTTGAGTTTAGTTGGAAGTATGAAACTACAAAATAAAAGGAATGGCATGTAGCTAGGTAATGAAAAGGAAAGTGAACCCTTGTTTTCCATTTAGAATTTTAAAAAGTAGGAGTTACCTAGAGTACTTTCCTTGCATTATGCAACACTGAAATAATCAAAAGTTTTAACTTTGCATAGGAGTAGAAAGTGAATCGCCTAGCTTTATATGCCCAGAACTGCCAAACAAAACACAAAAAAGCCAAAATCTTAATGTTGTAGTTGGCATAACAATGTTTTTGTTTGCACTGTATTGAAATCGAACTGTATTAAAATCTGAGGGAAAAAAACAACTTTTATGAACCTTTGCTATGTCAAATTTTTAAGGTTTTTAACGTCTACAGTAAGACAATTATTTCATTTGTATTACTCCATTTTTTTTTCAGAGTATATTCACTACTGAATCCAACAAAAGAGTTAGTTTTATGTTAAGGTTACATATATTTTGATAGTGGGTTGTTTGGGATTTTTTGTTGTGTTCTGCAGGAGGCATTTGAGATAAACCTGTAGGTGTGATTTGGTTGTTTATTTTATTCTGTGAAGTTCACAGTGGAACTGCATGTGCTTTTTACAGTTAAAAACTTATATACTTGTATAATTTCTCAGACTTGTAGGATACTTAGTGATGCAAGTCTTATTCCTTGTATCTCTACCTTACTAGTATATTAGAGTATTGCTGTGCTCAGGACTTTTTGTGTGAGGTTCAGAAGACAAGCTGCTAGTATTTTTAAGTCCCTTCTGTTTGGCAGCAGTCCATGCCTTTCTACTATGGCAGAAAGCAAGAATTAAAAGTATAAACTAAATAAAGATTTTACAGGTTCTGCTGCTAATAATCAAACTTTTTTTAATAGGCTTATGATAACTTAAGTTTAAGTGATCACTTACTGAGAGCGGTACTAAATCTTCTTAGAAGGGAAGTATCTGAACATGGACGTCACTTGCAGCAGTATTTCAATCTGTTTGTGATGTATGCCAATCTAGGTAAGCAAATCACACACACTTTTTCTGATGTGCTGTAGTAAACTGTTTTTTATTAACTTTTCGGTTTCCCAGGTAATTGCATGAGGATCCAGTTTCTCAGCTTCGGGTAGATTGTTATCATGAGGTGTCTCATAAATTCTCTCTAGAGAATCTGCGCTCTTCCAGTTTAGGATTTGGAGCTTTTGTCTTCCTGCCAGCTTTGGAAGACTAACACAAGAAGCTTGGGGCTATGTGAGCGTGCCCTTCTAAAGACTGTGGGGGTGAAAATATGTGGCAAGAAAGATTGTTTCATTCAGGTTTCTTCGCAGGGAGGTCACGAGATCCAAGAAGCATGTGGGACTGTCTTAACTTTTGAAACTGAAGAAGTTGAGAGAGGTGAAAGTTCAGGAAAGAGAGGGATGATTTTTCCATAAAGAAAATGGAGTAGTGCAGATAGTCATGCTTTATCTATGTGCTCCAGTTGTGCCCCTTTGATACTAATTTCTTCAGTTAACCAAGGAACTTGACAGCTACAAATGCAAAACTCTAGCTCTGCAACTGTCTTCCCTTTAAAACCTCTTCATGGGACTGAGGAAATAGCTTAATCTGTGCTTGTTCTTAGACATCGCTTGCCAGAATGCTTTCAACATAGACATCATATGAGGTAAAAGAATGCAAAAATCAGGAAATTCCACTCTGAGTTTATCAAGTATTGCAGTTCATCCAAAATAAACAGAAGCAAGAAAAGCCAGTGTTTTTGCAACATAGGAAGGCTTAAGTAAAGTTTTCCCAGGCTTGGGAAAGTGTTTCTGTTCTTAAATGCTAGTATCCTACATTTTCTAATGAAAGCTTAAATTAGAAATTGAGTATGATTGCATATTAATATATGTTTGATAAGCATATTTGAATGCAAGGCTAGTAGGATGACCTGTATTTGCAGATGCTACATTGAAGACCCATTACAAACAAGGTGAAATGCAACTGACATGAGATGATTATCAATTTTGTAGTGATGAATGTGAAATACTGGCTGTGACCCTTACAGCATCAATCATTTCTGCTGTGGGTCTTAATTATATCCAGCACTACAGAAAAAGTAGTAGGCATGGATTTAGAAGTACAAAAAACTTGTAATAAATTCTGGATTGTGTAGGTTCTTTGTGTAGAAAGTCACTATCCCATATGCTAAGAATAGGATGAAATAATATCCAAAGTAATTATTCAAAACAAAGATAATGTTTGCTTTTAAACTGAGATCGGTGTTACTCACATTCAAATGAATGGCTGTATCATTTTCATATAGCATTACCAGCACACTGAAAAATAATGCTAACCTGTTTCTCAGGTGAGTTAAAACATTGCTGCTTTATGTATTTGTTCTCAGGAAGAGCAATTAAGAGGATTAAAATGTTAGTCAAATGAATTAAGGATTGTTTCTGCACTCCAAGATGGATGAGGGTAGCCACAGGTTCAGACCTAGTGAATTGTCACCAACCTCTACATTTTACTCTTCCAAGTTATGAGGGTCTTCTATCAAGGGCTGTTCTTCTTTCTCATGTGATAAGTCACAAAGTGTCTTTTTCTACAGCAAGTCCTACCCAAGATATGGTATTATTTATAGTGATAGTCTATTAGACCCTCTCTCTTACTCTAACACAAGATACTCTCATCCTTTTGTGTCAAGTAGCATGAAGTGAGAAAATCTGTTCCCCTGGAAAGCCTACAAAATTTCGTAATACGTATTGAACAGCTCTGCCATTGCTGGTTATCACCTCATGCAGGCTATAAATCTGAGGTTCTGTTGGATTCCTTTGTGACTAAAGTGTTAAGTAAGTGTATCAATCCAAATGGTTATTTCAGCATTCCCACATAGGATTGCCACAAACATACGCACAGAGTTTTGGAAGGTCTTTAAAATTGTCTACCCGCACAAAAGGAATTTAATATTTTAAGATAACCCTAGGTAATCGTGTTAATTTAATTTCATCTATAATGTACAATATTTTGATGTAGTTTGTCTATCAAAGCATTCTCAGTCAAGCAGTGTTCCATCATTACCCCCAGAATGGACTTACTGTCACTATAGAAAAGAGATGCCATTCTGCTGTAACTTTTTTCTGAGTTTTCCGTGTCATTCAGCGCATTTTGTGTTATTTGGTGTGTTTGAAGGCTCTGACTAGGAAAGCACTCAGAATGCAGATGAGAAAGCATAACCTGATTTTGTTTCTGGGGCTGGTTGTTATCCTAATCTACTCTGCAAAGACAAACAAAGAAATACTAAACAGTTGTGCTTGTCTTACTACTGTTAACTGAAAGCATCTGTGTGGATGTGGAGTGCTCATTCGGCAAAATATACAATCCATCCTGCCTGCAACACCCCAAGTTGTGTGAGAGAGTTCCATTCGTAACTACAAAACTATCTAATATAACCAAAAAATACTGTAAAACAGCTCTAATAACATGGTATCTGGATTCCTTCATCCTATTAGAACGATGGTAGGTAAGGCTCAGTTGTATTTCAGATTAAGAAAAAACTTTGCAAATGTATGAGAAAGCATGACTTTTAACCAAACTGAGAAATAGAATATAAGATCGAAAGGGGCATATCTTGTTTAATGGTAAGTATGTGCAAGGTACTTTTGCAGTGACACCAACTGATTGATTGAATTAGTTGAATTGTTGGTTGGCTTGGCAGGTTTTTTCATTTTGTTTTTTCTCTCCTTGAATTGATTTTTGTCGCTCTTATTTACACTTACCGCAAAGTATGCCACGGTTGGAAGTGTCTTAAATTTGTAACTGATGTATCTAGCTTGTGATGGACAAATCATGGAATATAATATGGAGGGTGTTCATCCTCTTCTGAGCCCCACTATAAGCACTTATTTTAAAAAATGACTATTTTTTGTCCCAAAAGACTTCTCTGAAACTTTGCTATTAACACAAATGCTAGTTACTGAAGCGTTAGTGAACGCTATTAAGAAATTGTAGTCATCTACTGCTCTTCTTCATTGTGATTTTTTTCATCTGAACATAATTTCTTGTGCGTCTTACGGATTTTCTTTTTTCAGAAAGCATAATGATGATAATAAAAAACAGCAACTGCGAAGTTATCAATTGTGTAGTTATTTTTCTGAAAAAATACATTGTCGGCGCTAAAAATAGGATTTTTTCTTAATTTTTTTTTTTTTTTCCCCTGTAAAGGTGTAGCAGAGAAGACACAACTTCTGAAACTAAATGTTCCTGCAACCTTCATGCTTGTGGCTCTGGATGAAGGTCCAGGCCCTCCAATTAAATACCAGTATGCTGAACTGGGGAAGCTATACACTGTTGTGTCACAACTGATCCGTTGTTGCAATGTGTCATCGCGGATGCAGTCTTCTATCAATGGTATGGTAAATTTTCCACTTTCCTGAACTATTAATTGACTATATCAATAAATGTCTTTTGTACATATTTTGTTAACCATGTATGAAATGGATCAGCTGGAAAAATATTTGACTTCTGTGTATAGCAATCCCTTTGTTTAAAGGCAGAAATGTTTGTTTTAGACAAAACTGATTTTATATGCTGACAAACTAAAAAACAGATGAAACAAACCTTGGCTTACTACTTCAAGATATGGGAAAACATCTAAATAGTGAAGTAGTTTTTTGCTGATGCAAGATATTAATGATTTAGTTTAATAGTTTAAACTCATTGCAAAGACTTGCAAAAGGTATTTTGATTCTGAGTAGAAAATAATAAATGACTTTCATGTTACCAGGAAAAAGTAATCTGTACAGGAAAAAATTGTACCATGTTCTGAAGTACCTAATAGCGGTTATTGGTAAAGAGATAATGCTTTGGATAGCTCTTGAAAATATCTACTTGGTGCTCATTTGCAGAAAGACAAACAGAAGCCACCACTTTCATTTATAATAGATGAAGAATCAGTTAGAAATTAATCTACCACAGTATAAATCATTAATATCCCCACTAGTTGAAGAGAATACACAGTTACTTTTGAGAAATGGTGACAGAATATTCGGCTATGTGAATTTTATAGCCTGTATATGTACGTGTTCTATATTAAGCATAGTTTAGAAAACCTAATTAGGAGCCTGTAGAGAAGCTATTTAACAGTAAAGTCATTACAGCTCAATGTGTCAGGCTGTAAAGTCAATAGGCTAGAATGCGCTACAGTAAGATTAATGAACTGAAAAATTTACTGTGCTATAATAAGCTGCAGAATCATTTGGTGACTTTGATTTGGTTTTGTTTCCAGTGTATTATTTGAGGATAAGACAAAAAGATACTCTACCTGTGAAAATGAGTCATATATTCACTGTATTCTTAATGTTCTACTTAAAAAATAAATAAAAAAAAAAGTTTTGTATGAACATTACTATGCTTATTATTACTGTTTTCAGAGTAAATTTATGCTTTAGCATTGTAAGATGGGAAAGTTCTTCCTTGGACTTCTAAGCATCCTCCTATAATAACTGTAAACGCAACACTATTAAATCAAGAAACATTAGGAGCAAATCAACAGTCTCTCTACACAAAATAAAGCTTACTAAATAAGCTATATTAATTTTGATTCTTTCATTAGTCCTCTTAATCTACACTACTCAAACTGGAGTGTTATATTATAGACATTCCCATTGCCTAGTGAAATAAGTAGATGTAATGTGTCTTAAATTTTGATAGGCTTGGGCTGTGTTACACAAGGTTAGAAGCAGATTCTGGAAATAAGAGGATTCTACCATTGAGGAAACTCCCAATAATTCCTCCTGTTGCATATGAATGTGTTTCCAGCTGTTCTGCACTGATTGTCACTGCATAATCTTTTCTGCGAGGGAGTAGTAGTTTTCTTGGGCAGCACAAGTTGAGCTGCACAATCAGAAAATTGAGTTATTTCATACCATAGTATTTTTCAAAGCAAACTGACTGCTAAGTGTATTTTTCCTGTATTATATTGATCAGTTACAATAACTTATATTTTGTTGTCTCTGCACACTGAAAGTGTTCTGGTACCTTTTCATCTGGAATAACTGCTTGTTCCAGGTAATCCTCCGCTTGCCAACCCTTACGGTGATCCTAATTTATCTCAACCTATAATGGCACTTCAGCAGAACGTAGCAGACATTTTGTTTGTGAGAACCAGTTATGTGAAGAAAATCATTGAAGACTGCAGCAATTCTGAAGAGACCATCAAGTTGCTTCGTTTCTGCTGTTGGGAGAATCCTCAGTTCTCTTCCACTGTCCTCAGTGAACTTCTCTGGCAGGTAAAAATAAATGTTAGAAGGAAGATGGGCATATGAATGTGTATGATGCAAGATCTGTATGTATAGGAATATAATACAATTAAATGTTATTTTCCATAGCTCCATAGGGTAGTATCTTCTGTCACTATTTTTTACTCTTGGGTATACATCATAATGGAATATTAAAATAAATCCTTTTATAAGTTTAGGAAAGCAATCAACCATTTTTGAGTTAGGAACACAGTGTTAAGTCCCTCAGGGCTGCGTATTTGTTCCTCAGGGATCTGCATTAGGACTGGTACTGTTTAATATTTTGGTACTGTTTAGTGTTTTCATTTTTGATGTGGACAGTGAGATTGAGTGCAACCCCAGCAAGTTTGTGGATGACACACCAAGCTGAGTGGTGCAGTTGGCACTTCAGAGGGGAAAGGATGTCAGAGGGATCTGGACAGGCTTGAGAGGTGGGCCTGTGTGAACCTCATGAAGTTCAGCAAAGCCATATTCAAGGTCCTGGGTCAGGACAATCCCAAACGTCAGTACAGGCTGGGAATGGATTGAGAGCAGCTCTGTGGAGAAGCACTTGCGAGTACTGGTGGATAAAAAGCTCACCATGAGCCAGCAGTGCATGCCTGCAGCCCAGAAGGCCAACTGCATCCTGGGCTGCATCAACAAGAACATGGCCAGCAGGTCAAGGGAAGGTGATGCTCCCCCTCTACTCCACTCGTGAAACCCCTGCTGGAGTGTTGAATCTGGGTCTGAGTCTCCCAGTGTAGGAGGGAGACATGGACCTGTTTGGAGCAGGTCCACAGAAATGATCAGAGGACTGGAGCACCTTTCTGTGAAGAGAAGCTGAGAGAGTTGGGGTTGTTCGGCTTAAGGAGAAGGCTCGGGGGAAGACCTTACAGAAGGCTTCCAGTACTTAAAGGGTACCTGCAAGAATGATGGGGGAGGGACTTATTATCAGGGCCTGTAGTGTGCGGACAAGGTGTAATGACTTTAAACTAGAAGAGGGGAGATTTGTGTTAGATACTAGAAAGAAATTTTTCACAGTAAGGATGGTGAGGTGCTGGAACAGGTCACCCAGAGCAGCTGTGGGTGCCCCATCCCTGGAAGTACTAAAGGCCAGGCTGAATGGGGCTTTGGGCAGCCTGGTCCGGTGGAAGGTGTCCCTGCCCATGGCAGGGGAGTTAGAACTAGATCATTTTAAAGATCCTTTCCAAATCAAACCATTCTGTGATTCTAAGTAAGTAGGCTGGGGTGGTCTCTGTATTGTAAGTACATTTAATTCGGCTTTTCTCTCGTTATCGATACAATGTCTTCTTTCAGTAGAATCAAAATTTAGCATCTTAAGATCTCCCTTGTATTTATTTTGAGTATGTATGTAAGAACCTTTTTTTTTTTTTTACAAGTCTGCAAAATATGCGTGGCTTCAGGCTCAGGAAAGAATCATTATTTGGGGCTGTTTTGTTTTTCCTTTGTAATCTCTGTAGGGTTAATCACACTCTTCCACTCCAAATAAGGTTTGTTTTTGACTTGTATCAGCTAGTCTTAAATCAGTGCATTTTTTCTATGTAAACAGAAAGTTTTCTGTGTCCTTCTGTTTGGCACTTGAAAAAAAATCATAATAAAATCACTACTAATATTTTACTTAGCCATATATTTTGTGTTTTAGTATGGACTTGAACGTAGTGTCTAGAAGTAACAATATTAGTGGAAAGTACTGTTTTGTAATTTTGTGTTTCTAAAAGTATTTTTCAAGGTAGCTTCTCTGGCATCTCATGATTGGTCCAGATGCTTCAGATCAATTCTGTTAAAAACTAATGATAAAACACCTGTCCTTTACGAAATCTGCTATGTATTAAAGACAAAAAAAAAAAAACACCTACCAGCATTTAAACTAATAACAAAGTATGCATTGTATCTTGAAATATTCCTTAAGTAACAGTAAAATTCACATGAATTGTTCTTGTATTGACCATGTAATCTACACGCTTCAAAGAATGCTTTCTTGTGTTCTCTGCATTTTTACTTTTTAAGGTTGCATATTCATACACATATGAGCTTCGACCTTACTTGGATCTGCTTCTGCAAATCCTATTAATTGAGGATTCTTGGCAAACTCACAGGTTTGTAGTTACCTGTCTTTTTATGATTCATTATTATGTTTGATACAGACTGTTTTCCCAGTGTTTCTGTTGCTAATCCTTTTAAGAGGTTTGTTTTAAATTTATATAAATCAAAGTAGAGGGATAAAGCATTTTTTTCCATTTTATCTCAAATATTGAGACAACTTGAATCTAGATTTTAACCTGTATCTTTCTTACTATTGAGAAATTTGCTACTCAGTCCTATAAGTGCAAGGTTGTTCACACTCAGAAGACGCTTACTAATGTGCCAGTTAAGCTAAACACATTGGTATTTACTGTTAGTTGTTTAGATTGTTCCTTGGAAACTTGTCGTCTAAGAGGGTTCAATGATGTTCTGGTCTTACTGCTAACAAGCACAACAATCACAGGAGTGATACTGAGACATGGATGAAGTGTGAACCTGGGAGAAAAGCAGATTTCATAGGCAAAGTATTTTCTACAGCCATATTTCAATAGAATTTTAACTAAAATATGAAGTATTCACCCAGTTTCAAACCTAGTTTTCGTATGTCTAGAGAATAAAGTTTTTGAAAACTTTGAAAAGTGGGATTACTACAAATAATGACTATCCAAGAGGATGCATGTAAGTCAGTTACTTAGAAGTTTTATACAGTAATAGTAGTAGTAGGTGAGGTAACACAAAGCAAAAGCTACTTGTCAATATTTTGAAATATCTCTGTTTCATAATTAGTGAACTTAGATAATACTGGAATTACTAAATTGTTTGCAACCATGTCCCCTATGGCATTTAAAATATTTTAAGTAAGAACACACTTCAAAAAACGACAGTAACAGCAAGGGTATTGGAGTGAACTCATATATGCTTGTAGAAGTAGACTACCCTCTTAGGACTATACTCAATTCATTAGTTGCCTAGCCTTGCTTCAAAAGATATTCAGAGAGAAGATGGGGATCTGGCTTAGCACACTCCAAAACCTCAAGACTAGGCTGGAGAGACTTTTTTAATTTTCTTTGTAGGAATTACTGCTTAGGTAAGGGATGAGAATACCTTTTATAAGAGGACTTTTCAAGCTTGCATATATATGTATAAGTAATGCATATGTACTATAGTTTATGTTTTCTTCCTGCTAAGCAAATACTTCCATGAGAAGTCCTAAGTCTTCTTATATTTTAAGAGGTGTGAAGTAAAAAAAATATATATTCTAGGGTAGAAATGCAGGTGAGAAGTGTTTGTTTAGGATAGTGCTGTGTTAGAAATAATGGAGTATGGAGGAGGTTGAATGTTGCAGTATGACTTGCCGTACTTGAAGATGTACGTCACTGTTATTCTTGAGACTGCAATCTTAAATATAGTGTTCATTGAAATTGTGCTAGGCCTCAGCAGAGGAGTATAAAGTTGCCAACTGCAGTCACCCTCTGATTTTTTGCTGCCACTTCTGGCAGTAGCTTGGAGCATTGGTCTCTGTCCTGTTCTTAGTTTTGCTCTGATAATCATAGTTTAATAAATAGTGTAATTACTCCATAGTTAAATAGTGTGACTGTCCATAGCAAATAGTAATCTCTTCCAACTTACAGAAAAATAAGAATCATCTGGTCTTAAACAGCGCACATCCTGTAGTTGCTCCATTACTGAGATGTCTGCTGCTGTTCTTTGGTATTAGAACCTCTCATAGATTTCTCTTGATTTGAGAAGTTAATGTTACAAGACACTCTCCTTGTCGCAACCTCTTTACAGGTAGTTGAAGAGAGCAATGAGGTCTCCCCTCGGTCTCTGTCAGACTAAACAACCCCAGTTTCCTCAACTGCTCCTCATGAGTCTTGTTTTCTAGTCCCATCACCAGCTTCATTGCTCTTCTCTGCACACACTCAAGCAATGCAATCTCTTTCTCGTAGTGAGGCCTAGGATGTCTGCTGCCTGGGGACTATTTGCTGATTATTGACAAAGATGAAACAAAAATAGGTCTGCTACTTTTCCTATAATGAATGCATCTCTTAGAGATGTTGACAGTGTAGGTTCTGTGTCTCCCTCCAATGGTTTTTCAAAGCCAAAAGCATGTGAATTTGGAAACCCTGCAAGAAGTGAGGATGGTAATTAATTCCCCTACCCGTTGTTCAAGAGCAGAAGGCACTTCTACCAGAGTCAGAACATTTAGAATGAGTGATTGATCCCTTTTATAATTGCATGGTAAGTGAAGGCTGAATTCTAACTCCTGCTTTTTGTGTTTTTGTTGTTGTTGTTTGTCTTTTTTTGTAGGATTCACAATGCACTTAAGGGTATCCCAGACGACAGGGATGGGCTGTTTGACACCATTCAGCGCTCTAAGAACCATTATCAGAAAAGAGCTTACCAGTGTATAAAATGCATGGTAGCCCTCTTCAGCAACTGTCCTGTGGCCTACCAGATTCTTCAGGTAAAAATTTGTTCTGTCTGTTGCTGCTTTTTCTCCAGTTCTGTGTAAGAATAAAATAAAATTAATTCAATTTTCATTGACTTGATGAAATTTTGACTTGCAAGTGAAACTCATGCAGACCTTCTAATATCGTAAGGTCAGTATTTTGTACTGAGCAGTTTGATTAAACTTGCATTCATGTGATGCAGCTGCAAACTGCTCAGACTTCATTTCAAATTTGAAGTTTCTTTGTGCAAAAAAGAGTATTTGAGGGAGTCTTATAAGCAGTATATTGGTGGTCTAGTGATGTTGGTGGTCTGTTCTCTTGAGCTGATATATAGAAAGAGAAATATTTTGAAATAAAATAATTCTGAAGTATTAACTTTTCATCTGCAGAGCAATGGGGATTTGAAGAGAAAGTGGACCTGGGCAGTAGAATGGCTTGGAGATGAGCTTGAGCGTAGACCATACACTGGCAATCCCCAATACACCTATAATAATTGGTCGCCACCAATACAAAGCAATGAAACATCAAACGGCTACTTCCTAGAGAGATCACACAGTGCTAGAATGACTCTTGCAAAAGCTTGTGAACTCTGCCCAGAGGAGGTAAAGACATCTGTTAAAAACTTTGAGTAAAATATTTCTGTAAATAAATGATCAAAAAGGAGTTACACTTTTGTTGGCTTTAGTTACATACTCCTGTGGTTTTTTTTACTTCTTGTACTGTTTTTATGCACATCTGTCATGTAAAGAATTAGCAATCTAAAATTTAAATTGACCATTTAAAGTAGATTATGAATGAATACAAAGTCTATTTTTTTCCAATAATATGTTAATAGTGGGAATTTTTATACAACTAAGTATTATATGTAATAAATACAGTTTTTATACAATACAGCAGGACTTGATGCTCTTAAAGGTCTTTTCCAACCTAAATGATTCTGTGATTCTGTAAGTTATTGGTGACACTGGGGACAGGGGGCATGTCTTTTCTTTGAGCGTACCTGGAATGATCATTTGCACATAGGATTAGTTCTGGATAGAATAATCATAGTGTGTTTTACCTAAGTAGATGATATGTTTCTTTCAAACTTTAGGAACCAGATGATCCTGATGCCCCAGATGAACATGAGTCTTCTCCACCTGAAGATGCCCCGTTGTATCCCCATTCACCTGGTTCCCAGTATCAACAGGTAAAAGCTGGAGAGTTTGACCCTTTATTTAGAGTCCCAGGATAGCTTTTTTAGTTGACATTCATGATAAGTCAAATTATAGGCATTTAGCCAGAAGCGTGGTACTATGAAATGCCACCTTTAGAGAAATAAAGATTCAGCTCCATTTTTCCAGGGATGGGTTTGTCATCAGTTTCATGTGAGAATTTTTGTGTTACCAGATCAGAGATTAATCATCCATAGAAACAGCAGGGGGACAGACATCATCCCAGGCTCATGCATACTAAATCTGATTCTGTCTTATTTTCATGTTGATATTTTGTGAGTTGTTTTCTTTTTATTTATTTATTTATTTAAAATCAGGTCCCAACACCTAATTTTCAGTTTGAGTAATTGGAAGTCTTTCATAAAAAAAAAAAAAAATAGTGTTTTTGTGATGTGCAACTTGATATAAACACTTATCTCCAAATACTTACCAAGTACATACAAAATCTAAATCTGTTTTAGGCTAAGTGGCTGCTTTGTCAATCTACCAGTGGAAAGCCAGATCTGAAAGAAATCTTAAAAAGATTTTTTTTTTAACTGATTTGACTCAATTAGTAAATCCCCTCCTTAGATGCCATTTTTTCTTTGTTCCAATTAATTTTATATATTCTGAATCTGCTAATTTAATTTCCTCTCCTGCCCAAACCTATCTTCCCTCCATCTTGCTTTCCTTACTTGGTGTTCTCAGCAGAGCAGTTGGTAAGTCATGCAGATTTTCCCACTCCTTTCTGAGCTCCTGAGTTCAGACACATACTGTAACCTCACCATTATCTGTGTGATGTGTTCACTTTCTTGCAATAGACAGCATTTCTCACTAACACGCACAATCCTCATGTTCCCAATTTCTCCACAGTTGTTTAAATTCTGTAAAGCTATAGGTATATATTTTCATTTGCCAGATGTGCGTATGACTTCTAAAATTGGGACAGAGCATCTGGAGAGAACAGCTGGTCTAGATTTCATGCAGTTCTGTAGCATTGAAGTTTGCCCTCTTAAAGATCCAAGTATGCTACACAGACACAGATATGTTTGTCTTAGGAAAAACATTCATGCAAGTTGAATGTGTGAGTCAGATGTGCACAGGTTAATGCCCAGACCACATAAGCAGCCTCTTCCAGCCTCCTCTTTTTCTGCTTTTGCTTTGCATGTAAATGTTTTTTACTCCAAAACTGAAATTACTATTTAACTAATCCTTGTATCTTTACAAGTTGAAAGTCTGTTTACGTTCTGTGTAAGTTGAAGGTAAGTGAAAGATGTGATTCAGAGGGATGAAGGAACTGATGTATGTCCGTACAGATACTACTACAGAAGTTCAGTGTGCTTGATAGTACGTCTCAGTAGTTTGAATATAGAGGTGAAAACCGAGTAACTGGTTAGGAAACAATCCGCAGGTTTAAAGTCTTTTTAAAATGTTTATGCTTTATTACAGAATAACCATGTGCATGGACAGCCATATACAGGCCCGGCAGCACATCATATGAACAACCCTCAGCGAACTGGCCAACGAGCACAAGAAAATTTTGAAGGCAGTGAAGAAGTTTCCCCGCCTCAGACAAAAGATTAGTGAAATGCACATAATCAATTAACTTGCTCCATCAAGACTGTGCACCCAGGCCTTACAGTCCAACCTTTCTCTGTGTCTGGCTAATATTTAAAACTAGAAAAACTATTCCTAATCAACATGGAGTGGAGAGTCTATTCACTGTCTTATCTGCAGAAAATTGCTGTCAATATATAACCCGCCTGCAGTGGAAAGTGTATAGTGTTTTGTAATAAATGGCCTGATGCTAATGTGTAAATGGCAAAGGTGTATATAGTATATTAATGTTTGACTGTTAATTCTTAAGCAAGAAACATTTTTTTTGTCTTGATGAGACTCACAGATCTACAAAAAAAAAAATCTTGATATATCTGCTGCGCTCTGCAACCAGTGTTGCCTGCCTCATGGCAGTTGGATCAACTCCTTTATGAAAAAGCCTATCCATGTCAACCACAAAAATAGTTTCATGTTAATTCTTTGCCACTGGAGTCGATTTTACTATGAGCAACGTAATGGCTGGTAACCTTTTAATTATTTGGTTGATGTGGAAAATTGGTGATGTAACATTGTTTCTAGATCTTTTTTCATTGCCTTTTTCATTCTGGTATTAGGTTAATCACTTTGAAGCTATAGTTATGCTGTAACATTTAGCATGGCTTCACACCAAGTTAGTGTAGCCAACGAGGGGGAAAAAAAAGTGACAGCAGTTGTCCCAATGTGACAACTGTATCGCTCAGAACTTTTTCTTCTTACACCTAGACTATAAAATGGGGAGGGAAGACGTGACAAACAAGTGGTTTTCAGTTTCACATGTGTTCCTCACATCTGATGTTTGACAGTTCTGTCTCTGGGTGGGATAAAGAACACTTAGTTTTCAGTAATAGGAATTTAAAAGATTTAAAAACAAATATGCAAAAATTTGCTATGCCAGGATGCCTGGAGCATAATAGACTGTATTTGGTGTGCTTGTTTTGTTTCTTTGGTAGAGCTTATTAGATAAACTTCTAACACTTTCCTTCTACTGCATCCCAGTGAAGTGGAAGTCAACAAAATCACACAGTACTTGTGAGTGCCACTGCACCAAGTTAACTTGCTGGTTTTCTGCTCGTTCACAGTTCTACTTGAAAGCAAGAATTGTCTTAGCTCTTTATCCATATACAGGAAATCTTAACATTAGAAGCAGGGTTTAATTATAAAAGAAACTACTGGTTAGTCAACTGCAATTCTGAGGTATCTCTATTCCAGAATAAACATTTGTTTAAAGACTTCAAGAAACGCATCAGTAAATACTGTATTTAAATGAAAATTGGTAACTTGAATGTGTGTAATTTTTTTTGGAACCTGTCTAAAAACCAAATACCCCTGCAAAACAGATACAGCCCACCCTATACTATTTAAATATTTTGCTGTTTTATTTTATAGAAATTATTTTGCTGAATTCACAAATAGAATTTGATTTAAGAAGAATGTTTTGTCCTGTGGTGTGTGTGTTTGTTTTTTTGTTTTTCTTTTTTGGTTGGTTCTTTTTTTTTTTTTTTTTGGTTTTTGTTTTTTAATGGACTGCACAGAAAGATGAATTCTGTGCAGTGGCACTATGCTGAATTCTGGAACAACAGTGACATTGAGATTTCTGTGCACAAAAAAAAAAAAAAAAAAGAAAGAAATTGGCCCTTAAGAATAAAAGTAATCAGGACAATTACACTGTAAAAGTTTCTTAATGTGATTTATCTTGTACTTTTTGTATGTTTTTATATATACATATATATATTTAATGAGCACAAGCTTGATGGTGTTTTTTACAAATGAGTTGATAGAAACAAAGCTGCTTATCAAATTAAAGATCTGTAGTTTTGAAACGAACAAAGGAAAATTCAGTCGCAAGTGCATCCTTATGCATTTAGTGTAAGGAAGGGCCACAGGTTTTAGAACATGCTATGTAGCGATGATCACTTTTATGCTTCCATGTTTTCTCTAGTGCTCGAGTTAATTCAGATTTTTTCATAGTTTTTTAGTAATACCATTTTACCTGGACTCAGTAAATCTGGGTAAAGTTTTCCCATTTATGTTTGGGAACGCTTGTTGAAGGTTTTAACTCAAACAATTGCTAGCCTGAGTACACGAGTTGAAATAGTTCATATTTCTTTGGACCAGTAATTGTTAAACAAGCTATCTCAGAGGTGGTGATGATGTATTTTTTACTCTCTAGGTAAAATATATAATGTGCTAGTTCAGCCTTGCCAAATGTGTTCACTTTTAATAGTGCAATGATTGTAGAGACATGTTAAAACCTGTGACATTTTAAGGCTGTGATTTTTTTTCAGTCATACACACCCCTGCCCCTGAATTGAGGGTGACTGCAGTGGCAATTACTTTTCAGGTGGAAAATTGAGAATATTGTGCTTTTTTTTTTGTGACTTTGAAGGAGGATAGTCTGTGTTGTTTGTTGCAGCTGCTACTTCTGAACAGCTACAGCTAAAGGTGCAATGTTTCTTTTCACTCTGCTCAGAATTTTAAATTGTGTTTAACAAATACTGTACAAACAAAAAGTTTCATGTACATGTTAAACTGTCGCAGCATTTTGGCAGTGGTCATTTTCAGGCGATACACAGTACCTCGTTGTTGATGGCACACTTTAAAACAGTAGTCCTCGAAGTGCCTACGGATTTAATTCCCCCATCGCTGATTTCAGTCCTGTTTTCTGTTTAGAACAATTATTAGGGAATCTTTGGTCTTCCATTAAAAAAAAAAAAAAAAGCCAATAAACAGTAGAGCAATTACTCATGTTCCTGACAATGTAAAATGCATAGAAACTGAACTTTCATAAGTGGTTTTATATGGTGGTTAATGTGTAGTTTGACCTAGGGGGAGATCCATAATCTTACCAAACAGAATTTCTCCCTCTGCACGTTTTGGATTGTGGTTGTGTAGTGATGAGGTTTTAACGCTCCCTCCTTTGAGTGTTTAAACAAAACCAGGACAGCCATATGCAAAAGGAGCTTTGTTACTGCTTGTGGATCAGTAAAGGTACAAATCTTCAGTCACGGAAGGGGTTGCCCACAACTCTGTTGCCCCGTTGACAAAAATGATATTGCCCAGGGCTCGGTGAAAGCTTATTTGACACGCACAGCTTCATCTGGTGGTGCGAGCAGGAAGAGGTGCAGCTTGACTTGGAATTTTTTTGGGTATTTTCCCCGCTATAACTACCAGCTCTGAAAATTCGAGTCAGCTCTTTTTAAAACCAGTATATCTTGCTGAAATTGAGCCGGAAAGAGATGAATTTCCACAATGCCATTTCATATTAATTTTCAGAACTCTGGGACATGAGAAAATTGTCTTGAGGTAATTGTTATTACTATGCCTTGCCAGCCACTTTGTTGTGCCTCGCTTGTGTGTTTTGGCTTGTATTTCATGAAAAAGCATTCGAGGTTCGAAAACTTTCTACATATTTCTTAAATTTTCCAGGAGAGAATAGGAAGAGCCATTCTGCCACAACTAAATGGGCAGAAATCGGCTGCTGTAGCAATTCACTTCATTCTTGGTTTCAATAAATTTTTGTCTACCTCCCGAGTCTTTTGCCAGAAATGAATAGATGACAGATAATAATGAATCATAGGTGATTAACTGTGTAAGGCAAAACGGCTCGTTGTGTTCGCTGGCATGTATTGCAGTTAGTATCCACTGCAGTGAGGCTTTCGGTGGTGGTTTACATTGAAACAAATGAAAGTTAGGGATAAGCTGTACAAATCACAGAAAGGAGTGATTTGATGAGAGGACAGCTGCAGAGTTAAGCATTTAAATGTATTTAGTTAAACTTCTAGTCCACACTTGCAAATCCACGATGAAAGCAAAGTCACTCCTGTGCTGAAAGACGCGTACCTTATTTTGGGGGAGGCTGAGACCCTGGCACTGACCTCGCTTTTCCTCAGACGCTGCGGGAGTTTCCTGCCACCCGTGGTCCTGCTCCAGCACGGTGCAGTGCCTTGAGTCAGGACAGCAGTAATTTTGGCTCCATCTTCTCACCTTCTGGGCTTTGCATCACGTTCATGCCATCGTTTTTCTCACAGCAGTGAGGTCTTGGGAATAAAGTTTAAACCTGCCGGCTACCTAGAGTGAAACAAAACAGGTTTTCTGGGGGACAAGCAGTAAATATTTTGTAAATACTGCGTGCTGCCAAATGGTACTGTAATAAACAACGCAAGGGGAAAGAAATCCAGCTGTATCCTCCTGCATGATTGCTGTTCCTCTTGCAAGTAGTCCCTCAAGCAAGATGACAGCAAGCAGAGCTCTTGAAAGATCAGTGCATCTCTGACATGCTGGAGTCGGGACGCTATTGCAGTAAAGATTGCTCTGCAGCAGCAGCACAAACAGCGTGTCCCATATATGTCCTTGACACTGTTTGGGGGTGTTCATTACGCCCTCCTTACCTTGTTCTTTGGGGATCATCATGTTAATGTGTTAATTTCTATTGAGACCAGCCCTCTGTTGCCGAGTAAGGTCCTGTGCTACTAGAAGGGCTTCGACCCAGTCTGAGCACTGTCACTTTTTACGCTATGTATCTTCTTAAGGTTCCTACTATAAATGTCCTTTTATTTCTAAGATATAGAAAGCGTTGTGGACTTACCATTTTAAAACGTCAAAGAGCCTTTTTACCCCTTTTTTTAAAAAAAAAAAAAAAAAAAAAAAAACAATAGGAAATGTTCAGTCCTGCCCTCCGAGCATCTGTTGCAGCCAGCAGTTCGGAGGAGTGTTGGCATGGATGCCAGCACGTAAATTCGGAGAACCTTGTCCTGTAATCAGATTTCCCAGTGCAAGTCGGGGTGACTCTTGGATCTAAGGGTTTCAGTGGGATTTGTATGAGTCCCATTAATGTTGGCATCATAGAGTTGATGTGCGGCAGGGGTCAACCCCCTTCGCATTGGTATGGGACAAAATCTTGCTCCTTTATTTACATTTACCTGCAGACGAGCACAGGAGAACCTGTTGCTGGAGGAGCAAGATGCTCCTGTCAGTAAGGGCTAACTTTTTGTTAGATTTTAGAGACCCAACTCCCTGTTTTTTAGCCTTGGAATTCCTTAAAGCCGCTTTTTGAGAATGAAGCTGACCTACAGGCCGTTTCCTTTGATTGATTTGATATAGCCTTAATTGCATCAGCACAACTCTAAAAGGACAAGTGTCATTCTTAAATGGTTGAAATAGTGGGCAAATGTCTTCTAGTTCTACTAATGAGGTAGTCATGAATAATGAAAACAAGATTTTAAAAAAAGATTTTACGAATGCATCCAAAATCTAACCATGGATAAATATTCAGTGCAGAAAGATAAGATCGTTCACTCCTTATCTGTGTACAATTTATAATGTCTGATAATGTTATTTTTTTTATTAACTTACCACTTGCTGTTCCAATAACTTTGTTTGAACAGCCCCCAGCTGTCACCTGCAGTTTGCAGCTTCCTGCTGCGTGTGCAGTTACACCCCTTCAGTCCTCAGCGGAGCAAAATCTTCAAATGTCTGTCCCCCCTACCCAACCCCATACAACCCAATTCTCTAAACCTCATTTCTGTTTCCTTTGTTACGATGTGCTGTTTGTTTTTATAAAAATCACCAAGACTGAATGAGTGCTTTACAAGTGTGGTTTCACCCGAGCCATTAAGAGCAGTTAGGTTCCTCTTCTGTAACGATACCTCTGTGGAGGCAGCTTTTAAAGGTGTTGGCCTTTTTTGTAGCTTTATTCATTAAAGTGCTGCTCAGTTCTTGTCCGTTGCTTCCAAATTCCTGTCCATCATTTCTTACAGCTCTTTGTAACCAAGTTTCTCACTCTGGCTTGCCAGGATCACTTCCCAGTTAATATTTTTCTACTAGAATCGAATCCCCTTCCTCACCGTGATGGTTTTCACTTCTATTTCTACCTCCATCTGCTGTCAGTTGCTACAGAAGAACAACATTCACCAGGCTGCCTGGCTCCCCGAATCGGAGCCTCTTGCAGTGCAGTAGCAGTCAGAGCCGGGTGGGCTTTGTCATCTCTTAAATCTCTCCTAAACTTACCTGGGATATAACAGTTTCATGCTACCGATGGTCATCTTGAATTCAAATAGCTCGTAGCTTGCTGTTCTGGGGAGGTTTTGCTTGCTTTGTTTTGTTCTGCTTCGTTTTCTGTCTTGAACAGTTGGTTTCTGCAGGCGGATAGAAACGTTAGGTAGGTCTAGCTAGGATCTGTAAAAAGACGGCTGATTGAAAACTTGGACACTTCTTAGTATCCCTGACTGTATTTAAATACCTGGTAAGTGCTTTAGAGTCCTCCGAGTCTTCTGTAAGTAAGCTGAAAAAGCTGAGAAACATCAGGACTGAGTCTTCAAACCGAGATAGAGTTTATGGCTCTCACATTGCACTTAACCTTCCTGCCGGGAGACCGAGGGCAGGTGGAAGAGCAGGAACACAATCTTTTCACGGGAGGCAGGGCACTCAGGCTATGTCAAATCCCTCGGGATCTGGAAGTGCTGGCTGCGCTTTGTCTGGCCTCACCCCGCTGGTGGCAGCAGAGGCTGAGCCCTCCTGGTGCCAGCTCCTGCGAGCCACGGGGTTCGCCAGGCTGTGAAATCAGTCCCTAGGCCCTTTACCCACAAGAAGATGGTAAGTAGCATACAAGGCCTTTCCTGTTACTTTTTTTTTTTTTTTTTTTTTCCTCTGAGACGACTTGAATCCTTTGAGTAAACACAGACCAGTGGTAGTGGACGGAGCGAGAGTCTCCGGGAGCTTTTTCTATTCATACTTTCTACCTCTTGACGTTTATCGCTGATAACGCCGCTGCGAGGGGCTCGAAGAGCGAGCACGGCAGCGGGGCCTTCGGTGCCAGGCCAGTACAGGTGCAGAAACACCCGCTCAGGCGGGGGCAGCGCCTGCCTCCTGCCAGCCAGGACAGCTAAAACCATCTGAAGCACGGTTGCAGCAGCAGGGAGGCAGGTTCGTGTTGAAATGAAGGCCTTGGCATCTTCCCAGTGGCACCACGGGGACTCGTGAATGCTTCCACCCAGTCTCGTGCTGCCTCCTCACCCACCTGAAGCAGCATAATGTGCTTGGCAACTAATATTGTTTAAACAGTGCAGTTATAGGGAGGTGTACCAGTTTCTAGCAATTTTGATGTGGTGTTGAATGCTAGAAGGGCAGGGTATTCGTAAGGCAAGCAGCCGCTACTCCACACATTGGCCTGAGTGCTCATTTAGCTACAGCCCTGTTGGTAACTGCTCCCCTGGTTGTGTGTAAGCCTGAAATGCTGCAAGAGAGCCGTGTAACCCTTCTGCAGCCAGTCTGTGAGGAGCCTGGCACCGGCTTCCCGAACACTTCTGCCATCTGAACCAAAAACCTGCTGTTGGAACGTAGCCTTACTGTAGAGCTGTGGAAGAAAACTCCGGTCGTGTCTCTTCTCTCGGTCTTCAGAGCAGTCAAAATTATTTTAATGTAGGTTTTAGATCATGTATATAAATCTGATTGGAGTACCAACAGCAAAGCGTGAATAAAATGTGGACTTAAGAATGGGCAAGATGAGAAGTTTTGTGTTGAATTTATTGAAATAGTACAAAATGATGAAGGTGGTGATGGAAGGGACTCGCTGCGATGAAGACGGGAAACAAAGCTTGGGTCTCCTCAACTCAGCAAAGGAGCCAGGTTCTCTGTTGCCTTTGAACCTATCGTGGCATCAAAAGACTGACGTGGTCGCTGCAGTCACCAGAGCATTTTGCTGCATGAAAACACTCCTGGGTGTTACCAGGTCCTCGTGGCTGCTGAGGAGCTGAGGTAGGCTGCTGAGAAGCTGGTGTGGTCATTGTGCTCCCTGATGTGCTGCAGGGGCTGTCACAAAAAATGAGCTTGCAGTGGGTGTAACGGAGAGCTGAGGGAAACTTCTGCTCTGCCCTGCTTGCTAGTGGCACTCGCTTTGAAGACGTGTGAACAAAAACACAAACCAGTGGCCAATTGCTGAGAATATGTAGTATTAATATTACATTAAAAAGAAAAAAATACATCTGTGTGGAAGCAGGTAAACCACCCAAGTTTATCACAGCTCTCCATGCCTTTGCTGCGACCCACTGCAGTGGATGTGCATGTGAATTACCCGTGTGTTGGCATGGCAGTGAAAAGAAGGATGCGAGAGTTTTGTGTGGATCCCAACAGATCGTTACCACCGGGGGGGGGGGTTTGTTCTCAACTGGGAAAAGAGCTTTTGATGCAAACAGCACAAAAAGTGGTGACTCCCATAAAGGTTTGTCTGTTCTCGTGTTTCTCTCTGAGAATTCATTAACGCCACAGGACAAAAAAGCCAGTTGTTAATTTGACCTATATAGAAACTGTAAAATATATAATGGTTTATTGATCACCTAGCTCCCTGAAACCTTCCAGAATTTGGGCTCCTGTGGTTTTTACATTAGCTGAAAATACAGCCCAAAGCATTTCTCTTGTTTCTGATACTCGCTTACCTAGTAATTTTAACACCACAAAGTCAGCATTATACTTTCTGTTGCTGAAGTTTGCTTTCCCAAAACTCTCTGGATGGAGTTTTTCTCAGCTTTTTTTTACCTTGTGCAGTTTTCTTGCATCTCCTCGGTGTTCTCTCTTTCCCCGGCAGCGGTGTGCTGTGGATCCTCCAGAAACGCACCGACCCCTGTGGTTTATCGAAGGCAGGCGGTTAATTCGCGGGCATCCTGGTGGCACAGGGGGGTAGATGCTGGTGTAGAAAGCCCTGGAGGGTTGAGCCTGCCGTGCGTGTATCAGCACAATGTGTGCTCTCTGCCGAGGTGTTGGTGAAGTGGTGCTTCAGAGAGGGGGCATAACGTTAACGAGGTGCTGTATCGTGGTACTTGATGCTTAGGGCTTAGAGTTTTACAGTAGAGCCTCAGAAAAACATTGAGGCAATGCTGTTTGGTCTTTCAGGAGGTGGAAATGAGAAGCACCTCGAAAAAAAAGATGGTTAGTGCTTCACTGCTGTGGTTTTTTGTTTGTTTGTTTGTTTTACAAAGCCATGTACTGGAAATAAGCATTGAAATTCTTGCAAGAACGCTTAAAAATCTTTTAACAGTGTTCACTTCAATTCAAGACTTCTTCCAAAATAAGATGTCTTTGTTGCCCTGCTGATCATTACTGGAGGTTATTTCCTTTTCCCCCATCCCCTTTTATTTATTATTATTTTTTTTAATTTTAATAATCAGGGCTGTAGTTTTTGATGTTTGACTATATGTATTGTAGTTCATGTTCTCTGTGCTGCGTTAGGGCTGGGAATTGAGACATTTGTCCACAAAGCAAGTATCCTGGATATAAGCTAAATGAGCTGATCAGATGTGTGATCTGTCGTGCCGATAGTAACGGCTGGTTTGAGCAAGAGGCTGCTGAATATACGTGTAATGTACGCTTAAAATATAATTACTAGGCGTGAATATAAAAGCACGTGGTGAGTTATGGGGATTGGAGAAGCACAAGAAAATGCAAGGATGCTGTGTGTTTTCTATTGAACAAGGTTGGTGTTTATTTTGCTAATTTACATTCCGAAGTGTGTTTTTTTTTTGTATTAAAGCTTCTTCAATAAAGCCAGGAGCAAAGGCGTCGTCCGTTTCGCCAGCAGGCTAGCGCTTCTCTCTCTGCTGCCCGTGGCCAGGAACTTCTCGGCACAGAGGGGGCTTTGGAGCTGGGGCGGGGTGGACCAAGCTGCTGGAGGCCAGCCAGGGCACACATGGAGGGGAAGGAGGGTAGGTGGGGATGCGTGAGGCTTCGCTGTGTCCCTGCGTTTTAGATGGTTTTAAACTAAAAGAGGGGAGATTTTAGGCTAGACGGAAGGAGGAAATTCTTCACTGATGGTGGTGAGGCCCTGGCACAGGCTGCCCAGAGAAGCTGTGGGTGCCCCATCCCTGGAGGTGCTCAAGGCCAGGCTGGATGGGGCTGTGGGCAGCCTGGGCTGGGGGGAGGTAAATTGCACATTTCTGGACCTAAATCTCTAGAGTGATTTCCTCTCTGAAAGAACTAAGGGCTGAGACTGCTCTTTCGTATTTTGGCCTGTCAGATCTCTGGCAGCCTGTGTGCAGGTACCCACTGCTTCCCCAAAAAGCTGCTCTGTTCGTGCCTCTCCGTTGTATGCCAAGGGGCTTGGCTCAAAGCCCTGGGAGCTGAGGGTTCCCAGTATGACCTCTGCACGATCAGCACCCCCATGGCACCGCCCTGCTGCTGTGGGGGCTTCCTGCAGCCTGGCACTTGTGCCTGTTACAAACTGTGTGTGCATGCACTCAGGCTTCCCACAGCTTTTTCCAACCACTCCCATCACGTAAAATTTCACCTGAGCTCCTCTGCTCTTCTAGGTCAGTTTGAGAACCCCTGTCCTATGCTTCTGAAATGTTTGCTGCCTCAAGAACCGCTTTATTACTTGTTTTTATGCTTTATTACTTGTTTATCCCGTTTAGCACAATTGGGGAATAAGTTCTGAAACAGCTTCCCGAGGACTTTTCCCAACCCTGACTTTTCTTTCCAGGCATCTCGCCAAAGCAGTCTGTGCGTACTCAGGCCCCTAAGATACAAACTGTAAAGAAGTTTGCTGCACATTGGAGGCTTATAAGTATTATTGAAGCCCAATTTTGCTATGTGCAGAGCAATTGTTCCTGTTTGGAGAGAGAATGGGCTCAACTTGAGGGTGCGGCTGGAAGCCGTGGCTGCTGAGGGTCCTTTAGGTGCTTGTAACACAGTTGGTGCTGGCAGTTTTTGCACCAACAGCCTTAATGAACTGCTCTCCTGCAAACAAACTCCTGCTGCATTTGAAGCACCGTGAAATCGCAACTTGGCAAGAGCCAAGTTGGCCATTTGATCACTAAATCCTGCTCTTTCAGGATCGCTGGAAATACAGCTACCTTATCGCCATCCATACCCTGCCCTGTCGCACATTACCCCTCTTTTATCAGCACTTTACCAGCAGATAACTTGGACTTCACACAAGCTCTGTTTTAAAAATTTATTCTTTGAACTCTGCGCTGGGTCTTTAGTTCTCCTTTTCCTGCACAGTCTTTGTTCCACGCAGCCTACCCGTGCGGCGGGCAGCAATGAGACCAACTTTGCGCCCAGCAGGAGCATCTCTCCTGATGGTTGAAGGCTTGCCGATGTGCTGATGGTTGCCACCACCGAAGGGATGTTCTACAGGCTGTGGAAAAGGAAATCCAGTCATTAATATAAGGAACAACGTGACATTTAGCAGAAATAAACTGAAGTGAACAAGAAATTTAACTGCTTTCGGTTTTTTATCTCATGCCCAACTCCCCCACACACTGAACAAATCCTTCCGAAGCAGTAAGGAGGTGAAGGGAAAACTGACTGGAAGTCGACTTACGTTCATGGCCACACCACGGACACGCGGCCAGCAGTTCCTCTTTGCCTTGTATTTATGGTAGGCACGGCCAGCCTTCAGGATAGGCTTGTCGATACGACCTCCACCAGCAACGATTCCTGGAATACACCGCAGAAATGGTAACACGCAAATACAAGCAGGATGTGGAAGAAATGCTTAAGAACAACTCTGAATTCCTAATAATATTCAGTTCTAAGAATAAGCTTCAGAAGAGCAGCCTCAAATAATCCCAACTGTATTTTCAGATGAATGCTTTCCAGCCAAGCCAGACAAAATCAATACATAACAGCAGCCGCACGTTCAGTGGTCTCCAATCTTTAATTACCGTGTTTCAATCCATACGCACAGCACCGAGTTTAACACTCTTTCTGAAGCATTTCCAGTTTTATTGCTCTAACTTCTTGGCTAACACCAACCACGGCTTTTCAACTAAAGGTGTGATCTGGAAGAGCTCAGTGGGCTCGCAAGTCCTTTGAGGTTTAACTGTCTGTTATTTCAGCATTTATTTAGTCGATTTTATTGGAGTAACAGACCACAGACGATGCATTTTGATGCCTTCTAGGTCCAGGAAACCTCTGCTTCCTAACAGTGGTATTTCTACTCACTGTCAGGCTTTGCAGGATACGGCACCTACAGCAGCTTAAGCACACTCAGCACTACCCCTGCAGGCCATCAGTGCACCAACAATACCACAGCTGTTGTGAACGTGGCCCCGTCTGGCAGCTCACAGAAAAGATGAGCTCCTAGTTGTCGCTGCTTACCAACAACAGCTCTGTTTGCAGAAGAAATCACTTTCTTGGAGCCGGAGGGCAGCTTCACCCTGGTTTTCTTCGTTTCGGGGTTGTGAGAGATAACAGTAGCGTAGTTGCCGGAAGCGCGGGCCAGCTTTCCGCGGTCGCCGGGCTTCTCCTCCAGGCAGCAGACGATGGTGCCCTCGGGCATGGTGCCGACGGGCAGGACGTTGCCGATGTTCAGCTGAGCTGCAGGGAGCAAACACAGAGCAGCCACAGCTTCACTCGGGCTGCCGGGCAGCACGCAGACCACAGCTCTGTTTCACGTGGGGCCCTGTGCCATAAACGCTTCCGCAGCAACAGGCAGCGGCACGTCCCAGTAGCTGAGTTAAAGCCCAAGTTTCAACATTCAGCATTTTAAGAGAAAAAAAAAAAAAAAAAAAGGAAAAAAGCTACATGAGGAGACTTCAATCTCCAAAGGAAGATGTTAGGTTAAAGCAACTGGAAACTACTGCTTTGTAAAGGCTCGCAGCTGCACTTAACCACCCTGAATTTTCTGTACAGAACTGACATCTGCTTTCTGCTTCTTGAAACCTCTCACACGACGCGATTTCAGCCTTAACTCACCCTTCTTGCCGCAGTACACGAACTGCCCGGTGTGAATCCCCTCGGCAGCAATGAACAGCTCGGTTCTTTTCTTAAACCTGTACGGGTCACGGAATGCGATCTTGGCAAGGGGAGCGCCTCGGCCGGGATCATGAATGATGTCCTGTTGGAACAGAGACGTACTTCGTGGGTAAGTTGAAAAGAAATTCACATTGTAAGAACGCCAAACCCAAATAAATCCTTATCGTGAAATAATGTCTCTGGCCAGGTGTGCTGCTTCGAAGTGACCAGATCCAAACCGTTTTTTTTCCTGACGTTCTGCAGTTATCAGACCTAGCCATGAAATGACGTTTAACCGCCCAACATCACCACAAAGTTGCCCAAACACTCACATTTGTCAGTGGAGACAAAGCTGGACAAAAGCGATGATTTCTGTAAGTCTTTTCTTAGCACAAAAACGTTTCTATGCTGCTAGCTGATATTAAGCATACTGAATTATCTAAGCCCCCAGAGGAGGAAGCAGAGATTTATTGTTTCTTCTTCACTCATCAACGTGTCAGATCTGTCCCTCTAGAACAGAACTTTGTTCATTCAGATCCCATCACACAACCATGCACAGGCCACAGAGAAGTGCTGAAACCCCTCAGATGTGTAGATTACCTAGGAAAGCCTCAGTTTCCATGAGTGGCAATTATTAACATGTGTCCTGCCCTTTTTAATCTTGTTGGGCAAAACCTTCACGTGTTTAAGCTTCAATCAAAGCTACCTACCTACTTCTTTCATCAAACTCAATTACTGTAAGTGTCAAATCCGCTCTTCCTGCACTCTTAAGATGAGCACGTTCTGAAAAGATGAAGAAATGATGAGGTTTTGGGGGCATCTAGCTAGGTACACACTGCTTGGGGCCTCAGTCACTGACAACCAGAAAACAGCGCCAGCGCCCTGCCTGACACACTGGGGCACTGCCCACATGGCAGCACGGCCTTGCTTCAATCGGTTGTGCTTATAATTATAACTTTTGTTAAGATGCAACCTACTATCAGAGCAACTCCCTTCCCTCTCAGGGTTTGTGCATTACAGAGAACTCAGAGTGATGCAGAAGGACGCTCAAATGTCTGCATCAGCAAAGCTCTAACAGAAAACCGTGCTGCTGCCTACATGTCATCCACTTTCCTACTGATTCGCCGCCACAAATTTTTCATTTAATGTTTTAAGGAACAGACTTAGCAGAACATCAGAAGGGTATACGACATGAAGCCAACTTTAAGCACGATCCCTCACACACGCGAAGTTTGGGGGGGGCCGCAGCCCCCTTTAGCCGCCCCCCGGCCGTACCTTGACGATGCCCTTGATGTAGCCGTGCCTCTCGGCGAAGTCGACGGCGCGGAGCTTGGCCGGGCCCTTCCTGTGCTTGACGTGGGCGCGGAACACGGACCCGGCTCCCTTCCTCTGGCCTCGGATGACGCGGCCCATGGCGCCCTGCGGGCACAGGCGGCGGCACGGGGCCGCCCGTTAGCGCCCGGCAGCTCCCCTCCCCATCCCCCTCCACTCCGTGTCCCCCCCTCAGCCCTCCCGCCGCCATCACCGCCCGGCTAGGCCGCAGCGCGCCCCGCCGCCCTCCGCGGCGCAGCCCGGCCCGGCCGCGCGGGGAGATGGACGCGGCAGGGCGCGGGCAGGGCCGGGGAGGGCGGCCGAGGGCCCGATGGCGCCGTCCGGGGCCGGATGGCGATGGATGGCGGCGGATGATGGCGGCCGCGCTCCTACCTGCGCTGCGGCCTCGCTGGGAAAGGAGGAGGCGCTAACGTCACCGCGGCGCCAAGGCTCTTCCGGCGCGCGGCGGTGACGTCACTGCCTGGCAACCGGGCGGGCCCGGCTGCGGGCGGGCGGGGGGGGGCTGATGTTATTTGTTTTGTTTTGTTTTATTATGTTTTATATTTTATTTTGTTTTATTATTTTTTATGTTTTATTTTATTTATTTTTATTTTTTTCCTTATTTTTTCTTTTTCTATTTTTTATTTTATTTTATTTCATCTTTATTTTATCTATTTTTTCTTTTTTTCTTTTTCATTTTATTTTTATGTTTTCTTTTTCTTTTATTTTTATTTTCTCTTTTTCTTTAACTATTTATTCTTTTTTTAAAAGATTTCTGTACTGTCCTGTTCACGCTAAGAAGCGACTTAAAATAAAAAAAAAAAAACTCCAGCCACTTCACGCTGCCTGTGTCCAATTTTTATCAGTACCGTTTAGAGTGTAACTGGGAGATAACGCAAAGCACGGCGATTGTCTTAGCGCTCCTAATCAGTTTGTGCCATGCCATGGAAGGTGCAATGGAAAGTGCCTTCATGCCTTTAACACCCCACTATGTCTTCAGCATCACAAGCCCTTCTCCTTCCCAAAGAGGTTGCTACAGCTGACCCAATTCACCTTTCCACTACTAATGGTCTATGCGTAGGCCCCACGTAAGCAATCACTTTAAACTGAACCTAAGCATCCAATTTCTTAACAGCTAACCTTCAAGGTGCCAGCTGCTCAGCCCAAGCCCCATTTGAGAGATTACAGCTTGAGATACTACCACAAACTGCTGCTGATTTTGGTTTACATTGATGCACAGAGTGACTAACTTGAGATTTTGATTTATGGCTCATGTTGGCCTTAGATGTGGGGGCAGCTTTTGCAATTAAATCCGACAAAAGTCCAAGCCTTAAGGAACTACCCACATTTCCAAATAATGCCCATAAATCCAGGAGATTGTATTGGTCACTCCCCTTTCACGTTCTGTGTAGCAAATTAATTAAGAACTCAGTAATCAATTACACAAGAAGAGACGTAGTTGTGTAATGATTTAGTACACTCATTAATTTTATTATCCTGCACCAACTATACCCTGTATTCATTTTATTATTATTTAATTCATGGTGCAGTCTTGCACTGCTATCACCAGAAGTTGCAATCTTTCAATTATACCATGGGCTTGGTCAGACACCTAGCAGCTAAGGCAGTGCTGCAACACAGACAGTGAGTCCGAAACCAGAACAGTCCCTTGTTCCTCCCCACCAGCTTTTTGAATACTCTGAATGTTTTTAGAGATGTCCATACCACAAGAGCTCTGAGCTCACCATCTCAAGGGATGCAGTTTTAGCCCTTCCTCCTGGTAATGCTGAACTGTTACTACTCATGTGTATCACTGCAGCACCTCAGGCTGTGTTGCCACGTGTTGTTTTTTTCTGGGTCAGAGCATGCTGCATGCCCAGAGATGGTTGCAGTCCCAGTATCACTCAAACCAGCTCTTAGCGTTTTTCTGTCAGAGAAAAACGAAAGGAGGCTGGGAACAGTATACATCTGGACCTCACCTCTGCATGAGCTCACGTTTTCCTTAGGGTGCACAGCTGGATGCAAAACTGAAAGCCTCCCCCAATTTCTAGCCTCAACAGAGTTTGGAGATTCCAGGGAAGGAATGTAAATAGATGTCAGAACTGCACCAGTGATGATGTAATTTCATAGTTGATTTCTCCTGCTGTAAGAGATATCTTTGACCAAACACTTTGATTATCAAGGAGTGAGAGGATTGTATTACCTGACCCAGCCAAGTATGGGCTGAACTCACAGTAAAGTTAAATATTTTAGTTAACTTGCATTACCTTCAAATACGCACAGATCTGAAGAAATGCAAGGAAGTAGTTTACACCTATTTGCAATCCAAAACACTGTCCAAACAGGGTTTGTCTCAACAGGGTCGCTATGCGTGATACCGTATGAATCTTGGTGCTGAAGGAAAAGAAGTCCTGGGCACTACCAATGATTACTGTGCTGCTCAATTTTTAGGACAAGGAGGCGGTGGAGATGCCATGGTTTGAAGCGAGGCTGTTTCCCTCCTCACAAAACCCCGTTCCCCGGGCTGACGTTGTCTCCCCATAACCCATCCATTGAGGATTTTGCTGCATGAGGAGGAGGTAACAGTGGCAGAGGCTCAGCGGGACAAGCCCACGCCAGACAGCACAGCATGAGACATGGGGCTTCTCAAAGTGTGGAGAAACATCACCTGCCCGTGTGTGTGCCACCTGGCTTTGTCCACCAGCAGCACTGCTGTGCTGTCACCGTTCCCTGCTGCAGCCTCGAGGCCGGAGATTTTGGGCTTTGGAACATCAGCCCTGGTGCATTGGCTGAAGATCTTACTGCCTTTACTGGAGTTACAGCTGTGTGGGAAGAGGAGCAGAGGCCAGGCCAGCATGCTGGATTTCCCTGGAGAAGGCCTCTTCTTCCACCAGAGTTCTCTGTTGGAATTTGAGGAACTTGAGAGCTCTCAGAGGCCTGGCAGCAAGCAGAAAGCTGTCCACATAACCTGAGCATGTCCAGCACATCTGCATAGATCAGCTCGGCTATGCAAAGGCCAGAGGTCTAAGGCTTTCCAGAAGCCTTGGCCTCTGTGTGCATGCATCATTCCCCCTAGACATGTGCATGGAAAGCTGGATCAAATCTGACAGTGCTAGGCAGCATAGGCTACATGTCCAGACCCCAGCTGCTGTGCATCACAGCCTGATATTTTGGCAGCAACTTCCTTCTTTGGCTGCTTAAGCTACAAGATCAAGTTGAGGTGGCTGAGGCATGGCCCCCCATCCTTGCTACCAGGGCAGCAGAGGTGAAGCACACACGCTGGGGAAGGCCAAGTTGTCTGTCTCCTCAGCTGCTTCCCCTGGCCTGTGTCTATCAGAGCCCCTCCTCACGCATCTCCCTGTAGCTGGCCAATTTGCCAGTATAACATAAAATGGAAAAAAAAAAAAAAAAAAAAAAAACTATGGGCTCCATTGTGGGAGGTTTTTGGCAGAGTCATGGGTATGCTGTTGCAAATTCAGCACACTACTTGCACGGTGGGAACAAGTCAAGGATGTGCTGTCTTAATTAATCCTTTCGTGACACTCACTGGCTAATTTGCTAAAGGTTAATCTCACTGTAAATAGCAAAAGGGGTGGTGTTCTGTTTGTTACGGATGACAACCAGGGAGAAATTTTGATGAGACTGCTGTTTGGAGAGGGGGAATAAGAAGCAAGGATTCTGCAGGACCCCACTGGGAGAAGGGAACTGAGAAGAAGGGAAGCCCCTAACTCTATCCACGCATCTCTCTCAAGTGACAGGCAAAAACATAAAGCATAGCCGTAAGACTCTCAGGAGCATTTCCTCTTTGGGAGTGGAATGCCACGATGAAAATAATCCTGATCTCCTTCAGGTGGGCACATTCCTCTGTTTATGGTCTGGCTGACCTCTGCAGGGCTTTGCATGGGATTAGGAACCGACACGCAGAGTCCAGCCAGGCTGCAGCGTCACAGTTCCAGTCTGCAAAAATAACGTCTGTGCTGATCTTGGCGAGCACGCTCAGGGCAATCCTGTTACTGCCAGCTGCTGCTCCCAGAGCAGGACACAAGGGGTGCAAACCACCTGCTGCCACTGAGGCAAAGGGAAAACCACAGACAGAAAGGTGGAAGTAATTGCAGACAGTTAAAGGGGCACCTCCTCACTTCCTGCTGCTTATCCCGAAAAATTTCCCAGCCCTGGGCCGGCAGTATCCTGTATTCAACAGTGAAGAAGCTCTGTGTGAGGATCCCCTCCCAGCAGCCTTCCACACCACCCGTAGTGACCCTGTGAGACACGGGTCACTTGGCTGTGTTCAACTTGCCTGGCTTTTTAGAGACAAAAATGCCTCTGGAGAGACACCACAGGCCTCTGTTCCAGTGACTGCTCCCAAAACAAATACCTTTGCTCTTTTCAGAGGAACTTCTCCTGAAAGGACCAGCTTCTGTTTGCTGTCTTGTAATAAATATTTCTCCTCAGCTGTACCCAGCTCCCTTCTCCCCAGCCTGCCTCATTCCTAAACCCTGAAAAGAGCTCCAAGAAAATTACTTGAGCTTTTCCTTCTGTGCTTACACAAAGCAGATGAGGTCTCTGGCCTCATGGCCACCACTTAATCATAATTAAATTGCAGCTCCTCTATAAACCTCAGTAGAAATACCACTGGGTGATCTGGAAGGCAACTTTACCCTTCACAGGGATTCCTGCCTTTTCAGATCATAACTCACAGGGTAAAAACATACGTAGAAAAGTCTTTACCAACTACCTAATATGTACACACAGCCAGTGCTCTCTTTTGAGTCATCGCTTTTGTGTGTTAGCACTAGGGAGCGAACTGGCATCCCTCACAGTTTGGTGACACTTCAGGCATTTGCTGGGCTTACGAATGTGTGGCGTCAGCTGTGGGAGGCCAGGGAGCCCAGACTCCAGCTGTGCGGGGCAGGTTGTGTCACAGAAGTGCGCAGGTGAGATTCTGATGAGAGATGCTAAGCTGGGGACCCTGCTTCCTTACACAAAAGGGACCTGGCTTCTCTGTAGTGGAACCTCTCCAGGAGGTTACGGCTTTGCCGGCATTTGATGTTATTCGCAATCTAATGATGGCTGGATTCCTTGCAAGAGGGGAGACCCAAAGGTGTGGAGTCTCAATCAAAACAAAGCCATTTACGCTTCCCATTTGAGGCTTAGCTCTGCCTTATTAATTAGGTTCTGGTGACCTCTAGAGGCCTTCACACAAAAGCACCTGATTTCTGAGGAGCAGAAATCTTCAGAATTTGTTGTTCTGGAACAGCAGGCACGACAAGACTTCCGCATTATTTTAGTTTCAAACAGAGATTAATTTTATTTTTAACTCTGAAGGTATTGGGGAATAATAACTTATGGTTATTCTTTTCACAGAGCATCCCGAGCATTTCATAGAATACCCCGAGTTCGAAGGAACCCACAAGGATCATCAAGTCCAACTCCTGGCTCCACAGAGGACCACCCAAAAATCAGACCATATGTCTGAGAGCCTTGTCCAAACACTTCCTGAACTCCAGCAGCCTTGGTTTTGGTTTCACATCTGGGTAAGCTTTCTTCTTAATGAGGTTAAATAATAGGGGCAGCTGATGGAGAAGAGGAGAAATCCGCTAAGCTAATTTTCTTTCCTCTTGAGCAGCTGAGATATGGGATTGAAGCGGTACCGAGGAACTAAGAGAATTGGAAGGAGAGGCAGAGGAGCACCGAGGCACTGCCCAGAGAGACATTGGGGAGTTAATTGACAGAGGCTTACAGCCATCGAGAAGCTTAGCAAGAAACGAATAGAAAAGCTGGAGGATGTGAAGCATATCTGGAGCACTGCACAGCTCAAAAAATTCTTCAGCAAGCTTGCAATCTTACAGTGATGTGTGGGAGACCTCCTAAAGATTTCTAATTTAAGTACCCGAGCTGTACTTCCAGGTTTATGTTAGCTACTTTTCCTACCCGTCTCCCCACCCCCCTCCCCAAATTGTTTTTCTCCTTTCATTTCCTAATGGACCTCCTACCAACACTTTAATGGCAGCATTTGTTTGGTGACAACATCCCTGGAGGCTACAGCCAGGGTAGTTTGTTCATCCAGCTCAGAAACCAAATACAATAGCGCAGGATTTTCTCTTGCTTGATAGATGTGACCCATAAGAGGGGGAAAATACATGTCCTGGAATTTTTTGTTTTCTCGTGGCATAGTGCTGTATGATGGATTTATCTTAATTCCACCCCCCACCCCCAATCTTTTGCCTTGTTCATGCTCTTTCTGCTGTGTAGGTAATAACGCTGCAGAGATTTCACACCTCAAACCAGAAAGGAATGCTGAGCTACTGAGGAGAATTTTAAAAATGGAGTAAAGGGGAAAGATTTAAATAAACGATTTTAGAAAAAAAAATTATTCAGACTGTGTGAAAGCTCTTCTGAGATTGAGCCCAAACTCCTGAGCAATATAGGGGTGAAAAGCTCAATTTGTTAAAGATTTGTGTTCTCCTGTATCTTCTGACTACAAAACTCATGTCACTTCTTTGGTCCCCAGCGAAGTCCTCTAGCAAATGAAGGGTGGGGGAAACCTTCATTTTTGATATTTGTGAGATAAAAAAAGAAAAAGAAGCTCTAAAGCACCTAACATAACCTTTGTAAAGCACTAAGAATTAAAAATATGTATATTTGTAGTCACTCATAAATGCCAGATACAGTGCACATGCATTTTTATTTTACACAGATTTGTTGGTTGGATATTGTTGATCAACAGCACAACAGTGCTAACCTGGAAATGACAGGTACTTTTTGTGGTGGACATTTTCTGTGTTAAACCTTTTGATTTTTTCCAATTTCTTAATGAAAGAATGAGATAAAAAATATGGTTCCTGCCTTTTCTCCAGATACCGCTTTTCCTTCCATTTTCAGAGATAACGTAGGAGAAAGGGTAAAAGGAAAGATGGGAGAGAAAAAAGAAAAAAGAAATAGGAAAACAGAGAAGTGAAACTCCTCCTTCCTCCAAGTATTTTTTTTTTTTTTTTTCATTCAATATGCCATTAGATTTAAGATTTCCAAATGGGAAAGAAAAAAAAATGTGATCAGCTCCAAACATAAAAACAATGCTTGAGGGCAGGTCTAAAGAGAGCAATAAATCAGAGCAGAAAATATTTCGCTCAGGGAACACATAATGATTAGAACATAAATAATCTTATTTTCTTCTATATACAACATAAAACAAACACAGCTGTGTGCACAGAGGCGCACGCACATGCTCGCACACAGACGTCTCGGCCCCCGTGTCCCCAGGGCAGTTCTCTGATGGCACAAGAGACGAAAGTCATGACAGAGGGGTCTGCCACATGGTGTCTGCTGAAAATCTCCGTAAAGAGGAGTGGCAGCGCAGAGAGAGCTCAGGGATGTTTGTTACCTGGAGGAAGCAAGCTCCTGGCTGCTGGCCAGCAGGAAACTGTGCACCGGTCCCTGCAATAAAACCCTGCTTCTGTGTTAGCAGTCACGACAGGGGCGAGATGCTTGCTTCTCAGTGTCTTCAGGGATGCTTTCAAAATGCAGGTCAGGTAGATGTGCAGTGGGCCATGCAGGTGCAACGCTGGGGCAACTGCAGTCCAAGGTGAAAACAACTTAATTCAAAGCGAGCCTGAGGCATCCAGGTGGATCCTGGGTGAGATAAGGCTCTTTTACAGAGAGAAAAACAATTTCGTATACCTTCCAGCAGAACTTCCTGGCATTTGTGTGACAATTTCCTCCCTCTTCCCTGTCCCAGTGTATTTTTCCATGACAGGGATAAGCCAACGTAATCACTTCCATTTAACCCAGTTTAATCATCCATCACCTTCCTGCAACGGAGTTAATAGGTGCTTAATGATAATCAACAAGCAAAGAAGATGGCTTTATAAATGATCCTGGAAAATCTCTCCATAGTTCCTAACACACTCCATTCTTTTTCTTTTAATTTACTAATTAGAGTTGGTAGCTTCTGGGGCCTAAACCAAAATACATCTTGGGCTTGCTGAGATAAAAATACTGTCCAGCCAAGGACATGATACTAATCACAGGAAAACTAATCTGGCACTTCTCTCCCCACAGAAACACACACAAGTGGTTAAACATTTAGAGATTTCATACAGCTTCTCTCCCTGGAGCACTGCATGCTGAGATATTGATCCAGATACCGTAGGCATTTATTTGCCTTCCTTCGAGATTTGTTTTTGGCTTATTATTCGGCATCTGTCAGCCGGCAATAGAATTAATTTAATTCTGCTTTGAGGATATTGGTGTATTGGTGTTCATAAACAGAGTCTATGTTTTTGAGGGAGCAGCAGGAGCGAGGCTGCTCAGAGCATGAAGGCAAGCTCACTTGACCTGCTGCTGCTGAGCAGAGGGCCTTGGCATTGTCTGTGGGTAGGGTGCATTTGCTCAGCTCAGCATTGTTGTGACCATCAGGGGTGAGCTGGATTTGATGTTCACACAGATATTCTGTCAGGGGGACTTCCTCTCATGCCCCAGCCAGAGGTGAGTGTCAGGGAGCTGGCAGTCTTCCTATCTGGTACAGTTCCCAACTCCTTATTATCAGAAACTTATTTGTGGCAATGTTGTTGTTTTAGGCAGAGGCTCAAAGAGCAGATGCTTCTCTCACCACCCTAAGATCCCCAGACCTGTGAGACTGAAGGTGAGGAGAGGCATCAGGGGCAGCTGGAAGTCTTGTGCTGCCTGTGCATTCTTGCTGGGGGAACAGTTGCCAAGGAATGGGAGGCAGTGGAGGTGAACGGCTGGGCTCTGATAGGTGTCGATCCTGGAAAATTACTATTTATAAATAACCAGACAAGACATTACTTCTCCAGAAGCACTGTTGGCAGAGAATGAGGTTGCTTGTGGTGCTTGACTGCCAGCTAGAATACGAGGAGAGTCTGCATTTAATCTTTTGAAACTTTCCGAATAAGAATTCTTTCAGTATGAACTGAAACCTCTGACCACCAGAAAACACATGGTAAGGTTATATGTCCCCGCTTCCTCCCTGTTGCCGCAATATGGCCTTCATACTTCTGTGACTGAATCATCAGGTTTCCAGTGCTAACACCCAGCCTCCAGCAGCGCTACTACACAGCAGGGAAACAGAACACACGTCGGACAAAACCTGACAAAGCAAAACTTGGATTTAGGTCAGGCACAGCAAACAGGAGTTACTTGTACACTATACCTGGCTCCTGTTCAAACACGGAGCCTGATGAATTCACACTAGCCCAGACATGTGGAATGGTATCTCCCTTTATGCTCTCCGTAGAGATTTCTTTCGAGACAGTACCTTCAGCTCCTCATTGCTGTGCCCCCACAACTACCATTTTTGCAGGCTGCCTAGCTGCTGCCCACCCCCATGGCAAGCAGACAACTCGCATGCTCCTCTGATTAACACAAACTGCAGAATTCACGGCTGACACAGGGCATGCCTGAACCATCTAGATACACGTGTACCTCTCTTCTTACTGCAGCCAGGGCTCTGCCAGCATGCTGCTACTCACTCACCCGTTTACCATTCAATACTGCTACAACTGCTGCCACAGAACGAGCAGCGGAGTGCTGAAACTCAAGCTACTCGTTGTGAACCATCCAGATTGTCTGGCTTGGCCTCCTACAGAACTCAGACCAAGAAACCCCCTGCTGAATCTAGTAGCTTATGTTGAACTATAAAGGCTCATAGGGCATGCAGCCTTCATTTCATGATGCCTAAGGTGGCAAATTCACCTCTCCTCCTGATGGTCTTTTAGCTTTTGTCTCCCACCCTGCTGTTTCTTGATCCTTTCCTGTTCCCCCCTGGCTGCTATTGCTTCTGGAAGAGCAGACTTCAGTTTGTGTACCAGAGTTGGCAGAGGCTTTCAACTCTGTATCTTAGTCTGGTTTTGCAGAGACCTCAGTCTGTAGTACCTTAACTCCCTTTTCAGTGATTTCTGGAGTTTTGAATGTTGTCCTTTCCTATCTTCTGGACCAGCTCAGGACCCCTCAGCATAACTCAATCTGCAGTAATGAAGTTCTGGACATATGCTACAAATCTTTTGATTCCTGCAAGTATTAGTATTCCATAATAAAACCATATTGAGTTTACACATTTATAGGGATTATTCCTCACTCATACATTCAAAACAGAAAAGTACAAAAGTCACAGACATTTAAATATGCTGACTTTAGTCATAAAGTATTTCTCAGCTTTGCCAATTCCTGATGGAACAGTGATTGAATCAGACTGAGAATTTAGCAACCTCACCTAGAAATTTAAGATTGATTTGGTGGTTTGATTTGATTTGATTTGATTTGATTTGATCTGGAGATTGCATGGATGCTGTTTTTTTATGGGTGCACTTGGAATTAGGTTGCATCTTGAGTATTTTGTCAGGCTGTACCAGAACCCAATTTAGTACGGTTCTGTGTGTTCTTCAGCTTATACTCAAAGTTTAACATGTACACGCCTCAGTCTTGAAACAATTTTTGATGTTTCTATTGAAAACACATGCAAGCTAGGCACATTCAACTGCAGCATGATTTTTCTGAGGCATATTTTAAGCGCTGGGATTCCTGAGAAGCTTTCAGGCTGTTCTGAAAGGAAACCCACGGCTTCTCTCTACAGCACATACTCTCCCTCAGCTTCTGCACCGGCAGGTGGGCCTGGAAGGCCAACTTTGTAGAATGCAATAACACTTGTCCTCCCAATTTCCCTCTGCTTGGTACTTTAACATAGTTAACTAACATGGGTTTTCTTCACATCACTAATTCTGCGTTGGCTTTCACATGCTTGGGCACCCCCTCCACGGCAGGCAAAGTAACTGTATTTTCAGAGCACATCTAGAAGCCTGGAACAGGGCAATGAAATTGGACCCTAATGGTTCCTGTGTGCTGTAATTGTTGCTTTGGATGTATTCACCACTTTCCGTTTCTACCGTGATTGTGTACTTGTATAAAATTTAAGAATTCTTGTGGATATTTTTAATGAAGGCTCCAGAGACTTTGAATTTTTATTAAAGTTGTTTTTTTTTTTTTTTGTTTTTTTTTGTTTTTTTTTTTTGTGGTGGGTTAATCTTGGCTGTTCGCTAGGTTCTCACCAAGAGGCTCTCTCACTCCCCCTCCTCAACAAGATGGGGGAGAACATGTGATGGAATAGCTCATGGGTTGAGATTGCTCACCAATTACCGTCATGGGCAAAACAGAAAACTTGGGGAAGGTTAATTTAATTTGTGTCAAGTTAACACAGAGTAAGGCAGTGAGAAATGAAAAAACTAGAAACACCTCCCCTCCACTCCCTTTTATTTCAGGCTTAGCTTCCCTCCTGACTTTTCTATATCCTTCTCCCCGAACAGTGCAGGGAAATGTGGGAATGGTGGCTGCGGTCAGTCCCTGAGGCTTGGTCTCCGCTGCTCCCTCAGGGTCCCTCCCTGCCCCTGCTCCCCGTGGGGTCCCTCCCACGGGATGCTGTCCTTCCCCAGCTGATCCCGCATGGGCTGCCCACAGACAGCAGCTCCTCAAGCTTCATCCCCCAGGAGCAAACTGCCCACGGGCTGCAGCTCCGGCCTGGGGCCTGCTCCTGCGGGGGCTCTCCATGGGCCGCAGCCTCCTGAGGCCACATCTACCTGCTCCACGGGGGCTCCTCCACCCATGGGGGGCTGCAGCGTGGAGATCTGCTCCATGTGGGACCCATGGGCTGCAGGGGGACAGCCTGCTCCACCAGGGGCCTCTCCCTGCACAGGCCGCAGGGGAGCTGCTGCTGCCTGCCTGGAGCACCTCCTGCCCTCCTGCTGCACTCACCTGGGGGGCTGCAGGGCTGGTTCCCTCACATGTTCTCACCCCTCTCCCCCAGCTGCTGTACGCTATTTTTTAGCCTTTCTTAAATATGTTTTCACAGACACCCACCTTGGCTGGTGGGATCAACTCTGGCCACCTGCAAGTCCCCTTCAGAGTTGACTGGAACCAACTGTGTCTGACATGGGGGCAGCTCTTGGACTCTTCTCCCAGAGGCCACCCCTGCAGCCCCCAGCTGCCAAAACCTTGCCGTGGAAACCCAGTGGGAGATTATGAGTTCTTTGTCAGCCAATGCTGTCTGTACTGGTGCCATACATTAAAGGAGCTAGGATAAAATTGGCACAATATCCAGTTTCGCCCGACTGATGTTGTTGAGCAGGATCCAGAAGATTTCTATCCTCAGAGGGCAAACATAGTATTTAACAGAAACAAAGCCTGTGATTTATTTCATTATTTACTAAGTGCCGTCATGGTGCTCAGTGCTATATAAACATTGGCTGCCCCAGGTTATTAACACTACTAGACACAAGCAGGTTCAAGAGTCAAATATCTTACAAGAACTGTTCCCAAAACAAAACCTTTAAGAACAAGTTAAAAGTTTCTGCATGGCAGAAATCTATCCATAGAAGAATCAGGCAAAAACAAACAAACAAATGAAACAAAACAAACAAACAAAACAAACAAACAAAAAAACCTTTATACATCAAAAGTGTTCCAGTACGAAGAAATTCCCGTTTGAGGAGCTAACTTTCTCCTTATCCCCTATAATTACACCTCAATGACTATTGCTAAAATGCATGGTCTGCCCTGATGAATGTATGAGTGAAAGCATATACATACATATATACATATATATACATACAAAGCATCTGGTCTTTTTGTTGCATGATGAGGAACATCCATCCTTCCAACAAAATACGGAGAACAAGCAAGAGAACAGATTTTAGGGGTTACACTACAGAATGATCCCATATTTAAGAGGAACATTAAGTTTTGGTCTGTAGTCTGCCCAGCTCTGGAAATGCTGGGGAGTCACTACAGGGTCCCCAGTTCGTGTCGTAAGTGGGTGGAGAGCAGAATGGAAAATGCTGAGGTGGAGGAAAGACAGTGTGAAAGGACTGTAAAAAGGCAATGTCTTTAATTCTTACAGGACAAAAAGAGACAAGCTATCTGTAGACATACTGACCAAAGAAAAATAAACTGTTTTACTTAGAGATAACTTGAACACATTTTAAAATCTTAAGAAAGACTGAGAAAGTTGTAGTTTTATCTCAAGGTATCAGGTTGAAATAACCCTAAAGGTGTATGATTCCTTGATGAAGACATCAGTGAGTGTAAAAAATGTGCCTACATGCTTAGGTCAGTGAAGATTGTATCTTAGGTAAGGCCACTTAAAAGACAGAGCTCTCCCAAGAATTACAAATTATTCTAGACCCATGAAAATTATCCTGTTTTTAATTATAGCATTAAAGACCAAGCCACAAAGTTTTAAGTTCTGCTGGCACGGCAAGTAATCATTATAAATCTAGACAAGGGATCACATAGAAATTGTAAATAATGACTGAGGGATATTTCAGTACTAGCTATTTTTGTCTTTAGAAATGTTTTTCATTTCAAAAAAGTCATTAGCACTTGTGCTCAGCCAAAACTTGGTCATGGGATCTCTCAATATAAACTATTCTTAAAAGGACACTGTCAACTCACAACTAGACTGTTTTTCAGAAGAATTTTAAAGAACTTTCAGTTTATGAATCCCTGGGGCAATGCCTGTCCTTTTGTCACAATACTTTATTTATTTTTATTTTTTATTTTTATTTTTTTTAGTATTTTACCTTGCCTTGTTGTAGCATCAGAGGCTCCATACCAGCTCAGGGAACCAGGAAATGGGGAAGAAACAGCTGACATCCTGAATAGCACTGTCAAAAGCTGAAAATAAACCAAGGGAAGTACACAAAGAGCTGAAAAGGTGTATTTTCTTCTTTTATTAATTCTCAGGGCAAGGAACTGTTCAGAAAAAGAAAGAACAATGTCAGGTAATGATGTCCCTGTCATTTAACATGTCATTATAGCAAATACTGTAATAAGGAGAGGAAAGACAGACAGAATAAAAACTCTCTTCTGAAGATTTTTTTTTTTTAATTAAAAAGATGAATATTCAGCCAAAACAAGAGCGCAGCATGTTGTGGAACAGTTGTACACTGTGGTTTCTTTGTCTTCTTGGCACTTAGAAACCTAAGTTTGTTATGACTATTGTGATCCTATGCCAGGATAAGTTGTTGGAGATAGTTATGCTGAGTTCAGTGGGTACTGCAGGCCAAACGGGGAATGGCTTCCCTCAGGCCACCAGACAAGAGTCATACAACTTTGTCGTGCATTTTATTATGTTACATTTGTTTCAGCAAGCCTATCTTGCCAGTAGGTTTTGTGTAGCTGTGCCCTGCTTTTTGCAGGGTCCCTAAATGATAATCTCAAATCTTCCAGTAAAAGTGATGCTACAAGGCTGTGGCCTGAGATGACGGAACAGGATGGAAAGCCCTCCAAACCTCAACCTCCTAGAATTTAGACTACATTGCTTCTGCCAGGTTTATCTCAACACTAGTCACATAGTCAGTATCACGTCAGGAAAAAAAAAAAAAAAAAAAAAGTCTCTTACTGATCCTAGCTGTGCTGTCACTTTGCCTGGAGTTTGACAAAGATAACTCTGTGTTTATCCAACTGTTGCTGATGACTTTCTTCTAAAGTCATTTGCAAATTTGCAAAGGTAGAAAAAAAAAAACAACTAACTCTCCCTGTTTATTGAAGTAGAGTCTAGATGCTTAGAAATTTGTGACTGACAGGACAAAACTTGTACAGCAAGACCTGTGTAAACAAGGAGCCTGAACAATTACTGTGTTCTGGTAAGTGGGAATTCACTCCAATAAAATACCAGCCAGGAATCAGTCTCTATGCGAGTGAAAGGCAGAGGTGGGCAATGAGGTAGAATTGCTGACAGAGGGGTGGATACATCTGCTGTGCGATCCTTTCCCTTGTCCCAGCTCCATTTTTGCACCTTCCTTGACAGAATTCAGACTCTGCTGTCTTGTTTCTAGCACTAGATTTGCATGAACACAAATCCTACTGGGACTTCCATTTGACTTTTTCCCACCTTCTGCACTTGCTTGAGAAAGGCTGCAAGGAGAGCTGTAAAACATTGCTGCAGACCCCTGCCCGGCCCCTCACAGAGCTTACTCCAGATGAAAAGAGTTTGATCCAGATCACCCATGCAAGATGAATTTCATGCATAAATGAGCATTGCGCACGAGCCTATCATTATAACTTTAGCTGTCTAACTTTAGACGACAAGTGGGCAGAGGCACCCTTCGGAGGTGCTTGTGTCTCCTGTTGACTCAGCAGGATGACTAACCCCCACGCTGGTGCCTACAGGCAGGCTGGGCGTGTTCCCCCTCCCACAGTGCCAGACCCTCACTGTGCAGTTCTCCGTGCACAGCAGGCAACTCACAAGCTACGCGTACATCACACACAGTCTCTGCTGAGATCTTAAGACACAATTATAAAACAGTTGTTTGGAAACGGCTCCGTTTCTTAAAATGACAGACGAAGTAAAAGCTTGGGACGCAGCTCTTTTCCTCTGCCTTCTTCTTTCCATTTGTCTTCCCAGCTGCTCTTGTCTAGTATTTGGCAGTGCAGTAAAAGTTGATGTTGCCAGAGTATTTGAAAAAAAAAAATAAGATAACTTTCTGGTGTGTTTTATACTGTGTCCATTCACCAAGACCAGAACTTTCTGTCCTGCAATGGCAATGAGTTAATCTTCCTGAGATGCTCTGCTATTCCACAGCCATGAAAAAGAAGACAAATCAAACCTAAAAGCACTTTTTGTGGAAAACATATTCCAGCTTTAACGGCAGACTAGGATTTTGTTTTGGTTTCTTTATTACAATGATTTATATTACGTAAGCTTCACATGTGGTTACTGAAGTCATGTGTCTGCCTTATTTTAGCTTTGGAAATAGCCGTAATGTCAATATCCTTTGCTGCCTTACTGGGCAACTTGAGAAGTCCTGAAAGGTGACAACCTTATGGTACCCTACAAAGCAATGTGTTGCTTTTCCACCCTTTGGCTGGGGAATAAAGTGGTAGGTTCTCCAGAAGGATCCTCTACACGTTAAGTCATCCTATAAACACCTTGGTATTGCTAATGCTGGCACAGCTCCACAGTCGTCAGCAAATGCTGGATTCCTATTTGGGATGATCTGACAATAGGATGTCTCATTCTGTATCTGTCTGGCCTGCCTTAAGCAGAAGTGAGCCATACACAGGTAAGAACACCAGAGCTCTCTTAGTGTTGGTAGCTCCACTGCTACTTTCATTATTGGAGCTGTGCTGATAAGGAACTCCTTCAAAACAAACATAAATGGAATCCAGAAACAAAATCCCCACCCTCCTCCTCACCTTTCAGCTAGGCCCTGCAGGAGACTTAAACTAAGCACTCTTCCACTGTTTGCATTTGAGTTTCCTGCAATGCTCCTCTGCAGTCCTGCAAAGAGTCAGAGGGAGAGGGAGGGATGGAAAGGCAGGCAGAAGACTTCCCTGGTTCAGTAAATGCGATGCCTATTCACTCTTGCAGGTATAAAAGGGCAGCATGCAGTCATCTATATAAAGAATGTTCTTCAGATGGGTTATGTATAACTCCCTGATGGCAAGGGTATCAAATGAAGGTCGAACATCAGAGACCTTTAGGCTATTACGAAATGTGACTCATGGATTAGTTAACTGCCTGTCAGATTTTCCATTATGAAACTTTAACCATGTTCCGTATCTGCACAGGACCAACACCTGTAAAAGTACAAACAAACAAGTGGTTATATACGTATTTGCACTGAAGTGGGTCAGGAGATGTGCTGTGCTATCACAACAATCTTTTTTTTTTCTTAATTACAAACCAATAACTAAGTAATAAAAATGAAGGGAAGAAAATGAAGACAATTCTACAGTAGTAAAAAAAAAAAAAAAAAAAAAGATTATTTTGAAGCACACATTTTCAAAAGATTCTGCAAGATAAATCTTTGCAATTCAACTGTATCAGATGAATCCTGCCTAAAAATCCTTCTCTGCAGAATACCATTATTTTAGCCATGGTGAACATCAGTGCTTCCTCCACATGCTGGCAAGAACATAAGTGTAAAAGCAACTACTTCTGTTCTGAAAAAATAGATTATTATTAAAAATGAAGGGGTTTATTATTTTTATTTTGAAAATCGGCAAGAAGATTCAGCCATTCAGCGGAAGACTCTGCTATGTCTCTCAACAGTCACTGCATCTCACCGTTTTGAGGTGGCTGTGAATTCAAGAAGGCAAAAGGTGCGCTCTGAAAATTCACCACAGGAAGCGCTGCTTTTGACCTGTGTGTCACCAGTTTAATAGGTGAGGTTCAGCTCCCCTAATTTTAGATGTCTGCAGTGTCTATCTCTACATCTGTTACCCCATAGGCACTTTAAAGGTATGTCTTATCTGATCTGGGTTAGATATCTACCTGAGGATGAGATGATTCATCACCTCAGAGTGCCTTTTTCTCCCAAGGGGCTTCAGGAGTGGCGTGAGGTGACTAGCTTGGCTGGACAGCCTTCCCTATAGGCATCTTCAGCTGATTAGAGGAGCCCTACCTGAGTGCTCTGCCCCCACAGTGCTGGCAATTTGTGTGAAATGAGTTGGTTAGCACTGCTCCTTGCTCTTGGGATGTTTTGTCTGTATCACAGAAACACTACCACACCTGGCACAAACAGATCCTAGTAGGCTGAAACAGCCTAGAGGCTATTGATTAAAGAGGAAATCTGAACCACTTAGGTAAGCTTCAGCAATACTTTATCTTCTTGCCTCTAGAGATGTTCCACATCAGGAGTTACGTATGGAGCTCTCATACGCCCACACTGTAGCATCTAATCTGCGAAGACAGGAGTCTCAGTTTCCATGCCTGCTAGTCCAGGTCGTTTCTGCTCTGCCAGAAGTTCAGAAAACGTGAACTGTGAGGACCTATGAAGATCAATTTAGTCTCGAGAAGAAAAATCTGAGGAGAGGAAAGATAGCAGTGTGCAAATATATAAAAAAGAAGCTGCAAAGAGGAAGGAAAAAACCTACTCTTCCTGTTTACTGTGAGTAGTCTAAAAAGTGACAAGCCTGTAGTAGAAGGAGAATTAAGTTAGTCTAAAGCAGAGTGCCACAGAGCAACAAGCCATGCAGCCACTTCTTTGAGCTGAACAGCACCACCATGCCATCTTTTAGGCAAAGGGCTGTGTAGATGGGAAGTCAACAGGTGCTGTTGTCCAACAAGAGCTGGGAGCCCTCGGCTTGCAACCCAGCTTTGCAGTCCTGGCGTGATGCAGGGGTTCCTGGCTTCTGCAACTCTCCCTCAGTTTGGGAATGGGGTTGTTCTGGACATCCAGTTCAATGAGCATCCATCCAGAGTGGTTGGATATATCAAAGGCAGTGTGATGGACTAGGTGTCTCAAAATGCCTTTGCCTGATATGATTTGTTAACTGCAAAGGGTGCAACGTGCAAACTGAAGCCTGAGCTAACCTCTAACCAGGGAGGGGGCCAGAAGTCCAGTTACGTGAGCAGCACAGCTGGCCAAAGTGAGCAAAGGGGACATGGTGGCCTTTGAAGAACCCATCTAGAAAAAAAAAATGTTTTGTCCTGACATAAAAAAACATTATGATTATTTTTTTTCTCTGCTGCCATCACAAGAGAGATGACTGAAATAAAGATTATGCAGCTGAATGCTCCTATTTAATGCTCCTTTTTCCTCTGTATATTTTCCTCTAAATACTGTTGCAACATGGTACCTACAATGTAGAAAATATGCAGGGTGGAAGGGATCTTAAGGAAGACAAAGTGATTTTATTTAAAACAAAAACTGAAACAGGACAGGTTTCGCTCACCCACATTCACAGCTTAATGCTCGTAAGTGTGTGGCCCCCAAGAACTCCAGCCAGCCACTATGCCAGCGTATTCAACCCCAAATCCATCCGGATGTGTCCAGATGATAGGTCCAGGATCTGTTGTGATGGAGAACAAAGGATGCCACCTGTCAAGTTGTCCTCAGGTCTCCTGAGTTAATTCTTAGATCGGTGGCCTTGCACAGGGTTTGGATGTCCTTTTGTATCCTTTTAGAGCTGACAGTGGTGCCATCCTGCCCCAGCTCGGGGAGTCATCAGGACTAATCGCTGTTCTTTGTCTCCAGATCTGAGTGTCTTGTGAAACAGCAAGCAGATGCCCTGGGGTCTTGATGACCTGCTAATCCGGTGTCATTGACACAGCCTTCCCCTCCTGAGTGCTCCTCCTGCTGCCTCCACCCCTGGGCTTCCCCACTCCTCCCTTCACACCGATCTGAACCTTTCAATTTATTACTATGAGCCTCTGCACCACTTCTATTCCCTTGTGGTTGCTGGGAATCCTTCACTGTCCGAGGGATAGGCCTCGTATACAACAGTAGCAGTGAGGAACTAGGAAGACGGCTTTCTTCACCCCTTCTCATGCAAACCAGGGTTGGGTTTGGCTCCTGTGCCCTCGAGGTTGGGCCCATGGTGAGGCAAAGCCCATGGTGGGGCAGGGCAGGGCCTGGCCCTGCTGTGGCCTGGCTGGGGAAGGGGCTGGCAGCCCTGGGCTGATCTGAGGACCTGGGCAGGTGGGGGAGCCTCAGGGGGCTGCCGAGGTACTGTCAGGGCTCGTGGTGCCCTCAGGGCCCTGATAATCCCATGGGCGTTTTTGAGCTGCCATCACCCTGGTGTTTGGTCATGACCCTCTAGAGGGGCTGTGTTTTTCAAAGAAGACACTTAAAGTGACATGAAAGTTGCATTTGGTGTTTAGAAGTTGTAATTGGAAGACAAAGAAGTTTACAGGAACCATACAGAGAGGCATTAGTGCTTTCTTCAAAGTATAATATTAATGCTGCTGAATATAGGAGCCATCCTGACTAGGTGCCTATTTGGATTTAGGTAATTGCTAGCTTACCAGTTCAAACCAGTTCAAAATGAGAATGCACAGCATCCAAGACTTACTGATGCACCTCCATATTTTTTTTTCTACTGCTATAAGTCTCTATTATTTTATCTTCATCTTCTGTCACTTTGAGCTTGCCTACAAGAGGACGACACAATTGTAAACTTGCAATCTGCTTGCAGACCACTACAGTTAAGTCCATGACATGGAGTATCCAAAGAGCAATATCTACTGCCAGTAGACAGATATTCAATACTTTTTTTTTCTTTCTATATTGGGCAAGCCCATACTCTCTCTCTCTCTCTCTCTCTCTATATATATATATATATATATATATCTGGCAAAGAGCTATATTTTTAAGTATTCTACTCTGTTCAGCAGATTCTGCCTCCTGCCGATTACAAGACCATGCCCTACCCTTTCTTTCCATCTGGAGGACAGAATCCACAGAAGAAGCTGCTGGACCCTCCTCGTTCTGGTGTAGGAAAATGTATTGCTTTGCGAGTTCTTCCTGTTCCCGATTGACCTGAACTAACCTGAAATAAGCCATTTGTATTCCTGCAAAGGAATACCAGGTTATCCACATGGCCTTTTGCCCAGGTTTAATATAATTCCTTTAAAGCACACAGCAAATTAATAGTAGTGCGGCTTTCCTGTGCAGGCAAGCCCTTAATCTAATTGGAACATGGAAAGCATTATTTGGGAAGGCAAAGCAGCATGCAGGCTTGGGGAATAAGAGAGGGAGGCAATATAATGTAGAGTCCATTGGGGATGATGCCGAGATCTGAATGCAGAAAGCTAGAAGTGGTTAAGGTTTTGAAAATCCAAGCTAGCAAGGATTCCAGGGACGTGAAAAACAGACCCCAGGTCAGAACTTCGCAATGTTCAGAGAGCTTCCAGCTTTCTTCCATTTGTTCTTCCACTCAGGACGACAACCCTTGATATTTAAGTCAGAAACCACCCCTTCCATCCCTATGACCCCAAGCCACAGAAAAACAAACAAACAACAACAAAAACCACCACCGCCACCAAAAAAACAAACCCCAAGATGGTTTCGACAGGGCTAACTCTACAGCATATAGTTAGTGCTGCCTTTCAGTAAAAATATTCACTCCTTCCAAACGCAGCTCTCACTTAATGAGGAATAGTATCAACCCTGGGCATTCCTGAGATAGTTGAGGCCATGGCTGCTTAACCTGAACACCTCTGGCAGCCGCACCGTATTGCACAACCACCACCTGCAAAGGTCAAAGCTTGTCAGGCGTTCACACCTGGCAGCAGGAGTCAAACCTGTTCACACCAGAGGGGAGAGCAGCAGCGAGGCGCCTCCTCAAAATGCCAGGAAATATCTGCCTCAGCCCCAGCATAGCCGGGGCAAATCCCCCACAGACACATGAGGTGCACGGCAGAGTAAGAGATTCACATTTAGCTGGGACTTGGGCCTGAGGCTGTGAGCAAGGGACTGGACGTCTCATCAAGCTCTGGTCTGGGTACTAGCCAGCAGCAGCAATCCCTGCTAGGCTGGGCTGAGCACAGCCTTCTTCAGACCACCCAGCAGACACATCAGAAGCCTGCAGAGCTAAAACTAGCTAATTATTTTTTTCTTCCCACTCCATTTGCCCATACTCTTTTTCCCCTCTTCTGCCATTTCAGTGGCAGCCTCCTGCAGCACTCAGGTCACCAGTTCCTGGGCCCTGACCCCAGCTGAAGAAGTATCTGCTGTCAGCCTGAGCTGCAAGGAGCTCTTCTCAGAGCAATGCCCTAGGGAGGCACTCAGCATGGGGATGGAAGTAAAAGCTGTGTGAAATTCATGGATTATTCTTCCCCATGTCTGATCTAACGGAGGAAGTAAGGACAAAACTGTGCTTGTACTTCCCCAGTTCCCACAGGGGCCAGTGACTACTTGATCTTGTCTTTAAACTACTGAAGAAAAGAAAAAGAGTACTCCAACAAAGAAAGCATCGAGTGATGCTCGAGTACATTTGTTTTCTTCAGATGCGGACTAGCATATGGTTGGACTGGTGAAATCCTCTTTGTAGGGTCATAGTTTACAGAACTTTTCTGATTCTGTGTCTTCTTTCTGTAAAGAGTTTCTGCTTTCTGTAAACAGCCTGTTGTGGCTTTTCAGGACAAGATGCGAAACTCTTTGAAGTTTTCAAACATGCTCCAGGCATCTTTTCAGAGGATCACCCTGAATCTGCTCTTGATCAAGGCTTCCCCAGGCCATTATGTATATTCCATCAGCCTCTGCTGGTCTGGGACTGAAGGGAGACGAGGTAAGAGGAGACAGCAAGGCCTGGGTGGCAATACGCTAACAAAAGAACAGAGGAGCTCTTAATCAGATTGTAAATTAAACACATAATGTTCATCCTAGGAACTAGGGTTGAGGTGTGCTCAGCATAGGCAGCAACAAACAAAGCACAATGTGGAGGATTTTGTAAATGTGCTGTCAAAGCCTGTCCAGTTTAATAATCACGTTTTTATTTCTAGCAAGCTTGTTTTATTCCTTAGAGTAAGATTTTGTATCAAAACAGAGAGGAAAGACTCAAACCAGAAAACCAACTGTGCATATTTTGGCTAAAACACAAGATGCAGTTCTACAGGCAGCAGCAAACGTTGCCCAGATGTTCCTGCAATTCCCTGCTGACTCCCCTAGGTTTGTGTAACTTGCACTCCCGTGCATTCCTTCCCCGAGAAAATGTGGATGAGCATCCTTCACTCTCCTGTCCGTCCCTGCCTACCCAGAGAACAGGGCTGTGGCTACACACAGGCTCCACGTCCCTGTGCTACTTGCCTGGGGCTAGTTACCCCTGCTCATGTTGGATTGGCATGGGTGTTTGTGTAGCCTCCCCAGCCAGGTGGAAGGACTACTCCCGGTGTAAAGTAAAACCCCCTTCCTGATGGTCTGTTTGAGAGGCTGAAATGAGCTGGGGGTGCCGAGTGAGGCAGGGACAAAGTGGGTAATGCCAGTGACAGAAACGCTTGGATTAGGCACACCAGCTTTGCCCTGTGCACTGGGTTAAGACAGGCATGGCAGGAAATATGCACTAATCTGAGGAAAGCCATTGACTACAGAACAGTATCCCACAGGCATTTCTCTGGGCAGCAGAGTTGACAGTTGTTGTTTTTTATTTTTTTATTTTTTTTTTCCTCTAGCCCTACAAACAGTTATTTTAAGTTCAGATCAGCTCCTCCATTCACTGCACTGCCTAGCATCACTGAGAGCTACAGTGGGGCAGCCACAGGGACACCTCGAGGGCAGGAACAAATGGCAAGTGCTGGCAACTTGCTGGAAGTGCTGGAAGAAATGTCTGAAGAACAACAGCCTCCCAAATGAAAGGAACTGGGGGAGGCCATCTAATCCAATAGGCCTGGCTTTGTTTTGAAGTCAGAGGAGTGGTGCCAGCTTTAAAAATGCTTGTTATCCTTATTCTGCCATGAAAATTGCCTTTACATACATTATTTAAAGCTTCTCCATTCATCAGAAGTTGTGCATGCCGCTGTAGGGAAATGCAGGCTTTGTAGTGAAGGCTTCACTAACAGCATATCAGCGGCTGCATGTGCTTCTTCTTTTCCTGGTCCTCCTCCAAATCGGTATGGCTCTGCTCTTTGATGCCTAAAAACGTCCCTAGAAATCTGGGAACTGATCAGATGCAGCATTCAAAAGTTATGCTGTTAAAGACAGATCTCTGATATTACCGAGAGAGATACAGAATAGACTAAGGACTGTTTCTCGGTTGTTCCATTAATTTGTGGCTGGACAACATTGGCTTTGCATTCTTTATTGCCCTACGTGCTTTTGAAAGTCACTCTATCTGGCCAAAGTTGTTCAAAACCTTTTGAAGAAAAAAGAAATAAAAAAAAAAAAAGGCAGAATTGATGCTAGATCAGATAGTCAAAGTCAGAGTATTCAGCCTATTCTCTATTTAAGGGATCTCATTGCTAGCCCTTCTCCCTTGTCTTGAAGAGCACTGCTGAGAATGTGTCTGCGTGCTTCAGGCTGGGGATGTCTCCGGCCAAAGGCTGGTCCTGAAGACTAGGAAAAAATATGGTAGAAGAGAAAGGCAATGGGGGTGGTCTGCTGTGGATGGGATGGACATGCACTTAACACATGTGGGTGGGAGACAGGAGCCTACAGAGATCAGAGGAGACTTGGCAAGATGAATGTGACAGCTATGGTGTGAGCAGAGCAAGCCAAAACAAGCTTGAAGCATGGCCAGATGTCAATGGGCTGCCCAGTGGGACAGATAAACATGTTTATGCTGTCCAGTGAGGGGACAGATGGAAGTTCACGGAGATGACAGCTGTGGTAAATAAGTCAATAGAGATCAATAGCACCTATCTGGAGCATCATGTGTCTTTGATTAGGAAAAGGATGGGTGAAATACTTCGTGCATCCTGCCGGACTAGCTGACAACAACAAAAACTAGACATTTGTGATGGTACACAATGCACAACAGATACTCCTAGTTGACTGAGAAGTAGGAGAAGCTGAAGGGGGGTGGAGGGCAGAGAATGTCTGCCTGTTGACAGTTTCAAAACAGATACAGAAACCCATGCGCAAGGCCGGTGCCCATTAGCTTAGGGGAAGAATATTCTAAAAGGCAGCTACAGCTTCATAAGCAGGGCTGACGTTACAACCCCAACTGATTGGTGGTGACCAGGGATACCACTCCTCTAGCGCACAGCAACTATCTCCTCAGTCCTCAGAAAGAGGCAGCCCTAGCTGTTCTGAGGCTAACAGCACAGCCTTTGAGAACAGACAGCAGATGAGGATCTGCAGGTGGGGGCACAGAAAATCTGTGGATTTTCTAGGATTTAAGAACTGAATGTCCAAGCAGCTGGTAGCATCATGTTTTAAGCATTTTTGTTTGTGTGCACCATCAAAAACTTGCTGAGTTTAACAGACACGGAAGAGAACTCAAGAGGACTCCGGTGCTAGCTAAGTGCTTGGCTCAGGTACTGGTTAGCTGCTCAACTTCCTCTAACAAATTGCCTCTGACTCAGCTGCAGGAGAATAAAAAGTGAAACCGAGAATACATAGTTCTGTCCAAAGGGGATGGTAAAACTTACTGACAAATAAAGGGAAAACTGACTTTCCTAAGCAATAGGAGCACTTGTGTGCCGGCAGAACAGGACTCCAACTCTGTAATTTGCTCTGCCTTGGGTAGACTACATCGAAGCACATCCAGCACGACACAGCATGACAAATGCACACAGGCCCCTCTACCAACCTACTGCTCTATCACTTTTTGTGGATGACAGACGCACGTGGGTGCACCTGCTTTCCTGACCTCAGGCCTGGGACCTGAATTACCCTGACACTTCTAAAACTTGCACAGTGACAAAGGATTAATTAATGCCGTTTTCTAGGGTGTATGAATTATATCAAACAACGCTATTGTTTACAAAAGCTTTGCAAACATTGTAGGGATGTAGGCATTGCAGGCTTGTTGAGACTTTAGAATTGACCATAAAGCTGTAAGAAGAAAAGGAATTAAAAGTTTTATTTGAAATTTGCTTTTAAACAACCAGACAAACCAACAAACAAATTTGGGTCTAAACCCAATAGCAGCTTTGTTTACAATATAGATTTTTTTCTTTTTTTCCTTTTAACTGATCTTAGGCAACCTTGGTGACCACACCTACAAGCATTTAAATAATATAAATAGGTGCACCTGGGGCAGAGCTACAGCTATAACCCTTTAACTCAGGAGTTGTAGCTAGCTAAGGAAGCACGATGGAAGACCTAAGCAGAAGAATGGTAAATGATCTGTTTAAAGATGCCACTTGTCTTGTACAGTATTTGTCTTCCCCTTTTCCATAATGTGTGTGAGTGCTCATTTCAGGAGTTGTTCATTGGTGTATACATTTTGTAGGATTTAATTTTTGGAATGGAAAGACTTTGACTCTGAAGGGCAGCTAGTTAGAGGATCTATATATGCAGGAAAAACTAAGTGAAGAAATATAAATGTATATATTATGTGTAAGTGCTGTGAAAATGTTTTGTCTTGCTTTTAAATTCCGTAGTGAATTTAGCTGTGCCTCTGGAGTAGGTGTCTTCCTTATAAGCTCTTGTTGAAAGAGGCAGAAACCCAAGGAGGAGAGAAATGGAGGAGTAATTGCTACGTGTGCATCAAGGACAAACACAGCCCGTTTCCTTTTCCTGATGACCTAATAGCCTCTGAAGTATCTTGATCCTGTCAGTGTGTTTGTCAGTACTTTTACTGACCCAAGTGCAACAGCTCTAGTACTTTCAGTGTCATTAGGCTGTGATGCAGTGGGAATAGAGGTGTATATATATATTTTAACAGTGAAAAGTATCTTGATGCTTATTATTTTGCTGGCGTTTTACGGACTAGCAGTAGACGCAAGTCTTGATGAGTTCAAGGTGGGGCCTTTTGCGTCTGCAATGGAATAGCTTGATAAAACAGTCACTACCTGGTCACAGGGGACCTTTGGCATCTCAGTGGATTTGATGGCCGAACAAGGCTTTGGAGTGGTAAAAAGATGAGACTTTTAATAACTATTGTTGACTGCTAACCCCAGCATATTGGGGCAAGTGGCTCACTTATGTGCCAGTGGTCAGATATGTAACAGAGGTGTATGTAAATACAGGCACACGAGTGATTTGTGCTGAGGGCAGCTGAGCTGTGTCAGTACCCCTCACGAACCATACACAACGAGGTCTACAGCAGAGCTCAGCCTCCTGCCGTGCCCCACACGGGCTGCACGAGCACCCTGTGGAGGCCTCATGGCAGGAGGCCACGAGGCTGGGCGAAGCAGCCCTTCCCCCGCCGACTGATGCTCCGGGTCTAGGTAGCGCTGTAACCCAGAAAAGCCCTCAGCGTGCCACTTCTGGGGCCTTTCCCCTCCCCACGCCGCGGTCGGGGCGGGCGGGGCGGGCCCGCTGCGCCTCCATTAGGAGCTGCGCCACAGCGCCGGCTGAGGCGCACAAGATGGCGGCGGGCGCCGGCCGGGCCGCCCACGTGACTCGGGCTCCTGCTCCTTCTAGAGGCATCGCGGCGCGGGGCCGGCGGGCTGCTCTCGCGAGAGCACCGAACAAAGCGCTGGGTAAAGAATAGGGGGGGAGCGCTGTAATCTCGCGAGAACTCGAGGCCGCCAGGCTGGAGAGGAGAGCGGGCCGCCGGCGCGAAACCTCGCGGTGCTCGCCGGGCGCGCCAAGTCTCGCGATACTTCCGGAGCGCCCTTCATCATTGAGCTGCTATGCTGGTGGTGGGGCGGAAATCTCGCGAGATCTCCGCGCCGCGGTTCGGTTTCACTCGCGAGAGCTAAGCGGAGGAGGGGGAGAAAAGGAGGGGGGGGAGCGCAGCGTGCGTGCTGACGTCAGCGCGCGGCGGCGGGCGGGCGGGGACTATAAAAGGGCCGGGCCCGCGGCGGGGGGGGCTCAGTCAGGAAAGCGTGTGGTGGAGGGCGTGCGCGCGAGCCAGCAGCAGCGGCGGCGGCAGCGAAGCTCCTCGGCCCGGCGGATCTGTGTTTCTCGAGGCGGAGCGGGGCACCCCGAGGACGATCTCTCGTTATGAGTCATGTGGCGGTGGAAAATGCCCTCAGTCTAGACCAGCAGGTGGGGTGGGGGGGCACGGGGCCTGGAACGTGACGTGATGGGGGGGGAGGGGCGCTCCGTTAACCGGAGCCGGGCCTACTTATGGGGGGGGGGGGTGTCTGTGTGTGTGTGTGGGGTCCGCTTTTCCCCTCGCTCCCTCCATCCGCGCTGCTTGCGTCGTGATTTTATCCCTTCCTTTTCTTTACTTTTTATTTCTTTAAATCTGTTTTTGTCGTGGTTTTTATTCCCGGTAGGCCCAGCTTCGTCATATCTTTACCCCTCTCCCCCCCCCCCCCCCCCCCCCCCCCCCCCGCACCGGGTTTTGTGGCGCATTCGGTTGTTGCGCAGTTACCGGCGTGCGGCGCCTCCCCTCCTCCGTCCTGCCTCGGGGGGGGGCCGCCCCGGGGGCTGGGGGAGGGAAGGGAAAGGAAGGGGGGAGGGAAGGGAAAGGGAAAAAATAATAATAATAAAAAAGAAAAATTAAAAAAAAGGGGGAGGGGGGCGGCCCCGCCGGGCTCCACGAGTTGCCCCTTGCGGCCTCCTCCTCCTCCTTCTGCTGGCCACGCTCCGGGCCCGGCTTTTGTGTGGCGGGGGAAGCGACGATGGTAAAGTACAGGCTGGGCGCCGGGACCCCTGGCGGCGGCGGCGGGGAGCGGCCGGGAGTTTAACGCGGGGGGGGGGGAGGGAGGGAGGGAGAAGGGAGAGGAGGAGGAGGAGGGAGAGGGAGGGAGGAAGGCCCCGATAAATGGCGGCCATTGTGCGCCTGACGAGCGGAGGGGAGCGGGGCGGGGGGCGGGCGCCGCTGCTTTGTGTCGGCAGCCCCCCCCCCTTCCTCCCCCCTCCTTCTCCTCCTCCTCCCCCGAGCCGAGGGGCGGGGGCGCTGGCGGCCGCCTTTGTTCGCGCTGCGGCAGCGGCCGCCTCGCCGTGCCCGATTTTCTCCCCCCCCCCCCCACCAACCCCAACCACAACCCCACGGCCAGCTGGGCTCTGAGCAGCCCCTCGGTGTTGTTGTTCCCTCATCCCTTTTTTTTTTTTTTAATTATTTTTTTATCCCCACTTCTTCCTCCTCCCCTCCCCCCCCCCGCGGGGGCGGAGCTAGGAGCTCCAACGTGGGGGGGGCTGTTATCTAATCTCTTTCCTTTTTTTTTTTTTTTTTTTTTTTTAATTTGTGGGGGAGCGGCGGCCCGCAGGCTTCGTGCAGCCTTGGGCGAAGTAGGTCAGGGGGAGCCGGTGCCCTGCGTTCCCCCCCCAACCCCAAAATCTCATCGTGTGCCCCCCACCCCCCCCCACCCCGGCGGCACGTGACGGGTGCCGGCTGCAGGATTAGCTGGGCGGCTGCGGCTGCTCCCTGCTGCGCCCAAATCCCAGCCCGCAGTGCCGGCTGCTCCGCCGCACTGAGATGGCGGCTGAGCCGAGGCGCCATCTCCGACAGGAGCGCTTGGCGGCCCTCCTGGCCCTGCGGGGGGGGGGGGAGACACGGGCAGCATTTCTGTTCTCTGCCCAGGGACCTAACATCTGCCTCTGTTAACTCTCCAAACCCTTTTTTTTAACCTCTTTTTGATGCTCGGATGAGCTGAACAGATTGAGTTTTAACTACTACCTTTAAATTGGGTGACGCGAGTCCCCTATCAGGATTTTTCAGACGTCTTGAAGGAATAATGCATTGGGGTCTTTGGTTTGGATTGACTCAGGTCATGTTGGCAGATGCTCACTGCAATTGGCCTTGCATAAAATTCAGTTGCATGTAAACATGTTTTTGTTTTCATCCAAGTTGGTTTCTCATTGTGCTGTGTTGGTAAACAACTACACTAAGTCCATACCCAAGTTTTGTGAGTTGCCTACAGCTGTCTGCTTAAATGTGCCTGTATTGTGCTTGACCTAAAACATTTGTGTTACATACCAGGGCATGACTTTAAATACCTTTTGGTCAACTGAAGGTTGCACACAAAACTTTAGAAAAGCAAACCAAAAACAGTATTTGCTGGGGTGAATGTGGGAAGAAGTCATCTGATGTTTTGGGAACAGTAGCTGTCTCCAAACTGCAGATGCTGATCTCTAGGTGTTAATGCTGTCTAAAAAAGATTGTTGAGTCTCTGCCAATCAAGTAACTCCAATTAAGTGGAGCACCTGAGCTGCAGTCTGTATATTTGAAAAAATTGTTTAATGGATTTCAGAATGCATTTTAATGTACTGAAAGACAATTTTAGGTTGGTGCTTAGCCTAAATACAGTGCATAGAATAAAAGTCAGCAGTACTTGATTTGGCAGATGTAGGAGTCCTCTGGCCTTGAAGACAGCTGAAGATGTAGCCTTTGGTTTTACTGCTAATGTGGTATCAAAAGATAAAAAGTCTTGGTTCTTTGTCTTTACAGGAGATGCAATAGACATAAAGCAATTTCTCTGCAGCAATAACTTATCAGGAGTTCTGCTTGCCCTTGATCAGCAGAGCTTTGTTTTATCTTAGTAAAAATGCATGATACAACATGTGGATACTTAATGAACTATTTCATTCTTTCCAGTTTTCTGGTCTAGACTTGAATTCCTCAGACTCCCAGAGCGAAGGAAGCTCTACAAGCAGTAAGTATATACAAGTTCTCAAGTTTGCAATCACCTAGGCAGTTCTTAAAAACAAGTCAGGCTTTTGTAGCTGCAAAAGTAATTTCTGAAGCCAACACTCAGAGACTTACGGGAAAATCTAAGGCAATTGCTAAATACGCACCTGCTTCAAAATTACATACTTGAGGTAGGCACGCTTAATTTGCAGTGATTGTGTAAATTGAATGTTCTGGTAGTGCTTTTACTTAATTGTTATGCCAGTTTGAGAGAATCTGGTCTCCCAGGTTTTCTGTGGCCTCTGGTCAAACAACTGAGGCCAGTGTTTGTAGTAGTAATGTGATGACCTCTCTTCTCATAACATCCACCTGAAGTGGGAATGTTTGAAGGGAAAATGTTAATAGTTAACAGCAGTAGTCTTAGTATCTAACTGTATTAATCAAGATTCACTGAGCAGCAACTGTGTTCTGACATGCCAGGCTGAAGTATGTTAGAAGAGGGGATCTTCCAGGAATTCCCGTTCAGTTCGTGCCTGGTACATTCTGCTTTGTGTGCTGCTTAGCAGACAGATGCTTCTGGATTGTAACTGAAGCATGCTATTCAGAGGCAATTACATGTGGCTTCTGGTTAGATCTAAGCTGAACTGATTGGGATGATTACATTCAAGGGGAAGGAAAGATACTGGTAGTAATACCGTGAGTGCCAGTGTTGGAATGACATAGTGAAAATCTTAAGCTGCTCAAATAACCTGGCACCAGATTAAGTCTTAATCAGTTCCAGGAAGACAGGCTTTCATCACAGATACTGTAACATCCATAAAAGGCATGTGTGACTTGGTCAAAGAAATAGCACACACGAATGTCTTTTTTTAGAGGGCAGCTAAGCAAATGAATGCAAGAGCTTTGTGGTCACTGCTCCAGTCCTCTGTGAGATGTGTTAAATGTTGATGGATTTTTGTTCAAAGATGCTGTTAAAGGCCTCAAAACTTGTGGGGCAGACTTTTTCTATGCAAAAGGTGGTGTTGCAAAGGCTGGTGTCTGTGAAGGTGCCAGTGCCACAGTTTTGTAATGCTGTTTTTCTTTTGTCCTCTAGAAGGCAGATACATTCCTCCTCACTTACGGAACAGGGAAGCTTCAAAACAGGGTATGTATCAGAAATGGTGGCAAGGCATGTGACTGGTTTTTTGCCTGCTTCTGAACTGCCATGAGCAGGCTGTTAAAGGCTCCTTTGACACTGCTGTTAAAAGTGACTGTGCAGACTGCACAAAACATTGCAAATTCATCTGTTTTTAGCATGCTGTTGTTGGTTTCTTTTCCAGGTTAATTTAAGCTTGAATTCAGTATCTGATTGGCAAAGTGTCTTCCATATCTCACTAAGCAATTAACTAAGTAAAGCATGATGAAGTCTCCTTAATTTGCCTAGTTATGTAATCTTGTGTATCAGTTTGAACAGATTTTGGGAGTATCAGTTTTCCTGAGAATGACTGCAACATGGAAAGTGTAGGAACTAGCACAGTTTTGCTTTATGAACGTATGTTTTATGCAGACTTGCTCTCAACTGGGGAGCACGTCAACCAGAACAGTTACAGATGTTGCCTTCCCTGTACAAGCTGTCAGAAGCTAGGCAATCTACAGGAGTAATTGCAGAAGGCAAGATCTGATGCTGGAGCCTGAAACACAAACGTATGGCTGTACACTTGCATGGAGGGGTTGTACTGAGAAAAATCAGCTTTATATAATGTGCACTTCCTCTAGAACAAAAGATTAAAAAGTGCATGGAATGCTTCAGTGAAGTAAATGATGGTTTTTACTGCAACATCTGCTGCCTTTCAGAAATAGTTACCAGACATGATGACAACGCATTGTGTAGATAAAAGGGAAACATTTCAACTAACAGTTACTGAGCTGCTAGCACGGAAAACGAAAGGTTCAAGTTGTAGCATAGTGGTAAGGAATTAAAGCTTCATGGTATGGCATGACTCTTTTCTCATGCTTCTAAAGCAGTGCTCTGGACTTTGAAGGATTCTGTTTCAGATAGTGCAGGAGGACTCTTATTTCCATTAGCATGTATTTCGATACTCTCCTCCTATGTACACCTAATGTCTCATTTTTCTTCTGGAGCTACTTAATGACTAAAACAAGTGTTCCACTCCAGTTTTATGCCACTTGAAGAAACAGCTTAGTCTTGTCTTCACATGCTTCTGAGCCATTTTTTATATTTAACAAAGACGTGGCCTAAAGCACCAAATGAAGCCAAGCAACCTGAGACCTGAATCTACTGGGGAAAGTGCAAGGACTGTTTGGTAGCTGTGTGCTTTTCAAGTTTCCAGTAATTTTAACTTCAAAAATAAAGAGTCTTACAGGAAATCTCCTAGATAAACCCAGAAGGAATGTTTGTTTCTTAAAGCAGTGCAGGAAATCAGAATTAAAAGTTGGCTTGTAACTTGTACCACAATCCGATTTTTGGCTACAGTGGCATTTTAACCTTGCATTGAGTTTCATGCCCTGTGTATATAGGAATGTCACTCAAATTTAGCTTTGCACAGAATAGAAGAAACATTAAAATGTCTTTGTTTTAAATTGTTTTAAATGTTTTAAAACATTAAAATGTTTTTTCTGGGGACTTAAATGTTGGATGACTTCCAGCTGAAAAGTTGCCTGAGAGATGGTTTAAATGTCCATATTAAAGGCTGCCCTCCAGAAAACATACTGTTGTACTGGAGGCCATCTTGCCTTACTTGATACTTACTTGTGGTTTACCTTCAAAGTGCAAGTTACAGAGGTGTTTGAGGTGTTCCTTTGAAACACGAGGGGTGAATGTTGTCTTTTGTACTTGACCAACTTGGAGATAATACTAGGATCTACTCATGATGTCACTCAGGATTGTTCGTTTGACATTCTTTTACTAACTAATATTAGGTACTTAAATAACACCATGCAAAAAGGCAAACAAGTTATGTAATTTATTTGAACAGGCCATGTGCCAAATTTAGTTGGTTGTAGGCTGTCAGCTTCTGTTGGTTGGTACGCTTTATCACTGGATTCCTCCTGACTCCCTGTGATAAAAGTTCATGATAGCTACGTGGAGAAAGCCATCCAGTTCCGGGATGCACCCTGGATTCAAGGATTCACCTTGCAGCAAAGTGTGTATTATCATCAGCACAGTGATGTGAAATTGAGTTATTTTCTAGGATGATGTGAAGTATGTAACAGTTGTATACGTTCACAACTAAATAGTCAGTACCTTTTTGCTGGCTGCTCTGAAGCTGTTCTGTATATTGGCTGTACCTTGAAACCCTTGACAACAGATTTTTCAAGGTAAATGTGTTAGAAAGCAGCCAGCAAAATAGCCTTTGGATAGTAGTGGTTCTGTAATGGAACTCTTGAAGCAGCATTACAAGCCTAGTCACCTGATAAAATTAATGGATCTAGAAATGAAACCACATGATGACTGTATTTCAGTAATCCAGCAGGATTGTCTCACAAACTGTCCTCCTTGACTTCTGTGAATGTTAAGTATTGCTGCATTCAGATGGTAGAGGGACTTAAAAATAAACAACGTATTTCTTCTGTGTGTTGTTTCCTTAGACATACTCTGGAAACAACTAGTGTGTAGTTTCTAGCTTGGGGTTCTCAATTTCCTCTGTAGCTGATGATGGTTTAGTAACTCAGAGACGCTATTAAAGTTGCACAATGGACTTGTGGCTAAGAAATTACTTAAGGTGGTGAACTTAATCGTTTAAAAATGGTTATTTGTTTGCTGTTCTATATGAGGAGTTGAGTATCCTAATGATTACATAGGTATTGGCTGAGGAAGGGTAAAGGGTCTAGAATACTCATTTAAAACATCTAGAATATTTCTGTTTAAAAACCTTACAGTGCTTTTCTGATCCACTAGGTAAGCTTCAGCTTCTTCCATACACCTAGATATCTGCCTGTATCATAATACTAATGACAGTTTGTTACCTGGGAGCAGGACAACACAGCTGCAGGAAATAAAAATGTATTAAAAAAATCCTTTAAACTGCTGAAAAACAAAATGGCCATTAAGTAGTCCAAGCTACAGTACATGGAGCTCAGTATGCAAGGCTGCTTGCTCTGAAGTGTTTTTATTTCCCTGAGCTTCACTTGGTAATACTGAAGTGCCTTATCTTACTGCTTTCTCATTAGACTTCTGGAAGCTGCTCTCATATATTTAGTCTGAACTGATCTATAACGATCAAGCAGTAAATGTTAAGAGTTATTTTTTCTTTATTAAAACAATCTATTGCTTCTGCGTGTGCCAGCTTTTCAAGTAAGCTGACAGTGATTGGTGACAGATCATTATAAAGTGTGACCTAAGATGCTGATTGAATAGTGTGGCAACTACCACTTTGCATAGGTGCAAGAACTACGAAAATTGATTAGGAGTTCATTAACTTACTGAACTCCAAAATTACCTCCTTGGGAAGAAATATGAACAGAAAGGAATCTGTGCATGTCTTTGATAAAAATCAAACTATGCACAATGATCTGGAAGTGGAATACATGTTTCTAACTGTTAAAAATGGTACATATGTGTGTTCACAACTTGGGTCTAGACATGGCTGTGCTAACTTAAGGAAAACTATGGTGAGTTACCAGCTTACAGTGCTGCAGATTCAGAAAACTGACAAGGTAAATAAGCCTACTTGGTATGTATTTGGGAGTATAAAATGGACTCCTTTCTGAAACTTCAGACTTGGAAGGTCTCTGTATGTGCAGAGTCAGCCCAAATTTCTGGATCCAGGCACTAATGAAAAACATCTAGATCTTCCTGAAGATTGGTCTGTCAGTACCACTACTGTTAAGCTTGCTCAGCAGGAAGATACACTCCCAGATTTTAGTAAGTTTTGGAAGTAACTCATGCTAAAGCTTGCATTAATGAATGATTGTATTCCTTATCTTCGGTATCTCAGTGTGAAGTTAAGTTTTTTCTAGTCCTTAAAGGTAAACTCTTTGGAATAATTTTATGCTAGTTGCTTTTGTTTTGTCTGGCACAAAAATCTTCATTGGCTTTGTTTTGCAGAGCTTGCAGAAAGCATGCTTACTGATAAGTGATGATTACATTGAATTTCACTTATTCTCTCTGCGTCCCGCAGCTGAGACTTCAGGTCTTCTAAATTTGTGAGCATTGAACTGTTGATCAAAGTTTTGTAATGAGGTCCTTAGTCTAGTACCAAAATGTTTCTTAGTGTTCTACAGTTCCACTGATCTTGTTCCCCATGAATAAACTCCACCAGGGGCATGGTTAACTTAACAAAAAAAATGCTGTGGAGGATTTCTGTTGAAGTTGCAGATAAAATGCAGAGCTAAGGGTTCTGAATGCTTGGAAGTGTCATAACTTTTCTTGATATGCTTGAGGTCCTGGTCCTCTGTTATTTCAGTTATTGCTATCAGAGTACAGCCATGAATGTAATGGATTCAGTTTGTACCTATTTAATGTAAATAGGTAAATAGAAACATTAAATAATTAGAATGTGAAAGTGTGTGAGGCCTTACACAATTCAGAATCAATTCCCCAGCCATATTAGCAATTCGGCTAAATCAGTATGGGCAATGAGGAGTGTTTAGTGCCTAAGTTCTCTACTTCTACGTCTTCCTTTTTTAATCATATAGGTAAGTCCAGTGAAGACTTCTGGATGGACTGTTTTCTTGTAAAAGTCTGAACTGTGTAATACATCGCTAAAATATTTTTTTCCCCACTAGGTTTTGATAGTGGTGGCTGGAGTTCTAGCAGAGATAAGGATGCATACAGCAGCTTTGGTGTACGGTCTGATCGTGGAGCAAAATCAAGCTTCTTTGACCGTGGAAATGGATCAAGAGGAGGAAGGCAAGTGCTTATTTGTATGGGCTGTGCATTCTAAGGCTGTCTTGGTTCTAATAGCTCACCTGTGATCTTGCTGGAAAAAGCAAGTTCTAGCTGTCCTTCTAGGATAAGGTACAGGGAACCTGGGAGGGGGAGAGAGTGAGAGAACCTTGTTTAAAGCTGCAGGAATTCAAGGAGGGTGAGCTTGCATGTGTTGGAAGATGTGCCCTGTAGCTTACCACCAGCCACTTGCTGCAGCTGTAATGAGTGCTGACTTCCTATTTCCCCAAAAAGGGCTACATGGGTGGATACTATCAGGGAACAATTTAAGAGATGTTGGGAGCACGAGATACATCAGAACTGATATTTATTTCAATATTTTTTTTCCATGTTGAAAAGTGTAGTTAATAAAACTGGGTGAGACTCTTGCAGGTTCTCTGCCTTATTTGATCAGTCTTACACACATCATGCGTTGTATGCACAAGTGTGGTGAGTGACCTTTATCGACTAGTAAGGCTGATGCTAGTATCCAGACTTTTCTCAATCATGGTTTACCAGACCAAAAACTAAACAGTTGAGGTAAGGATGTTTTTCACCTTCTTTCCAAGCTAGTAATACAGGTGAGCTCCCTCATAAAAAATCTTCATAAAATCTGTAATGTGACTTGTAATTGTGGAATTTAGTTTGATCATGTATGTGGTGGGGGAGTAGAAGAACAAATTGAATCGCTTCAGGGTTTTGTCTGGACTTGGGAGGCAAATGTAATCTGAGGCACAGAGAAGGGGGGTGGTACCAAACAATATCTTACAAGAAGCTCCCTGCACAAAAAGACTCAAACGCCAATTGCAGCTTTATAGGCAGATAACTAATACTTTTAAATAAACAACAAAACAACCCTCAAGCCCTGGCTTCTTTTGATATGTTTCAGTGTGTTAAGCTGAAACCCAACTGCTAAACTGTAGTTGGAACAAACTTCCCTGTCTAATACAGAATGGATATGACCTAGCCTGACATTGATGCGTAGTCCTCATTTCAGTTCACAGGTCAATGTATGAGTACAGATAACTTGATTACTTAGATTGTGCTATGTCATGTATCTAATATACAGAGCATACTCCACTAGATTACAGTAGCTCTGACTCTGCTTGCATGTCAGAAAAATCCTGGTGTCCAGGAACAGTGGTCTAATACTCTTGCTGTACTTAGATATGAAGAGCGTGGAAGAGGCAGCGACTATGACAGGAGTGGCTTTGGTAGATTTGACCGTGGTGGAAACAGCCGCTGGTCTGACAAATCCGATGAAGATGACTGGTCAAAGCCTCTTCCCCCAAGTGAACGCCTGGAACAGTAAGTAGTGGGATGGTATAAATTCACGTGATAGGGGACTGGTTGATTTATCTAATAAATAAAATGCCATCTCTTCTGCTTTTAGGGAGCTCTTTTCAGGAAGCAATACTGGCATTAACTTTGAGAAGTATGATGACATTCCTGTTGAAGCAACAGGCAGCAACTGTCCTCCACATATTGAAAGTGTAAGTGTTTGTTTAATTTGATGTAATTAATCTGCACTGTTTCGAGTGTGAAACGTGTCATGCTGCGTTATGTTCAGGGAGCAAGAAAAACCTTGACTCTCTACAGCTAAGGTCTCTTGAGAATTTCAGGTTAGGTATAATGAACAAGACAAAGGAGAAGTTGTATAAGCTTGTTTGGTTAACGTGTGTAGTTCATTTAACTGTGATGTGTCTCTAAACAGTAAAGAAGGAAAAGTGCTTGGAGGTGGTAGGGTGTCGCAGCAATTTCTTAAGTGTGGGTGCTGTCATGTCTCAGGTATATAGGCTTGTGTTGCCTGTACTCAAGACTTGGCTTTTTAAGAATTACTTACATGATAACTGGACGAAGTACATAATTTGTCTGGTAACTTAACTCCTGAGTATTTGTGACCTGAAGTTCTGTAGTAAGAAATACAAACAAGCTACTTTATGGAAGACTGTGTGGATGGAATGATGACTTCATTCAGGGAAGGATCCCATACTTAAACCTTGCAAAATATCTTACAGTTCAGTGATGTTGACATGGGAGAAATTATTATGGGAAACATTGAGCTTACACGTTACACCCGTCCTACCCCAGTCCAGAAACATGCAATACCTATTATTAAAGAGAAGAGAGACTTGATGGCCTGTGCTCAGACAGGTAAGTTTGTAAATTCTTACTGCTCAGTCTCTATCAGGTTCTGTATTCCTTGAGCTGTCTGTGAGAGATCTGGTCTGTAAGGTAGTAAACTCCTTGTTCAGAATGAATGTACCTGTTGTATTGGAAACTATTAGCTTAGTCTTGCTCATGCATTAGATGTGACTTGACTGGTTTTACCTTTTATCCCTGGAGAGATGTTAATAGATTAAATCACATTCACTTCAGGGTGTTGCAATGCTGAACGAGTCTTGCAGATGTCTTCCTCTGGGTGAATAGTGCAATCCAGTAGCATGGGCAGAACATCTAATGTACTACATCTAATGCAGATATTGATGGGGATGTTAATGATGCAGGATTAGGCACAGTATATGGCAGTAGTTTTGAAAATAACTCATTAATAATACTAAATTGTATCTAATAGGGTCTGGGAAAACGGCTGCGTTTCTTCTACCAATATTGAGCCAGATCTATGCAGATGGACCTGGTGATGCTTTGAGAGCTATGAAGGCAAGTATTTTAGTAGTCCTGGAGAAGCTAAGACCAGTATAATTTTGTCATACACTGTCTTCTACACAGCAGCTAGGCTATCATCATTTTGGTTATATTAAGCAACTTTCAGTGTTCTCCTTCCCAAAGTATGGGCTGTGGGGCAACCTGTTTTTTTGCCCTACCTAAGGAGTTGATGCACATAATTGTGTAGGCAAAGTGGTTTACAAGATGCTTTGCTGCTTAAGCTTTTAGGAGCGCTTCCTTGCTGCAGATAACTGGTCATGTATCACATGTCTATGCTGTAGTGACTTCAGGATAGGAAGAAGTAGGCTTTTTGGTGTTCTGTGGCGAGGATTTCTCTTACATCAGTTATGGATGACAGTGCAGGTTGTAGAGGACAAGCTTTGGCAGCTGCGTTACTGTTAACATATTAACCAACAGTTTAATCTTGGACCCTGCAGCAGGGCAGAGTCTTGAGAAGCAGTGCTTTAAAACAGTTGACTCTCAGCCATGCACAATTCCTTGTTAAGAGAAGCTCAGTAACCTTAGGTAGCTATTACAAAAGCAGTGTTTTAATTCCACTTGTAGCTGGGGTACTAATTGCAGTTTGTTTCAGGAGAATGGAAGGTATGGACGCCGTAAACAATACCCAATCTCGCTGGTCTTGGCCCCAACTAGAGAACTGGCTGTGCAGATCTATGAGGAAGCCAGAAAGGTACGTCTAGGAGTTCAATATTAAAGAATAGCATGAAGTATAGTTTTCCTTGGAGCTAACTTACTTGTTTTTATAGTTTGCATACCGTTCCAGAGTTCGTCCCTGTGTTGTGTATGGTGGTGCAGACATCGGTCAGCAGATACGTGACTTAGAACGTGGATGTCACTTGCTTGTGGCAACTCCAGGACGACTGGTTGACATGATGGAGAGGGGAAAGATTGGACTGGATTTTTGCAAGTAAGTGAAGTGATTTTTGTCCATATCCTCATGGGTTGCTGGCAGGAAACTCTCCAAGTGAGATCTAGAGAAGATAACACTTGATACCTTGCTTTTGAACTGTAAATACCTAGTTGAGAAATACAGTCCCATGTCTATATTTGGTTATTGCTTAAAAATCACCTAAAAAAACCCCTTCTTATTCAGATACCTAGTGCTTGATGAAGCCGACAGAATGCTTGATATGGGTTTCGAACCTCAAATTCGTCGAATTGTTGAACAAGATACTATGCCACCGAAAGGGGTGCGTCATACCATGATGTTCAGTGCGACTTTCCCCAAGGAAATCCAGGTACTTCACAAGTTCAAATACCTTAATAGTTTAGACTTTTTTTCCCCTTCAAGAGGTGAAATTACATACTGATTTCTTTTTCCCTTTCTTTAGATGCTTGCTCGTGACTTCCTCGATGAATATATCTTTCTGGCTGTTGGCAGAGTAGGTTCTACATCTGAGAATATCACACAGAAAGTAGTGTGGGTGGAAGAGTCAGACAAACGATCATTTCTGCTTGACCTGCTAAATGCCACAGGTAAAGACTGGTTTCAAATAAGCAAATCCTGGAGTAGTAAGATAAGGCAAATCTGACAGTGCAAGTAATGAGAACTTAAATTGAGTAGGGGAAGGAAAAGACTACATTTATCTGTTTTTGTGCAAGGCACTCTTCTTATGTTGACTGAGTGGCAGTTAAGTAGATGCAAACTCTTTGGAAGATCTTAACTTCACATTACTGGTTTAGAACTAATGAGAGCAGATAAATGAAATTAGCTTTTTCTAGGTAGTGAAGCTAAGTATTTGTACTGCCTTTTTCTTGCTAACTTATGATTGTTTCCTTGTTAGGCAAGGATTCATTGACTCTGGTGTTCGTGGAAACTAAAAAGGGAGCTGATGCTCTTGAGGACTTCCTCTACCATGAAGGATATGCCTGTACAAGTATACATGGAGATCGCTCTCAAAGAGACCGAGAGGAAGCACTGCACCAGTTCCGTTCGGGCAAGAGCCCAATTCTTGTTGCCACAGCTGTAAGTGAAATCTCTGAAGCTTGAGCTAGTAGGCATATTGCATCACGTACAGAACTTTGATCAATTTGATTTAATCTTCTTAACCACTAGGTAGCGGCAAGAGGACTGGACATATCAAATGTAAAGCATGTCATAAACTTCGACTTGCCAAGTGACATTGAAGAATACGTACATCGTATTGGTCGTACAGGCCGTGTAGGAAATCTTGGTAAGTACAGACAGTATTTCATACCTAACGTGCTAGGTGTAGTACTACTGGCTGAGTGGCACACTCAAACTACAGAGTGCTTGAGAAAAGCCTTCTGTGACAAGGCAATATTGCTAGTAAACTGTACAGTGCTGCGCACAGCTTCCCTTCATAGGGAGTCTGGAGGTGTTTTGCTATTAAAGTGCTACTCAGATCTAATGTTTGTGAAGTGGTGACATCAGGAAGTAGTGTCTTGGTGTCGCTTGTATCTGTTAAATCAAGCAATGCTTCTACATTATGTGGATGGACTTGAACCATTGTCCAACCAGTGTGGAAAGTAACCAGTTCGTTCAGCTAGCGACTTTGCTATTCAGTAAAATTTTGGTGCCACATGTAAACTTGGTATCTTCTGTGTCCATAAGGAAGTAGTAAGGGCTTGTGTGAGTGTCTAGGGAGGAGAAATGGTGTTAAAACAGATTTTTCTTCAGATAATTCTCATGTTCTCAAGCTTGACTACGATGAGCATATTGTACATATTGTACAATTGCCACAGCAACAAGTGGGATATGAAATGGGATTAAGTGCTGTAATGTATTTGCTTCGTGTGGGTTAAAACTGAATATTTACTTTAGGTCTTGCCACCTCATTCTTCAATGAGAGAAACATAAACATCACCAAGGACTTACTTGATCTTCTTGTTGAGGCTAAGCAGGAAGTACCATCTTGGCTGGAAAACATGGCTTATGAACAGCATCACAAAGGGGGTGGCAGCCGCGGGCGATCTAAGAGGTAATGATCAGAACTGATTTGGCTAAAGGTATTCTTCCCCTGTTGTGAGAGGCAATTCTGGGACTTGTTTTCAAAGTAAAAATACAGTTAATGTCTGAGGAAAGACAAGCCAGTGCTGTGTAAATTGAAGTGAGGTGCCATCATCAGAAGGTGACAGCTTTAATATGTCTTAATTTAGCTAGTGTGATTTGACTTCATGGATTTTTGCTGTTTTTCTTCAGAAACGTGCTTTTAAGATGTTTTTTCTCCTTTTCAGTATTAGAAGGTGGTCATAAGTGCATCACTTGAACTAATTATAGGTGACCTAATTATAGGCTCAGGAAATCTGCAGAACAGAGGAGGTTGCATCAAACCTCATGAGGACCTGATAAAGTAATTCTTGTTGTGTAACATGTCAAGTTCAACGTGACCTTGTTTGAACAGTAAATTTCCCTTTGCTATTATTGAATGCCCTTTCCCAGATAGCGTTGGGATGCTTGTGAAGAAGTGCACTGAGCTCAGCAGTGGTTGGCCAGCTGTAACATGAATTAGAGAAATTGTGTACTTTGATCTTGATGTCTGCAGTGCTTAAAACCTGAAATTTTTACTGAAGTGTCTTTTTTTCCTTTTCCTCTATACAGCAGTAGATTCAGTGGAGGATTTGGTGCCAGAGATTATCGAACAAGTAGTGGTTCTGGTAGCAGTAGCTTTAGCAGCAGTCGATCAACCAGCAGCCGCAGTGGAGGAAGTGGCAGCAGAGGATTTGGAGGTAAGAAAAAGAACAGGGTAATCGTGGCTGGCAGCTATAAAAACAGATGTAAAATGCTTGATAGTAAAACGAGTGGAGGTAATAAAGTAAAAAAAAAAAAAAAAAAGTAGTAAATACTAGGTCACCTGGTGCTTGTTATGCAAAGCTTCAGTATCTGTTGGGTCTGTTAGCACAAGTTACCTGTATTTAATTAGTTTGACAGGACATCTTTTTCCTGTGGTTTGGTTTGCATTTGACAGTGCTTCTGGGTGGGTTTTCTTCTATAGGTCATAGATGTCTAACTTGTGCCCTGGGCTTTTTCTTTTGTGAAGGCTCAAGTCTTCAGCAGGTTAATTAAGCATCGCTTTCTCTTGCCTTTCATAGGTGGTGGTTATGGAGGCTTCTACAACAGTGATGGATATGGAGGCAACTATAACTCCCAGGGGGTTGACTGGTGGGGCAACTGAGTCTGCTTGCAGCAGATAACCTACCAAACAAGCTAATATGGAAACCACATGTAACTTAGCCAGACTATACCTTGTGTAGCTTCAAGAACTCGCAGTACATTACCAGCTGTGATTCTCCACTGAAATTTTTTTTAAGGGAGCTCAAGGTCACAAGATGGAAACAAAGGAACAAGTAGCCCTATCTTGAAGGTGGTTTTGAAGACTCTATTGCTGTAGTCAGGATTAACTCCCCTCCCACCCATCCCCACCCAGAAACTGCATTTATAATTTTGTGACTGAGGATCATTTGTTTGTTAATGTACTGTGCCTTTAACTTTAGACAACTTTTATTTTGATGTCCTGTTGGCTCAGTAATGCTCAAGATATCAATTGTTTTGACAAAATAAAAATTACTGAACTTGGGCTAAAATCAAACCTTGGCACACAGGTGTGATACAACTTAAACAGGAATCACTGATTCATCCATAATATTACAAAGAAAAACTTATGCGGTAGCCTGCATTAGGGCTTTTGGTATCTGCAGATTTGAAAAATAAAACATCTTGAAGCATATCAATGCAATTAGTTTCTAATGTGGCAAAACTGTACTAAGTTAAAGTTCTGATTTGCTCACTCTATCCTGGATAGGTACTTAGAACCTGATAGCCTTTAATAAAGCCATTCCAGTCATGATGAGATGATGTATGGATACATGCATACATTAAAAGCACTGTTTTTGAAGTTAATGCAAGTAAATACAGCAATTCCTTTTTCAATATTTAGGCAGATCATTAATGTGAGCTAGCCAAATGTGGGCAGAATATTACAGGGAACGTTTAAAGGTCTGATAACTTGAAATAGTTTTTAGGAGAATTCATCTATTTAGACTTTTTAAAAATGCCTGCCATATGAAATTGAAATGGTAGAATGGCTGACCATGGCAGTGATTGGTCCTCCTTAAGGGCCTGACTGAATTTTTGGTCTAATAACGCATGCTAGTGTTGATGTTTTTTGGTCAAGAGGGTATGAACAGGAAGAATTATGCAGCAGGCTTTATTTTAATGCAGATTCACATTACTCTGTTCAAGCTGCGTGGAGATGTTAAACTGGCTTACTGTAGACTTTGTAAAATGGCTCCAGAAGAGTAACAAACAAACCTGAGATCACAGAGGTTGGAAATGTACATAAACTGCACAAGGTTTCAATTCTGCTATTAAAGTGCAGTTTTAGTCAGTTTTAGTTGCATAGGTTTCCATTGTATTTATAGTCTGTTTATGCTAAATCTGGCCAAAGATAAGTATTGTCCACCAGAAAAATGCCTCTGCCACTTGGAATTTCTGTGCTGACTTTGTGGCCAGAGCAGTTAACAACTCTAATCTACAGTGGCGTAGGAAAATGGCAAAAATCTCCTAAAGTGCAATAGATTTTTTCAAGTGTATTGTGCCTTGTTCTAAAACTTTTATTAAGTAGGTGCACTTGACAGTATTGAGGTCATTTGTTATGGTGCTATTTCAAGTCTAGGTTTAGGCCCTTGTACATTTTGCCCATAACTTTTTACAAAATACTTCTTTTATTGCACATTCAGAGAATTTTATATATGTCTTGTGTGCGTGTCCTTAACTTCCAATCTTATTTTGTCTCTTGGAGATTGAACGCAGCTTGTTTAAGGAGAAGGAAATAGATTCTAAAACTTATTTGGGACCATGGGAATGATAGCTGGGAAGAAAACTATTTGCACACGACAGATTTCTAGATACTTTTTGCTGCTAGTTTTGTGTAATATTTATTGAACATTTTTGACAAATATTTATTTTTGTAAGCCTAAAAGTGATTCTTTGAAAGTTTAAAGAAACTTGACCAAAAGACAGTACAAAAACACTGGCACTTGAATGTTGAATGTCACCGTATGCGTGAAATTATATATTTCGGGGTAGTGTGAGCTTTTAATGTTTAAGTCATATTAAACTCTTAAGTCAAATTAAGCAGACCCGGCATTGGCAGTGTAGCCATAACTTTCTGATAGTAAAACAAAAATTGGCAACTTAAAATTAAACATGCCAAGGTTTTGATACACTTGTCTTAAGATATTAATGAAACACTTCTAAACACTGATGTGAAGTGTCCAGATTCTCAGATGTTTGTTGCGTGAGTTTTGTTTAGTTGTGTGTTTTTTTTTTTTCAGTGAATGTCTGGCACATTGCAATCCTCAAACATGTGGTTATCTTTGTTGTATTGGCATAATCAGTGACTTGTGCATTTTAGCAAGTTTTATCAGCCAGCAATATTTTCAGTTCAGATACAAGGATTCAAAACAATATGCAAGAATGGATTTAAACTTGCTGAATGTGAAAATTTGAATTTCAAGTCACTGTAGGTTTAGAATTGCTTATTGTATTAGTTTAGATGCTAGCACTGCATGTGCTGTGCATATTCTTGATTTTATTAAAATAAAAAAGTTGAACTGCACAGTCTACTCATTTGTGAAGCGTCACTCTTCTGGTTTATGAGATCTGTAGCCTGAGTAATCTCATTTGCAGGCAACTCTGGAAGCAGGTGAACATAGTGTGGTACACATCAGTGTGCTTAGGAAATGGCAGCTAATTAGCTATCTAGGTTACAGCTGTAGCAAGCACAGATTAGCTTCTGCCCACTGTGTAGGGTGCTTACAGTCTTCTAGAGAAGCTAAGACAGCAGGTAGAGGACAGATGGGGAAAATAGGCTTATACCCCAAAGGGGAAAAAAAAAAAAGGCCAATTGAAACTGATTGAACTCATGCTCAGACTTGGATTCCTTCAGGTACTCTAATATTACAGGTCTCATCTCACAGTTGTGCCTCAGTTCAGTGTAGACATCGAAAAGCCGTGTAGAGGGCATGCATCTTTCTTACTTGCTGGTGGTTGCTAGGTAGCCTTGTTGAAAATAAGTATGCATTTCTGGGGGAAAGCTGTGGTACACACAGTACGTACAGTTGGAGGGTGGTAGCTTTTCTGTTCTTCCCTCCATCACAAAATTCAGTCTGCCCTTAAAAGCTGGCAAATCTATACCAGTGGCTGTGGGTTTGAATGGGTTTTAGAAAATGGACCATGAGCTGTGACTAGTCTGGAATGAGCTTGAGTACTGGACTATCCGTTGGCAGCAGATTTAGGTGTTCCAAGTTTTTATTCGGAGGTGTGCAAAAGTGTCCCTAACCTCTTTAAAAGAAATGGGATTTAAAGTTTTCTACTGAAATCACTTGAAATGAGTCAGTTCTTCATAAGAGGAGAGAGAAAGTAATGCCTGTCCCTCACCTGGTGAAGGTGCAATGTGTTCTCACAGTCCTGCATCCATATAAAACCACATCTGCAAGTCTTCCCTAGTTGAGTTGGTTCCCCACTAGTCAGAAAGTAGCGCGTGTGTGCTTTCAAGTATCATGGAGAGGAGGAAATAGCTGTGCTTACCAGGATAACTTTCCGGAGGTTCACTCCGTTTTGAGCACACTGAGTGTGGACCACACTATAAATTTACCTGCTTTAGACTTGTGCTAATTACCAACCTCATCCTGCAGGGCTTTGTGTTGTCATGCTATGTCCCTGGATGTGCAGCATGCACTTAAATATCTTCCAGAAGCTCTAACGTGGCAGCTCTTTACCCTCTTGTTTATCAGGTAGCTTGAAGTCCTGGATATTCTGAACCACAGCTGGGAGGTAACCTGGTGAAACATTGTGCAGTGCAGAGGTGGCCCGTGGGACCCAGCAGTTGAGCCTCAAGCATAAGGATTTGTGTTTATTGCTTGAGAACGAGGCTTGTTCCTGGTGAAAGCCACTGCAGGCAGCACAGGTGTGGCAGAAGTCACAGGGCAGCTGAAGATACAGGAACAAGGAAGCAGCTCTAGGCCAGACCTGTAGGCAACACTCTGTACCAGGGAATGTACAGGTTCGTGGTAATAGCATAAAGGAGAGTGAACTCTGCTAGCTATGTGAAAATGGAAGGAGGAAGTTGCTATATTTTGGCAGAAATACTTGAGAGGAAAAGTACTATGAAACCTTGTTTGCTAGAACAATTTCCCTCTAGCGGTGTGAGGTTGAAACTAGGCCGTGGGGGAAGTGGCATGTAGTGTTAGGACACAGTAAAAGCAACTCGGAGCATCTTCTCACACAGGGGAAATCGTGCTTTATCAGTGCACTTTTGAAGCTTTTGCCTAAGAACTAGGAAAAGAGGGTGGGTGGGGAAATTGTGAGGTAAAAAGAAAAGCTAGGAAGTGGCAACAACTACCTCTTGGAGTATTGTTTCTGCCAGTGTGACTTCTGTGACCAGTGCATACAAGCCATGGTCTTGAAACCATCTATTTGACTGGGGATGGGATGGAGTTAGAGTAATGTGATGTGGATTTTGGTTTTGTCAGGTGCTAGCATGAGCTCTAGGCAGTGACCAAGTGCAAGAAAGGCTTGAGCAAGCAGTACGCAGCTGAGGCTCTCATCATGGCAATCAAGTTGCGCTGTATATCTCATTAAAAGTGTGTGTCTGTAGCCTGCTGAGTTTGTGAATCCTCCCATCAAGTGCAGTGTTCACTGTTGCTCATACCGATCAGTGTGTTCATGAAAATAACCTGTGGCTAGCTACTGCGCTCTATTAAACTACAAATCTCGAGTGTTAGCTTATTCTTCGGGAGGGGGAGCAAGTGAGAGGTCTGTAGTTTCACACGATGCTGTTCTGAGCTCATCCACTTCACTGAATCTGTTGTAGAATCACACAAGTCAACCTCACCAGACAGTGATTGATAACTGGGTAGCTGGAGTGAAATCTGGCTGGTGAATGGTCACTAGTGGTGTTCCCAGGGGTTGGTGTTGGGGACCATCCTCTTCAGTATCTTTATTGATGACTTGGATGAGGGAACTGAGTGTAACCTCAGTAAACTTGCAGATGACATCAAGTTGGGGGGAAGTGTTGATCTGCCAGAGGGTAGGAAGGCCCTGCAGAGGGACCTGGACAGGTTGGATCAACGGGCAGAGGCCAATGGGATGAGGCTCAACATGGCTCAGTGCTGGGTCCTGCATTATAGCCACAACAACCCCACACAGTGCTACAGGCTTGGGGAAAGAGTGGCTGGAAAGCTGTGCAGAAGGATCTGGGGCTGCTGGTTGATGCTTGCCTGAACATGAGCTGGCAGTGTGCCCAGGTGGCCAAGAAGACCAATGGCATCCTGGCTTGGATCAGGAATAGTGTAGCCAGCAGGAGCAGGGAGGTGATCGTCCCCCTGTACTCGGCTCTGGTGAGGCCATACCTTGAGTGCCACGTTCAGCTTTGGGCCCCTCGCTACAAGAAGGACATGGAGGCCCTGGAGTGCGCCCAGAGAAGGGCTAGGAAGCTGGTGAAAGGCCTGGAGCACAAGTCCTGTGAGGAGCAGCTGGGGGAACTGGGGGTGTTCAGTCTGGAGAAGAGGAGGCTCAGGGGAGACCTCATTGCTCTCTACAACTGCCTGAAAGGAAGCTGTGGAGAGCTGGGGATTGGCCTCTTCTCACAGGTAGCTGGTGATAGGACTAGAGGAAATGGCCTCAAGTTGTGCCAGGGGAGGTTCAGGTTGGAAATGAGGAGACATTTCTGCTCAGAAAGAGCAGTAAGGCACTGGGACAAATTGCCCAGGGAGATGGTGGAGCCCCCATCCCTGGGGGCGTTCAAGGAAAGGTTGGACACGGTGCTTAGGGACGTGGTTTAGTGGGTGACATTGGCAGTAAGGTGATGGTTGGACCAGATGATCTTGGAGGTCTCTTCTAACCTTAACGATCCTGTGATGATTCTACGATTATTGTTGAGGGAAAGATTGCTAGGGCTGTAGAGATGACAAAAATACTGCATGAAACTCAACATTTTTGTCAGGAAACATACCAGCTTGGATTATTCTTGTGGTCGTGCCAGCCTCCTAGTTGTTTGCTTGCTTTTGTTGAATTATTTGCCTCATAAGTTGCAGTGCTCATGTAAGTAGTCTCCAGAAAGTCATTACTATAACTATCCCCAGTTCACAGGAATATTACTCAGTAAGCTGGGGTAACTTGCAGATGATTAACAAAGCAGACCTGGACCAGAGCCAAGGCTAGGAAAAGTCTGAGTTGTGGCAGAGTCGTCCACTTGTTCATCTGCCAGAATCTGGTTCACTACTCATAGCCTTAGCCATTTCTTAGCATTATTTAGGGAAGATTGGGAAGATTTAAAAGATCCACAGCACTGACAGCCTCGGCTATCTGTTTGGGATAAGCTTGGAAGGAAACTATTGCATATTTAGTCATAAGGCATGCTGCATCGCTGCAAAGAGTGTTTGTAAGCAATTAAAATCCTGCTCTCAACCGCGTTTTGTCAAGAACAGATCCACTGTTAATCCTGCCATTTCGGGGGAGATTTACCATGTGTATCATCTGGGTTTGTTAGCGGAAAAATAATGCCGCCAAGTGAGTTGTGTTGCTCAAATAAATGTTCAAGCAGTATGTTCAGAGCACAGATTACGCTGTGCTGAATCTGGTTAATGATCTGTACAGGTTTCAGCACAGTGGCAGTGTCAACATATTTGATATGGTGGAAGCCTTGTTCTCGCTGGTTTGTACAAACTAAATTTTCCAGGGGAGGTGTTTTATCATTTCTTCGAGGGAGAAGCTCTGATAGCTGAGGAATGCAGACGTTGCAGGGAAGGCTTAGGTACAAGCTGGAGTAAATTGATAGAAAGCTTTTGGCATTATGCACCTAAAGACATTCAGTACAGAAACTGTTTGTGAGTACTAGCGATTTTTTCAGTAGCAAGGGAGCTGATCTCACCTCCTTCGGTAGATGTCTCGGTGGGGAAGACGTAGCCATAAGCTTGAGGAGGAAGCAGTGAGAATCAGGGTTAGGCAAAGACACGAAACAGCTGACATCTCTTCCGAGGCATATCTTGGGTCAGTTGCATCATCGTGCTGCAACTGTTCCTGTCTTGCTCGTCCTCACAGCATAAGATGTGAACTTTCTCAAGCACGGACTGTGGCACCCCATCCTATCTCATCTGTCATCTCAGCTGGGACTTCTAGTTTCTACTTGAAAAGCAATCTACGGGTGGATTCAGCTTGAAAAAAAATCTGCCTAGTAAGAGCATGGGACTTTTCAGCGTATTCCTTGAGACAGCATAACAAGACAAGTAAATGAGATTTCAGATAGCATTTTTTAAATAATTACTTCTTATTTCCAATTCAATTCCCATTGCATACTTTTTTTTTTTTTTTTTTTTGTCTCCTTCTTGTAAATTCTTCTTGCACTCTAAGCAAAAGCAGATATTGCTTCTGAGTGCTTGAGATCTCAGATGTTCATGTGGTTTGAGAGCATTTCTTTGAAGCAAGGGAAGCAGGCATTTAGAAAGGGCTATTTACAGAGAAGGAATGGCCAGAAACTAAGGGGACCAGGAGTTGTAATCAAAGTTGTTTACCACATTTGGGCTGAGCTTAGTCAGAGATAAGATTCAAGTTATGGGAAATGTTCTCAGAAGAAATGTAAAAGCACTTCCAAGCTGAGGACTAGCCCGTGGAAAGAGAGCACCTCGTTGTTGAGGTTTCCCAGCTCTCTTCTATTCATCTGTGTTTGGAGAAGGTAAGCTACGGATTCTCTGGGTGAAACAACTCCGTGTGTTTGTAGTTTTCAGTTGTGCAGGTCTAACAATAGAGTGGAATCATGTACTTGAAAGTTTCCTTGACTTTCCTAGCAGCCATTCCAAAGAAGGACACATCCTCTCCTCCCTGCTCCTTAAACTGCTGAGAAGTCTGATCATTAGACTTCTGTGGAATTGCAACATGCTTTAGGGACAAAATGGAGCAATTCCCAAGGGGACTCGAGTACATGCCTATTTTATAGAGATAAATTAGATGGTGGCCCCACCCCAACCACTGGAGCTTCTGCAGTGCTTCTCACAAGTCACAGCATGCTTTGAAAAAAAAAAAAAGCCAATGTTACCAGGGAATAAGCACAAAGCAGCCAAGCAAGAGGCCAGTGGTCGAGTTAGAAACAGAACCCAGAAGCCCGAAGTGTCAGTGCATTCTCTGTGAGTGACCCCGCGTTGCTCTTGTTGTGCAAACACCAATTTCCTTTCGCGATGACGTGGGGAGCTGGGAGCAGCGTGAGGCCCTCTGTCTTAGCCTGGGAGCCAACAGGCTGCAGCCATCCTTTGAAATGTGGTCAGTCCTGTAGCAGCAGCTCCCTGGGAATCAAAAGTTCCCCACGCAATATGAGCTTTGTGTGATCATCAAGGTGTTAGGAGGTGTTTTCTGTGACCGCTGGTCTGGTTTTCGGTGGTACGTCCTTGCTTGATAAGACATATCTCTTGCTGTAAAACTCTGGGCGATTTTGAAAGGAGTTAATCAAGATTTTGAGATATGCTTTGCCAAAACCACTCATGAAATGGAAGCAGGTTCACGCTGTATGCTGCAGTTTAGATAAAGACTTACTAAGAATTACACAGATATATTGTGCTTAGGGATAAGAGATGAGTTTCCAGGTGGATGATTCAATTAGAACTCCACATTTTTGTGTGGTACATAGTCTTCCAGCTTCCCTGGCTGTTGAGTGATTCTCTTTCTGCAATCACTAGATGCTCTGTGGTGAAGGATTAGTTCCGTGCTAGGTTTAGCCCCCCACCAGTGTGCCTTCCTTAGAGTCCCAAAGATCTGCCCTCATCCTTCTGAACCAGGGAAACCTTTTTTCCCCAAACTCTTCAGCCACCATTTGCAACCTCTGCTTGGTTTGGATATTTTTGTACATCCACCTGCTTTCTCTAAAGCCAGAAACTTCCTATCGTTTCTCTTGGTATAGCTGTGGTGCACTTGTGGGAGACAAATCCGTGCCTCCAGATGAGGGGTTTGCAAGGCTAAGGTAGGATCTCGTAAGTAATAGGTTCTGTCTGAGCTACAGGAGTATTGCTGTTCAAGGCTTTTTTCCTTACAGAATTACTACTTTAGGTTATTTAAACATAGCTCCTCCAGGTCGTTGAGCTCTTTTAACCCAGAGCAGTTATCTGGTGGAACTGTAATGGATATGGCTGTAAAAATTTGCACGTAGTCCTCCAAAATAGCTTTATGAGCTATTCAGCATCCGAATTCTTAGCAGTTCAGGAGAAGATATAGTTGTATGTTGAGAGATGCTTTTTTTAGTGCTTTTTTCAGTAGTATAAAAATACCAGAATGCAATGACTAAATAACCTCCGAAGTAAGGAAGAAGCTAGTTTTTATTTGCATGATATGTTTAATTTTCTTTACCAGAGCGTGCTGTATTTTTAAAATTAGACCTGGATGGGATGCATTTTCCCTTTTACATGGAATCTTTCAACTTTAATTTTTTTTTCCTCCATACCGATTCAAAACATAGGATCTAAATAGCAGCATATTTCACGTCATATTAAGTTTGGGTTGTTTGTTAACTTCAGGCTATTTTTTGTTCACTGTACATGTATTAGAAATCTCATTAACGTGCCTTTCTTTCTAAATCCAGTTCTCAAAATACACTATTTTTAAATGCCCAAGGTTGACATTTTGACATCTCTGAACCACTTCTTACAATTGCATCATCTTACACACCTTTTTTTTTTTTTTCTTTTTTTTTAAGAATCAGCATTTTCTTTCAGCCACGAAACAGTTCTGTTGAAGAATTCCTGACCAGCTCTATCATCATTTCATATTGATGTGCCACCCCATTTTCTTTGTCATATAACCGGAAATTTCAGTACGGGGGTGACATGGATTCGGACTCGGATGCTCTAACTTCAGAGCTCATGAGTGGGCGTTCTCTGACAACAAAAACATGGGGGTGAGCTGCTGAACTCCAGCAAGCAGCAGGTGCAGCTGGGCTGCCAGCAGTTTTATCTTGTTCATTGTATTATTTTCTATGTTCATTTTACAAAGTTAGCACCAATTTAGAAAATACAGCCTCAGCAGCCCCTGTATTCAGTGTATGGATTGTAGAGGATATTGAATTTATAGCCCTGACCTGCTCTCAGAAATATAGTTAGAATTTCTATTGGATTCTTGAAAACTGAAGTGGACTCTTCTACGTTGGACTTTTCTTTTGTGGTTTTGTGTACCATACAAAGCTGATTTTGCTGAGGCCTTTGCTAGAGTTAGAACATCTTGGTTAATGCTCTAGCAAAGCAATTTTCCAAGCATGGAGGAGATGCATGGAGGAAATTCATGCCTTGAAAAAAAAAAAAAAAGACAGCTCAACCTTCCTGCAGCAAGCTGTGGCATAGGCTTTGTTCCTTGACATCAATAGCAAAATGGGAATAAGATCAAAGCTGCGGCTCTGCCTGCTTGTAGGATGTGGGAAGAACATGACAGATCCCAGTGGCGTGTCCTGATCTGTGAGGATGTGAGTTGTGGTGGGTGAGGCAGGGAATGCTGGAGACACCGATTTGTGGGGGAGGTTGGAGGGGTGGCAGCTGCGTCCATTGGCACTGGTACAGGCTGGCTGCTGACACCCATGGGCTAGCGGGAGGATGTGCTCCAGCAGCTTTGTGGGTAGAGAAAATGTCCTGGATTAGTGCTGACAAGAGCCGGGGAGAGAAATACTGTGAGAAAGGAGTGATGGATGTGAGTCCCTCCTGGGCTTTCTGTGCAGAGTACCCCCTCCTCACGAGCAACATACCACGTTTTTACTTTAAATGTCCTTATGTATCACTTCCCACTTCAGACATCTCTTGGTTTGCTTCCCAGCATGAGGGTTATTTAAGCCATTTTGAGTCATTTGACTTGGGATAATTCAGTTTGCCTTGGACAAAGCTTTTGCACACTCAAATGCTTTCAAAACTTTCTTCTGTTCCAGTGTTCATGTTTTTATGTGGAGGCATGTGTCACATGTATTGCAGCTACTCATGTGCCTGTGTATTTTGGTGGAATGAAGCCAGGTCAGAGGAAACCTGAGGCCTCAGAGTGCACAGGGGTGTAAGTCACGGGACTGCACCTGTCCCAGCCTCCAAACTTCTTCCATCTGTTTCACCATCTCTCTCTCACCTTGTTCCCAGCTTTAACACCCACAGGGCTCCTGTCTAAACTCTTCCAGATTATCTTTTTATCCCTTGTCTAAGCTTGTCGCTTGTGGGATATACCTCCTTTTCATCACTGTATTGAGTTTATGTGGCAAGGTTTGGCAGTGGGGGGAGGTTGTATGGGAGGCCTCTGTGAGCAGAGCCCAGCAGCTGCCCCCTGTCAGAGCAGAGCCAACTCCATCCGGCTCCAAAAGGGGCCTGCTGCTGGCCAGAGCTGAGCCGGGGAGTGACACTGGGGATGGATGGACCCCGTGGGACGGAGCCATGTGGGAGCAGTGCTTGAAGAGCTGCTGCCTGTGGGCAGCCCCCACAGGGGAAGGACAGCATCCCGTGGGAGGGACCCCACAGGGAGCAGGGGCAGGGAGGGACCCTGAGGGAGCGTCAGAGACAAAATGCTAGAGACTGACCCCAGCCACCATTCCCCGTTCCCCTGTGCTGCTCAGGGGGGAGGAGGTAAAAGCATGCTGTGGTGCTCCACTTGCCTCCCATCTCCAGCAACGGAGTTGTGAGCCAGCAAGAAATCCATGTGGCGTGCAGGAAAACACTGTGGTCCTGCAGCCTCTTGTCCCGTGTTTGTATAGCATCCAGTGGAGTAGTCTCTTATCTGAAGTGCTATACATGTACAAATACATAGTATGGAGGATTAACTCTATAATTCATACAGATTGATGGTAATGAGAGAGCTTCTTAGGGAGGATGCTTCACAGCACTTTGTTAGGCCTGCTTTTCCTCTGATCTCCCTGAAGTGTATCACCTGTGGGCTTTGACAGTGTCATTTGCTTTAGGAAATTCCAGGACTATCTAAATCTGTGTTTTAAACCTCCTCCACACGCAGAATCCAGCTGTGACAAACTTGGGCTCTGTACCCTCTTGCTCCAAGCTGCTGTGCCAACATAGAAACAGGCTTTTTCCTGGACGGGCTTTGTCCTGAGGTGACCTCTCGGTTTGTGAATGTGTTCTGACTTGGCAAAAAAGCAGCCATTTGAAATATTCAGCATGACAGCTGGGAAACTGTGTGCACCGTGGTCTGGTGACTGACCGGAGGAGCAACAAGTGCCCGCTGCAGAATGACGCGGTCGGTGCCGGAGTCAGCCCAGGCAGGTTTGTGAGCACATCTCTGCTCTTCTTCTGTACCTCAGGCATGGAAACGCTGCTTTTGATGTGAGTTAGAGAAGCGGGAGATGTGAGATGAAAGGCAAAGGTCATAAAATCCATCACTGGCCCAGGGATGGACTGGTGTTTACATGGCGCCTTCTATTTATGTAGCCTCAGGCGTGCAAAGCTAAAAGAGGATTTGGCTGCATGTGGCTTTATAGGGGCAAAGTGCTCCAGTGACCTTCCTGGGCTGTAAACTTCATGCTTGATTCTTATCTATTTACAGATAAAGAAACAGGTATTTGAGCAGCAAAGGCGTGTTACCCATTTGCCACAAAACCCATTTGTATAAATCTCAATTAAGTCATTCTTGTTAGTGAAAAAGAAAAGCCAGCACTTACCACAAATCCCATGACAGTGCATTTATGACAGTTTAAGTCAGATGAATAAAGGTATTTGGAGGAAATTTCTGTTAGCTCCTTGGCAGTTACTGTAGTGAGTACTGTATTGGAGAAATATATATGTGATTTATCCCAGTTGGAGTTACTGCTGGGCCCCCAGTTTAAGCTCATATACAGCACTACAGACAATATGCTGGGATGGTTTGGTGTGAACAATGCCCTTCGCTTGTTTAGAGATGTTTGCTTATTCTTTCTCTTGGATTTTTCATGTCCCAGGTGAAAGCACTGAGTTTTCCAGGCTTATCAGTAGATTAAATTTGGTGAGAAAGCAGAAAACTCAGTCATTTCTTTTCAGCTAGTTTATGATATATAAGGGAACACTGAACACTGTGTTTCTTTTTCTCCCCAAATGAGGAATGTCAGGTAGACTATTTCCTGCCTTTTTCATCTCTCTTAAGAATACGGCATGGGAGGCCTCAGAAGTGTAAAACTGCTTTTCGTTAATCAAAAAGACAAGAGTCATGGAGCTTTAATAGAATTTTTTTTTTCAACAGTTCTCAAACATTTGTGCTACATTAATTTTGATGATACAGGTTTTTTAAAGGGGCTGAATTAATCACTTTATTTTTTTTTGTTAGTCAAGTGACACACAGGTGACGATGTATCCTCTGTCAGAAATCTGGTAGATCCTCCTGGAAAAAGACACAGCATTAAAACCAGACCGAATTGATGGTATTTAAAAACCAGAAGTGGAAAACATGCCTCAAGTCCCTGACTGTTACTGTCAAACAGAAAAATGTAAAATGTGCGTTTGGTCTCTTGTGTTCTTGGAGACCTCAGCTGCGTTCAGTAAATATATTCAGTTACTAGGGGTAACTTGGATGATGCTTAGGCGCAGGGAAGAGAGGGAAGGAGGGCTGCTCAGACAAAAAGCCGACACGTGGGTGCAGCTGGGTGAGCGTGCGTGTGCTGCCTGAAGCTGCAGCCTCGCAGGGAAGGGATGAGTTAAAGCGCTGGTGGCTCACGGCACAGCTCGTTCCTTCTGGAGTATGAATACCAAATGCAGAGCGTTTTTTCTTTGCTATGTTAATGGCTTCGGGAGCGCCTCCACGCCTGAACTGGGCACATGTGTTTTGTACAGGTGTTGGACAGTGACAACACGCAGGCAAATCGTGATCTTCATGCCCACTTGAAGAGCCTTGGCTTTGCAAAATGTAAAACCAGCGTACGCCACTCTGTCTCCCAAACCAGACCCTAAAGAGGTGCAGTTGTACCTAGTAAGGGCACAAACGGCTCATATTTGCTTTACATTTAGATAATTGAGGCGCATTACCATGAGAACATTACAACCTGTATTTCCAGCACAGTCACTCGGCTGTCACGAATAATGCTGTCAAGTCAGGGAGAAGGAAAATCGAGGACGCCCAAAATAAATCTAACAATGTGCTCGCACACACTGCAGCTGTATTGCATCTTGTTTATTATGCGCAGCTCTTCTTCCGCCGCTCCTCCCACCCTGTTAAGAAAATGTTCTGAAGGTTTCAACGTGGCAAGCTCCACGGTTGCTGATGCAAAATGACAGCAGTAAAGTGGTTGTGATTGGCACCACCTCCAGACCGGGTCTGAAGGCTTTGTTTACAAGCTGCAGGACTCTTTGCATGAGGCTGCGCTCAATATGGTGCGCAGGAAATCTGGTGGTGAAACAGTATATTTAGTTGTATTAGGAAATGGAAACACATCCTAAAGGCTAAGAGCACTAAGTGCTGCTTGTGTAATGCTGCGTTACGTTTACAAGATATCCGAGCCTGGCTCTGACTGGCTGCAAACAGACTTCTGGTGAAAAAATGAAATAAAAATGCAGACAGCCTGGGAGAACGTCTTCCAGATTCCTCGTAAAGACTTCATACCAATTAGCAAAGTTAATCCCAACGTGGGTGCAGCAGGCTTTGCATTAGGCCATGCAGATACTGGGGCAGGACTTTGGTGTTTACAGTACCAATACCAATATTTACACAGGCTATAGGCTCGAGTGATAGGCAACCAGACTTGCCACGAGAGCAAGGGAGGTGGTATTGCTTAGAAGGGGATGGTAAACAAAGTTATTAGTACCAAGAAAGTGGGAAGTCAGGGCTGTGTGGGCTGAATTTTGTCCTTATTTGGCTTGGGGGAATTATGTGATTTTATTCTATGACTCAGAGTTGTTTTTACAGCATTTGCGTCACCCAGCGAAGTTGAATCTGCATAAGGCCCAGCGTGTTCCAGGAGGGAATATTTTGTTCTGTAATGTGAACTCGCTAACACAGACTGGCAGCTTTCTTGTTTGGCTTTTTTTTTATTATCACCACCGCTCAGGCACAAACTGCAAAATTTCTCCAAGCCGTCAGGTTGTGTTACCACGGGCAAGCAAACGCAGCATCAGGGAAAATCCTGACACCACTCGGAGAGGCTTTTTATAATTCAGCAGGAGTGATTTTCACTTGCTGAGGGGGCTGTAAGCTTCTGGTTTGCCTCCTTCAGCCTCCGTTCGCGTGTGGAAAAACACAAGCCTGTGCGCTGGTTAGGTAATTTAACTGCTCTCCTCAGTTCCACCCGGATCTGGCCTTATTTCACTTTCAGAGCCTCTCCCATTACAAGTCATCCCATCAGAGGTGCCACAAGTTAGTCACTGCCCTGGAGTGCCTGGGTTTTTTCCATCCAGGAGGGTTGCTGCGGGCTTTGGCACGCGGCGGCGTAAGGGGATGTCGGAGCTGAAAGGTGAGCTCGGGCACCGGTTTGAAGATCCAGCAAATCCAAGCAGATCCAAATTTAGGGCTCTTCAGGCCAGATCGCGGGCGCCACAACCCCTGTGATGCAAAGTGCTGATCCAGTCCTGGCACACCCTGCCTGTTCGGACGTGTCCGCGTGTTTCTGAGAAGTTATTTTGGTGCTGGCAGGCTTCGCGGCAGGTCAGGCGGTGGCTGCCCGCGCAGCTCTGCGGGGCTGGATAGCATTTCTCTTCCTGCAGCTGGCACGGAGCTGTCAGAGGAGCATGACGCTGCCATAAACACCCCTCACTGGCTAATTGGACAGAAATGAGGGTGCCGTGCCCGCACCCGGCGGCACCGGGCAGGTGGGATTTTATTAGGGATTTTATCCCGAGACCGAGCGTAAGGTGCAGGCGTCCTGGCAGTGCTCGCTCCCCGGCTCCCTGCCTCCTGCGTCCAGAGGAGAAGGAAACAAAACGCAGCCGATGCGATTATCGGCTCATTAGCCGAATCCCATCAGGAGCGGCCACTCCGCACGTTCTTGGTGATTTAATTCCCCCGTTTAATTAATTTCTCCCCTAGACACGATTAGCTCACATTAGAGACTAATTACCTGTTAATTTTCAATTTGGCCCTGACTGAGCTTTCTTGCCTCGTGTCAGATTTGCTCCAAAACTGCCTCTTCATCTCTCGGTCGGGGTTTCTGTTGATCTTGCTGCCTCCCATGCCACCTGCACGATGGCAGCGGTGCTGGGGGGACTCCTGGAGATGCCGCCCCTTCCCCATCCTGCTGGGTCCTTCCCACCCACCTGGGAGCTGTCATAGGGATGTGAGTACCCAAACCAGAAATTATTTACAGCACAAAACTTTCACCTTTGCAGCTCCTGCTCCACTGGTGCCCACTGACTGTGGACCTTGAGGTTTTATTTGCTTATTTTTTTAAATCTGTTTGAGTGTCTGTCAAGCCAGGGGGAGGCTGGACCTGAGGGGGCTGCATGTGGCCAGGGCTGGCTGCAAGGGGAACTTTCGGTGCATGGTGCACGGGGAGCTTTTCCTGGGGTCTGCTCTCTGCTCCGGAGGGTGCTTCTGCATTTTATTCATAGGATGGTACAGTGCAAAATGCAGAAGCTGTCCAGGAAACAGAAGGCAACGCTTCCCCCACCGCCACACCCCCCCCGGACGTGTTTGCAAGAGCCCCGCTGCTATTTCGGTGCATTTCTGCCACGCAGAAACCTCCTGGCAGTATCTGTGAATCGTGCAGCACAGTGTCACGGTTTCGACAGGAGGGGGTGACAGTCCTCTTCTGATCCACGTCAGCCCACAGCTGCTTGCTGTTAGGGCACTTCTTCAGAGGATGGCGGGCTGTGGGTTTGCCTCTCCCTACACCACGGAAAGCAAAAACCTCGCCTCTGCTGCTGGCCAGTACAAAGCCCAGGGCTGCTTGGAGCATAGTTTTAAGTTTTTTAATTCATCAGTTCCACAACCTACTCGTTATTTTGCAACTTTCAGAATGCACCACTAAAAATCATAGTGGCAGTCCCAAGCAGCAAGATTTCCTATCTTTCCCAGCTCGCACCCATTGCTCTGACAGTGGAGAGTGTGGGTGGCTGCCACCAAATGCACCCAAACAGCTTCTGGCAGTGCTCAACAAGCACCAAGGAGGGTGAGGATGTTTTTTGGGTGTCCTGCGGGGTTCAGGGATGCGTGGCCAGGGCTGTGAGCTGAGCTGCTTCAGGAGCTTGGGACACGGCTGCTGCCTCAAACCCTGCAGTGGTGAGCTGCAAAAGTGTGCTGTCACCTGCCAAGGGAGCAAGGAGACAAATTATGAGTTCAGGAGATGTGTGGGAACGTCATGGGAGATTAAATGATCCTGGCTTTCCTCACGAGGTGACCCCAGGACAGGACCAGGCTCCCTGATCTCCTGGGTTTCCTCCACCCATCTGTGGCATAGGAGTGGGGACAGGAAAGGAGATGGCCTTTGATGGCCCTTGGTGGTCCTTCACTCTGCTGTCCTGCCCTGTGGGGCACTAGGATGCAGGTGGGTGCAGCCAAGCAGTGCCAGGCATGGTGCCACTTCCCCATCCCACACCTGCACCCGCACATGCTCCATGTGCGTCCCCGGCACAACTTCTCAGAGGAGAAGTGTGAAAGCTCTGCCGAAATCAAAAGGAACCAATAACCATAGTAAAAAATTCTGTGTAGAATCTTTTTTTTTTTTTTTTTTTTTTTTTTTTTTTTGTTGAGGGCTGCGGTGTCTTGCAGAGCCCTGGTGTGATTTATTTTTAATGCTGCACGTCTAGTGCTCCCTTCACCTTTCTCACGGCTCCGCTTGAGCGATGCGGTTCTGCAGCCTGTACGTTCCCCTGCCTCTTCCGCGTGGTGTTCACCTCCTCAGTGTCTGCTGTTTCCCACCGTCCTCGCGCAGCAGATGTTCTCTGTTACAACGCAGAGCGGGCACAGTAGCGCCAGCAACTTGTTGCAACACACTTGTTGCTAAAGCGCAGCTGGTGCTAGCACAGCTTTTCTGACAAGAGCAAGGAGAAGTTTGGGCTGCCCGACTTTCTCTGTCCCTCGCCCACGGGCCAGCCTTTCTCAGTGGTTCTGCACGCAGCTTACCTGCTCAGCACCCCTGCAGGAAGCTGTCACTGCTGCAGGCTTCCTCGTGCTAGTTCCTTGCCTAGGAGGGGGTGAAAGGTGTGTGCGTGGCTGAGGGAGGACTCGGCCACGATGAAAAGCTTTTAGTCAGTTCTCCTGCTGTGTTTTCAGCCAAGTTCTCGATCTGGGGCTCGATTATTCGGTGAATGCGTTTCCATTTTGATTATATGCTTGGGAAGGCATGGTAAGTTCATTTAACAAATCTTCCAGATCACCTGCAAGTGCAAACTGTGCTAACCGTCTGCTTAGTGTGCTGATGATTATGCTGTTGAAGTTCACTTCTGCATAGGTGATTGGCTTCTTTCCTATCTGCCGGCACCTAGGTTAGACAACAAAATTATCCTTGTGTATCAATTAACAGGTAACGATGAGTGCTTTGTGTGATGGGGTGCCCCAGGTTACCTGGGGCTCAGAAGCAGTAGTCTGGTGGGGAAGTAGGACAGCGAGCAGAGCACAAATTACCTTGCAGCATGGTGCCATGGCCCAGGAGAGCTTCTGCTTTGCTCCCACCAAGCACCTGAGCTGGCTGCAGAGCAGGCTCCTGATGTGGGGCCAGGTAAGTGGTGAACAAGCCCCAGATGTCTGTGCTGTACGAGGGGGAGGAGGCAGCACTGATCCTGCCACGTTGGTGGGAGATGTTAATCACCAGGAGGTAAATAACCTGCCTGCCGAGGCCTGGGGGGGCTGTTGGCTTCAATAACATATCGCACGCTGTGGGTTGGCTTTAGAGAGGCTATTCCAAAAGGTGTTTGCAGGGCTGTGGAAGCGGCTTTATGAAGATGAATGGACTTGCCAGCCGCGAGGGAATGGTGAAGCGTTTCCATCGGCTAACAAGGAACTGAAAGCTGCTGGCAGCCTGGGGAAAGCGCAGCCCAAGGAGCTGAGCAAGAGAAAAGCATCTCTGGGCTTGTCACACAGGATAGAAATGACCCTGCAGGGCTGGGGCAGGGCAGCCAGGACAAGCTGCTTGAGCCCAGGACCGCAGGCCCTGCATCCCTACGTGCCATCCCTACAGGAAATAGGGCAGGCTGGCTGGATCTGGCACTGCTGGCCATGCCATCTCCCTGTCTGCCTGTGGGACACGAGCAGCAGCTGCTCGAAGGCAGAAGCAGGGGAAGACAGCAGCAGCCCGGCCCCGGGTCAAGTTTTACCAGCAACCATTTGTCCCTGAAATTAAACATCTGAGCATGGCCAGCCGGCTTGAGGAAAAAGAAATGTAGTTGAGGCCAAGACTCGGAGTGGAGAGGTGGGAGATGCAGATTCAAGCCCTCAGCTTTGGTTAACAGAGAGCCAGATTCCCTCTCCCTCCCCAGGGCTGCTCTGGGTATGGGAGGGAGCGTCCCCATAACCCCAGCGATGTTCTCCCTGTGCTGCAGTACTGCGACAGGAGGTGGGAGCTTGCTTCGAGGGTGGCTGGGTACCTATGGCTGCTCCTGCCTTGTAGGAAGTGCCATGGTTGATGAGCACGAGCAGGACATGAAACCGGGTCAGACGGACGGGCTGGGAGAGACCCCATGAGCTGCTGTGGCCAGGATGCCATCAGCAAACCCTCGCACCAGGCAGTGTGGGGGTGTTGACCTTGATGGAGCCACGGTCTGTCCCCGGGGTAAGAAAAGCTCTTTGCTTTGTCTGCGGTCAGCCTGAGGTGTCACTGCGCTGTCGGCGGGGGTTTGGGCTGTCTGACAGTGCCCTAGCCTGTGGTTTGCGGTGCGCTGCGTTTGCTTCAAACTCCCTACTCTAGAGTGTGCTGTTCCCTTTCACAAGACGCTCGTGCTGCTGGCTCCAGGCTCCTGGGTCTCTGCTCCCACCACAGGGTATGGCTGTGGTGCAGCTCTGCCCATGTGGGGACGCAGGTTGGGGCTCACCATGGAAGCCCAGGCCAGCCCAGTGAAGGAGAAACCATACAGCGGGCTGTGCTTTGGCCTGTAATGCCTGCCCAGGGGGAAGATGAGGTCACTCAGCAGAGGCTGCTGGTGTGAACTGGGGGCTAAAAGCACCGAACTGGTCTTTGGGGTGAGGCGGGTTTATGGCTGAAATGGATGGAAGGTCTCCACGCAAGTCCCTCCGACCCCGCAGCGATGAGGAGGGTTGGTAGGGCTGCAGCAGCACGAACGGTTCCCCAAAGGGCCTCAAGAAGCACCAGCAGGGATTATACAATTTGGGATTTCTTCCTAAGGCTGTTGGGGTGTGCAGGACAGCTGCTGCCGTGGGAAGAGGGAAGCGGGCACCCAGCTGCGCAGGAAACCGAGGCCGGGGTCGGGTGAGGGGACACAGGGCCCTGGTGCCACCGGTGGTGACGCAGGGACCGCAGGTGGTGGCCAGCGGCCTGTGTAACCAGCAGCAGTGCTTGCTGGTGGGGAGCATGGCTAAACCCTTAACCCATGTGAAGTTTTCAAGCGAAACACGTGGAGGAGTGAGGGGGCTGGCCCTGCGAGGTGTGCCCACGGAGCTGAGCCAGGGCGGCCGGCCGGCATGTGCTGCCTGAGCAGGGTGGACTCCTCCGGGTCATGCCCCAAAGTCTTTTATTCTCCAGATTCTTTAATTCTTTCACCAGAAGATCAGATGAAGACATTATTTACTTCTTCTTTTTCTTCCCAGTGGCAGCACAGCTCATGAGGAGGAGCGCTTGGTGGCAAAGCATTGGCGGGGCAGAGGGGCAGCAGTGAGGGCTGCTCCCAGTCCCAAGCCCTCACCAACCAGCCCTGAGTCACGCTCTGACAAATGTCAAGGTGTGGTTTAAAGCCCGAGTTGTTTTCTTTTTTTTTTCTTTCTTTTTTTTTTTCAAACACAAACCTCTTTTATCTACCCCTCGGTAGACAAGCTTTTCTGCCTGAGCAGACTGGAAACTTCTCACCAGACCTCTTTCTCACGTTGCCATCTCATTTCGGCACCACGGGTGGTCAGAAGACGAAGCTGGAGCTGCAAGGGCTGGCAGAAGGCATTGTGGCGGTGAGCTTGACACTCCTCTGGGGCCCTGCTCACACAGCAATGCTTGCTGGCCAGCTGGCTGCCCACAGCCAGAGAGTTTCCCAGAAATGGAGACCTCAGTGCTCCCCACAGCAGCCTCCCCAACTGTGCTTGCGCCGAGGCGGTCGCATCTTCTCAGTGCTGTGGTCGAGAGGCATGCGTGGGCTCGTGAGGGTCGGTGACACATGGAAATGTGCTGCTGCCATCCTCGGAGCTGCTGCTATCAGCACGGGGCAGCACGTGGGCTGCTGCAGGTGCTGCTGCCTCCAGGTGCTTCTGCAGCATTGCTGCCGGGGCTGCTGATTTTGCAACATCCTGCCACTGTCACCCCCAGATGTGACTGCTGAGGTGCACGCAGCTCTCAGTTTAACAGCTCCCTCAAGCCCCTAGGACCTGCTAGTCCCCATTGCCTGTTGTGGAAGAAGAGCAGGGAGGCACAGGAGAGCGTGCACATCGCAGCAAAACTCTGCTTACCTGGTACAGAGCAGCCCCTCCTTGCTTGTGACAAGCAGATTTGCTGCTGTTTTGCAAACCAAACAGCAGGTCCAGCCCCTGGGGAGCTGCTGATGGCTCACACACCAGGTTGTCCCTGAGCCCAGCATACCCTCCTTGCTGACCCACTGCCTCCACTGCTTGTCCGCATTGTGGGGAAAAAGGAGACAGGACTAAAGCTTCCCCCCTCACAATCTGCTTTCTGCAAGCAGACAGGTTGTGATTTCCTGCTATTCTCACGAGAACCAGGACCTAAAGGGAATACACCAGCTGGTGAGTGCCCAGCCCGTGGCACTTTTGTCCCCACGAGGTCTCCAGCAGCTTCGTCTTAGTGGCGGTGACTGCAACGCACCCAGGTGGGCTTTGCAAATCTCTTTCCTCCGGAGTGCAGTCAGCGGGGTGCAGAGCAAGTGGGCAGGATGGGGGTGGACCTGCAGGTGGTGGGGAGAGGCACGCGAGCCCCAACTCAGCACCCCATAGGCATGCTTCCTTCGGATAAACTCAGTGCTGTGTGGGTCAGCCCCTTCCCTCCAGCCTGCCCCGCAGCACCAGCCTGTTCAGATGCTGGTTAGATGCAGGTCACTTTAGAGAGGTGCCAGCCAGATGCCTTAAGACTGAGGGAAAGCCAAGACAAAGCCAAAATAATGCAGCTGGCTGCTTTAATTTGCAGGAAGAGCCAGGCAGCAGCAGGCTGGTCCACAGGCGAATCTTTCCTGCTGTATCAAGCATAAATTAATCAGGTATTCCATTTCCTGAGGGGAAGGAAAAAAAAAAAAAGAAAGAAAAAAAAATAAGCAGAATAATTCACTTAGAAATAAAGACTAGAGCCATTTTTCCCTTTGACATGTTGAACGCAATTACCTGAGGCATGGGAGGCTGAGATAACTCACTCACTCAGCCCCCACTCTCCGCAGAGACTGTCATCATTCTGCCAGAAAAGGCTTTAAAAAACAATTCACCTCCTGAATGCTGAAACGCTGCCACGTACCAAACCTGTCCTGACGATTTCCACACACCAGCTGCAACTCCACAAGCAAAATGCTCCCTTCGATGGGGCAGTGTTATTCTCAGGGCCACATACACCATGCAAGCTCCCTGTGTTTGCTGTCCCTTTTCCCCTCCTTTAGGAGCAAAGCTCACCGACATCCTATTTGGAAAGCTCAATTAATTGCAACCGTAAGCCTGTGCTTGCCCCCAAATATAATCACATTTAGGCTGCACTCTCCACTCCCACCCCCTTGGCCATTATCTAATAGGCAGTGGAGTAATGGCTTTGGGTAATGCTGTTTGAATGGCAGGCATCCAGTTCTGGCCTGGTTTATTATTTTTTTTTATGGTGGGGGGAGTGTAGTTGGGCGGGGGGAGTTTGTCTGCAATCCCTGTTTTGCTTCTGGAGCTTTAGAGGACAGACATATTCTTCCATCTCCACTAATCCCCCTCTGATACTGAGGATTTTCCTGCCATTAAATGATAGCTTGCGAGAAAAAAAAATGCCAACTTTCCCGAGGCAGACCCGTGCAGCTAATGGCAGCCTTGTGAGCAGGAGGGAGGACACAGCCACAGCCTGGCCAGGTAAGTGAGGCATCTAGGTGCTTTCTGCTGGGAATTTTCGTTTGGGCTGCTCAGTGCTAGTCTGGCGATGCTCTGCGCCAGCACCTCTTGCCTGGGGAGGCAGCCAGTCCCTGACCATTGGCGATCTGTTCCCACCTCAGGTAGGAGCACACCCTTGGCACAGCTGGCGGGCAGGAGGTGGACCAGCTCGTGAAAAAGATCAGCAAAAAGCTGCAGGAATCACTCAGAAGCTCGGTGGTGGAAGGAAGGTGGGCGCGGATTGCTGGGGACTGCATCGGTTCAAAACCGTGTGTGAGAGGATCCTTTTTCTAAGCATAGACCTTGCCGTGGGACAATGATGCAGGCAAATGACAGAGGCTGAAACCTGCCTCAGCGCTTCCCGTGTACTTTTAGATCCCTCACGTTTGCCTGCCAGACCTGAAATGCCACTAGTGAATAATCAAGGTAATGTTTGCCATCATTCTAAATGGTGAGTAGTACTCTTATTCTGCATTACCCAGTAGCGGGTTAGACAGATTGTTCTGAAAGGTGCAGGTTAGATACTCAATTACTGCAATCATTGTCTCTTCATCCCTCTACAATCTCTGCAATTATATTTTTTTTTAGTCTCTCAGTCTTCCTTTCAAATACCGAATTAGTATATTATGTAAAAGAGCAAAAGAGATCATCCCTGGGTGGAATTTTGTTTATTCCTTAATCTCACCAATATTTTTTACCTTAATGCTATATTTCACCTTTTTTTTTTTTAAACACACATCTCATCTGCACACCTCTGTGCCAATGAATTGGAGGCACTGTCCAGCTGCTGCCCTGCCTGCCACGGTGTTAAAAGCGAAGAGCATCCTTTTGGGGGAAAGAATAAGAAAGGCAAGGCAGGAATGTTTCATGCTGTGTTGGTCAGAGGAGATCTGAACAACAGTGGAGACCTGGTCTCCTGTGCTCCAACCGGCAGCTTTGCCCAAGGGTTTGGTGGGGTTCAGACAGAGGATTTGGGTAGATTTCCTTTGCAAGAGAAAGAGGGAGAATGACACAAAAAGTCACTGCCAAGGGGCTCCTCTGAGCTCCTGTTGCAGGGGGGTGTTTTCTAGTTGGCTGGTCCTCGAGGGCTTGCTTTCTGTGCTCTGCACAGTGCGAAGAGTTATGTTTGTAGATAGACATCTTAAACCTGTGCTGTGAAATGCCACGAGAAGGCCTAGATTTAGCTCTAATATACCTCGTGCATAAAGAGAACAGGCTGGAAAGTGGCTTGGGTGCACACTTTTTCTTTATCAATCGATCAGAGAGCAAACAGGGAGTGGAAGAAGAGAATTTTGTTCACTTCTACACTGCACACAGTGCACATAGCTGCTGGGGGAGGTCTGCTCCAAAGGCCAGAGACATGACTGAGATTGGGGCAGATGTAGCTAAACATTGAGCTTGCCTGGGACAGCCTCACCTATAGGACAGCCTGTGCACATAAGCCCCGCTGGATGTCATCCTGAGCCTGTGAAAGGCTCTCGCTCCAGAAGCAGTACTTCCATCAGTTGTTTCCAGACAGCCACTTGCAGCCAAGTGTTTGTGAACAGGCAAATCCTTAATCTGTCTGGACCTCAGTTTATGTAACTGTGCATCAAAACCAACACATGCCCCTGTTTGCACGCAACAACATGGAATGGTGCAAAGGGCAGCCAAAGACAAGGCCCTTGTGCAAAGACAGAGCCATCTGAGGTTTGTTGTCCCCTCTTTTGGCCTTAGGATCTACATTTATTGCCTACCTAGGGCCCTGCACGAGGGGAACTTTCCTTTAGCTGCAGCTGAGGAATAAGTAGAATGGGTCAGGAGAAAGGAGAAGATCATATGAACAAGCAATCAAGCAATGACAACCTGCATAAAATCCTTTCCATCTCTCAAAGTCCTTCACTGTTGTCTATTCTCAAGATCAAGTTTTGCTAATTCTCCAGTCATGATAGCATCGCCAGGCTTGGTGAGACCCAAATTTCAACAGAGGTCAGAGCTAAAGGCCTTCTGGGTTGCTCCCTCCACATATTTAGATCTGCTTTCCATGCTCAGTGGCTGGGACAGTTCAAGCAGACCCAGGCTGGGACGCTGCTGAGTTGACATGCTGTCAGCGGGGACCTGCGAGGCGGCAGGTTTCACAGGTCTCATGCCTGAAGAAGCCACAGGCACTGCAAACTCACAAGCGCCATACCACACGTGTTGCTTTCAGAAAAGGTGGAGGAAGGGCAGAGCAAACACGGTTCAAAGTGTCATCTGGTCCGTGCACTAAAGCCCTAGGTGCTGCGAAAATAATAATAGATTAATGTTTGCTGAGCCTGCCTGGCACATCGCCTCACAGGTCTGGCTTAATAAGAATCCCCTCAGGAACACAGCTGTAGTGAGCAATCACTGTGCTGCACAGCAGTGGGGAGAGGTGGTCCTGCTGCCGGGAGCACCCCTCCAGACAGCAAGCCAGAGCGTGGGGGAAAGCCCCTTCCTTGCCCTTCGGCCCCTGGGGCTCACCAAGCACGTGGCAGAGCTCCTGTGGTCCCAGCAATGCTGTTAATAAAGCTGGCTGGTGGTAAAGATGGTAAAAAGTATGAAAGGGATGTGCCTGTGTGGGAGCCAGCGAACAGCAGCAGCAGCAAAATCATGCAGAAGCTGTACCACTGTTTCCTGCTAATGACTGCATGGAGAGGTTGCTGGTGTGACAGCGAGGAGCAGGTAGGATGTGCCTTTGAGAGCAGTTACAAAATGAGATCTGTTTTATGTTCCTGCTCTCTAACGAGTTTATTTCTTAGGCACCTGGTTGCCTAGGTATTTCCCCCTCCACCCCCCCCCCCAAAAAAAATGCCTGTCAAAGCAGGCTGATGTCTCCTATTCCTTTCGTTCTTCTCTGATTTGTCCCCAGGAGCTTTCACCTTCTCTTCCTTGTTGGACATCTGCCTGCTTGGGACTAACTTGAAAAGAAACCACAGCACCCACACACCTCCCAGGTGTCATGCTGATAAAATGATGAAGTGGCTGATCCCATCAAGCCTAAGACACTGTGGTGACTGTCTAGAGAATTGCCAGAACAGTAGAAACTGTGCTGGAGGGTGCAGAGCATCTCATTTGTGATGAGATCACTAAGAAAGCATCTGAATGATACTCCCGAATTTGTCTTTCCTCGTGTCTGTCTACTGAAACGTAGCAGGAATCTGTTTTTAAATGCTGTACAGCATCCTTAGCAGCTGACAGTTCCCCTTACAGTGCTGCACCAGCTCATGGTTTTGGTGGAAAAATGCTAGGTTTATTAACAAAGAAAAGAAAGAAGCAAAAAGCATGAATATTGACTTGCCCCAGGGAACTAACTGATCTCCCCTGCCCGCTGCTGGGACAAGCATGCACTGCCCTCCTCCCTTCCCCACACAGAAACACCACAACCCACACACAGCTGATGGCCTTCAAAGCATCTCGGCCAGCTCCCCTGGCCAAACCCTGTCCCATCAGCTTTTGGTGACCAGTCAGGGGGATGTGGTCACAGAATCACAGAGTGCCTGTGGTTGGAAAAGACCCTCAGAGGTCAGTGCTCCAAGCCCTGCTCAAGCAGGGCCACCCACAGCAGGCTGCCCATGCCACAGGACCATGTCCAAGTGGCTTTTGAAGATCTCCAAGGAGGAGACCCCACAACCTGTCTGGGCAGCCTGTTCCATCCAGTCTAGATGATTCCCCCCCTTAGGGAGAGAAACTCTTCAGAAAGGATGGTGTAGGGACCTGACCCTTTCTCAGAGGGTTTATAAACCACCAGCAGATGTCTAGGAATTGCTTACAAGGGCTTCTTGGTCAGCGTGGACACACGAGTGGCGGGTGACAATTAGCCTGGCTGGAAGGGAGGCAGGGACAGCACAGTCTTCTCTCACACCTAACACATTTACTAACGATGTTTCTCTCTCCCCTTTCTCTCCTCCCACACCTCCACGGGGTCGGCGTGCCCCTCTCTGGCAGTGATCCTCTGGGTGCCCCGTGCCCACGCGGTGTGGGCCTGCGTGCGGGCCTGCCCGGCCAGCTGTGTGTGCACCCAGGAGCGGAGCTGCTCCGTCCTCTGTGACCGTGCCGGGCTGGGGCAGATCCCCAGCGAGTTCCCTTGCGAAGCCTCCTCCATCAACCTGGATAAAAACAGCATCAAGTTCCTTGCCGAGAGGGCCTTCGGGACGTTGCCTTCCCTCAAGTCGCTGTCCCTCAACCACAACAACATCTCCTTCATCACCCCGGGGGCTTTCAAGGGGCTGCCCAGCCTGACGGAGCTGAAGATGGCCCACAACGAGTACATCCGCTACCTCCACACGCGGACTTTCACCGCCCTCAGGAGGCTGGTCAAGCTGGACCTGGCGGACTGCAACCTCTTCAACATCCCGGACAGGATCTTCATCGAGCTGCCCGCCCTGCAGGAGCTCCTCTGCTTCCAGAACAACTTCCGAAGGATCCCGGGTGCCATCAGGGGCATGGAGAACCTGACCCACGTCTACCTGGAGAGAAACAGGATCGAGGCGGTAGCCTACAACTCCCTGCAGGGCCTGATCAAGCTGAAATACCTGAACCTGCAGGACAACAGGATAAATGTCATCCATGAGCGAGCTTTTCAGGGCTGCCGGAAGATGGAGTACCTGTACCTGAACGACAATCTGATCAGTGAGCTTCCAGAAAACTCCTTTGACGGCCTGAGGTGCCTGAAAATGCTCAACCTGGGGGGCAATTTCCTCAGGAACGTTTCCAACACCTGGTTCCGGGACCTGGTGGAGCTGGAGGTCCTGTACCTGGACCGCAACAGGATCAACTACATCGAGGAGGGGGCTTTCGAGAACCTCACCAGCCTGGTCTCCTTGCACCTGAACAGCAACAACCTGACGACCCTGCCCTTTTCTGTCTTCCAGCCCGTGTACTTCTTGGGGCGGCTGTACCTCTTCCGCAACCCCTGGGAGTGTGACTGCCGCATCGAGTGGCTGAAGGAGTGGATGGAGAGCTATGGGCTCGTCAGGGACATCCCCTGTGCCTCCCCATCCTCGGTAGCTGGGATGGACCTGATGGACGTGCTCTATGACAGATCGCCAGAAGGGTACTGCCTCGACCCGGTGGAGCTAAACATCACCTCTGACAGCCCGACCCCAAGCGGAGAGCCTTTCTCCACCACGGAGAGCAAGTTCAACAGCCTTATCTCTAAACTCTTGCTCCAGATGGGCCTTCCTGAAGAGGTGTCAAACACCACCGAGGTCTTCAGTAACGCCACGCAGCTGGATGGGCTGGCTGATGGGGCTTCTGCTGGGGCAGGGGAAGGTGGCTGCAAAGCCGCCTCCTTCTCTTTTCAGCTCCCAGCACTTCTTACGGTTGTTGTTTTCCAGAGCAAGTAGTCCAAGGGCTGCCTGGAGCATGGGTCCTGCTTAAGCATTTAGTCCCTGTCCCTGCCTAGCCCTGGGCACCACCTGGGGCTGCTATGCCAGCTCTTGCAAAAAGGAGAACGGCACCTGGGGAGGGTCTGGGGTGAGGACAGCGTGTTGGCTGAGACCTCAGATGGGGTTTTTATCCTTTCTCCCCCTGCTACCCTGGCACATCTGCAGGAAAACCAGAGAGACACGTTTTCATCAAAAGTCTCAGAGGAAAAGCTATTTCAACACAGCGGCGTACTCATTAATGACTGTTTCAAATGTGTTCTTCTTTATCAACAAATTTATTGTGTCAAGGAGTATATTGTTTTTATTCATAGATTATTTCATGGCCTGGCAGCTGGAGCAGAATATGGTGAATGCAGCCAGGCTGTAGGAAATATTTTACATTTCTACTACCAATGTATATCACATGGCATGTCGTATTACACAATGCTAACCAACCATGCTGTCATTTTCTTTTATATGACATCTTATATGCTTTGTCATTGAAATCTTTAATGAAAGCTGCTACTCTGACCAGAAGGATTTATATTTTCTATATTAGAGCACATGAACAAAACAATTTGATATTTTTCTCTCAAAAATAAATTAGTTGCTCAAAAAGGTTTTATTCTGACATCCTTGAATTACTCCAGAATTCTGTTTGAAGGCTCAGTGGGTACACACAAATGCCCCTTTAATAGTCTAGAGCAAACGGCAAGGTGTTTATCGCAGCCCAAAGAACAGAAATGTTGACTTAGAAAGTGGCAGTGCTTACATCTGTGTTAAGTAGCAATGCTTTAAAAACAAAGAGACTATATAGAAATACACCTGTGTGATATTTTAATTAATTAAATCCTTATACGTAGCTTACCATACTGTGGTGTACACGTTCATATGAAATTATATGACATATACAATCCTTTATTATGGCTAAAATGTCATGAAATGAGAATAAAACCGGAAATGAATTAAAACAACCCTTTCAAAAATTTCCTTAACACCCCCCCACACACTTTTTTTCCCCCATCCTCACCTTTTCATGAACAATTCAACATGAACATGAGCTCCAGAGATGTTGAAAGCCCCCATGGTCTAGCAGTCCCAGGTGTCAGCCATTTCTGACTCACAGCAAGTTTTATTTGCCTGCTGAGAGCAAAAAGGGCCACAGCAAGCCCGTGAATGCTATTTAACCCAGCGTCTGTGGGTGAGAAGCTGGTGCATGGCAGGTCCAGCCTAGCCCCCCCCAGTCCCTGCCCCTTCACAAAATGACCACGCATTCCTAATCTGGTGGAGCAGCTGCTTCGTGAAACACGGAACCCTCCCTCCCCCCATCAAGCTGTGCCCGTGCATTTTGTCACCAAAAAGGCCGCATCTCCACTGGCTTCAGGACATGTTCGTGTGAGCAGCTGGGTTTGGTGGGCAGCACCCTGTCCAAAAAGATCTACTGCTTTATCATTAGCACCAGCAATTTCTAAGTATGGAGAAAAACACGTATTCCTTGTTGTGGTGGCTCCCCAAGCTATCTGTAGCTAGGCCACATTTTTTCCTCCAGTGAAGAAAGATGCCAGATGGTTTGATAAATGCCTATTTGACCTGTTCCGTGAACTAAATTCAATGAGTTTGGATTTCCAGGCTATTTATGAATCCATTAATCTTCTTAAATGCTAAATTCATCTGTGTATTATAAAAGGTTGTTTTTCAAACCCAGCGCAGCCAAATGCTGTAGAGGCGCATTATGTTAAGGATGCCTTTGCAGGAGCAGTATTTCATCCTGTCAGGAAAGGTTTATCAATAGGTTTGACACAGATGGTAGGGCACTGGGCACAAAAGGTCATATTTCACTTCCCATAGGATGGATGCCTAACGAGTTTTTATAACCCACGCTTTCATTCTCTGTGCTGAAATACATCAAAGCTGAAGATTGTTTTACTGAGTAATGGCTACAGCATGGCCTTCAAGTTAATTATTGCTTCAAAGATGCTGCTTCTTTATCCACAAGAATGGCAGATTAGATCTGAACGTGAAACATCTCAAAATGTGGGTTTTAGCAGAGGTTGCGCTGTGAGGTGAAGGACAGGGAGACTGTGTGTGATAATTTGCTTCACAACAACCAGGTCTAGAACTGTGCAGTTCTGGGACAACGGCCTTGGGCATTGATAACTTGAACATATCATGCAGTCAAACACCGAGTGCTTGCCCCCGAAAGCTTCTCTGTAATACAGCTGTGGCTGCTGAGGAACTGTGTGCTGCATGTAATGGGCCTTTCAGTTTCCCCCCAGCAATGGGGGCTCTGAAACCCTGTTCTTAGCCCTGAGCCCTTGGAAGATCAGCAGTCTGTGCTCCTAATAGTACGGAGCATTTGGCACGTGAGTGCAGAAGCATGTGCGTCTGTGCATAATGATGGCTTTCCTCCCCTCTCCTCCATCTCTCTTCTTCCTCATAGCTCCCTGTGCTCAGCTCAGGCATCATCTTTTGCCTGCGCTTACCCAGAGTGGACTCCTGGACAAGACAGCAAAGTATTGCTGCTCAAAACACTGAGAAGACTTCCAGCGCCATGAAAGCTTGGGTCAGACTGCCAGTGCCCACTTCATTCTTTCACGAGCCCAGTTTCACAGCTCAGGAAGTCCTCTCAGGTGCCCATATCCATATCCAGGAGCAAAAGGGAGAAATCAGAAGTGCAAGGAGTGCTTCATCCCTTCTCAGGATCACATCATTTGGCATAAACCCTGATGCTACTCCTAAAGAAGTGCATGAGCATAGAAGGGACATGACACGGTTGCCCTCACATCCTACTAATGGCCTGACAGCTATGGGGCAAGCATTTCATGATGGGACTCAGCAAATCAGTTGAGGGTTGGGCCTGGTTATCCTGCAATCTGCCTGAAATGAAGATGGACCTGTTGCAGACATCACCTGTTTGCCTTTTACTGTAACATTTGAGAAATTATCTTACGTATGAGACAACATGATTCTGTGTGAGTAAAGAAGGACACTGTTGAAGCTCTCACCCATGACATCCTTTCAGTAGGGTCCCAGTCTACAAAATCATTGGCCTGCACAGAACCTGCATTCCTGTCCCAGGCAGGAAGAGAAAGACTTCCTCTGGGCAGAAGCTCAGGAAGAATTGAAAGAACCAGAAGAATTTGAAGCTGTGGAAGCTTCAAAAATTTTTTGCTTGGTATTGGGATGCTCCTCTTGGCTGAGGCTTGTTCACAGAGCTCTCAGTCTAAAGTGTCTGGAAGAAGCAATTTGTTTTAAGGCACAGTACTTGTTAGTAAACACAGTGTTTATCACTGGTGCAACTGTTTTTATACGCTGCAGCCAGTTGCTATTAAATTAGAAGGGAGAAGTGGTCAAAGTAAACACACAAAAAAAGAAATGACCTGGTTTTGGGTATTATCTCTTGGTCTTGATATTCTGTAATTTCTACGTCTATGTTGCATTCCCTGGGACGAAGCTAGGTCTTTAACATTAACACTGGCTTTGTGTCATGAATTCATTACCTATTCTGCTTATCGTGTAGAGTCATACCATGCTTTCCTGCTTTGGAAATAGATATGAATTCCAAGACAAGAAGGATCACTGTAAATAAAGGTAACTGTTGCTAGAATGGCAGAAAATGCCATCCAGCTGAGACTGGAGCTTCATCGCCAATTCTGAAGTGGGTGTTTAGCTAATTAGGTATTTAATGAAGTGGGTATTTAGCTAATTTTTGTCTTCATGACATTTTGCTGTTAGCTCTTAAAAAATTAAATCCTGAAAGTGTTGAGTTTTCCTTTGATAGTTTTTGTGGTCACAGACTCAGGAGGAACCAAATCAACTGAGATAAAGCTTCTTATTCCAGAAAATTGCTGTTCCTCCTTTGCAGGATGTGAAGTCTTGCAAGAAAATAGCCTGTCACGATCACCACTGCCCTAGTGTGAACCTCATGTGACAGGGCTAGCTTGGGCAAGAAAAAAAAATACTTTCTAGTTGCATCAAGCACACCTTTCTAAGTGCCTGTTTTTTTTAGAGACAAGTTATGGGTTTATTGCGCTGACACAATATCAATTCCTCCTTTCTCCTTGCCTGCTGCCCAACTCTGATAGAGACCAAGGGAGGTCAAAGAGCATGCTGTAGTGAATGTAAACTCACAAACCTCCAAAAACAGTTTTAAAAGAGCTTTATATAAAATATTAACAAGGGAATAAAGACCATGAATTAAGAAAAACAAACAAACAGACCAAACAAACAAACAAAAAAAGCATAAGAAGTATTATTTTAAAGATATGCATGCTGTCAATTTTTAAGCATAACAAAACAATCTCAATATATAAAATAAGGAAGATCTAAAAGAAACTGTATCAAGGGACACTACTGAGTGGCTAGCTGTTGGAAGAAGTCTGGTGTTCACTTCAGATTTTACATTGCAAAGAAGCACCTGTGGGTGGGAACCTAAACACACACAAGACCAGCATCAGAAGTGCTTGTCTTGGGGCAAAGCTAGTCTTCTAAATTCTCATCTCTAATATAAAGAGCAACACAAATACGACAAATATTAGCTGTTTCTGGACAGAGTAGGTCTTGCCCAAAGCATGATTTTCTTGACCCCGTGGTTAGTTGAACCAGTCAGATCTTGTACTCTGTGGTTAGTTTTAGCCTTCACTGTGAAAAGTTCATTACTTCTGCAGTTTTTCTTACTTTTGACCTTCACCACATCCTTTATTTTTGTTATACTTCCCTCTTCATTTCTCTCTCTTTTAAAGACTGATATAAAGTCTTATTTTGTACAGTATAAAGCTTATATTCCCTACGAAGAAACCCAAGGCATTTTAAAAAGGCTTAAAACTTCCATCAGTTTTACTATACTTACCCATGGCACAGTTTACTTTGTCTGGACATCCCGTTTCTTTGCTTTTTGGATGAAGAGCTAATTTCATTTAGTGCTTGTTCTGAACTCCCTTCAGTGCAGGGACTTCACCTGCGCTGGGAGCCTTGTGATGTGGCTACAGGTTTGCACGGAGACTAGCTTAAGCTGCCCTTCTTCTGCCCCCCACAAGCCATCTCTCACTGCTGTTGCAAACTGCTTGTTCCTCTTCTCAGCCAAGACTTGCTGGTGCCTTTGTTGTGCTGCTGCAGTAGGGCTGTGCTTGAAGCTGGATCACTGCAATGTTGCACTTGAAAGCCACATCCGCCCCCTCACCCTTGTTTTGATGGCTAGGAGACCAGCTGTTTCCCCTAAACTTTTATGAGTCACCTTGGAAAGAAATGGGTTAAACTAAGGGTAATAATCAGAAAATTTAATTGTTGTAATTGTTGAATTTGAAAGGGCAGCAATCTAAATGGGAATTCAGATTTGAATCTGAATTGCTGGTTTACACCAGGTGATCTACTCAAGCCAGCATGGGTCTGGTGTAAAGGTGCAGGGAGAGATATTTTTTTCAGGACCCAAATGAATTAACAGTTGAATTTAAGTAGCACTTCAGCAAAACAGGCTCTATGCCCTAGTTTAAGACACCGTAAAAATGCTCTTATTCTCAGACTTTTATTATTAGCTCTGCTTACTGCAACCAGATTGTTGTGAAGATTACATTTTTACAGCTCTTCTACCTCCTCCTGCATCTTCCCTGCAACAGTGCGTTGGCAGTCTTTGGGTTGGTTAAAGCACTTACGTGTTCTCATTAAAATGATGAGCAAGAAGTAAACAGCTAACAGCTGACTACAGGGAGTTATCTGGCTTCAGCTGGAACAGGGTCAAGTTTTTAAACCATGCCCTGGTCTGATGAAAAGGGAGAGGGCACTTCTGAACAAGGACACAGAGACGTGGTCCTCTGGATCTTCAACCCAGTGCAGCCCTGACCTGCACTGCACCGAAGGATGTGGATGGCTCAGCAGGGGCTCTATTTGCCCTATTTGAGGGCTGCACCAGGGCTGTAAACCCCATGGTGAGGGGGAAGCTGTGAGCAGCCATGAAGGAAGCAAACCACAGGGCTGGCAGGAGCACCACCGGCTGTGCCAGGGCCAAGGCAGAGAGCAGCAGCAGCAGCAGCAACGAGGGCAGGGGATGGCTCCTGCAATGGCCCAAGAGCTGGCCTTGAATCCCCATAACTGTTGCTCCTCACAGCCTTACCTCTGCTTGTGAGACTGCGGGGGACTTGTTTGCCTCAGTCTATACTCCCTATAAGATGTCTTTCTCTGAAACCTACTTTATTACCTACAGAAAGGACACAGACTGTGGTCCTGCAGAAGCACTGATTTTTGTTACTGTGAGAACATCAGCTTGTAATTTATGAAGAGCCATTGGCTCTGCATGGTTTACGATATACTCTTACACCCAGGAGAGGAGGAAGCTAGGACCACACTTACCCCTCTTTTACATGCTGTTTCCTCTGGTGTGAGGGGCTTTCAGGCTGGCAAGAACATGAAAGAGATCTCAAGAAACTTCTGTTTACTGGTGACACTCCAGGGCCAGCAGTGGCTTTGTGTGCCACAGTGTCAGCCAGTGAAGTGTGCTTCTGAAAGGAGGCAAATAATAATGATGCCTGTTGGTACACACGGAAATGCCACTTGTACAGCAGCTGCCACAGTGATGAAGTGTCTGTTGTCTTCTGCATAGGTACGCTGCAAGCAAGGAAGCACTGAGTGCCTGGTGGGGTGAGGATCTGCTGAACTTTCAGAAAGCTATGTCATGCAGGCGGGTGTGAAAATACACATAGATAGCTCCCTGGGGTGCTAGTTCTGGACTTTTAATTATGAAAACAAAGCTGAGTGCACAGTGCCAGGAATAAACAAATGGGCAAATGTGATAAATAGGCGATAAAGGACAACTAGCTCTGTGCATATGAATTGAGATGAAGCTGGCTGCAGCATTTCCTCACTGTGCAGAATGACAATGCCTCAATGTGGTGTGCTGTGACGAGATATATATATCACACCCTATGTGGACAGGCGCTTTCTTGGTGTGAGGCTTGGCAGAGAGGCAGAAAGCAGAGTACAGATGCTTTAGATGCTAAACTTGCAATCAGATAAAGTTTGTTGCAAATTCCTGTGCCGAAGCAGGTGATAGACTATTTTGATAGGCAAAAAATAATGGTGAAATTTGCATTTGCAGAACTTTCTTAGGCCAGCAAAGCTTAAAGTAGGCTGTGATTAATTCCAAATTACTTGAAAGCCAGGTAATTTGGAACAATGTGATATGTAAAATAGATGTTGACATATGTAAGCCAATTCATATCAGAAGATACAACATACATTGCTTACAGGCATGGCTGTGTTGCTGAGGAAAGGAACCTCCTGTTTCTGTATTGCTGTAAATGGCTGGCATATCAACAGTCAAGAACCAAACAAAATGCTGTAACTGATAAGGTCTGGAAAAGGAAATATGACATATTATAATGCAATAACATTTACGCCTTTTAGTAAAATATCCTCATCTGGAGTGTGTCCAGCTTAGGTCTTAACTAAGAAAGACATAGCAGAAATAATGTTTGGAGACATAATAAAATGTCAAAGAACTAGCACTTCTCATTAGACTATATTGAAAAGACTGACTTAGTTTAGAAGGAGACACCTACAAGGTGGTAAGTAGCATTGACACTATGAAACTCACTTGAAAGTGGCTGTGAGCAAGCCAGTGCCCCACAGCTCATGGGTAGTGTGGGACACAAACGATTGTAAATACTGACTGGATTTAAGCTATGTTTTAGAGACCGAGACAGATCTCTGTGCCACTGCATGCAGGAGCAGGGGGTCTGGGGGGAGCTGCCGCCCAGCCGTGGGGGACCCGTGCTGGAGCAGTTTGCTCCTGGGGGATGGATGGATGGACCCCGTGGGACGGAGCCGTGTGGGAGCAGTGCTTGAAGAGCTGCTGCCTGTGGGCAGCCCCCCCAGGCTCAGTTGGGGAAGGACGGCATCCCTGTGAAGGAGCGGCGGAGAGAAAGCATTTGGGACTGATGCCCTGTTCTTCCCCTGAACAAGGCAAATAGGGGGGAAGGTGTTTTTGGTTTGCTTTTAGTTTCTCACTGCTCTAGTCTGTTAGTGATAGGCAATAAATTACATTAATCTCCTTATGTGAGTCTGTTTACCCATGATGGTAAGTGGTGAGCAATCTTCCTGTCTCTACCTCAACTCTTCAGTTCTTTTTTTCATATTTTCTCCCCTGTTCTGTTGAGGGGTTGCGGCAGGGAGGTGAGAACAGTACGGTGGTGCTCAGCGAGCCTCAGTGTGAAACCATCACAAACGGCTGGAAAAAAGGGCTGACAGGAACCTTTTGAAGTTGAACAAGGGGAAGTGCAAAGTCCTGCGGGGGGTGGAACAAACCCAGGTACCAACACCTGCTGGGGGCCACCCAGCTGGAAAGCAGCTCTGCAGAAAAGGCCCTGGGGGCTCAGGGGGACACCAAGCTAAACATGAGCCAGCAACGTGCCCCTGTGAAGGCTAATGGCATCCTGGGCCGTGTTAGTATTGCCAGCAGGTGGAGGGAGGTGATCCTTCCCCTCTGCTCAGCCCTGGTGAGACCACCCCTGGAGTGCTGGGTCCAGTCCTGGGCTCCCCAGTATGAGACAGCCATGGTCATACTGGAGAGAGTGCAGTGCAGGGCCACCACAAAGGTGATGGAGGGACTGGAGCACCTCTCCTGTGAGGAGAGGCTGAGAGAGCTGGGGTTTTTCAGCCTCGGGAAGAGGAGGCTCAGGGGGGGGTCTCATCAATGTCCATAAATACCTGAGGGGAGGGTGCATAGAGGACAGAACTAGGCTCTTTTCAGTGGTGCTGATTGCTCTGTGGATCTGAAAAGGTCTTCTCTGGGGTGAGGCCTAGTGTGCAAACCCCACACAGCACCTGAGCCTATGAAGCAACCAGCCTGTTGCAAAAATCGGATGGGGGGCAGGAATGAGAAAGCAGACAGCAACAACCTCAGCAATCTCCCACTTCTAAACTAATTAATGATGAAAACCAAGTAAATATGGTAAAAACATGTTAATGAAAACACAAGACTAGAACAAAAGTCAAAGCTTGGAATTACCGGGACTCCTTCCGTTGCCTTCAATGGATTACCATCCCACTGACAGAGTACTCTGAATTGCAGCCAGAGCCAAGCAACACTTACACAGGAGAAAGCTAAAGCTTTTTCTACTCTGCTTCTAGTCTTGCAGATTTAAAATCACGAAAAGATGACATGGGCAGAGTAGAATCCTTCAACTGCCAGCCCTGAAACCCTTCAGAAGGGTGCAGACAGGGGTAGTTCTTTGAACTGCTCAAAAAACCCAAGGTCTTTTCCTGGGAGCAGGATCTCTCTCCTTTTCCTCTTGTAACACACAGGAAATACTCTGACGGCTTTACTAAATGCTAATTTTGATAAGTGAAAAGAACAATATATTTTAAGACAGTCATCATGACCAGCTAAGTTGTGAACTTTTGAAACAAATCTGATTTTATGCATTACACAGTTTATATGCATGCATCTTTTTTTTTTTTCTAATGATAAATGAAAAAAGACAGTTTTGGAATTTTTCATATTCAACAGAAAACAATACTATGGGCTTTATCATCTTTTGCCCACTGGAAAATCTCAGAAATCTTTACTGATTTCTTAGATAATAATCTTTACTGAATTATACTTTTGATAGAGCTGTTGCTTTTGTTATGTCTACTCTAGTAAGCAGAAATGGGCATAAGGAGATGCTCAGACATCTAAGTCATTGAATTTAGTGAAAAATGACTGAGTTTAAAAACAAATTAAAAACAAAACAAAACAAAACCACTTCATTTTCTGCATAAGCCCAGGATGGATTCTCTACCATTTGTGTTATTATGTGCTGTAACATTGTTGTAACCTGTGGTAACTACAGTTGTTGAGATAAAGTATTCTACAAAACTGCTCTTCAAACTCTCCTCATCTTTCCCTGGCTAATTTGGAGATGAATCTTCAAAGATCTTTTATAGCAAGGATACTAAGTAATACAGAGGGGAAAGTTTGCTAACTGTTAGGAAAATGCACCCTAAAATCACGTTTCCGAGTGTGATGCCACCTGTTCCCCCTCCCCTCTCTCTCACACAGAGACAAACCCTAGCATATGACCCTTCTGCTATTTTGCATCGACTTGAATTTTCTCTGCACATCCAGTCGATTAGTGCAACAGCAGATCTGGGCACGGGTTGAGTTCTCCTTACTCTGGAGTCCTCCCTGCTCTGCTGTGTCTCTCTTTTAAAAGTCTGGTCATGCTTTTGACATATTCTCTGGTTTGTTAACTGTGACATTCAGCACAATCCACATGCTCTCCCTGCTATTTGCAAGACTTGCCCCACTACTCTGATCATTTTATGAAGAAGTGGAAGTGAAGTCTCCATCTGGATGGCTGGGAATGGGAAAAAAAATAGGCTCATATTTCAGCTTCAAGATGAGCTATACTTAAAAACCCAAGCAAATTCCTTCCTTCCCTAACACAGAAACAGGCTCAAGTTACATATTAATCACAAGAACATAGATGTTGTTACAGAACACAGAGATGTGTCCGTGTGCTTGCTACTAATATTCCCAGGGCAGTTGCTAAGAAGAGATAAAGCAGAACACATGGATGTGCATATACACACCCCCCTTTGTTTTTTCTTAGAAAGAAAAGGTTACAACTGCACAAAAAGTAATTAACTACCTAAATGTTTAAAACCTTAACTGAGATCTCAGCTATGGGGAACGTATCTGTCTCCCAGGTAAGAATTAATTATTTATGTAATAGTCATTAAAGATGTTGAGAGCTAATCACGGTGGAACAGAATGGGACCAGAACTGTTTGTGTCTACTATTTCAATCTCGATTTGCAAAAAGCAATGTGAGCTTTAGTGACCTTTCCAAATATTCATTTCAGTGATAACATTCTGAAATAATTTCCTTAGAGCAAAGAACAAAAATGGAACAAATACTGATGTTAGTCTGTGCATTAACTCATTAACTTTTCCTAATGGCTCCAGTTACATAGCATATACCCCCGTTCAATGCTTTTTGGGATGTTAAGTCTCATCTTGCTACCTTGTCCTTTCAAAATCAACCGAGTAACCTTGCTAATGGTGCTTCTGAAGCAAGTAGTGATCTTTTCACTTAGTGGCTGGTGGCACAGCACCTTTCTTGACCCAAATCAAATCCAAAGATGGAAGAATTAAGTTTTGGTGGTGAGATCAGAAATCTCTCTCTGATTTTAAACAGCTGCACGCTATAGGTTGCATGACAGTGGCCAGGATTGTCTAAGCTAGGTTACAATTTCAGTACAATAATCTTACCACTCTGAGACATTGAATAACCTAGTGTACTTTTATTAAGTAAATGGAAGCAGAGGTTAATGAACATTTATTGGACCAACTTAACACCTTGAAATAACAGGCATCAGTCAGACTGAGGCAGCATACTGATAAGATCAAATTTTCTTTACAAATCTATGAGCCCCTGTACAAAAAATAAAGTATAAAAGGGGCAAACAGAAATAATTGTTTTATCCCAAACCTAGGGCTGCTTCTGAGGTCATGTTCAGCACAAATTTAGAGCAGTCCAAGAGGTGCTCTGAATTATGCAGTGATATTTACAGTACGAGGAGGACCCTTTCTCCAGTTGGAGATTGAATAAGGAAATTGTAACATTAGTTCTGCACCTGCATGAGGTTTCCTCCTGCAAGCAAAACTTCCAGCTGCATTTATAGCAGCCCTTTGCCCTCTATGTACCATACAAATAACACAGACGCACCAGCAGGGTTTGGGCAGGAGGCTGGGGAGGATTGGACAGATGGAGGCATTTTGGGGTTACTCTATGCTCTCTGTAACTGTGTTGAAACTGGTTCATGGAGTTCAGGGTGCTGCGTGGTTTGGCTGTGTGGGAAGCCTAGGTGGATTTTAAGTCAATCTTTTGCTACCTAAGGTTCCTACAAGGAAAACAGCCTATGGTGAAGAGGAAGCAGGATGGTTTGCTAATGGATGGATGTGCTTTACAGTATTTGTCTCTTGATAAAATGCTACGCAGTGAGAATAAAAGACCCAAAGCTTTCCAAGGTAGTCTTTTTACTGTGTAATATTAACTGAATGGTGGCTTCACTTAAAATAAGAAAAGCATTAGTTATATTAAATCACTACTTATTGTCGTCTACATAAGGCAGAAGCAGCCTCATGGGCTTATCAGTTTTCTTTCCTTACAGGCTGGATATACAGAATTTTCAAGGAATTCATAGTAAGAGTCAAAAGCGTGTCATCAAAACACAGCAGACTATACCCTAATTATCAAAATTATTTTACCTGTTTATTGTCATCAACATTTGAGACGAAGAATGTGTCACTGAAATCAGATACCAGAGATGCTTACCAGAGAAGAAGTTTGCATTTCTAACACCAGAAACACTCCACTGCATGATTTTCAGTAGGTCTTCTCTTTGTGCTTTACTGGGAAAAGAGGTAGTTTTGAGAGTGAATGAAGCTGTCACCTGGGTGAACTTGGTGAGTATGCAATACTACCAATACTGCCATTGCAACAGTTGATCTACACAAACACCTGCTAGGATGCCATCCAGAACTAAAAATAACATAGCACAAATACTTGAAAAATTACCTCTTATGCACTATATAGTACCCAGCTTGTACCCATGCCCTTTTAAAAGGGCTAAATTCAGAACAGATGAGCAGCTGCTATCAATGTGATCTGTTCCTTCTCGTTTGCTGATTTCCTTGCACTGGGCCTGCACAGATTGTTCCTCATTAGCTTGTTACTAGTACTCCACATGCTATAGGCTCAAGGGACGCGGTTACGGTACCCGTTTTGGGACTTGGGTGTGGAACTGTGAATCCAGCTGTGGCATAAATGAGCTCTGTGTTAGGGTAAAGCTATGGATGCGGTTCCCAGCTGTCCTGCACACTGTGAGCTTTGCTGTGAGGGCTGCACAAAAGAAGCACGTTGCTTGGTTTGGCTGGAGCTAGGCTTTGCCTAATCTTTCCAAGAATAGAGATTTGAACACCTGAACTGCCGTAGGAGTAGGCAGGAGAAAATTAACAGCTTATGAACCTGATTATTATTGCCCCTATTTTAAAGTGAGAACATTTACTGTTTACACATGCAGTGGTCCCCCACACCTGAAACAGCCTACAGATCAATTACAGCTGATAGCTCAACCTCTCCAATAAATAAATCCCTTGAGAACACTGTAATTTTAACTTAAATGCTAAACTTCATACTACACCATAGTACAGCCCACAGAGCTTTTAACACAAATTGTTGTAAGGAACATTGTATTTCTGACACCTAAAAAACAAGTGGTAATGCTTCTTTCTGTTAAGTGCTTTCAGGAAAAAAAACGTAAACCATCTGGTCCAGTAAGGGCATGGTAAGAAGGGTAACAAAACAAAGTTAGCACATTTAATTAATTTTTCTTACTTGGCACTGCACTGATTCTAAGCTGTCCCTGTGCTCCTGCACCGGGGCCTTCACTTAACAGACTTCAAGAAACCTTTTCTTGCTGCAAGAGTCACTGATTTGTTCTTGGAACTCCCTGCGATGAAATGAAGGACCCAAAAGCATTCAGTTGTTGAACACATAAAAGGAAGTATATTTAAAATAAAAAAAATTGGTCAGACTGTAGAGTCAATTACCATTTTAAAGGAATTTACAGGGCTGTTGTAGATGAGTCTTTTGGAATAGTCAGTTTATCGCAATGCCTAAACTGGTTTCTTCATTGCACAGTATTTTCTTTTTAAAATGTGTGCATTTTTAAACAATTACATACATATTAAAAATCAGCATTTCTTTGCTTAAACTTAATTAAAACGTTAATACTCTCAGACAACACAGATCTGAAATGGTGAAACCAGTAATTGCCCCCTCCCACCTTACAACAAATTAAATTGAGACAAAATTACAAACACATTTCACTACATGATTATTATTAATAAAAATCAGTTTTTTTCTTTTTTATAAAGTTGCCCAAAATGCAAGGGATGTGCATAGGTTTACAACTTAGTCAGAATAATATTTTACTTTATTCCCTTGGGTACGTTTTCCCATGAACGGAATGTACTTTGCTGTAGATTACAGTTTTTTTCAACACAGATACACCAACGGCATGAACGCTTGCGACTGTCCACATGCATTAAGAGTCAAGACCCAATTTCAAATTTCTAAAAGTTTTACAGAGTTCTTCAAAGAGACAGTATCACATTATCTGGATGTTACACAAAAGTACTTGAAAATACTATCCTAAAAAAAAAGCGAAGAAAGGCCTTTAAAATTTATGAATTTGTTTCGTAACCACTAGACTAATTATTTCAAATAAATAAAGGAAAGCAAAGTATTCCAATCCATAAAATCAGACTCTAAAAAGAATGTAGTGTTCCACCCCCAAGTTAAGGTAACAGAATCATATTATTATTACTATTAAAATAGATTATAGAAAGCAGCATCTATTTTGTGCAGTTTTTAGGGGCCCTTGAAATAAAAAGCTATGATTTCAAAAAATATAACATTCCAAAGGACTGAATAATACATATATTTAAAGATACACTTTATTAAAGTTTAGGAGAAATGATTAAAAAAAGATACTGTCTCTTTAAATTAGTGTTTAATTTTTTTTCCCTCCTCCTATCTATTAGGACATGACAATAATTATAAATTTAGGTCACACTACATCTAGGTAGTCTCTAGGGGGCCAAGACCTGTTGACACAAGGTCGGTAACGTAGAGGTTTTCCATGTATGAGGTGGTTCCCAGTAATGACAGGCTTTTTCAATTCTCTCATGAGCGGCCTAATAGACCCAGGAGACCGGCACCCACTGCGACGCTGTACAGACGAGCTCAATGGCTTCCTCCAGGTGCCTGATTGTTTCATCGATTTCGTTGTTGATAATTGTTAGGTCAAAGTAGTGTGCATACGTTCTCTGCAAGATTTCAGACTCCTTTTGCAGGCGCTGAAGAGATTCATCCTATTCGGTGATCAGAAAAGGGAACAGGAGAGCTAAGTCAGATCCCTTCCTATTCTTATACAACACCTTTCTAGCTATTGCTTACAGGGAAGAAAACAGGCAAAAAAGCAGTAGGTTGGCATGGGTGGTATAGAACCCATATCTAACTCTTTGGAAATTACAAGGAAGAAATTGTATGTTTTCTGTCTTAAAGTTGACATTCAAACACCAGTTATTTTTTGACGTTACTTGACACGAAACACATACTTAGACTTAAAAAGGCAAGGCGGAGGATGAAAGCTTATAAAAGCAGCACAGACATGGAGCAAAAGAGACCACATATGAGTAAAACATATGAAGCGCACAAATACGAGCTACTTGGCCTACGTCCAGGTAAGAACACAAGAAACAGAATAGGGTGTATTGTCAAGTATCAGCTGTTCCCAGTTTTGGTAACATTTTACTGTTCAACATCAGTCTTCTGGGTTTACTTCCTTTAACCATTGCTTACTGATGAGGAAGTTCTCACTCCGCGTTGCACCGCAGTTCCCATTTCAGAGTACATCACTTCTAGCATCTCTCAGTGTGCTGTGCTGAAGACCCAATCCCGCAGTCTGAGCTTGAGAAGGGTCAGCTACTGAGGGCTTGGTACTACAGCTTGTGTCCGTTCCTTACAGGACCAGCTGCCTCCCGTTTTGAGGGTGTGCTGCCTAATTCTTTGTAGTTTGTGATGCTACTGCAGTGGGCTTTGTCAGTGGGACTTGCGTTTCTGAGAGAGAGAGAGCTTGTAAACGGCTTGTTTCTATGGTCCTGGAGTGGTTGTGAGTTACAAGCCTGAATTTCCTTCCTGCAAATTCCCTTAGAAATTCAAAGAATCATTTCGTGTTTTCAGGAACTTTGAAATAGCCACAGTGATCGGTTCCTTCCCTCTCTGTGTGTTTGGGGTGGATATAGGGCTAAATAGGAGTTGGACTTCAAGATCCTTATGGGTCCCTTCCAACCCAGGATATTCTATGATTTTAAATCACATATGAACCAGCAGAGACTCCTGCTGCTCTAGTATCTATAGGGTCATCCTCCTTGTTCACACAGTTGTAGGCTGTAGGAAGTACAGAAACAGCTCCTATAGCTGGTTTTACAAGAAATTATTTTGGGAACAGAATTATTTCTGTCTAATAAGAGATCTTCCTCCCACCCCCTTCCTCCTCATTTATTTATTTATTTATTTTTCCCCCCAAGTGTTCTGTTTAGACTTCCGAAGCACTTCTAGCTGCAGTGACACGCCGATGTGAAATGGTGGCTTTCAGGTCCTCTGGAGGGAATAACCTGTGCTGAGGCAGTTCTCCTTCCCTACAGCCATGAAACCAACCGCTTCCGGAGGAGACGTTCTCAACCCAAGTTACAGTTCTGCTTCTTCCTGGAGCTGCAGCCCCAGATGGGGAGGGAATGAGACCTCCACTTGATAATCACTGAAAATCTCATTCAAGGTCAGACAAATGCTTCTCCCGTGCACCTTTGCATAGGGCATGCTGCTTTTATGGACCAACACGTCTACAGCGATGCTTGGCACTTCCGTAGAATAGTGTGTGAAAAAATTAATTTACTCCAATGTCAAACTGATCAACACAGATAAACACTAATATTTTTGTGGAACACTTCATATGGCCCAGTGTCTTTAAGCCAAAAACCTAGCTAAATAGTTATCTGTCAAAGTTTCAGAGATTTTGAAAGAAGACATCAGTTTATGTCAGCTGAGGATCTAATCTTTTCTGTTTAAATTAAACTATCATACTTGTCAAGTAGACATCCTACCTGTCAAGCAGAATATTTTCAATGCTTTAATCTAATCTAATTAAGATCAATTTTATATTTAAGGCCAGTCTTAGCAAAATCATACTGTATCTTTAGATGAGTTTTAACCTCATGGCACAAGACTAATGCTAGCTGAAAAATACACACAAAACCTTAAAGCTGTTAATTCACATGTAGCTTTTTAACTGTTATTCAGGTCTCACATCAGTGTCATCTTTGCCATGTATGAGGGTGAACTTTTCTCATTGAAGTGTCTATTTTACTGTGACTGACAGAATAAAAATCTGAAAAACGTACAGCTCATCTTAAAAAAAAAAAAACACCACAAACGGGTAGATAAAGAAGAATGAATGAAAAAAACCCTTCCAAATATTAATATTTACCTTGTACACACATACATCACAAAACCAAGAGTTTTAAAAACACATTAGATTTTAATATTTTTCTGACTTAGCTTCTCCTAGGTCTAACTCTACTGGAACTGAAGTGGGTTCTGTTTGGGAATATCTGAACATCCTAGACCACTGGAAATGTAAGATGCTACTTCTTTCATACACTTTCAGGGGCAGTAAAAGGTTGGGATAGGCCATTGCAGCAACTTTCAGATAGATGCAAAGTTTCTCAAATTTGTGAGAAAAAGACAGGTTACAGTTCTTGTTCTTTGTTTTAAACTGAGGCCAAATGTTACCTGTGTTTGTGATAAAGTATCTGTTGGTACATTCAATACCGTGTCGGAGTTGGCTAGGTGTTTCTTGTGTGTCTGTATTAAAGGCCAAAATTTGTCTTTGAAACTAACACTTCCTCAGCATTTTGCTGTAAGTTCTTCTCAATTTCCTTAAAATTTCTTAATTAAATCTTGAACAGTGAAGATTGCAGAATATTCTCAAGAAGAATATTCTCCAGCAGCTGTGTTCTCAATAGTGTCAAGAAATAAGATATTTATCCATGTGTTCTAATAGCTGAAGACAGACAAATGCATGACTTCATTCATTTCATATTTGGGAGCAAAACATGTCTCTTCTTCTTCCTCAGCTCTCATGTAACAGGTATTCTATGTAGGTCTAGTTGCAGTGTGTCCATTATGTGGAACAGACTTCTCTTTCCTATATTAGCATTCATAGTCTCTTTTTCTAATCTTATTTCAATCTCCACCAAACCTGAGATGGAAAGGAGTGAAAAACACCTTTCATCCATGAAATCTCTCCCACATGCATAATGGCCACCGCTGATGTCTTCAGTCTCTTTCATCTCTGAGATCTCCGAGTGCTTTTTTTTTTTTCCTTAAAGTACATAGGCCAATAGCTGCCACTTGTGACAGTCAAAGCACAGACTAACAAATTACTAGTATTTCTTTTTGAGGCTACGAACAACTTAAAAAGATACCAATCAGGCCTTTGCCAATTTTGTTCCAAGAGGAAAAAAAAATCTCAATTTAAACAGCTGATGGACTGCAAGTATCTTAAGAAAAATTCCTTTTAGTCTTTCCCTGTATAAAAGGAGGAAACATAGCTATAAGGGAGAAAGAAGTTACACATTGCTCAGTGAAGATTTAGATCTACAAAATAGCGCCTGTCAACACCTCTTTGCTGCTGAATGGGCAATGGGAGATAGAAAACACCCACAGGAGAGAGGAACTATTCCACTGTTCCCTGATATGCACTTTCCTCTCTCTGTGTTACCATACTAATAACCTGATTTAAGTTTTCTTAGGGATGAGACAGCAGGGTACACTCTTGGAGATTTCCTATATGTTTTAAATTGGTTTTGTGCTTTGTAGAACTGGTCATAGTGCACTGCTATATATTAAGTCAGGAAGTATAACATTTTGTCTCCTACCTTACTGTGTGATCCTTGTTCCTCTTCACTGTTTTTTTACTATGAAGTTCACAGGTACAGCTTTGAGCGGAAATTTTACTCTCTAGTTTCTTTTTACTAGCAAATAATCCTTACTTGTATCATAGCACCAATATCTAAAGCCTTTATTATATTAAGTTTTTATTCCAGTGACAAAAAGTAATGTTGAATGGGAACAAGCAGATCTACATTCTAAAACTACTAAAATAACCAGAACTACCTTTTTCAGCCCCTAGCTGGTACTTACAGGCAATTTTCTGCACCATTTTGGCAGCTATATACAATTAGTACGAGTGCAGGAAAATGAAAAGAAAAGCAAAGATGAAATTCAAGAAAGCATAAGGGAAAAAAAGGACAGTCAATTACAAAAGTGTTCTCAAAAGACGTATGTAAAATAAACAAAGCAGGATAAGATGATAGACAGGGACAATCATTATGCATATGAAGCTTTCAAAAAGTAAGAACGAATGGGGAAATACGAAACACATACTTTAGAAATCTTGTTTGCTGCCTTACAGGCTGGTAATACACAGACATAACTTGCATATCTCTCTTCACGCAGCAGAGTAAATTTTGGAAAATATGACTGTATTCGGGTAAGTTCTGTTGCTGCTACTACTATTTCCTGCCTCTCTTTAAGTTTAATTGGTTCATTAATTAGGTTGTTTTTTCAAGTGTGGCCCCAGTTCACCAGCTCTGAACTGAGTGCCTGAGTGAATCCCTATGTACAGAAACACTTTGGTCACAAGAACTTAAAATAAAGACAGTCTTACAGTATGAATCCAAATATTTAGAATGTAGTATCTTGCTTCTATTAATATTTATTTGCCATGAACACATATTTCCCCACCACTACTATAAAAGGTGCATTTCTATCCTCTTCCCAGTATACCATGGAAAACCTCTTCTCCCTCATTAACTCTCCCAAATTTCTCTGTATTGTACCTTATAGCTAGTGGATGAAAAGCTATGTACCACTGGCAAATCAGCAAGGCCAAGGACAACAATTTGAGAACTGAAACATAGGTACAAAGCAACAAAACCAGGTAATTACATAATTTTACAGAATACCTGGTCTCCTTGGCATTGCTGTAAGTGCAATGATTATCTGACACATCTTAAGAACTTTTTTTTTCTTTTTACATGATGCTATGCCATTTGCTTGCACAAAGACAAATTCAGTGTAGAATATAAATTTTTAATGTTTTTGCAAGATCCTACTGATTTATACCATACGCCAACACCAGCAGTTAGACAAGCTAACTTCACCAGTGTTGCTGATTTTGACATCCTGAGACAGTTTATACACTTGTGGCACTTATCAGTTATCATATGGGTCCTTAAGACGCTGTAAAATGACATAAATTACTGCTGCGAAAGTGAAAAGATGGGAGGGGGAAGAAGGATCTGTTCTTGGCTATATGGTTTCACTGTTTGTTCTGGTATTGGCCATTGTCAGAGCCTTTGTGAGCTGCTTGAAAACTGACAAAAATCCAATGTAGAGCTACAGTAGCTCACTGAAGGGTCTGGTAAGTGCCACGGCCCATGCATGGGCAGTACACGTCCAGAAGCAAGCTAGAGAGAACAGCAACAGTGAACTAGGAGAACGCCTCAGCTGCCAGTAAAACTGCAGCTTGAGGCTGGTATTTTTCACTCTGCTTACAATTTTAATAATCATTCAGGGTATGTGCACTTAAATACGTTTGTCTTGTTCCTTATTTTCTTGCAAGCCTCTGCAGCGATGTCGTAGTTTCTTATCTATGCTACTATAATTAAATTTCTATAGAAACATACCAGCTGTAGAGACAGGGCTTCTGACTTTATTTTTGCATAAGGAAGGCACATTTAGGAAACTTGGAACAGATTTATGGTCAAATCCAATTAATTAAATACCTTAGTGTTAGGGTTTAAAAAATGCTGAGCAGATAAAGTGTTTGTATAAATAGTATTTGTCCTGTTGTGAGCTAAATGCAGATTTGCTTGATAGCCTCTGAAATGAGTAGCACCTTGCAGAGTGGCAACTCTATGAAGTACGAAATTCAGGGTGTGGATCTGCATGAATACTCAACTTAATTCCACAAGCAATTACCCCTTTGGTCAAAGCTTATGTCCAATTCTTAGAGATTTTTTTTTTTTTTTTAATTAATAAGCCTATTTCTGATATATATTTGTGCATAACAAATACTACAGGATAAAGGTGGGATCACAGTGCAGTTATGCATACCCATTTCTTCAGTCAGGCCATCTGTAGTCTATCTAGTGCTATAACTCAGAATTGAGTGATTTTGCTAAGGATAAGTAATTTTAGTCAAGGATTTGGAAATGTATCTGTGAGGTAGGGCAGGGAACTAAATAAAAATGCATACTTTTAGAATATGTCATGTGGGTCCTTTAACTTTAGTCAACTCAATAATGCTTCTATCCAACTGTCCTTTTGATTCTCTGCTTACAGACAAGTAAATGCTAGACTCTTATCTGCATCTCTGAATCCCATCCTTAATTTTGCCTCTCATAAGACATTAGATTGTAATATGGCATACCTCATTAATGCCTGGGGTAATCGTAGGTGCAGCAATAAAAACAACAAAAGGAGCAAACTCTGCAGTTCTCAGGACCTTCAATGCCTAGGTTAAACAAATAAAAATAAAGTCAGATACATTAGAAGAATCCCCCACCAATCAACGTGAAAAACGTTTAGTCACATAAGCAGAAAATAGGAAATTATGACTTATAATTGCTGGCATTTATTTTTCATTAATCTCGAGTCAAGACCTTAGTAATGTACACATTTTTTGTTTCATTTTGAATGTTTTGATACTCAAACTGTACATTTATCACTAAGTAAAGTGATTTTTTGAGACAATAAAATCTTCTGGATTTTCAGAGAGGTTCTTCACATAGTTTCAAGGAGTGCAGAACTGTATTTACATTTTAAGCTGGATATTTAAGACCAGGTTAAAAAAACACAACAGTGATGCCATAAAAAGGTAAAAAAAAACAAACTGTATTTTAGAATAAATAATAAGTAGAATATCATTCTTAGTCTGACTTGTTATACAAACCAACACTTTTTCTCATTTTCTGAATCAAATGAAAATGTGAGGCAAGATGTTTTAGTAGCAATAATAGCAAGTATAGCATTAATGCAGTAAATGCAGCACTGTGCCCTTGAACTGAATCTATGCAAAAGATGAGTGTTCTTACTAGAAAACTGGACTTCATCATCATCTACTGTGTGACACACACAGCTGCCATAAGTGAAGTTTTGTTTCAGATCCAAGCTATCAACTGAAGTGTAGGATAGTAAGTAAACATACCTCAGCTCAACTCAAATATGTGGACAAGAAAGTAAGACTACTAAGGGTTGTTTTTTTCTTTTTTCTTCCTTAAAAGCAATCCATCCCTTTTTGCAACCTAAATAGGTTTTAATCTCTGCTCCTTGAAACCCATCTGTATATATATATGTCAAGCTCTTCTAAACAAAAGAGAAACCCCATATTGTCAAACTCAAGGAGACTCACAAAACTACTAAGAAGTGGTGTAAGATAACTAACTGATAATAGGTCCATAGACAGGCTGTCCTAAAAGAGCTGAGATAGATGCATGAGGAAGCTGGTTAAGAAAGAGGCTGGCTAAACACATGCTGGAGGATGTGCAGGACAGGCAGCTGTTACCAAGTGTAAATACACTCTAATCAATATTAAAATGGCTTCTGAGAATTTTAATGCTTCTGACCAAACCGAGTTTAAAAGTTTTCTCAAGAGAGCTTACTTTTAACAGCTGCTTCATTTGAACTGGCTATAAATGCTGCTTTCTCCCAAAGCAGTTAAATGTGAGATTTTATTTTCAGAACAGTACTATAGCTGTGCCAAATTTAGTCAGGTATCTTATTTCTATTATGAAGTTCTTAAAAAAATGAATTTTTTGAATCAAATAAGAATGTAGCATTCAAATTTAAATACTTAACACCGATCACAATTTAATTTCTTCCTCCCATTTCCTTCAATCTGCTAGAATAATATAAACATCAAACCTGTCCATATTCATGTAGTTCCCCCTAACAAAATATATAAACACGTTCCTATGAACTGAAAGTCATGACTACATAGATGTTTCAAGGGAAATGTGCCAGAATTTTCCACTGAAGATTTTATATAATGAATGAACAAACTATTCTCGTTTCTTGAGAGCCTAATTTTCTATCCTGCCCTCTTCTACAAAGTATAATACCGTAACACAGAAAGGAGTTCATAAAGTAATGACACTGATCTAGTCATTGTGTAAACAGGATCGGTACCTGTAACTGACCACAAATGTTCCTGACATGGCTTGACAGTGGTATTGGAATTGAGTTAGTTAGGATCGAGACTGCTCTCCAAAACAGCATCAGAGAGAAATTTCAGAACATACTGAAACAAATTGTCATTGATTGTTTTGTTTTTTTGACTGTATTGATTGTTTGCAGATGATACCAAGCTGAGTGGTGCAGTTGATACACTAGAAGGAAGGGATGCCACCCAAAGCGACCTGGACAAGTTTGAGAAGTGGACCCACGTGAACCGAATGAGGTTCAACAAGTCCAAATGCAAGGTGCTGCACCTGGGGCAGGGCGATCCTGGACATGAGTACAGACTGGGAGAACTGAGAGCAGCCCTGCTGAGAAGGACTTGGGGGTTCTGGTGGATGAAAAGCTTGATATGAGCCATCAGTGTGCACTTGCAGCCCAGAAGGCTAACTGCATCCTGGGCTGCACCAACAGAGGGGTGGCCCTCAGGTCAAGGGTGGTAATTGTCCCCTTCTGCTCTGCCCTTTTGAGACTCCACCTGGAGTGCTGCATCCAGGTCTGGGGCCCCCAGCACCAGAAGGACGTTGATCTGTTAGAGTGGGACCAGAGGAGAGCCACAAAGGCTGGAGCACCTCTCCTGTGAAGAAAGGTGGAGAGAGCTGAGAATGTTCAACCTAAAGAAGAGAAGGCTTCAGGGAGATCTTATTGCAACTTTTCAGTACTTAAAGGATGATTATAAAAAGATGGTGAACAACTTCTTGCTTGTGAGGAATGTTTTAACAATTCGTGTCCATAAAGAACAATTCTGTTTGAAATGTTTGAATCCTGTCTGCCTCTGGGCCCTGCACTGGCAATTCAATGCTTGAACCACAGCTGCAGTGTGTCCCAGTCTCCCCCTCATTCCTCATTCTAGCCAATTTATCACTTCTTAAATTTATGAACCTCTTTGCTTTTGTTATTCCGGACTTCTATTTCTAACACTGCTATAGATGTGTCTGTGAATGGCTAGGGAAGAATGTTTTAATTGTGTGTCTGGGAGTTTCAGAACAACTGATAACAACTAGTGACTGTTATGGGATACTATGTGGATCTTTGGTATCTGGTTATGGGGGGGCCGAGAAAGAAGCTGAAAAGCGGCTGGGAGACAAGATTTGAAGAAGGTGTTTTGAAGAAGGTGTTCTGTAAACTTGGGATGGTGCCCAGTAAGTACAAAGGGGAAGAGGAAGACTGCGAGCCTTCAGCACGGAAGACCCCTAGAGACCCCCAGAAGAGACCGCGCATGCTCCAGTAGGAGGGACTGCACCCCGGAAGCTAATTTTAATAATCTATTTTTTTAGAAGTAGTAATGAATATGTATTAGTCTAGGAGCATAAAAATCAGCTGCTTGATGTAACTGGTGTGCGTCCTGGTGGAGCGGAGACTCCCGGTGCACCCAGCGCTGTTTGCTTACCTCTATTCCTTTATATTCTTTCAATAAATCCTATTTTTGTTTTAATCCTAATTTGAATCCTGAGCCATTTATAACATTGCTCAATCAGATAATGACAGGATAAGGGGAATGGTTTTAAATTAGAAGAAGGGAGTTTTAGATTAGAGGTTAGGAGGAAATTCTTCACTGTGAGGGTGGTGAGGCATTGGGACAGGTTGCCCAGAGAGGCTGTGGATGCCCCATCCCTGGAGGTGTTCAAGGCTAGGTTGAATGAGGCCCTGGGCAACCTAGTGGGTGGCATCCCTTCCCATGGCAAGGGGTTGGAACAAGATGGTCTTTAAAGTCCTTTCCAACCTGAGCCATCCTATGATTCCCTAGTATGGTAATGAAAATCAATTGTTTTGATACATTTCACTGGACGTGAGGCTAAAATATTACAAATTTACACAGTAAACAGATTTTCACACTATAGTGGTTGCATACCACTATGAACAAACTAAGAATTAGATTCTGCAGTATGTTCTTCTAACCAAATGATTAGCAAAAATCTACTTCATAGATTGATACTTTGATGTTCCAGGGACTTCTGTCTGTACATATTACTGTATGCACTGCTTTACAATATTGATAAAAGTATCTGCCAATACGGTTGAAGGATTTGTGATGAGTCCCATTTTCATATAAGTTACCTGAGGTTCTACATCAAGTATTGCAATTAGTCCCTGCTCATGGATCTTTCGTATTGTTTCCAGTTTTGTCCCATACATTGCATCCTCATGGCTGCCATATTCCAAATATTCATTGTTTGATATATCCTGCATCATTTGGTCATGCGATACAAAGTAGTAATTTTTTCCATTTTCTTCATCTTTCTTTGGAGGTCGGGTTGTGTCTGAAAATTAAAAAAAAATATTTTTAATGCAAAAGAAATACTAGGCTTACATAGAACATTTTGATTGCAATTTAACAGATTATCATTTGGTGATTAAGCATTGATAAACCACATAGAACAATGAAGTGTGAGCTGGGGGGATGCAGGATGATACTGGGGGACATGTTTGGAAAAGCAGGAGATTAAAGGATGTAGAAAAGACAAAAACCAAAAAGTTAGAGGAAGAACAGAAGGACATAATTAACCTATACTATAGACTCTAAGACTCTAAGACTCTAAGACTATAAGACTCTATCAGCTGCTTTTAAGAGCAATACCTTTGCTGCAGAAAAAGCAAACAGTATCCTGGGCTGCAATAGGCAAAGTACTGCCAGGAGAGGGAAGGAAGTGATCCTTCCCCTCTAACTGAGCGCTGGCAAGGCCAAACCTGGAGTGCTGGGTCCAGTTCTGGGCTCCCCAGTACAAGACAGGCATGGCCATACTGGAGAGAGTCCAGTGAAGGGGCACTAAGGAACTGAATCATCTCTTCTGTAAGGTAAGGCTGAAAGACCTGGGCTTGTTCAGCCTGGAGAAGAGAAGGCTTGGGAGTTCTCATCAGTGAGCTCAGATATCAAAGGGGAAGGTGTAAAAAGACAGAGCCAGCCTCTTTCCAGTGGTGCACAGTGACAGAACAAGAGGCAATGGGCATAAACTGGAGCACAAGAGGGCTCTGTCTGAACATCACGAAGCACTTCTTTACTGTGTGGGTGACAAGAGTAGTGGCACAGGTTGCCTAAAGTGGTTGTGGAGTCTCTCTCCTTGGAGATCCTTCAAAAGCCATCTGGACATGGTTTTGGGCAGCCTCCCTGGGCTGTCCCTGCTTGATCAGAGGGTTGGAGCAGGTGACCTCCAGATATAGAGACCTCAAACATTCTGTGATTGTGTAGGCCATCTGCTCCTCTTTTCCCCACAGGCACACTTACAGGCACTTGCCTCTCCTAATATTCTCTGACAAAGTGATTTCCTTTCATATTTTTCCACTGTCACATTTATGCTGGTGACACCACATTTGAAACACCACATCTCTTCACAATCTAATCTCATATGACTCAACAGCCTTATCATAATTTCAGCCAATGTGTTAAAAAATTGAACTAATGTTCCATTATTGAATACGTCTATTACTATTTTATGGATTAGATAGCAATGTTAGTGTAATTGAAGATAAAATTTCTATAGAAACATTAGTATTATAGATCACAGTTATTTTAAGGAATTCGAGAACAATGGATTATAGAAAACCTATAATATCACTTTAATACTCAATGCTGTCATAGGTCTACTGGAATTACTGTACTCTCCTAAATTTCCCCCCAAATACTCTTCTTTTGTAAAAACATTTCTGTATTTTTTTTTCACTTATGTGGTTTTCTTCTTCTGAATGTGAATTCTTAAGTCTTAAAAGTAGGTGAGAGCCTGACTGCTTGTGGTCAAGAGACAAAAGCTGCAAATGTATTGCTTCTGCAAACCTATGTGGTAAGAAACCTGGCCTACTAATCCATTTAATTAACTACCACTGTGTGTGACATAACCTTTTGACCTTTAAGATCAAGTTTTCAGTAGCTAGATCATAAAGCATGACACGAAACTCTACACCCAACTTGAAGCCTGTCTTAGAAGCTACCTATGCTCACCATGATTTTTTTTGAAAGAATAGAGAAAATGAAGTAAAAATTCATCTCTGAGAGTTTGAGAGAATAATTTCAATTACCTAGAGTCAGCTGAAATATAGGTCAGGTTTCCCTAATACTTAAAGTGTGTGGTACATTTCACATGATTTATTTCAGATACCTAAAATAAGGGATTACCTTAGGTCCCTAAACACCAGAATAAAATACTATATTAAATGTCCTAAATCTGCCTTAAATTAGATACATCTATATAGTCTGATCAGATATGACACATGAGTTAATGGAGACCCCTGTTCCTCTGGAGTAGGGCTGCAGGTTAAACGATGTCTAAAACACGCATCTAAACATAATACTGATGCTTAAGCACCTAAAATGCATCCTGAGTCCTGGTCTAGCCTTTTCAGTTTTCTTATATAATCAGGGATGCAATTTACATGCTTCCACAAAGCAGGAACCTAATGCAAACAATCTAAGGTATGGTCTTCATGGTATAGGTAAGAAAATAACTAGTTCAGCTTCTACCTTGCCAGGGCAATACACTTATTACTTTAGTTCTTTGTAATGGAGAATATATCTCCTGGGTTCTTATAGTTCCTATGGTTTCTGAAGTCAGCCTGAAACAGACTGGACAGATTTAGCTGATGGGTGGTTTTGTTTCAGAATGCCTATGCTTGAGGAAAAAAGGTGCATCTCCAACAAACCATGCAGTAGGATATGCAGTTCCTGCCATGGTACTGGTGGACATTGCTGTTAAGGGAAAACATCCCTATTGTCTCTTGGCAACAACCCATTTGGTGAGCTGTTAAGTTAATTACATTTTATTTTTCTTACTGTCATCTCTGGAAATTTCAGAATTATTTTAATATACTACCAGTCCTCAAGGCTAGGCTGTGAAAAGTAATTAAAGATAGATAAGGTAGACACTAAAAATTTCCTCTAAATCTAGTTTATTTTTCTTCTCATGGGAATTATACAGTTTTTAATCTCATGGTTATTTCAGCCTTAAATAAGCTGTTAATGTAAAATTAGCACAGAAAAATGTAAAATGTTTTAGTCTTCCTTCTAAGTTAGCAAATGTTCTGGGTAGAGAAAAGTAGACTTAAGTGTTATGAATGCTAAGAAACATTCAGTGTAGAAGTGGTATTACGTACTACCTCTCCCCCTGACAAAACAAAACAAGAAAAATATCCAATCTTATCACAGTTCATCCATCTTTAACAGAAGATTAATCTCAGTAGAAATGAACATATGTATGATGTACTACAATGGGTACATGACAAGGACGCTACGTATAATTTTTGCATAACATTGAACATTGCTACTTACGAGGAATGGGGTAAGCAAATCTGTCCGGGTGTTTTGTGATGAGTGTGTTTTTTATGTGTCGTCTTCCAACACCATGTGCACCTAATCCACAACACAAAAATTAATTATACATTTTCTACCATAACGGGTTCAAAACTATGCTGTTATATTCAGAATAATTCAAAATTACCTAGTAAGACTAGTGTTTTCCTTTTGAATGCTGGCAGTTTTACTACTTCTTCATATGTGACGAGATCTAATTGATCAAACACTAAAACAGAAAAGAGACCCCCAGAGGGATAAGAAAAAAAGGCATAAAGGTGATAACTAATTGTGCTACAAATGATCATTTTAGCAAGTGTTAGATTTACAATACAAAGTAATGTGTTATGGAAAATAAAACAATTTCATTACGCAATTTTAAGAAAAGTGTTCATTAAAAAAACTGTTAAAAAGCAATAACACAGCTACTGAAATGCTCAGCAAAATTTGCATGTCCTTTCATGCAGTATTCAGCAGACCACAAAAATCAGCTAAAATGGCATGCCATTCATGTTTGCATTCCTAAGAAATAGCAATACTAAAGAAAAATCTGTAGACAGTGACCAACATGAATAACAATATGAGAACATCTATTTACACTAAGGATAGGGATATTTTCATAATCATGTTTAACAAGAACTTTGAGAAATGCATAGAAAATACAGTTAATTCTTTGTGATATTTCTTCAAAACAGTGACCACATTAATTGTAATTAGAGTTCTCTTTAAACAAACGTGCTAGTTAAACTGACATGCTTTTAAAACTTGTGACAGAATGAAAAATCTTAACAAAAAGTGATGGCATTACATAAAAGAACCTCCACCATATTTAGGGAAAAATTGTAAAAGTATTATTTTAGAAAAAAATTCAACTGCAGTGAATGAATTTCTTCTGCCTATCAATCTATTGTCAATTGCCAAGGTTTGTAATGATTGACAAATCAAGTTTTGTTCATTAAAAACAACTTCTTACTCTGCCCAATAACACAACATTTGTGCCTATTTTTGAAGAATTCTAATGAATAAACCAGGAGGCAGCTAAGTGTATTTATAAAGATTACAGCAATGAACAACTGTGAACAGAATAACTAGCAAGAGGCTTCAGTTCTGTATTTGTGCATGCTGTGAAAAGAAGGGAGGAGAGACTGCATCTGAACTATGACATCTGTGAGTGTTTCCAAGTCCTAAGGTGGTGTATTCACCTGAACAATATCCCGTCCGTCTTTTAATGAAGAATCTAGATATATGGAATATCTCTTCACTCCCTGTCCCAAACCCCTTAGGTAAGAAGGCAAGGGCAGGGGCTTTAGTTCGCTTGCTCCAGAAGTTGCCAACCACCAAGAGCAGGTGACATTCAGACTTGGGCCTACCAGAAAGCACATGTTCTTTGTACTAAAGTCCCAGTCAAAGCAGCAAAGGGTTTACTTAATATATTTCTTGTTATAGGGCAGATTTTAAAATTCAATGGCAGTGTTTTTACCCCATAGAAAAAGTACAACTAATTTAATTTGGTCAAACTACAAATTAGTCAACTGACCTACTCAACTTTTTAAGGCCTATGAAAAGATTTGGATTTGAAAACTTCCTAAGTCCATTTAAAGCATTTTGAATTTTATCATGAAGAAAAATCTCTTTCAACCTTTCCCCAAATATTACAGGGTAATACAAGCAAGAAGTTAGTAATATTCTTTTCCACAATCCTACAAACACATAATTCTTCATTTTTACAACTTTGCATAATTTAAATGAACTATTATTTCATTTCATAGCAGGAATATCTAAAGATCTACAACATGTTAAACAGTTTTACCATTCTAACCATTGTAGTATTACCACTCTGAAGGTGTACTGGGAAAAATATCTTTCCCCATTAAAAATAAGAATAAAAAAAAAACAGTCCTTTATTTTCTTCTTGAACAAAACCACATTATGTTAGATACATACACAATGGGAGCAAACAACAGAAATGATACATATTAATGCCTTCATCACAAATTAGTAGCATGGAGAAGATATGTCTCAGTCTACATGGAATTACCTAATGATTGTAGGGTTTTCAAACACAAAAGGGTAATGATTATTTTTTAAATATACACAAGATATGAGGAATACAGGACACATTTAAAGACTGAACTTTTAATGCTTCTGTGTTACTAGCTAATAAAGAAAAGGAGTTCTTGAAAGGAAACAGTAAGAAGCAAATAAAGAGGCATTGTCACTTGACAGGTTACTTACATGCACAGAGGCCATTGGGAGTAAGACAGCATGAAAAATGTACAGGGGTCATTGAGATATGGCTTGTAATATATTAGTAAAATAAAAAGTATATGCACAAAATAAACTTTACCATGCAATAGTCTAAACACAAGGCAAATAAATCACATTAAGAAATGATAAACATAGTTTATAAAAGCTTGGCAATTTTCTACATTATGCATAATATGAAGCACAGTTCTAGTGTTCTGAAGAGTGTTCTCTTATGGAGTCCTGCATCAAAATTTCAGTAAAATAAATTAAAAAAAAAAAAAAAGTTATCACTGCAGCATATCTCTAGAGCATTTATATACATGTCAGTGAACCTAATACTCAAAAAAACTTTTTTTTCCTGTGGGCTTTAGTTTCAAATAGACTTCACTATGATAAGATGTATGACTGTGAAGATGTCTCTTGAAGGACAAAATATTTTAATATGAAGTACGGAGGAAAGAAAAGTGTGATGGCCAATTTTTCTTGCAAAGGAGAATATCTTTGCTTTTATTTATAAAAAGTAATGGAAATATTCTCCTTTTGACTTCATAAACTATGTCTGATTGGAAGAATAATCAAATTTCTAGTTCCAGTAATATCCCAACATACTACAACAAAATCTTAGCTCTCCTAAGTTATTAGCTAGACCCATGCACTGATCTTAGTTGACTCTGAATTGCTTTAGTAGCTCATTTCCCAGCAACCCTGTTCAGTCTGTTCCCTGAGATAGAAGTAATAGAAAAGTCCAAATAGATTGCATAGTGCTAAATGATTTAACTTTATACTAAGCTATAAGAGAAATAAACTACTTTCTTCTACGAGCCAGATTATGACATCTGGATTAGACTTCTCACTTCCAAATTCATTATACTTATTTTGGATAGAACAGATGTTTTTAATTCTGAGACAGACACACTAGAAACCTGCAAAAAGCAGTGTTGTAATATTTCTGATTAACAACTCCATTCGTTACACAGTATTTTATAGAAGGAAAATTCAGTACTATCTTAGTTAAACTTAACAAATACATAATAGCATCACAGCATTTCAGCGAACCTCTTAATATCCTACATTTTTCTTCATTCCCTGGACTATTACTGGCATCACCTTTATTACCGGAAGGACACCATGATCAATACACATTTCTGAGAGAAATACTGATTCCAGTTTGTGCTTTTGTTAAATGTTTGACTTCTTAGGGGGAAGGGGAAGTGTCAGATTATATTTTGAAAAGAATAATTTTATATGTTAATATTTCTAATTTTTGGTAAACTTTGTACTTTGATGACAAATGTCTACAAGTATTGGCAGTGGCAAGCACTAAGGCGGTCAAATCGTGCAACCAAAGCGCTGTCAACCTTCTCCAAAATGTCCCCCCTAAATCAAGACGGGGAAGTTTAGGTTACCTTTCTTTGACAGGGATTTGATTGATACAAGGTATTCAGGAGCAAAACTAGCTCATTGCATTGTCTGCTTCTTCCCTGACCATCCTCTTTCCTTTCCTTATTCCTCTGTAGTGTGCCATGCTTAGTCACACTGACATTATTAACTATGTAGTTGCGCTGTGAACCATACGAAGAAATTTATCTGTCCTGAAGAAAAAAAGTGTTTTTTGTTGGGTTGTTCTTCAGTTAGTCCTGTTGACAGCACAGCCATGCAAAGTTATACTGGCGCAACTGAAGGGAGTAGCATGCTGTGAAAATGTATGCTGGGCGCAATTAGTAATACTTTAAAGCCGATATTCTCAAAAAGTTCAGGTGGCAAAATCTAGTTTATTCTCAACAGTTTTTATTAAGGTCGTAATTAGTAAAATGTGGTTTAGTGTTACTGCAGTGAAGTGGAAGCATTAGAACAATTGAATGGCAAACCAGCAAAAGAAAGGAAACAAGTTAAAGCTTTCATTTAGAGAAAATACAATACAATACAGGTTTCAGGCTAACAAGTAACTTTGTATTTAACTGTGAACATCTTAAATATGGCTGTGAGTTAAGGAGTATAAATGATAATTACTGTTCCTTGACTTTCTTAGACTTTATTTTCAAATGGCTTTTAACTTAACGCAGGTTCTGTAGTACTGATGTATTATGAACTGTGATACTCCACAAAGATTGTACAGATAAAGAGAAATGCAAAAGACTTGTATTACTTTCAAAACAAATCAATTTTTCATCAGTCTAGATAGAAATCCAAATCTCAGGATTCAGGCAGAAATCACTGCAAAGAGAAAAACTTCCACAGTTTGTTCAGTTTGGTAGCTGTAAAATAACAGGCTGACTACACTGTGGTTCCTATTACGATTGCAGCTATAAAGATTTTTTTTTTTTAAAAGGCACCTTCATCATGTTTTTACATATATAATCTATAACCGTAGACACATACTAACAAGAATGCTACTGAACAGTCTTCTGCATTGGACAGTCCAGTACCAGATTGTAAAATTGATATCCTGTTGGTTTCTAGTGCTTTTTTAAATATAACATCCAAGATGATGTAAGTCCATACTAGGATATATTATGATACATTTGTTTTGTTGCAGCTTGCTTCTAACTGATTCAGCTGTATGTTTAAACAGCAATGAACAAGCAGAGTGTTGTTGGCATAACAAAAACTTTATTTGTATTTTTGTAAGTGACTGTTTAGGTTAAAATAACAGTGCCAGCTAAACTATTAATGGAAAGGTTTAGATTGTAAAGATTTTAACCTCTTAAAGATACTTGCATTTTTTTTTTCATACCTGCATTGTGCTTTGCCAAATATTTGTCTTTGTACTGCTTTTTTTTCTTTCCAAACCAAGTACAGCTGGCCTGTTGCTCCTGTTTGGTCTTCTCCATGGCAATACAAGCAACTCGCCTGGCATATGCAGTAGAAAGAAAAATTGTTGTAATAACTGTATTTTTAAAAAGCCATGCATGATGAATTAGAAAAATAAGATTGTTTAATAGCACAAGAGTACAGTAATGCTTTTCCAAACTTTTATTTTTAATGACTTAAACGCACTTATATACTAATATGTTTTGATATACAGAATGTTCTTACTGGTAGATCATTAAAGCTCACAGATCAAGGGAGCATGGGAGGGAAGGTAGCTACTGAAATGGTTGTAGACCACTGCAGCAGACTAGACTGGAAGAGCAAAGTCTAGAAAGGCCACTATGGTCTAAAGTTCAGGGAAAATCTTCTTGTGTTGGGGAAATGTCTTGAGGATGACCTTTAGGATGAAGTACTGCATGTGTTCCTACTCTAGTGTATACTAGTGTCTTCCATATGTCAGGGCTTGCAAGGGAGCTCTCGAGATTCAGTGAAATGGCTGTCTGCCTCTGTTTCTCTTCTACCAAAATTTCCCTTAGCCAGTACAGGTGATACAGGTGCTGTTAAACCCTTTACAGCACTCCAATTCTTTATACAGAATATCTGTGAAATATTTTGGGCTGGATTATCCACACTAATAAACTTTCCTGAGTTATGTCTGTTAACATTCATACTCCAGGACCTGCCTGCCAGAGTTTGTACCGATATATTTAAAACATTTATGAAGCAGGTTCTGCAGGAGGTTGTTTAAAGGCTCTGCATTGCTTTTGTGGAACTGGGTGCCATTGCTGTTTGTTTTACCTGTTCAGGATTCTTTGCACCATGATTTCTTTCTGCTATTTGGCTTTCACATGAAAAAGAAAAAGGGAAGAAAACCCCCAAATTCCCACAATGATGCTTGACTGCTAGCCACAACCTTATTCCTAAATAACTTGCATGTCAACAGTACCAAAGGCAACAGTGTTTATAGCCTAAAAGAGAAATAGATTTGGCCCCCTTATATAAATGATTTGTATGTAAACTCCAGTCCTGGTTTTCTAAAATATAACAGAAAGCACAAGTTTTAAAGTTACTAAAAGTTATTAAACCGTGTACTTATTTTTCTAATATAACACATATGATATTTCAAGCAACTCTTAAGCATATATGAGAAAAAAAATCAATGCCACAGAAACAGAGGTAATGTACTTTTTTTTTTTTTTTTAAAAAAAAAGGAAAGATTACACAAAAATTAGCTATACAACAACGACAAGCATGAAAGACAAAAATGCAAGCAAACCTAAATTAATTTTTACAGAAAACTGTAAAAAGTCATACCATTCTTGAAGTTCAGGAGAAGGAATAAGACCTGCAGTACCATTTTTGGAGTTCTCCAGTTTACCCTGCCACCAGTTGTGATCGTCTTTGCTAATGATTTGGATAATATCACCAACTCGGAATCTGATGCCAGCTTCTTTGCAAGGAATGAGGTCATCCTTTGCCGGATCATATTCAAATTGTGCTCTGACATATATCTATAAAGAAGAGTTTATAAAAGACACTGCCATATTATTACTGGTACAGTATTAAGAGAAACAGATGAAAACTTGATCTGTGCATGTAGCTACATATACTGCTTGCAACAAGCAAAGGAAGAAACAGAAGGGCAAAAGCATAGTTGAAAATGAAACAGAAAAAAATATCAGCAAACAATGGAGACGTATGATGTTATTTTGAAAGCTCGTGCCTTCTACATACTGTAAAACCTGAACAGCAAAATTGAGCACATGTATGCTTCTGAATACTTTATGTAGATCTACAATAAACTGATAGGATCCTTCAAATCAACATTAACTATTGTAAATCATTATAGACCAAAGGCTTATGACTTGAACTGCACTGCACTTTCCAACTGAAGTTCCATGATATGTTTTAAAATGTGTATGACAAGAAATATTACTTGACAACATAAAGGACTTAGGCTACATTACTTGAAAATTTAGTACCATTTTTTCTTTTGTTTAGATTAAAGAGGAAATCCACTGTTAGGCCTATTACATGTAGTTAGTTGGGTGGAATCTACAAATTCTCTGGATAGGGTTTTCAGTAAAAGTCTAATCCTATATAAATGAATTGTCCCATATAATGACTGGAGTAAGGTATTTTCTAAGCAACATTAACAGAAGAAATTTAGATTTTGACTTCACAGTTTAAAACAATATATAAATCCCTGCTTTGTGTGTTAGGGAGGCCCCAGCCCTAGAAAATAAAAATAAAAGCTATCACTAGTTTTCATTGCTAATTACAGCCCTGATGCATCCAAGGATCTAAAAAACAAGATTTAAATGTCATGCCCAAGACGGATAATTGGATAATTTCTGCAGTTTATGAAATTCAAACATCATCCTACAGTGACTCAGACAGCCATGTATACTCTACTGCTGATTTCCTTACTAAGGATGACTAGATTAAAAAAAAAAGCTTTACATTGCACAGTAATATCCTTCATTTAAACTGCAACACTTTTCAATTTTTTCTTATAAAACTGTAGCTATGCAATCTTAGGCACTTAAAAAAGTTTATTTCTGTAAAAATCCAGTCTGCAATCCAACATATGAATAAATTAACTTAAAATGACTTATCACTACTATCGTGTACCTTATGCATTTTTATCTATTTAGAGTTAGCAACTGATGGTAACACCAATGCAGAACTCAACCTGTAATATTCCTAATCTGACCTTCATTCTGCTGGGTAGTGGGTGTGTGACTTTAGATAAGCAACCCAAGTTCTTTTTTTCACCTGAAAAATAGGATATTTTAAAACCAAGTACTCTTACTTAGTAATTCACTTACTGTGATGTAGTCAGTATTGAACTATTTCCTTGTTTTACTTTACCCTAACTTAATATAGGTCTAGAAAAGTGACCAGTATTTTTACGATCTAGAAACTTTTCCTTGCTTTTCATGTCCCTGTTGCAGTTTAAGACAGTATCTACAAAATCTACACCCAAAGACAATACTGTCTGTACATGGAACATTATGCACTTCCTTATTTATACCAGTGTATCTATTATCCTTACTGTCTCAAGCTACCAGAAAAAAATATGCTGGGTCAATGGGAAAAGAATCCTGAAATAAAAGGGTAACTATAAATGGTGAGAGAATGAGGGACACTCTGGTTCTGGTATTATTCTGATATTTTCTTGAACACACTCTTCTCCTGGGAAAAATACCTCATGAGAGGAAAAACAAAACCTAACACAACAGCTCGGAACATCTGTCACAGAGCCTCTTCAGGACTACATTCACACAGCCTGAAACTTCAGAAGACAACTGAAAGCTGAAAGAACCAAGATGTAAGCTTTAAAAATGGGAAATGAAGCAAGAACAATCTATTCTTGTAATAATCATTCCAGCCAACACAACCAGACAGTAATACAAAAATATTTTCAAAGGCAACAGACTATGAGGTCCATTGACTCTTTTGAATGGAATTGCAAGAATTATTATAAAAACCCTTTGAGTCCACAGTTAAAGATTCAGAGGCATATTCTGGAAAGGTTAACCGTAGCAGTTATTGAAGATGAACCACAAATCCTTCGATGCTATGTGTTGGTTTGGAGGCTGCAGTTAAAAAAAAAAATCTTAAAATTGCAAAGGGAATCACTGGGTATCATTTGCAGAGCCCTTAAGGGCATTCTTGAGGTTCTCTGGATGGAAGACCTTTGGTCTACAAGGACATGTACATTTGTCAGGTTAAAGTTATGAAGCTCAGGATCTGGACTTGTGACTGAAAATATGATGATATCCTCACACCTACCAGTGCTTAATAGAAATTGTCCTTACTGTACTTCTTTGAAGAGCTTTGTTAATGTTAATAACTAGTTATAAACCAAATCAAGCTTTAGAAGCTTTATCTATACAAAGTTTTAGAGTATTACACACTTGTACTACTAGTCTCCATTTCAGCTAAACTATAATATTTTCATCTAAGATGAAAATCTATACAGGCCACTACTTGACTGCACAACAAGTCTATTAATGCATTCTGAATTAAAACAACATCTCAAGTTAAATTTACAATGAAATGTTACTCTTGCATATGGACACATGAAAAAATGCTACTTTGAATTAGCCACAAACAAATGAGTGAAAAAGAAAAATGAAAAAAAAAAAAAAGGAACAAATTTTCTAAGCTTAAATGTTTTAGTTCAGCACATACAGAATATGAGGGGAAAAAGGTAAGCAGGGATGTTCACTAGCAGCTAAATTTATAAATTCCCATGGAGGATATCTATTCACCTGTCGTCCTTTTGGTTGTGTTGTCGATGGCAAGTCCTGCAGAATAAAGCCAACCCAGGAGAAGAAATTTTCATTTTACTTTTTAAGGGTATACAACACCATTTGTTAGTGATTCATACTACATTACAGTAAAATGGTAAGTCAGACAAAAGTATAAAAGCATTGACCCATTTTAAAAATACTTTTTTCTTAAAGAAAAATCAAACCCAGGCTGTTTAGCAGCAAGCTGAAGAAAGCAGGTAAATAGTTTAAGCAGATAGAGAATGTGCTTTTTAATATACGATTCAGCATCTTCAACACAAAAGCACCATCAAGTGAAAGAGGCTCTTTATATGAATGCCTTTTTCCACTTAATACTTCATATTATTTTAAAAAGAGGATGTTGGCTATAATAAATACTAAAAATTGTATTATTAAAAATGTATAGTGACAAATTATGCCAAAGAGTAAGATTATAACTATTAATCATATCACAAATTTGATTTAATTCACAAAAATTTCTTAATTTTTTTTCATCCACACCATTATTTTTTATTGTATTAATTAGATGTACTTTACCTTGTGGCAAATCATTTCTCAATTGTAATGGTGTATATGTATTTTTTAATAGTTAAAGGAGTAGTTTCTTAGGATTTTTTTTTTTTTTCAGGTAGTCCCATGACTCATGATATTGACAGCACTCTTACTGAAGGAACTTGCATGTACAGTTACTACATTGGTCCAAACAATGACAAATGGTGAACAACACAAATTTTAACATTACCATACATTAGAAAAACAGGAGATCAACAGCACCTTTCTACCTGAATACATACGAAACAGGAAGTACTTTGTGTTAAAGATGTGATGATAATAGCTTGGTTTGTAGTGCAGTTTAAAGCCACTTCCTTTTGCTTTTCATATCCAGGCAAGGCTCGTATTTCACAAAGTATGTGCACGTACCACAACAGCAGAGGGCACACCAATTCGTTAACTCAGATAGCGGAAACCAGTACACGTTCCAGAGGTCTCGCAAAACACAAAGCTTAAGGAATCTACAAGGTCTCGAAGTATTAACTGCACAGTTATTCTTTCTTCAAACACTGCTTCCAAAGTTTAGGATGGAAATAGGACTTCCACTTGAAACCTTTGCTTAGTTTTGAGGAAACTGCTAACAATGATTTAAGGATGACTGAAGTGTCACATTACAGTTATTAACATTTAACTCACTATATGGCTTTCAATGAGAAGAGTATGTTGGAAAAAACTCTTAGAAAACAAAAACGGGGAGTTACATATGCAATAACCTAGGTTCTATCAGCAGGACAAAATTTTCCACTGACCACACGATAAGTATAACAGTAATGGCAGATGAGCACCAACAAAACTTTCACACTTTCTCTGTGTGGAACTGGAAATCTTACCGAAACAGAATTGTTAGTGCTGCTATGGCCATTAGCTGGGGACTGTCTGGATGTAGAGGGGGAATCTCTCTGAAATAAGACACAAGGTTCATTAACAACACAACACTATCACAGGAACACAGATATATTTTAAAAAGAACAGTTACATCCACAGCCTTATAACCACTTGCGTAGCTGCTTCATCCGTGAAAGTTTCCACACTACAAACTCTGTAAATTTGAAAAGTTTGTTCATAGCTTGAAATTCAGGCTTGACATTTTGATGTGTCCTAGGTAATAACTATTTTTATGTTGCCTCAGCAATCAAACAGCTGAAAATCTGTTAACTCTCAAATCTTCTATGGTTGACAACTCTAAAGGACATTGGCCATATTGGTGCCTTTGCTAAAGGTAATTACCTAGAAGTTATATGCTGCATACTTGAACTACAACAAGGCAAATATTCCATTTTAAAGAAGCTTCTAAATTTTTTTTTTCCAGCCACATGGAGGTCACCTTCTACTTCTTCTAAGGTTGACCAACTTCTACATGTACTTGTTAAGATGTATTTCTGTAGTGTCTCAAAGACACTGCTGCCAATATAGGAGCAGAAAGTTGGATACTCTTCTCTTTCCTCATCCATTTTACATTATATTGCTTAATTATTACTGTTCTTTCCAACAGTCTTAAGGGCTTAAAAACATTAAACTTTGCAAAAATACATCATTTAAAAAAGCCACCTTTCTTGAGTCACACTACCAGTGTAGTCCTACACTTCAGTGATAAGACAGCAGATGCAGAAATTCTACAGAAAGGGTAACAGGACTTTCTGGCTAGCTTTTACGGAGATAAGAAAGTTACTTGCTGAGTAATCTTTTTCACATGCCATTTTGATCACTTATTCCTTAATTCCATAATATCAGATCATTGAGTTTAAGTAGCCATCTCTTCAGGAAATTAAATGATTCACTCATGCATTGTGAAAAAGTAAGAATCCCCTTTAGCCCCAAAGGAATTTTGGAATACAATATTCCTTATCAAAGGTCAATTTAGGAATGTTTGGTAACTTCATGTAACATCAAGGATAGTACATAAAAGGCATAAAAGGGGTAAAACAGTTTTCAAAGAACACAGTTACCCCGTCACATTTTATCAATATGAGTGCCTTTTGTGAACAGATTAAAAAACAGAATTGGAGCTGAACTGTTCATGTAACAGCATTAATCAGGCAAAAATCCTCTATTAATATTCTCTAACTTTTATTCATTATGTGATAGCATCCACAGCTATTTTAAAATATATAAAAAAAATTAAAATGGCAGGCGATACTTTCTCATTCTTGTTGCCTTCATACTTGATATGCAACAAATTCATTTAGAACTTCTGCACTTCTTTTGGACTCATTGCATATGATTTCAGAAAGTTCCATATATAGTTATCTAGATGTTTGCTTTGATTTTAACACAGTTGAGGAGAAATCTGAAACTATTACCACTGCAAAATCATTGATATGTAGGTCTGTATACTCCTGCTACATGCACACAAACAAAATGCTCATTTGGCTCTTGAAATGGTTTGCAACACATAACGAACTGGAGGAAATCAGTACTAATTATATTTACAAGATCACTCCAGCATAACAAGTTCCAAATGTTCAAATGAGACCAAATAAGCTACTCATTATTGGAAAAAAAATACCTAAAGGAACCAGTATTCCTTTTTTTGTGTATTGCATATCAGTACCACATCCATAATTAAATAGCAGCAAGGAGATACTTCTTTCCAAATAAAAAAGTAGCAACTTCCTTCTTTCATATGCAGATCTTACCCTTCCTCAGCAACTCTGGCTCTGCCAATTTCTCTCACTTTCAAGAAGCAATGAAGGATAAAATTTACTTTTTGTTGTCCTGTTTTGTTTGCTTGTTTTTGTTTTTAAACCTAGTTTGTTGTGACTTCTAGTCCAGTGATGGCTTGGCTAGGGAAAGCTTTGGAAAGTTATGCAAGCACCCAGGTCATTTGGAGAATAACAAGTTTAGAGTAATGTGAAGAATGCTGCTATTTCTGGCCTCTCTTGAAGGCTTCTCCCTTTGAAGGAAATTTTCTTGTTTTGAAAATATTTTGATTTTATTCCTCCAACAGTTCTCAGCAGAACACTACTCAAAGCAAATGCTTGTCACAACGTATTGAAGAAAACACACATTTTCAGCGCTATTGGTGATTTCAGTACTAACTATAAGAAGATAATACATCAATCTACAATACATCAATCTACAATTTTTAAGTATTTAGTTAATTTGGCCACAATTTTAAAGGCATTTAGATTCTTAATTTCCTAGGGGCCTAATCTTTCTTTCAAAAAATATCAGTCTCAAAAGTTAAGAGAAAAACTGTATTATGCATGGTCTAATGAAACAAGTCAATGAGCAGAGAGATCCTTGTAGGAAGCTAGGACTATTTAGACCTGGACTAGAATATTTCATCTTTGGTTGTGACTTTGTTCCTCCACTAAATCAGAGAAATTCCTAGTTCTCCTAAGGATAAGAGCAGAAGAACACTTGGAGGAACCAATGATTCTGAGTAGTGTAGAAATGAGATTTCAGTATTACTTGAATGTCTAGGCTTTCCAATTTTGTCTAGCCACAAACCAAATAACAAAATGGTACTCTTTTGGATCATTGCTCTTTAGTTCATGCATCACAGCTGAACCCTTAGAGGAAACAATCACAATCACTTCCAAATGATGGCAAAGCAAGTTTCCCATTGATTCCTTGTTGTTACGGGTGGATTCTGAATTCAAACCTAAGTGTCAGACACAATCCTATAGCAGAAGTCAATTACATCTACTAGATATGGCTCAGTCAAATTAGATGCTGACAAAAACAGCTACATTAATGACAGTGTTGCCATATCCACAAAAAACAAGACTTTAAAAAAATCTGCAAATACATTTCAATTCCAGTTTTGATCACAGAATCTTTTTGGAAACATTTTTAACACAAACATAAAAAAAGTTTAAGAGTATAGCATCAGTGGAAACACTGAAAGGCTAAATAAGTATATCAGTGATGATTAACAATATATTTTTAAGTCCTCACATATATAAAGGCTTTTCTTCTTAATGAAACAACTTAAGCTTTTCACAAGACAATCTGAAACAAAGGGTGTTGTTTATAAGGAAAGCTCTTTGTTTAAAAAACAATACAAACAAAAAAAAACTTCCCTTTCTATTTTTACATATCTAACACTATAAAAAGTTCATAAGTTTTTCAAGTACAAAGTAAGAATGCAAATGTAGCTAGAGCAAAATGCTTTCTCAGTTGGATAAAGTACTAGCTTAAATGTACAAAGAGCATATACAGCCACCAGCCATTCTAAGAATGTGTTGTAATAATTGCTTAAGTTCACATTTGTGTAAACAGAAGTCTGTAATTTTCTGGGTATCTGAAGCAGAACATACAACATCCTGACCGCTGTGTTATCTAGATACCTTCGTAACTTGGCCCACAAACCACGCCAAAGATTAAGAAGGTGCTCTCACATTAGAACAACTGGATCAAGATTTTCTACAAGGGAACTCACAGTAGTGTGTTTTTGAGCAAAGTCTACTCCATTAAATAAAAGACTTGGGAATGGAATGGAAGGCACAAATGCAGTAGAAGCCAGGAATCCCTAAACAACTTGAAATTAATCAGTCAAGATTTTGAAAACTGTCTAGGGACACTGAAATCTGTCACATACTATAAGGACAAGACTTCCCCAAATATACAAAATTGTTTAAGTATTTAGAAAACACCACCACAACACTCATCAACTACAGGAAAGTGGGATGTAAATCTCTGCTATTTGATAAATACGTTCCTCTCAAAAACAACTCCTATATACCTTTGTATTATAAAGGCATATAGACAGCTTTTATATAAAAAAGCATATATGCATATTACATCTGATTATACTACTATTTAGTTCTGCTTATTCAAAATTAGGTATTTTGCAACCCAATGATGTGATCATGGTAAGAATCTTAAAAAGAAAACAAAGCAAAATAAACCCCAAACAATTACTGATTCTATTTTACATTCTTCTTCTGGTAAAACTACTCTACATCAGCACAAATCCACAACTAATGGTGGGCAGGAAAGACCAACAACATAACTTTCTTGAAATATCCAAAATACTGCCAAAAATCTTAACTAGTACTATTAGTGAAGACCCAACATCTCTGAAATGAGCTTGCTGGAGAGTCTTAGTAATATCATTTGTCTATTTTTAGCCTGTATCAATGGTAAAGAATATGATTCCTCATCTGAATCACAACCCTGAAAAATCCTGCGAAAGAAATTCTCTCTGTACCAAAGGACTAGAGGTGACTTAGTAGGATAACTTGAAAATATTAGCTTTTTATGAACACTTCTAACAGTCAGAGCACTAACCAAAGTCATAGATGTGACCAAACAGGTAGAATAGACTCAGGTACCTCTGATTTTCTGGGTATCTGAAGTAGAACATACAACATCCTGACCATTTGAATGCAAAATGCCACAAAGTGTGATAAATTGTCATGCTAATTTTGTTTCTGTCTTTGATCACACATTTCAGTTCTGCTGTTTTGTCCAATGAAAGGTATGATTCCTTTCCTCTCTTCTATGAAATAAAGCCATGAAGAACATGAAGACAGAAAGCTAAGGAAAATAAATGACCTACTACTACTAAAATTATATCTAATGGTATTAAAGTTGCATGCTGAATTTAATTTTTGCCAAATAATCATCTTCCCAGGAGGTATATAGTTTCAGCAGTTTCTGTGTTTCAATATTTGGAAGTGTGATATCTTTTATTATTACAGGTATTTACAGCAAAATAGTTGATACATAAATGCATCAGCACACTAGAATTTCTCTTTGATTTTTTTTTAAAGCCTTTGTATTTCATGAAGAACTTTTGCTTCATATTTATACCTTACAGGTGAAAATTTGCCAAACGCCTAGTCTCTAAAACCTGTTAGTTCTTGTTGACTTCTAGAACAGAAGGCAACCAAAAAGCAGTAATTTTTTTTTTTACCCAAACAGATTGTTCTGACAATCACAATAGCAGCTTCTATATGTTCTAGCATCTGCTGAGACACAAAAACAATTAGGGTGAAATCATAGCTCTAATTAGGTTAAGGTGTTTGACTTCAACAGGGATTGTGATTTCACTCTTGGAATTCTAATTTGGAAACTGTTTGTGCAATTAAGCATGTGGCACAGAACGACTGGCATCATCTCCATAGTGCATATGCCATCTGTACACTTAAATTGGAACTGTAACTCTCAAGTAGCCATTTTCGAGAATTTAATTCCCTTCAATTGCAATCTGGAACATAATTTTGTGACCAAAAGGGAATTAAACAATGCTACTGTGCAAAAACCATAACACCAAGTTTCTAGTTCAACAGGAACTGAACTCCAAATCTGTTTTTCTTCTGTAATGACAAATACCATTTTAGCATGGAAACAGAATATTGAGCCACATGTAACTGTTACAGACAACCATCACAAATTTACCTCAACAGGGTTATACAGAAACAGATTCTTCAATTAACCCTTAACAGCCCAAAGCAGCAAAATAATGTTTCATGACTAAAAAAGGAGGACAGCTCCTCAGCTTAGGAACTTTAATAGACTTCCTGGAAAATGTGTTTAAATTGTAATTTTTAAAGGGGCTTCCTAAATGCATGAGTTGAGGATGCCCTCTCCTATTTTATTTATTTATTTATTTATTTATTTTTGTTTATATAGGCTGTAAAGAGTTAGTTAAGGTGCTGATGAGATGAATATGAAGGCAGGGCTGAGTAGGTAGGTGGGACCCACTCGTGTTCCGTTATCTTTGTTGTAAAATTGGTGTGCGTGATCTAACAGGACAGGCAGAAACAATTTCCCAGAAAGCAGTAACATTCAGCCATCAGCAGGCAGTTAGTTACAGGACTGAGGAAGAAATGGGACGGTTCATTAAATACATTACCTCACAGGATGAAGATTGCGTGCGATAACTTGGCACAATCTTAAAGGTGATACTTCCACGCATTTCCCTCTGTAAAAAGAGAAACGCTTCATTAAAGATGCTTAATATAAAATCTCCAAATCAGTAATGTCTGATAGGAAAGCGTCAGAGTTAGTCTGAGAACAGCTGTAGGTTTTCCTGAAGTAAGTATTCAGAAAAGCTAAATTGCTGCAGCAAATTTGTCATTTCACTTACAAATGAACATTTAGAACAAACATTTAGATCATCTCTCATTAATTTAAAAAAACAAACATGCATCATCAGTTTGTTCACCTGACCAGTTTTTGAATGTCTAGAACATACAGCTGTATTTTAAGGTGAAAAATTCATGGATGTCAATCTTTTTTTTTTTTTTTGGTAGCTATATGCTTGTGATCTACACAGTCTTTGCTGTAAAAGTGGTATTTTCTTCTTTCATCATACATGTTAATGAATGCATATGAACAGTTTCTGGAAAAGCTGCATGTCACTTCATTAGAGGCAGAAATGTAAGAAATCAAAATAGAAGATGGGGGTCTGACAGTTTGCATTTGCTACATTGTAAGAATATTCATAACAAGAAGTGACTGTAGAACAGCAGTAGACTATGGCAACGTATTTTCACAGCCATATTTTCTTAAAAGACAGTTAAAATATAAGTGCCACCACATGGCTGACAACGGCAGGACTTGGATCTGGGCAGAAAGGTAACCAGATCACTTCAAATGTTCTTGGAGTTTTTCCTTCTCTCTCTGTCTGGCTATCTTGTAAGCCTCCAAATACTACTTGCCTGGATTTACTTAAGCTTGTCTATTTGGTTTTGGACACAACAAGAGGAATAATGATTATCATCCAAGATCAGGGTTGCATGCAGAAAAAAATGTGTTATGGAATATCAAACTGACTACTAGCAAGGCCCATGATACCATTTTCCTCCAAAAAGCCAGACTGTTTGAGCTCAACATATATTTTTTCTTTGTAACTTCAATAACTGTAAGTCACAAGAGTTCTAAGATGAAATAAGGGATGGTCCAGCAACATTTTTTCTGTATATAGTAATTAAGTATTGGAACTGTTTGCCAAAAGAGGCACCTGTCCTGTTCCTTGGAAATTATCAAGGCCTGACTAGATTTCAACAAAGCAGACTTAACATTATATATAAAAAACCAACTTTTTAAAATGTAGAACAGTTATAACAGAAACTGCTCAGAGAGTCTGGGGAACCTCCACCACTCAATATCTTTTAAGAGCTGATGACATATACATCTTGCAGTAACAGCTGGGTGTCAGTTACCTTTCTGTGGGACTAAACAGAATAAATAAAATGACACACAGAGGTGCCTTCTACCATTCCTGGGCAGAATGTGCAAAAAAGACACTAGAAAAAAAGAGGAAAGAGCTTGCAGAGTCCTGTAACAGCTGAACAAAGAAGATTTTGCATTATAGGCACCTGGTGGCCATCAAGAATAGAAGAAAAAGGGGAAGTTGCAATGCAGTTATGGAAAATTTTGTCAAAGTATGACAGACAATTGCATAAAGAACGTGAGAAAGATTTCAGGCACTTACAAGCATTTTTTGTAGTTGTTCTACAGTCTGATTTGCCACACTGATTCCGTTTATTTCTCGTATTTCATCGCCTACATGTAGCGTACCTGTAGAATCAACAAAACACACAATCACCACAATTACTCACACAAACTGAATTGTAAGACAGTAATACATACAAATGCATAAATATGAAACAACATTAAAATAAGTTTTTTGGCTAGATTCATAAAAGGACTGTGGTAGTGATGCATTAGAATCTCTTTGAGACTGCAGTCAATATGCCAGCATGAGATGCCCCAGCACCTTTTATAGTTAATGGGAAAAACATCGGTTCCCTTACAGGCACACTTCAAAAACTCATGCATTGAACAGAAGGTCCCCTGCAACTAGCTGACTGAGTATGTTCAGCAGAGACATTCCAGTATTTTATCAGATGACTACTTAATGCAGTCTGGCTTCTGGACATAGTCTTAATTTTATCTGTCAGACTGCTATATTTTTTCATTTCTCTGATTTGGATTTGTCACAACTACAGTATGAATTTTCTGTATGTACACTTGACTTCAGCTTGAATCTAGATGATTGGTGTGACTACCTACAATCTCATTGGATGAAAGAAACATCTACTTAGCTCAGGCAAGTCATAAACTGCCCTGCTGAAGCTGAGATAGGAATGGCATGCCACAATGTGTCTCTTAAGACCCTACAAAAGATAAACAGGGAAGTGGCACCAAATGAATTAATTATCCTCAGGATTAGAAGCAACCTAAGAGGCTCTTTTAGATGACAGTTTTAGACTTGAGTAATTCAAACCTACTCAATTTTCTAGTGATTTTCCATAAAAAATTCTACGGTATGTGCAGGAACTTCTTACTCTTCATATATATATTCTTGTCAGAAAAGAGTATTCTTGACATTTATGAATAATTAGTCTTGCATACCATTTGTGGCTCCCATGACATACACGCTTAACCATCTAATTTTGGTTCCTTTTCTACTGGCTGTGCTATGTTTACTCAGAACATAATCTACCCATGAATTACTGTTATATAACACACACATCTATAATAACAAAGAATGGATGTACTTCTGGAGTAAATGGTTTCCTTCTTTGTTTCTGTAAGCCAGAGTGAAGAGAGTTTTAGGAAGTGTACTTTTGCTCTCCACACAGAAGTATGAGAATGCCTACTCTATTACAGAGAAGACAGAACAAATTCCTGGGGTCCCTAACCAGAAATGTGTTTTGTAGCCAGAAGAAAACTCTGTTACTTGGAAACGGAGTGACTGTGAACGTACCGTTGTGTTTTTACCAGGACATCACCTGCATTTTGTTAGAACTGAATAAGCCTTACCAGGACTATTAAGTCATTTTGAGAATGCAGCATTGACAATGTACAACTACTGTTTTTCCAGAGTGGCTAAAGGGGAAGCCAGTAAATCCTCTTCCTTCTTTGGAAACCCTGTTTTTTTTTTTTTTTTTTTTTTTTTAAATGCCATACTGAGACCTCTTCTTAAATGGATTTTAATAATGAATTCACTTTTTTGCATGTGTAACCCCAAACCAGACAATCAGCAGGAGAAAAAAAAACACATTAGGGTTACAACACTAAGAGCTGCCACTGTCAGTAGATCTGTTACCTAGTCACTGCTGTTTCTGTCTGGCAGTTCTCCACATAGCAAGCAGACAGCAGAAACAGTATCATTAAAAACAAACAAACAAACAAGAGCCACAGACCTTGTCTACAGGATTCAAAGACATGTACTCAAGATGATGACTCAGTGACATTTGTGTTGTTCTTTTCAGTAAAAATATTCTAAATTCAGGCAGTTATATGACATAGTGAAGCTAAGAGGCACCTAGAGCACTCAGAAGGTTAGATACACTAAAAACAGATGAGAATACTACAGAAACACTGAAGAATGGTTAAACCTATGTGTGCAAAAGAGCTACCTTAGTTAGATGAAGTATGTATAGAATAGGTTACATTTCACACATTTTGAGAAATCAAAGGCACTATATCATTAAAAAATGAGAATATTAGGGAAAAGAGTGTTTTACACTTCCCTTGTTTCATGCTTTGTTTTCCTAATTCCCCGTTCCTAGCTTCTTTTGAAATAAAACAGTAGGCTTGAAGGAACTCTGGTCTGACAAATTATGTAGACTTTTGTGCTTATAAAAAGCAAAAGACAGCAAACTGGAAAAAAATAAAGTAACCCTTTTAAAGGTGTGAACCTAGCTTGCAGCTAATAACATAGCAGGGAAGGTTATCTGTTTAAAGTTGGACAAAATCCAGCTAATAATTATTTTTTTACACCTGATCTGTTCACAAAACCTGGAAAAAAGTAGTAGATTGGAGATGAGAAAACATGTATGCTTGCAGGTTTTTCTATCATAATGAAAACTGAAAATAAAGATATGTGTTGTAGGGACTAGGGATGTTTTTATTTCATAAATTGTTTCTATAAGCCTCAAAATCAAAAGTACATTGATCTTCAAGAATTGCATGAAAATACATGGAGAAGCTTATTTTTTTTTTTGTTGAACAAGGGTCCTCCGTTTTTGCAAGGAGAAGTACTGTAACCAGTCTAAGGATTTTTATTTTTAAATATAGGATTAGATAAGTTTGGCTTCAGACATTATTGGCATTTCAGTCTCTCAGTGAGCTATAACCCCATTCCTCTAATTAAGGCCTAAATGAAACATAATGGGCCCTCATCTCACAACACAAGCAGATATCTACAAGTGAAAGGTGCTAAACGCAGTTAACAGGACTCCATCTAGATAGGGGTTGACAACTATAGAACAGTAGCAATCAAAATGAGGAATATGTGCCGTTACACAGTTTGTACAAAATGATCTAAATCTTTTTTGAAAGCAGAACCATTTATGACACATGATTACCTTGCCGGTGAATCATTCCTCCGTGCATAATTCTTGCCACAATGCAATGGTTCAGCTCATTCATTTTTAAAGTGATTCCCTAGAAAAAGAAGTGTTTATACTCTTAAGATAAAACATTCAGCATTGTGACTCTTGAATGGTTAAGAACAGTCACTGTTCCTAAAACCTTGAGGGCAGAGTATAAATTTTAAGGTAAAAAACTTTGCCACTCATTTAAATATGAGCAATGAAAACAGATGCTATTTATAAGATGAAGATGCAATAATTTCATAAATCAGCATATAAGATTCTGGTTTGTTAAAAATGCAATTTTATATTCAAGTAGAGATTGTCCAGTTCAGTTTTACATTTTAAAGCCTAATCTAGTAATAACTACTACAAGTTCATTTTTAAACAAAACCAGCTATAGAGGTACTACTGCAATATAAATACATGCACAGAATTTTAACCAAAGGATATATATAGGATATATAGGAAGGTAAGGATATACAATGGCTGCTGAACTATTCCATCTACACTGGCAACTTCAAAATGCAAAAACTTTCACTGAATTCAATATAATACCGGTCTTTACAAGTATAGAGTCAAGCAAAACAAGCAACGAGGTTCTCCCCATACCATTGGTTCATCTGTGTTCTTCTGGAACTGCACCAGTCGAACTCGTGTTACATTCTCCATATCCATGTCACCGTTGGCGCTTTCTGGAGAATCTCCGTTTAAGTATGGAGAGGTGGGAGGAGGTGTAACTCTCAGCGCTTCATCACTGTAAACTTCATGTGCCACTACATCATGAGTTTGAAGTAAGGCCTAGAGGAGATTATAGTAAAAGACCATCATCTTCCACCATCTCTGCTGCCCTTCATCTCATTCCATATAAATACTTTTGAGGCTCTCCAGACATTAGAGGAAACTCAGGGTATTCTGCCTCACTTTCTATACAGGCACTTTTCTCTGAAAAGAGTCTAAGAGAAACTTTATCAGACTGTGGATGCATATCCACAAACCCAGACTTTAAAATCTACACAAGTAAATATCATTTTCTACTGTAGATATCACAATGAAAATGAGGTTGCTTCCCTCTCCCCCATCTTCTCGACACCTGCAAAGTATCAGAATTAAGTCATTATTATTTATGTGCCTAGACACAGAATTAGGAAGCTACCTTTTTAAGCAAATTATTCCACAATAATTACCCTTCAAAAATGAAAAGGTATTCGGATCCCATGGTATTTCATTATAATAAAGACAGACTGTGGATCAGTACTGAATTAAATACTTGTTTTGTTTGTTTACCAGTTTAAACACTTCCATATTCTCCTTCTCCTACAGCATGGCCCAAGTACAACTGCACTGAGTTCAAAATACTTGACGAAAGTTATAATCTAAATCAACAAACTGATCAAATACTGCTTCATTAATCTTGCTTTCTTTCCTGATGCAAAGAATGGTACAATACGTAATAGATTAAATATATTTAATTATATTTGGAAAGCAGAACTACTGACTGTGCAAGTACTCTAAGCTAGGGCAAAGACATGAAGCCTGTGTAGCTGTTAAAAGTGTAACACATTATTATAAGATGAAAGTGGGACAAAGTGTAAACATTTGCAAAGCAGTATTCAACAGTACCAGGCTTTTTAATATTTCACTTTTCTCTAGGGTATCTTTAAGAGCCCTGGAGCATATCCATTTCATACCTGCATTCAACTCTTAACAATGAGTATATTACAGATAAATTGCTTCTGACCAAAAACTAAATATGAATTATATATGAACACACCTGTACTACTCCTGTACTAACTCATCAAGGATTAAACAGAGAAAGATCCCACCTCTGTACTCAAATGGCTGGACTTTTCAGAGAAGGACTGATAAATCCAACCTAAGTTCTTACAATATACAGCAGACTTATCAGTCACCACTGTAGTTAGGTCAATATGTATGACAGTTAACATCTTGTTAATTGCCATTTAAATGCTCATAGCTCTTACAAAACCCATCAATCTTGCAAGCCTTGAGTCAAGGCTTGACCACCTAGAATTGTTTTTGGGAGAAAAATCTGATTCTGCTACATCTTAGTCTTCAATTAAAATGTTTAAGCAAAACAAACTGAAATAGCAGTTAAAAATGTATTTCTGAAGTGGAATTCAATGAAAAAACAGGATTTTCTTGGCCTCTATTAAATTCTAAATTTATTCCTAAAATAGCACTTCTGAAGTGTACCATGTTAAATAAGACAGCTTCATAACCAGTGTAAGTTACCTCTCCTCAAATCAAACTATAGTTAGGAATTCAGCATTATAATGATGGAACAGAATTCCCTAAACTAGCAATGCTTTGCTCACATTCACTCCTGTTTTTCCAGCATTTCAAGCTTATCTACATAAATACTATTTTACTTAAACACTGAACTGTATCTGCATTTTCTGTTTTTGTTTTTGTCTACCACAAGCTCAAACTTGCAACAATTCCTCTACCTGCATCTGTACTACCTAAAAGCAATGCTTTCTATTTAAAGGACTTGCCCATAAATGCAAGTCAAAACATTTTAACTAAATCAATTCTTTATTTATTTAATTGGGTATAAACTTTTATGTTAATACTCCTATATAGGTTTACAGCAAACATGCAGATTTAGCTTAATGCTGTATTTCTAAACATCAGATACTCATTCCAGTATCTGAAAGCTGTTTGCAGTTGTCCCAGGTAAGACCAGAGCATCCAAGTGCAATCAGGCCTTAGCTCTGGCTGTTAAAACCCATCCATTCTAGGAGCACAGTCTTGGCTTTGTGTGTGGACACTATTTAACAGAGCAGAATAATCTTCTGCACCTCCCTCAGCTCTATCTACTCAAAACTACTTATTCGACTTCATGCAGGTGCCTGTATCTGCTGTGCTCTCCACCCTTAGTATTGCATTTCTTATGTAATTCAGTGCCTTACCTTTGTTTCACATCAAATACTTGCCTTGCTTAAACTGTATCTTCAGCAATAATATATACCTTGTTTAAGACTAAAATATGGTAATTGGAACATTTTTAAAGCTTCACAATTACATTAGATGACTTCTGAATGTTTCAAAAAAATTAACACAAATTCATAAGCACAGACATTAAAGTGCACTAACCTCAATTTAAATACTGAAAACATTTAATATAAAGACTGCTATTAGACTTTACCTAAAGACACTTATTTTCACGCATTTCTGTTAATCCTGATCATTTAGATTTTTTCCCTGTCTCCTTATTCCCTGCAGAACATATTAATCCTGCTGAAGATAAAAGTTTAGTGAGAACAACTGCTATACTATATTAAATGATCATTATCTACAAAGAAGAGTGTAGGAAGGCACAAGATGACAGAAAAGACTTCTAATATTTAATTAAATAAAAGTCTTCTAGTACAGCAAACATTTCAATTGTTGCCACACACTAAACACATATAACAGAACCTGTTACAGAAAAATCTCTTTGGTGTATTTGCAAAATTATTGATAGCTGTGTAATAGAATAAAAGCTCTTTGAAATTTGTACACAACAAACAAGATACTTGATGATCTTTTAAATTATACTTGAATTAATTACTTGCTGGAAGACTTTTATGTAAATTTACACACATTTATTCAAATCAATGTTCAAAATATATAGAATAAATTCATAATTGATTCCTGTACCTATATGGCACACAAGAGTAAAACAACAGTAAAACAACAAAAAACTTTGAACTTGAACATCTCCAATTGCAATAACAGTATTGATAAACCTGTACATTATTGACTTTGATTCTGTAAAGTCCTATACATAGTCTAAACTGTAAACACATATAAACTTGTAAGTAAATGAGATAGATTATACGCTATTGGCTTCTAATTAAGTATACACATTAGATAACAATATAAATAGTAGTAAAATACTCTGTTTCAGGCAAGTGTTAACACACATGTTGCTATTTATTGCATCGTATTGCTACAATTCCTACGCATTGGAGGTCAATAATTTACTAACAAGAGTACTGCCCTCTATAATGCCTGGCAAAGACATTGAATGCAGACCGACAACACTGTTTAACACAGTTATTTCCTTTCATAATAATATCTATTTTAATGGCTTTTGCTCTGAAGGAGCTTGGCAGAATGCCATTAAAAACAAACAAACAAAAAAGGCTTGCAACATCCTATAAGATGCATCTAGGAGCAGGAGTAGAATGATGGGAGAGAATGGGATTGTCTCTGACATCTGGAGACTCTTAAGTATCTGCACCCTAAAGGTATGGTGACACAGCAACATATGCTGACTTAACTGCTAGTTTACATGATTGTGTCAGTCCTCCCCTTGCTCATTCTGGCTCTGGCAGTATTCCAGTGGTCCCTAATTCTTCTGGCTAAACTAATCATTGCTTTGTTGGAGTAATTTTCTACATTTAGCACAGTGTAATATATGTGTGCAATATCAGAGGAATGTCAGAACAACTGCAAGGGAGAGGATGAAACATGGGAAAAGCACATGAGACTATTAACTATTTAGCTTGGGTTGCCATAGATTAGCTAACTGAAATTATTCCTCATTAAAAATATTTGTTATGAGATTGCAGCTTTTTCATTATCAAAAATACCTTCTACAGAACTGTAGCAAGACAAGCCTGACAGCTGCTTTTAAATTCATGAGGATACCAGGTGGAAATTGAGATATGTAATAAGAGAGGATTTCTGACTTACTTTTCTTGTTGCTTAGTAATTAAAATTTCATATGCCACAATCATTTTTACTGATGCCTACTTCCAAAATAGTTCAGAATTAAAAAAAAAAAAAAAAAGCTCTTTCTCCACACTGCCTAATGTTTTTGCAATACTATGTGGTAATTATGCAAAAAATGTAAATAAAATTAATATCAAATTGCATTTACAGAAGCTAGGCAACACAGAGTATTGTCTGTGGCAGATTTTTCCATTTTTATCTTCCTAACAGTATGGGTGAGAACCATTCTACCTTGTTTTATGTTTTGTTTCAAGCAAGTATTCCTGTATTTGATTCAGATTTGCTACAGGCTTCAGGAGAGGTATCATCCCCAGGAAAAAACATATCAGCATGTTGCAGAATACAACAGAAAAAAATGGTGTCTGCATTAGCAATAGGTGCAATGAAACAATAATGGATTGAGAGAGTAAAGCAGCTAGACTAGTGAGGACCCTATGTATACACTGTACTCATTGCAGGAGTTTTAATTTCTGACAAGTTTCTACCTTTCCCTGTAAACTGTATGCCCATCAGCTGCTAGGTTACACGGGTTGAGCTTCTGGAGGACATCTTCACAGTTTTTAAATTTACCTGCAAGGAGCGTAGTTCGCATGCCCTGTACATGACACAAACCAAAGTATTGTAAGGGTGATTCAGGAGATTCATTTGGAAAAAATACTCCTGATCTGATCTAAAATAATAACATAAATGTACCCAAAGCTACTCTGGCTATCAAAAGAAGTTACTGGGACATGTAGCTACCTAGATTTCTTCTTATATATGCATATAAAGTTGATTTCAGCTCACTCTTTCTTGGAAATCAGGTATGCAGATTTACAGTAATTCAGCTTTCAGGTGAGCAAATTCCACAAAGCCCCCTGCATAAAATTCTTGTGTTAGGGAAGTTCACAATTCCTTACTTCCAACTGATGAGTGCAGAACAGAGAGAAGAAAACACTGTTTTCTGAAGTTATGAATGTCATCCATAGCATAAAAAAAAGAAATCCTTTAACTAACCTCCAGTAGCTTGTTATAAAGCAGGGACATCCTGCATCCAACAAGATTTTAAATATAAAAAATATGTTTAAAAAAAATAAAGACAAGGGTCAACATTTGCTTACCATGAAATGAGGTTGTGTTAAAATACGCTTTAGCTCCTTTGCATCATTGTTCTCTGGGTAACACGAAATTTCTTCCAATACCTGTACAACAAACAGTAAAGATACCCATAGTAACTGTCTTCTAAAGAAAGCTATTAATCAATCAAATTAAACTCCTCACTGGTCAGTCAGTATATCTCCTAAAGATTATATAAAAGAACGTTTTTGACAGAAAAGTGTGTAGGAAACCATCATTCCACTCCAAGAGAATAAAACACCTCATTTCAATTTTCTTACTTTCTGTGACAATAAAGAAGACATTTGATGGAAACAGTTGCTCTTTTTTCAATTGATGGTATTCCTGTAACAGCTAAATATGGAGACAGAAATGAAGCACCAACCTATAGGTCACATATACCACCACCACCAATTGCTACTTTCACACATAATCTCAGCTTATTAAAACCACCACTTTAAAAGCAGAATTAAAAATACTCATAAAATGTTCTCTCCACGAATTAAATTTTTAAAGACACAACATACAGGTAGTCCATCTGCTACCCCACCTACAAGCTCCAGTTTTTATAAAATCTGGGCCATACTTCAGCTTATCAAGGAGGAGGGAGCAATTTTTAACTCATTTGCCTGCAGCCTGGAAATTTCACCTTTATTTTCAACATATAAGTACTTGGACAAAGAAAGCAGAGTTTTCTGCTCCTGGAAGCACCTCCCAGGATTAGCTGCTAGAAAATTCTGCAGAACAGAACTTTGGGGTTTCCATCAGTGTGACTTCAGTTATTAGACAGTGTTTTGAAGTCTTTCTATTCATTTTATTTTAATAATACTGTAAACATTTTTTCCATGACATTACTCCCCAAAACTATATTTATTTCTATTGATAATATATAAAACAACTATTTTTTAAATTATTTTTTTTTTTAATTTTTTTTTTAATTTTTTTTTAACTACTTGCAATAAATAAACAAAACACTATGTGTCAGGTATAGCAATTAGGAAAATCTGTGGTCTACATATGTTCTGTAACAATGAACCAACTTTACTGCATCTCTAGGTTTGCTCTTCTTGAAACTGATACTTTTTTTCCCAATTTATATAGCTAATACTAAGAAATGTTTCGTGTAGAACTCATATGAACATCATACTTTTGCTTGAAACCAAGTAATATGTGTGTATAAATATCTAAATATATAATCCTTACAGACACAATGGAATTCTACAAGTTTATGCAACATGTTATGTAACTTAAGTAAACAATGGTAGAATTCCAGAAATAATTCAGATTATGAGCCAGAATACATACCAGTATGTTAATGAAGATAGAAACATTCCATTTTAAATGTTTTAAAGAATAAAACTTTCTAAGTCAAAAAATATATTTTAAAGCCATTACCTCTTTGGCTCTCTGTACAGCATCACTTGGAGGATTCCTGATTTGTGGTGAAGATTTTGTATTTATTTTGTCATAAAGCTGAAATAACAAGAAAACAAACTATTGAAATCATATGCTACTTTATATAAAGTAATGATGAATCCTAACAATATCCGGCTTATGTTACCATGATGAAGATGACAGTTGAAACTATCCCACAGATGTTTTATATATAAAATCTAGCAGCTTGGGGTTTTGGCTTTTCATTTTTAAACATTTCCTGATTTGAAAAGTGCCATACATCCAGAGTTTATAGGATGACATGGGAAAGTTCAAGAGGTTAAGGGATTCTGCAAACCTCCCATGCTTTTCCAGCAGATTTACAGAAACTATATTCTACCAGAAGTAATCCTACAAATCTTGAATAAGTACTGTAGATCATACATTCCACTATAAAATCAAATTAAACTGCATATTCCACCTCTCTCAATAAATCAAACATCACACACTCAAGAAGTAGCATTAAATAAAGCTCAAAATATGGGAAAATGCTACTGAAGGCAGAAATTTACAGTAAGTCTTTGAAATGGAGAAAAAGAAACTATTCCAAGAAAAAGAGTTCACAATAAAGCCTACCCTTATTCTATCAGGATTTTCTATCGGACAGAAGAACAATGATTTATTTAAACAGGCAATCACAAAGCTCCCAGGTTATTATTATTATTTTTTATTATTGCTATTTAGAGAGAAAGAATCATATGATACAAAACACATCAGCTGTCTTCAATTTCAGATTAGAGACAGATGGTATAGGATCTCTTTCATACAAACCTAACTGTGCATGTTTTAAAGGAATAAATGTACACTTAAAAATAAACAGGCATTGTACAAAAAACTATTTCAAACAACATAAAGATAGTCACCTCTGTGACCTATTTATGTTAGACCACTTATTTGAAATATAAGACAGAAGATAAAGCTAACTATTTTTAGGATATTAGAGAAACTTCTTTCACAGTGAGATGGTGAAACACAAGGACAAGTTGCCCAGGGAAGCCGGGGAACCTCTCATCCTTGTAAATACTCAAAATTCAGCTGCAAAAGGCCTTGAATAACCTGACCTTACAATGAAATTAGTCTTGCTGAAGGCGGGAGACTGGACAGGACAACCCTGGTCTCCCAAGGTCCCTACTAACATTTCTCCATGAGTCTAACTAAACACTACCCAAATTTCTACATTATCTTTGAAGATACTACAGGTATCTTCAAAGGACAGTACTCAAATACAAAAAATCATGGATGGAAACAAACATTCAAAATACACAAACAATCTAACACCTTCGTAATATCAAAACACTGTAAAGGATAAGTTGATAAGATCCCCAACGTTTAGGGTGCTCAACAAGGAGATATCCAAAGCTTTCCTCTGGGACCTTACAGCCCCACTGTTTGGCAGAGGACAAGCCTTCAATGGCTGAAATTGTCAAGCTAAAGAAGTGCCTTCATGTGCCTCTGTCACATGAAATACCATAAAGTTTTAGAAGACAGATAAACTGCAAGGCATATACAGGCTAACAACTTTGCGTTCTGCTGCCAAAATACTGCTATACTCAGTAGCTTTCATTGACCACTGCTGATGTTCTTAAAAGCAAAGCTTTCTGCTAGCTTACAGTTCAGGACATAACTTAGTTGCACATATAATTATTTATTTGTACCTCTTCCTAAATTAATAAACAAAACCCACCAAAACTCCAGGAACCTCCTACATTAATAAACAAAACCCACCAAAACTCCAGGAACCCCAATTTAATAAGTTTCATCTTTATACACCTGTTAAGAAGCTGCATCAAATTTAAATTGCATGAACTGTGTACAGTGTAAAGTGCAGGAGGAGCTGTTGAAAATTCACAATACACAGCACAATTATTATTATTACTATTGACTGTGCTTTTCTAAGTCACACATGCATCTTAAGATTAATGACATTACAGAAAAGTTACCATGAAAATAAAAACACATATATGGCAATACCCCGTGAACAATTCATCTTGTCCAGGTTCGTGTCTTTATGCTTTTCTAATGCATCCTTATGAGAATTTAAAATAATACATACAGGACTGTATCAAAAGTAAAATTTTAACTGTTTGCAGTCACAGTAAAAATGAGAACATGTGACCAAGGTATATATCTGTTAAAGCATGTGAAGTCCAAAAACTGCAAAAGGATGTTAGCTTTTTTAGCAATAAACCTACAAGAGTATTTACTTTGCTGCTTCTGATTGATTCCACTGTCACACATTGGGACAAAACCTGTTCTATACTGTGTATGTCAAAACAGGGGATATAAGTTTGCAAAATATAAATCATGCAGTTTCAAACAAAGGGAAGAGGCCTCACAACTTTGGACAGTCAACCTTTTCAGGTTTTCCCCATGGTCAGAGACAAGCCTTGCTGGAGGGCAATTCAAAATTTTATCAATGATATTGAAAGGACTGTATTTAAACTATACACACATGAAAGACTGGGCACATTGTTGAATGTGATCAATGAATATATTTCACAGTGTTCTGTATTAAAAATAATACATTATGAAGCATCTTGAATCTACAAAGTCTCCTTTTCTTTAGGAGAAAAGGGACTTTTAGGGACTAAGGCACAAGAGCATCCTTTCACATGCTACAAGTATTGGAAGTCACAACTGAGATTAACACAGCTCTTAGAAATAATCTAATACCAGCAAAATTCCATACTTAAAATGTAGATTATGTTTAACACTCTTGATACAGTTTATTTTCACTTGTAATTCCTTTTTGATTCATTCATACTTTTGCTTTCTAGCTCTAGCTGATTATCATATTTGCTTTACTCCATTTCTCCCAGTATTTCCAGTATCAAAAATAACAGAAAGCTCAATGAAAATCTTGAGAAAAAATTAACCTTAACCTCTCCCATCTGCTATAGCAACTTGGAGGACAAAAAAGAGGCAAAATTAACTCAGTAAAGTTGTACTTTTCCTCTCTACTATTTTATTACTTGCTAAATGTTAAGTATTCAGTACTCTTTTACAAAACATAATGTATGGCATTAAACAGAAAACGAACAACATAATTGTTGTAAAATGTCACAGAAAATGTAACCTTTGTCATTTTTTTGAATACTTGGCATCTCAGTCTCACTCCTCAACACAAGTTTTCTGCATTTCCTACCCAGAAAATTATCAAAATTAAGAGCTTGCTCTAGAAAAGCTTAACAAACACAAATGATATATTAATGAATCTTGATATAAAAACATAAATTGACATTATAATTAACAGAACAGAACTGCTTCTTAAAAAGACAAGTTTTACTTTAAACTTTGCATGCTAGAACACAAATGCTACGCATACCCACAACCAGTCAAGCAGCAACACTATCAGTTCACCAGCTTTCTTCGTAGGAGTTGAGACATTTTGTCTTCTGTCTGTAGAAAGGGAGTTCGTTTCTTCTGATGCTTAAAAGCAGACAGCGCAGAAGTCTCATCCACAATCAGGCAGGCAAGACAAAACAACAAACTTCTCTCTTCTGACTATTTTTTCAGACATGGAGAAATTCCATTTTAACCCTTTCCTGTAACAGGAGTCAGAATACTGTCCAAACATAATCCCTATTTAAAGTCACACTCAAAATTTTATATATGTCAGAAGTAGCATAAATTTAGCCTCACTATCCAATACAATTCATGCAATCAAAGTTAGACCACACAGTGAACTCAGTAAGTATTTATTTTATCAATCCAGAATTGGGAAGCTTCTGTGATGCAAAGGAGAAAGTTTTGTTAAAACAAAAGCTACTGAACTGCTGGAGCATAAAAAAATATGATCTTTCAATACTAATACACATTTTGTGAGGAATCAATTCAAATGGACAAAGACTGGGCTGTCAACCTTTAATATTAAATCCCTGAACTGAAACAACTAAAAATAGTTATTAAAATGGCCCTGCGTATGTGCTGCTATACTCAAGAGTAGCACTTGGCACTTGTAGTGACACTCAACACATCTCCAGGTGCTTCACAGAACATTATGAACTCAAGACACATTTAAGAGAGATGCTTAGGGTCATGAGGCTAGGTACTGAAAATTTCATAAAGAAAACGTGGCTTTCCAAACTCCAGTAAAAAACTCCACGTACAGGGTCACACTACTTCCTCCTTTTCAGTCCGCATCACAAACAGTTGTGAATTTCTTTCTCTTCTACCATTGAATTGAAGTGTAAGTGATGAAAACAGCCTCCTATATAACCAAACATGTCCTTTTCTTCAACAGAACAGCACTATAAGGTCTCAAGTTGTGCCAGTGGAGGTTTAGTTTGGACATTGGGAAGAATTTCTTCACAGAAAGGGTAGTCCAGCATTGGAATGGGCTGCCCAGGGAAGTGGTGGAGTCCCCATCCCTGGAGGTATTTAAGAGGCATCTGGACATGGCACCATGTCCTGACTCTCTAGGTCATGTTGATAGTTGGATTTGATGATCCTGAAGGTCTTTTCCAACCTAGACGACTCTATGGTACTATGATTTGATGTTTCCTTTCTGAACAATGTAGTCATCTGCAACACGGTGATATTAAAAAAATGTTTTCCATCATTTTTAGTTTGATGTACTATCCAAGAATTCTCTGGTGGACGTGCTGCCCCTTGTACAGTAAGGTTCACTAACAAGCACCCTTGTTGCTCTTTGCTGTCCTTTGGAGATCCCTGCAGTGGCACTCCATTTACCCCAGATGTTTCATGGGCTACAAGTTCGAAAGAAATCTGTGACCTATTGAATGAAGCAAGCAGTAATATCCAATAAATGCTAACATGTCAAGTCCCAATTACATAATGGATAGATCACTTTATTCTTTCCTCTTCTAGTTCTGTTTCAGCATCATCTTTTCCATGCAAAATGTCATAAGCTCCCAACAGAAGTCTGCTTCCTTGTGATTCTAGACCCTCACGGAAACATTTCCTGGAAGGTAACAAATCCCACTGGTAAGCACACTAAGTAACTAGGTCACAGTTGGCAGGGCTTTAGCTTTAACTTCTGTTTGAAGGCAGTTTGTTCCTTGTTTTCCACTGTTATGGACTGTGCCTGAAGTTCACTGTGACCTAACATCAGTGATGTAACATTCATTTCCCAGCACAGTTCTTCAGCGCATGTTACAGCCCTATCCTGTATGAATGTCCAAAGCATGTTTAAGACTACCTTGTGAATGGTAGAGGATTACAAGTTACAGCCCCACACAGCTTTGAACTTTTATCCCTGTGATACACTTATCTTAAGGAGAACAGGAGTACATTCAACCTTTGTATTCAAACACCTTACACAGTGAAGTACAGCGCTGTAAAACAGTGACCAAAAGTACTTGAACAGGTTTCACAAAGCATAGTACTGGCTGAGATGAAGGTTTCCTAACACAGCATCCATAGAACAAGCCAGTTTGAAGCAGTCCATGAATTTTGTCCAGACAGAAAGGTTGGCTTCTGCACATGTTACGCAACAGACCTGACACGTGCTCTCATTGCAGCTTGGAATTTCAGGCACTCACACTTCCACTGACAGAAGTCATGCTAATTGGAAATACTCAATTTCTTTCTACATATTCACATTCATGCAACACAAATTATCTTTTACACAATGCTACTTTAGAACAGAGTTCCAGCTGCTGCTACCTGTGTCAAAAGTAACATAGAAGCAGATTTTATTATACCTTTACCTACAACAAGAGGTAAGAGAAAACAGTGCCATGTAAACTCAATCAACCACATGCAATTTCAACTTCTGCTCTAAGGCATCATGCCACATTTGGACCTCTTCACGTGTTTCATTTTAAATCAAGAACTTAACTTTTGAGGGGAAGAGATGGGAAAGGACACAACTGAACTGGGCACAACATGTCTCTGCATATTATTTTGATTCCCACTGCAGACAAATGACAAATGTTGTCCCTTACAGAGTCAAAATGACAAACATACACAAAACCCGAAATTCTGACCATGCAAACTTGACAGTAATGAAGCTAAATGCAAATTGGAAAACATTTAGTAAGTGTTTACAGCTTGTTAATGATGACATTTCTGAAACATGCAGAGGATACTACGTATTTCTTAGTGGTTAATGCCTCACTATTTGGAGAGGAGGGAATCTATTAACTCAGTCTATTTCAAGAACCGCTAGAATAAAATTCCTTGACCCTTTAGCATGCTAGACATGAGAACTGCCTGTCAGATGTGGCCCTACTGAGCTGCCAGAACAGCATCTTGGGAAAGGCCAAATGAGCAGGGTTCTTTCTGCTGAGGATGAATGTAAGGACAGACAGCAACAGATATGGTATCTGTCTTATGGTAGAATACATTATATGTTTGTAGGCTTCTTTTCACAGGGAAAGCATATTCTTTAGCCCCTATGAAGTGCACAGCCAAAGGCCTGTAAATCCACTGCCTTTGTAGTAACCCATGGTGTAAAAAGGAACCCAGAAAGAAATCTTCATTGCATTCAAAGAGTCTGGCTCTTTGACAGACTTGATTAGTAGTGACTTGATTACACAACACTTGGAAGGAAAGCATATAGTCTTTGCCAACGTTGGCAAGAGGCAGATATCAAGTGGCATTACATACATTATCACTCAATATTTTATCATCTCAATCTTGCATTCACATATTTTGTATGCTTGGAAACAATAGGGGAACTAGAAGGTTAGGGTATAGAACATTAAAAAGGTTTTCCATTCTGCTCTGTAAGTTAAATGGGGTATCTGTAGCTAAACCATTTGATCAAAACTTAAAAAAGTGAAAATGTATCCAAGTTTAAATTCTGTCAAGAGGTTACAATCCTCTAGCAAAAATGCAGGCAGTCATGAAGTGTGGAGAAATCACACAAAGTTTGACCTGAAACTGAGCCTATATAAATCAGTGTAGTTCCATACACACTAAATCCACTGTGCTTATGTATGTGGGTGTAACCATTTTTTAACCTGTAATTCTTATACTGCTAGTGTTTTGACAAGCAATTTTAGCTTTTGAAATGATACAGCAAATACTTACGTGTATCACATGGTGCATTGCTCTTTACAGTCTTCACAGAACATCAAAGATTTTTACTTTTTTTTTTTTTCTAAATTTATCTTTGATCTAGTTTTATTTTTAAACTGATAGAGTTGATAGCAGATTCAAAGACATGCTTATACTTATAGTGGCTCAGACCACATGGTCAGGTGACAAGATGTCCAGTAATATCTGACTTATATGATCTGTTCCTGTGCAAAGGGATAACTTTTTACCTTCAGCATACATTAGTTACAAAAAAAATGTAGCTCCACCAGAGAATTTACTCCTTTCAACAGAAACCAGTGCGGGCTATTCACTTACTACATAAATTCAAAGGTAAAGGAGTTAGGAAAGGACTATACTTTTACAAAATAAACTGCAATGTGTATGTGTTTTTCCATCCTTTTAATATGTTCCTGTTGATTTGCTTTATATTCACTGTGATTTTTTTTTTTACTTGTGTCACAGAAGCACTGATACTAATCAATTATGTTATCCTTCAAAATCTTACAAGTCATTATTTCCTTCTATTTAATTTCAGGTGTCCCCAAAATCTGAAGTGCCTCCTTTTTCCACTGACTACCTTACCTTGTTCACATACAAGGAATCCAGACTCCAGTATCTAACAGCACTAAATTTCACAATATGTTTTATCATGAAGATTAATCCACTGGTACAATGAAGTAGGACTCCAGCCTATTAATTTGTCTTGTATTTTAAAACAAACTTAAATTAATGACTATCACAAAAATTCCATTGACTGTGGAAGCAGTCGTTCTCAAGAACTGAGAGCAGATGTAAAAAAAATATGACAGACAGTACATGTATATAGATTGCTCATGAGGAAGAGGTTGCAAAATTCCACACCATGGGTCATATATGTAGGCCAACATACGTTGTTTCAAATTTGAAAGTGTGATAAACAAAGACAGGGATTGAATAATCTTACATAAATACATGCAACACTTTAAAACCATAGTGACAAAAACATTTAAATTTAAGTAGACTAAACTATACTCCCAACTCCTCATGAGCTCAGTGCAGACATCCAGCGTACTTTTAACTCCTCCTCTCTAGAGTACAAGGTACCTTCCATATGCCATCTAATCTTTTTCTCTTTCAGGAACTCCTTGCCACAAGTCCCTCTAGCTTTTTGTTTCGTTTTGCTTTTAGTCTCAACTATGTTCCTGAATCACAACCCAGATTTTTCTTTGTTGACGTAGTAAACCTTTTAACTTCTTTTGGAAAGATTGAAAGAAACGAACCTAGGATGACACAACATTTCTGCTTTCAGTTAGTGCCAATGAACTTGCAGTAGCGATGTGAAAGACATGGGTGGTAATTATGTAGTTTAAAGAAGTATCATATGATGGTCCTCCTCCATTATTATTTGGTTTTGAGCATTACACTTTCAGGTGGATATCAAACAATGTAGAAGATTTCAGTGGAGGGCAACAAAACCAGGAGATTTTAGAAAATATGATTATGAAGACACCAAGAAGCTGATAAAAGTAAACATAAACATCATGGAAAACTAATCCCTCAATGCAAGAAGGGCTAAGACTGGATCACACCTTGATATTTTCTACAGAATAACCTTTGTCCCCAGCTTGCCCCCCACCTTCCAATATGGGCAAGTGATCTACAGTACTAATTGTAGACTCAGGTTAAGCCTAAACAGGTTTCAATCCCAATTCTGTCACTTGAAATAACCCCTCTGGGTTAGAACACCGTCTTAAAGGAGAGGACATCAATGACCAACAACTTCATTCCAGGGAGACAAAGAACCCAAATACAACTAGGTAAGGCTATAATGAGGGTCTAGAAAGAACATGGCTTCTCACCTGCTGTGTGACACCCAGTGTATCTTGCACTGGGAGGTGTGAATGTCAGGATTACAGCCATTTTTGTTTCTCTCTACCCATGTAAGTCTTTTGTAATGACATACTGAGAATAAAAATATACTGCAGCAAGCTCATTAGTACAGAGAACAGTCAATGTGCACCAGACAACTACTTGAATTACTGAGGCAGGATGCAGTGAGGCCTGACTGACTTCAAAGATGGAAGCATATTTTACTAGGATGTTACTGTACTGCCTTTGGGAATCTAATGTAGTCTAAGTGCAGACAGAAATACCAGTCTGAAGAAAACTCCCAGCACAAACAAACCAGAAGCATTATTGAACATTTGTGGACCATATCCTAGGCACTATAGCATCCCTTCCAACTCAACACATTCCTTATTTTTTCCAGTTGTTAGAGTAAGTCCCAAGCTCTTGGAGAAGTAAGATCATCCAAGAATAAGAAGTTTTAACAGGGGAAAAAAAAAAAGAATAAAAAAACATAGCCCTTATGGTTAAAAATAAATTGAAACTATTTTGAACTACACTCAACATAAAAAGAATTAAAGAAAATGTGGAAAGTCAACCATGAAAATGATCCTTTACATCTTAAAATAGTATTAGTGAAGTTAATTAAATGTTTCACAAGTGTGAGGAATGTGCTTTAGTGTTCTTTGACAGATCAGGGCCCAACACCATTAAGAATACAAAATAATCAAAGGAATTTTTAGATTCTACATACTAAAATATAACTACACATTTATGCTTTTGGAATAACATAATGTTGATGTGCACAGACACAATGACAAACTATTGACACAAAAGAATTGATATTCGGTCAAGAGAATGGGCTAAATAGTGTTATCCTCATTTAAAGTATGTTTTTTATTAAGCTGTATTTCACTTGATGATTCAACACATCACTACTATGCTTAAAAATATTCAGAAATGACAGAACATTAGTTAGAAAGCAAACAGGCTAACTGCAACAAAACAACTGTTGAAGTGCCATGCAATCCAACCCAGAATTTTGCATTGTCATTAAGTGATGGATACATACATTTTTTCAAAAATGAATCTCAATCAACATAAATGTTAGTTTTATTTCTTATTTGCATTATCAGTCTTGTGTTTCAGATATCCCATCACACATCAACATTATATATTAACAAAACATAGAAGAGAAATGGTTTCTGCTCTGAAGACTAAATATAAGACAATTCTCAATATAAGGCAATTCTCTATATAAATTTGTAAGACAGAGAAACAAGAAGAGCAAGAAAACTATGAGATGATGCTGACTAGCAGACTGATCTACATATCCTGGGAACAAAGAAAATAAAATTCAAGCACATGAAAGAAGTTGAAACTGAAAGGTATTTTAGAGAATGATTATGAAACAATGAAGAAGAAATTCTAGAAGAGACTCTGCTTTTTTTTTTTTTTTTTTTTTTTTCTTCCCCAGATATGGCCTTCCAGACACGTTACCTTTTAGAGAAAAAGCATACTGTGCTGGTGATGAGGATGATCCAGTCCACCTGCTGAAAGCATTCTTCCAACAGTTCTCCCTAAGGCTTGGTCGCTGTTCCTTGTATACTACTTGGGAAAGGAGTTTCCATTGCAGTGGAAGACAGTCCCTCCCACTCTCTGGGGCAGTGCATGCTGCCTCTGCTGGTCTGGGATAAAAGCCAGATTTGGTTCCTCAAATAGCAAGGTGCTGTCCTGCCAACATAGTTTCTTTCTTTCCACTTTTTTAAAAACAATTATTTTCCATTTGCCTTTGTCTTACAAACATATCAATTAAAGGATAATTAAAAATAGGAAAACAAGGTGATTTAAAAATGAGAAAGATTTATTTTGTCTAAGCATAACATGCTCTGGGGGAATTTGGCAAGACATCTAGTACACATACAATTTCTGATTTATATTTGGGAAAAAAATGCATTCATGTTTCACTGAAACATGTTCCACTTACTAGTTTTAGCATAATCAGTATTCAAGAGGGTAAGGACAAATGTTGGTCAAAAAAACTTGAACCACACTATGTGCTACACATAGGAAATCATACTTATGCAAATGAAAATAAGGAAAAATGAGACATTTAACAAAAATATTAAAGCTTTTTATACTGAATTGCTGGGTTTGTTTTCTGTATCACATACAGGAATTCCACCAGTCTATTAATGGTTTAAAAGAAGTGAAAGAAAAGGGAAATGAAGGCTTTGTGAAAATAGAAGTAAAAATGTCTCTTGATTTGCTTTTATCAAATTGTAAAACAGATTTTTCAAATTTGCTCAGAAAAGTGCAAAGCGGGGATAAATACATGAAAAGTTTCGAACATTTTCAAAAGGAGAACTAAAATGTCAATCATGGCTGGACACTGCTGAATGGCTGATACTTTAATAAAAGACATTCATGTGTCCTGCCAACATCTAACATTGGGAGGGTAAACAGAGCAAAACAAAATAAATCCAGTTGAAAGTTTTAGCCAACCATGTAAGATGCTAAACTGAGGACCCAACAACATTCTTTTTAGCAAAAGAGAAAATATGTTTCCTTAAAAGTCTGGACTTCAGGACTGAATCTGTTTGGATGACTGAGTTCAAAAGAAATATTAAAGGAACTCTGAAATGTGCATGCATGCATGTTCCTTTGAAGCGTTACCAAAAGCAGACAAGGAAAACAGACATAAAAGTGAGATTCTCTTGAAAAATCAGTATGCTTTAATAAATATATGCACTTTGAATATAAATTAAACTCTAAAGGGAAGAAGTAGCTAAACATACAGATATGTTTCAGACAGCTACTCCAAAAATTATTTCATTTCATTTAGGTAAAACTATACACGTGCAATGTACTACACCAGCAAAAGGTAAAATAAAATTTCTTCAAAACTCATCCTGTTTCTATTTCAGACACATTTACAGAAATAGCAACACTTACCTCAAATAATCTGTCTAGGAAAATAATGCAACAAACTTCTTAAGTTAATGGCCAAAAGATATCAGCCTAGAGCATGCTATCTGACTGAGGACAGACACAGACAAAGCTAGCAGCACAGAGAGGCCCCAGTCACACAAAAGCTGATATTGTTCTCCCGCTGAGCAAAAATCTCACTTGTAAATCGAACGACATCTGCATTCAGAATCACCCACAGAAACCGTCCCTGGAGAGGTGACCAGACTACTTGACTCAATAGGAGAAAGTTTTCTCGTCTCCTTCTATGTGGGCAGCTGTGTAAAATAGCAGCTTCCAGTTTTACTTTTTAGCAAACCTGGCTTCCTTTAATATATTGATAGAGATCAAACACAATTGTTAAGATCTTCCCCTTTAGGTACAGCCTTTGAAGCCCAGTATACTTTTCAAAACAGATAATCATTAAAGTAATATCTTTTGTTACGATACAGAAAACACCAAATACTAATGTCTCTAAAATTAGTAATCTCCTCACATTTGTTTCCAACTTCTTGATCAGTACTGCTGACAAAAGACAGCAGTACCTCCCAGGATCTTTTTCATGAAAGTCAATTAAAAAATCTTAATCAAATCATTTAACAAGGTTTCTAAAAACCTGTCAGTGGTAATAAAAGGCTGTTTCACTACTTAAATTTACTTCCCTTTTTCCATAAAGTTATTTATATCCTTTACTTAACTTCATTACATTCTTTATGATCTAAACTGGATACCAGAATGAAACAATCTATAAAGTTTTATATAGTCATAAACCCCAAAATTTCTAAGTCCCAAACAGGAATGTCCTACAGCATTCACTGTAATTATGATCACCACATTTCTAAAAGAAGTGAGAAAAAATACCTGTCCAACCCAAAGTTACTTTTTACATTATAAATATCTATTATTAAACAATATTTATATATATACACATAATGAATATTTCCAAATGCTTGTTTCTAGAAGGGTCTTTTCTTTACTCTCCTTGGCAAACAAAATTAAGATTTTAATACTGAATTATTTAACTTCTGTACAGTAAAACAAGCAAACAACCCCCCCCAATAGTTTCTGTAAAAATTGAAGCTATTCAATAAACTCACACGAGGGCATGCTGGTATACTGCAGGATGGGCCCTAGAGTGAATATAAATTATTTTATAAGCAATTGTCACCTTTTTCCCCTTATTTTGAACGGCTTTGTCACAGAAGTGGAAAGAGACTTCAGATAGTTATCTAAGTAGACATACAGAAATGAACCAATTAAGAACTATCAACGGGATGCTAAGAACCCTGCTTTCTGCGGCCCTCAGAGGTGCCTGTTCAGAAGACATCATCTATTTTGTGATCTATACAATCTGAAAAAAAAAAACAGCAAGTTTGCACTCTTAACACAGAGACTAGCCTTTTATTTCCTCTCAGAAAATAAGTTAGTTCAGAAGCAAAAGAAGGTATTTCAGCAGCAGGAATGATCTATCATCATGTGCCTAATCTAAAAATAAGGATAACTCTTGAGAAAGAATAAGAACATGAGAACAAATTTAACTGTGGAAAACGGCCAAGAAAGAGGAACAGCAGTTTTTAATGCAAAGTGACAACTTAATGACAGATTACAAAATTCTTACTTAGTGGAATGTAATATTTCATAGGTGACTTGTTCTGGTGACTTCATTAACCCCAAATACTGGAGAGGAATAAACGGTTTCCCCAACAGAACTTCATTGAAGTACAGACCAGGAGCTCTTCAAAGTTCTGAGAGGAACTGGCATTGTATCAATGCATAAACAGAAGGTAAGCTCCCTCATTCAAGTTTCTGAAATGTAGAACCTACCCTTTCAAATAACAGCCTTTAACTGGCTTCAGTCTTTCATATGTGTATTTTATAACACTGGAATCTTCTAGAATTTTATTTTGTATTATTCTCTTCCAGATATCTTTGGGAAGATTCTATCATCACCCTTACATACAGCACAATAAAACAAAACCACTTTTTGATAGTGTTTTTCTTCTCACAAATATATTATTACAGAGTGCACTTAGAAGTATCACTTTCTAAGAGAATGACCATGACTTAAAAAGAATGACAAACATGACATAAATTCACTTCAGTATTTTCCGGTTTAATAGGCTACAGCAGACCATTAGAGAAATATTATCATTACTGAAATACAACTAACAGACTACTACCGTAAAGAACAGAAAAAAGTAAAAACATTGCAGAAGCATGAGTTAATGCCTAAAAGACTTATCATGAAGTGAAATACTTCAACAAATGCCATCTAGTTTGCAAAAAAAAAAAAAAAAAAAAAAAAAAAAGAAGTTGTATGATGACATAATAGTCATAGAATCAGTCATAGAATGGTTTGGGCTGGAATAGACCTTAAATCATCTGGTTCCAACCCCCCTACCATGGGCAGGGATGCCACCTCCAAGATCAAGTTGCCCAAGGCCCCATCCCCATCCAACCTGGCCTTGAACACTTCCAGGGATTATTCCCACCTACCATTCTTTGATTTTCAGAGTACAGTGTTACCAGAGCATTCTTACTTTCAAATGACACTAAAATAGAAGATGTTGTTCACTCACTAGTGGTTACTCAGTCCACAGGACTGCAGTATAACTAATCTAAAAGGAATGCCCTCAAAATACAAAGAATTGTTGACATTGGGTCCTCAGGGTCAAATTTTTTGCTCTACAGATTTGCTATCTTGTGTTGGAGTATGCTAATGCAGACATAGCTCTGCGGATTTGTTTCCTTCATCTGAGTGTTTTCTTGGTGGAATTTGTAGGTTGCTTTAGAAAAAAGCATAGTCTTGCCTGAAAGCAAGTCACCTGTCTTCAACACGAAATATCCACATACCCTGAAATCAAATCTGTGAAAGTTTTTCAGCTGATTGTACTGGGTCTGGCTGGGATGGAGTTAACTTTCCCTGCAGTGGCCCATACAGTGCTGTGCTCTGCACTTGCAGCTAGAACAGCACTGGTATCACACCAATGTTTTGTCTATTGCTGAGCAGTGCTGGCACTGCATCAAGACTCTCTCCACCCCAGCCAGCCCTAAACGGACGGAAGGGATATTCCATACCATGTGGTGTCACACTCAGCAATATAAGGTGGGAAAGGGGAAGAAGACGGGGGGCTTTCATGATGATCTCTGTCCTCCCAAACAGCTGCTACATATTGAGGCGCTGCTTCCGGGGATGTGGCTGAACATTGCTCGTTGATGGGAAGCGGGAAATATTTTTTTTTCTTCCCTTTGTGCTTCTGATTGGCTTTTACATTTTTTTCTTTTTCTTTCTAGCATACTGTCTTCTCCTCCCCTCTTCTTTTGAGGAAGGGGAATGAGAGAGTGGTTGTGGTGGAGTTTAGCAGCCCAGCAGGGTAGAACCACCACACTACTTTTTGACCTTTGTATTAGATCCTAATACTGTGTAGACACAGAAGCCAATGAAACATGATTTGCATCTGAATTTGTCCTTCCAAGAAGGTTTTGGAACTAAATATGAGGGATAAACTGTAAACTTGCAGTGATGCTGAATGTCCCTGTTGTGACCAAGAGCTGAAGTTCAGCAAACACTTCTACCTCAAAGTTGAATGTGTGTTTTCCCAAATTCACACAATTCTGGAGGAAGCATGATGTATCTACTTGTGAGGCATGCTTTGTTAAAAGCCATTGAGAAATATAAATGGGATTTTTGCATGTGACAAGCTAGGAGGCAATCTTGAAAGCAGGAAGTTCTTAAGTCACAGAAGTCTTTAAGTCACATGCGAGCATTTTTCAAACACCACATTACTTGATTTTCAAAATTAATTTTGCAAAATGGAGCAATTTTCTTGGAAGAAAAATCTATGAATCATCTGACATCACAGTTCATCTGGACATATAGTCAGACAGTGAACTATGTTGAAAGATAGCTAGTGAAGAAATGGAAACCAGATCTTGATTATGCCGTATCATGAGGCACTAACCTGTATCTTTCAACTCTGTGATTTTTGCATGCTTTTTTGTGGAACATCAGCTGTTGTCTTATGTATTAATGGCTCTCATGAACCTCAGGCTAATGTTGATTTAGATGACTGTGGCTATCACTTACTTTGTTTAAGTATAGGACAGAAACTGGCACGCTCAGGTGTTTCACACAGAAAAATGTCATATTTTTCATATTTTCAAGAATATCCATAGAATTTTTCTAAGATTATTACTTAAAAATAGTAATAAAAAGAAGTCAATATGCCCAGTTATAAAATTACATTTTGGATTTAAAATAAAAAATAAAATCCAGCACTTACCACATGAAAAAAGCTTATTATGATAAATTATTTTAAAGTACAGCAACTAATTCAAACCAAAGCATGAATCATTTACATATGATTAAATTAACTCTAATTTTTCTAAAATATTCTGCATGTATAGTACAAAAATGTACTTCTTTTGTCAAGTGCTAGTTGTTTGTTACAATCCACATCTAAATAAATTAACTTGCTATGAAACAACAAAAAAGAATATATGCAGGATAAAACCAAATTCTGGCTAATGAACAACAGATACAAAAATGTATTCAAACTGTTTATCTCAGAAAACTTACATCTAGTAGCGTGTGAAGATGCTGATCCTGGAAAACACTGTGAAGAAAATCTAAGTCTTTTTCACTGCAATCTGTAAGTGCATGAATTTCCTCCAGGCTGTCGAGCACCTGTGAGACTGCTCCTATGGGGCAATAAATAGGAGGGGGAAAAAAAAATTAAAATTCGATAGAGCAAAGACTCATGGCAAACTGAACTTTGGAAAAGGAAACTTTTACTAATCTTGTATAACTGGAGCAGGAACTTAAAAAAGCCAGAGTTTTACAGGAAAACACACTGAACAAACTTCATGAATATCAACAGTGCCCATATGTAATTATTCATAAGAAATGGTTTAACTGAAGGGAGGTTAAAACCTCTCTCAGGTATTTATTAAGTTTTGCTGGGTTGTACTTAGTCTGGTTTCCAACAACGTCTTATGAAGTCACTTCGGTTATCTGCTCAACCACCTGTCCTCACCATTTTTACTTCGACCTTCCCTTTCTTCACCTTTTGAACTGTTGGCCCATTTCAAATACACATCCCAAATTGGTAGAAATTTGAAAGAAACAATGCATTTAAAATTCTTTTTAAAATCAGCATCTGGATAAAGGAGGGAAGACAAAGAAAGACCTGACCGCTTTGTCCTCTAGAGTACGAATAAAAGGCTGTAAGGTTAGCTCAGATTTTTTTTTTTTTTTTTTCTGTTCTGCTTGCCTGGTTATCTCAAAACCAGACTTAGCACTTGCTGTCTTTTGAGAACAATGGATTGTTTTCGGTCATTGAAAGATGGGGTGATTTTTATATGGGTAAGGGTGAAAGAAGAAATGAGGGATATGGAGACATAAGGGAAAACCGGAAGGCATTGTGGAAGGTGGAAATCCATGAGGAAAGTTCAACTCATAGCTGGGAAGGACAGATAAACACAACATAAATCATAGTAAAACAGATAGATATAAATCTATAAAATAGATTTTTATTTTAAATATAAATCTATAAAAATATAGATTCCTTGTGGAACACCTTGTTTTAAAAATCAGGTATTGATGGAGGCTGCCACTTGTTAGCATTACTAAAATGCTGACATTGGCTTATCTAAACACTTATAGCTCATGTCTTCAGATTTTCCACCATGGTATAAGCGACTGGAAAGATGGTATCTTATGATTCAGTGTTAGCCTGTAAAAATGCCAGTTTTTGACAGTCAACTGCAGAATGCTCTCTCATAAATAAATTCTTAACTCTGGATACAGAATTCTACACATTCTGCACTTCAGTAATTTCTCCTTAATGCATGTTGTCTGCTTCTTACTCACTTGCTGGTGGCCTAGTTACGACAGTCAGACAATATATATGAAATTCTAAAAAAAATACTCTATTTCTTGAAATTCTACTCTATTATATATGAACAATTCTTATCATCCCTTAGGTGTTTTTGTAGCCTATTGTATTTTCAGAATAAATAATAATAAAAATTAATAAAGATGAAAAGCCACCCCCTCCCAACCACACAAGGAGTCAAGTTAATTCAGTTACTTCTCTGAAAACCTTAAAAAAATGGAAACTTAATTAAATACACAAAAACTACTAAACAAGACTTGTGATGAGTAAGTTAAAAATCCAGAAAGTCTTGTATCACATTTAGTAAAAGTCTTAACCTCAGATTGTCTTCTCATTTCTTTGAATACCACGGTTAAGAACTACAGTATTCCACTTGCTCACAACTCATAGGTCATAAGCAATAAGAAGACTTGTTAATCCTCTGTCATTAAATGTGTCTGACTACTTATTTGCAACTGATTTATTAACGTAGGTTACATTTCTTTAAAAAAGTGGTGGCTGGATAGCAAGGAGTAAGACATTGTTTGCCTCATTGTAGTTGCTGTACATCAGAGCTAGTGTGCTGAAGAAGATTAAAAACAGCTCCATCTTTGACAGTGAATAAGTATGCTTTGCTTAGAGGAACCTTCTATACTCCTCTGCCTGCAACATATCTTGCACACTTGGAGACACAGCAGGAAATCTGAGGAAATACAGGAACCCGGAATCTGCTGGTAAGAGCACAGAGAGATGCACAACTAAGCCTCAACGGCATGGAAGAACTCAAAAAGGGACCAAAAAGCAAATGTGCTGAGTTTCTTTTAACATTTTCTGTACATCAGTTAAAGGCTGATGAACTTATGAGACTGTCAAGACTGAAGGAAAGTGCTTGACTTTCCAGAATACAGTTGACAGAAAATAATTTATTAGAATTCCCTTCTATTTCTATTCTTGTCAAACTCAGAGCTTAAATTAATTATTTTCTAGCAAAACTTTGCTTTCTAGGCTCAAAGCCCTTTCTACATATTTGCAGTGTCGACTTTACGGAAAACATGTGAGAAGATTCAATTCAAAGGCTCAGATATGCTGGAGTCTTGTAATACTGCTTGAAGGTGCTCGTAACCACAAAAACCAGAGCCAAAACCACAACCGATGAGAAGCATGCTCTAAGTTCTATTATTACTTCGCCAATCACCGAACGCGTTGGACTTTTTATTTGACAGCATTATTTACTCTGGGAATTTGATTTTGTGCAATACTTTGGGGCCTTTCAAAGAGAAAGAAAAGTTACGATTTCCTTAACATTTGCATCTGAACAATCTTTCGAATACCTGGAAATGCCAGAACATTAAACACTAGCTCTTGTTTCTCCTGCCCGTTGGTTGCACTGGCTGTACTGCAACCAATAGATGGCTGTAACAGAAAGTTTCCAAGAACATTCTTAACAAATTTGATGGCAAGTTCTGACAGTGACTTGATAACGTCTCAAAAATCAGTTTTGCCTTTTTTTTTTTTTTAACCTACAATCTTGTTGTCTATCTACTACCATGTCCTTCCATGTCATCACACATGTACAAATAACATGCACTTGCATGAGAAAATGGCATAGTAGCAATAGACTGACAGCACGTTATTGTTTAAAATAGTGACAGAATAATAAGTAGGCATTTTTGTAAACACTTAAACTCTGCTACGGACACTTGGTTCAAAGCATAACAATACCTTTCAGAAGAGTTTTAAATTCACATAAAAGATACTGTCTAAAATAAAAATAACCAATTTTTGGAGAACACCTGCCCCTAAAAGAATCCTGTTGTATTCAAGCTAATTTCTAGCCTTTGAGAAAAAAAAATACAACAAACGATAAGGTATAAAGGCACGCAATAGGTGTGTAAATGCACTCAACATTTATGGTTATACTACGTATCCTCTAGAAATAGCAATTCAACTCTTTTCGTCATTGAAAATGCACCCATTTTAGCCTCAGCATAGATGAGAAAGGACTTAGGTGAGTTGTTACAATCATACAATCTAAATCTCAGATTTCAAATGGTCTTTAGCAGTAAAAGACAGACATTCTAAATATAAAAATTAAAAAAATGTATAAATATTAGTAAACTGGAAGAAAAAAACAACTTGACTGACGTTTTTTGAAGACTCCGTAAAGCAAACTTTGTTAGAAAATGCTGCTTACTGCCACAGAACTTTCAAGTAGCCTCATCCACTTAGGTGAGATGAACATCACCCTGCACATCAATTTGCTATAAAAATGTATACACATACAATTGTGCAGGAAATGTTGTAATGCCAGGGATAAAAATAGAAGACTCTTCTTCAAAGTAACAGTAATAAAATCCGCACCAAATGTGATTCTATTGTAGTACTTGTGGATCCTACTGTAATTGCATGTTATCAGTGTGTGCAAAGGAACAGTGGTATTCGGGGTCGTATGCATAACCTCATTTTTCCTGTATTCCCATAAGACTATCTAAGAAAGGATGGGTGTGACTATTCACACCTATTTGGTTCCTTTAGCGTTTTGTTTGTTTGGTTTGGTTGTTTTGGTGTTTGTTTTGGTTCCTTTGGTATTGACATTTCTGAAATGCTGAAAACTATGGGTTCTTACCACGTTAAAAAAAACAACAGCCAGATGAATAAACAAAAAACAGCCTGAATGCTTACAATAGTCTTCTGCAGTCATTACTAATACATGAAACTTGTTTCACAATTAGTAGAATGACTTCTTAAGAATAATACCAAATTGCTTTTAAGAAGATGGGAAGATGAACTGAGTACTTTTCTTCCCATTGAGGAAGATTTATTATTTGTCAGTTAGATCTATTTGCCTTCTAAGACAGTAACTTGGCATTATTTCTTCACCCATTGTGTTGCCAAAGTTATCACAGGTATTTCCTGCAGATTCTATTACCTAATTTATGACGATGGCCATTCAGAAAAGGTTCTCTCTGAATTCTATCTCTAGAGACTTCGTAGTTCTCATACAGCTCCTCGATTATCACCTGAGGTTAGAGCATCATGGACACTGGTTCATCAAGTTGCAAGTAGAGAAAGCTTTGGTAAAACACAGTACCATTACTGTGTTCTGGCATCTCTAGGTATTCTAACCTGGAACAAATGGTTTGGCTAGAAACTGATCTTTAGAGGTATTAAGTAGCTGCTTACTGCTTCCCTTGAAAAGAAAAAATATCTTGAAAATACTATTCTAAGAAATAGCCTTGATATTCTAGAATAGAAATGTCTCCATCACAAAATACCCCATAATTTTTTTTTTTTTTTTTTTTTTTTGGAAGCTCAAAAAACAGGGCAGGTAGAACTCACTTCCTGTATTATGCAACAGGCAGCAGGGAGAATTAAATTACTAGCTTCCTTTCATGTAGCACTGATACGTGATAGTGTATGACTGAAACAGGGTTTAGGTAAAAATACTTAGATCTTGCTGCTAAACACAGAGACTGCCTGGCAAACACATTCTGAGAGAGAAAAAAAAAAGGAAATCTTATTTTTGTTTAATATTGACAACTACGCATGTACTTTTAAGCCTTGATCAGTTGTAAACCCTCCTCTGAGCAATGTAAATTTGTGAAAGGAAGCCTGACCTTGTTTAAGTATAAAACTATAAAACGGTGACCTTTTAGCAAGTCTCCTGCAATTAGTATTCTAGAAAATGACTCTGCAGAACACACATTAATAGCCATTATAATAATAGTACACTTTCATTAAAGTGACACTATCAAGATCCCAACCCCCTGGATATGTAGAACTGTATTGTATTATGTTAATTTCCCCACACCAACCACTAATTTTAATCCTGCTCATTCTCATAAACTGTCTTAATTTGTAACAATTCTGCAGCTATTCTACCTGTTATTCTACAGGTAAGTAACTATGCCTTAGAGCTTTTACAGTGGCATTTAAATAACTAACCAAAGATTAGCTGCTATTTGTAGTTTCCCTACATACCACAAATCTGTCCTTATGCCAGTCAATCTACACACACCACAAGCTGCTTTTGCCTACTTCACCTCTTGGCTGTCTTCTTGTGTGCAGCCATTGGAGATGCAGTTAAAGAATAATCCTGGGTCTCAAAGCACAGGCATTTTAGAAGGCTGGATTTATGTTTCATTTTGTTTATGAAGAAGTCAGAAGCTAGCACATATAGCAAGGACAACAAAAAAAAACCATCAGGAACTGTTAGATTTTAGAAAGACTGGATGAAGGCACTGGATACAATCTCATAAAAAAAAACATCAAGTTTATAATCTTTTGCACAATCAAGTTCAGTTCTTTTCATAAAAAATGGTCTTATAAATATTGTGAGATTCTGACAGAGTACATCTGGTGAAGAGATGGTGAGATTATTTTTATCAGCTCCGCAACGAGAGTTTCAAGTTTCGTGGATTTTTTTTAAATTTTATTTTTAACATATGACAAGTCATTCAAGGATTATTTGGCCTTGCATTAAGAATCCAGCGACCTTTAAGCTACCTATTTAGTGATAACTGTATAAATCCATGACTCCATTAGGTTTTGTTGGCATCTTATTAAAAAAAAAAACACAAAACCACAAGCCATAAATGTTAAACAGAGTAGGCTGAGTAGGAAATTAAACACTGCATCAAAAATGCTGTGGAAATGATGGGGTGTATGTCTGCTGAGATTTTCAAATCATGTTCAGTTATACATTAAAAACTGTCCATGTCAGCCATACATGAGTACCTAGGCTCAATATCAGCATAATTATAAATTTCTCTGTCCATGTTACATGGAAGATCAGATTTGCCTTAGAAGCAGTGGACAAGAGTTAACAGTATATAAAAAAGAATCCCTCTATTGCCACTTTCTGTAAAGAAAATACAAAACATACACTGTTTTCATTAAAGGCAAGCAAAGAATCTTTTACAGACACAGGACCTTTCCACTACTTGTGGGGATGTAACTTTAAAGCTTAACAGAAAGCCAACTGAGGCTCACATGATCTTCCTCGCTTTAAACCACATCTGTGTGAATCACTGAAGCTGAGAGGCCTCTAACCTCACATGGTAATTTGTTGCTCGTTGCAGTGCACTCATTCCACAGCAACTGTCTCTGTAAGGACAGATGACAGCTGAAGCATGCATATATATATATATATATGCCTATAACTTAAAATAAGGTAGGAGATGCGTGTTTCACATATATATGTAACAGTGTAATTACAACTAAAGACAGGCAAGGACTCTCTCCTCTCATTTCAGCTTTATAGTGTTTACTGACTTCTTGCTTCCTGTTCTGAAACCAAACAGCCAAGTTTAGGTATGCTCTACATTTACAAAGACTCTCCTGCATGCATATAATTCTGTCAATGTTTCTGGGAAACAATCAAGACGGTAATAGTATATATATAGATGTACATACACACATATATATATATATTTTAAAAAAAGCATGAAAAGTAAAGGGAGAGAACTGGAAAGATGGAGGTTTATGGAGACTACAGTGAAACTGCAGAAAGAAGGCATGTGATGGAAGAATATGGTAGGGAGGTGTGATGGAACAATATGGTAAAGAAACTGGGATAAATTAAAGGGAGCAACACCTCTGGAATACACAGAAGGAAAGAAAAGCATGTAATAGTTGGAGAAGAAAAGCAGAAGTAACAGGTGCACAAGAAAAAACAGGGAAAAAGGCAACCCCCCCAAAAAACAACAACAACAAAAGCTCCTAAACACAAGCAGGAATGCTGAGAAGAGTAGTATATATGAAACAGGAGAGAAAGAGAGAGAGAATGAGCAAGAAAAAGAGAGGAAGGAAAACAAGGAAGAGGAAATAGAAAGGAAGAACCTTGTGCTTGATTTTGAAGCTAACCATTGTTTTATGCTGTACACACAGGGGCACTATGAGTTCACATCTCTAGCTTTCTCCATACTTGGGACCTTTACACAAAGTTCACCAGCTCCTTTTCTTAGCTATCTCTCACCCTAAAACTAGGCACAAATATGACAGAAGACAAACCAGGGTGGAGGTAATGAAACATGTAGTGAGAAGGTATTGCTTTTCAGAAGAGACCCACACCTCACAAGTTGCATGTTCACATGCAAACAACCAAAGAACTATTTTAACAAATGAGTGCCCTTCACTACTACTGCCTTCAATACTTTCTTTCGCATTGCAGAAATAAATGGAAGCCCTCTCCTGAGCACTAAGTGGGCACAGCCTTTTATTCAGTAAATTTACTGAAGAAAGCATATTCCAAAAAAAAAAATCAGTGGCTGAGGCTTTATACAACATTTTCTTTTTTACTACAAGTGCATACAAATAATCCTGTTATAAAACTTTTATATAGAAATCCACTGAGTTCTCATTCTTAAATTACTGGACACGCATTCTGAGAAGGGGAAATAGGAGGAAAAGGAACAACCTCTGCAACCTCTGAGATCAAAATAATCAAACAAACAAAAATCCATGATTTTCTTCAGAAATGGGGTAATGTCTTCCTGCCCTGACTTAGGACAGAAGAAGTATTAGTTTACAGATCTTAAAATGCTACAGGAAGAGAAACACTTTCTATAGTTTGTATTTTGAGATGCTGAATTTGTTTGTTTTCAAATGCTTGTGGTTTGTATTACAAGGTCTAGAATCTTGTACCTGCTCTTCTGTCTAGCATAGTCTACAGGTTTAGAAGTGCTTGTGCTTTCAGTCTCTTATGAAGTGTGCAGCTAACTTGTGGCAGAAATCTCCACCCTCCACCTCATTAATATTCCTTCATTAAGGGGACACAGACTGTATAGTTATTTAAATCAGCTGTATGCATATACACAATGTATATGCATAAATCACATACCATGTCAACACAGAATAATCAAGAAAGTTCATGCAAGGTTATCTCAAGAAAATATATGATTAATACTACAGTATATGCTTAGTGTTCAGGAGAAAAAAAGTTGTTAGTCCATGAAAACAGTAATTTTGGAATTAAAATGCAAAACAAAACAGTTTTATCCCATATTAATTTAATGAAAATGTAATCTTATTTCAGTTGTGTTGCAAATACTGAAAACAAACAAACAAAAAAGGTAATTTTAATACTGCCTCTAACCTTGAACATTCAGAATTCTCTGGAAATCATATTATTTCTGGTTAACTGTACTTTGAAAGTTATAGATAGATTTAATCAAAAACATACAGGGTATTTTTTCTTGATTAGGCAGTATTAAAACTGAAAACAGTAAAGTGAAGAGAAAAAAGCTGATTTTTAAACATGCAAAGACACATACTATAGCTGAGTGATATGCCTTAAAGGAAAACAAAGGGATACCTACTTTCTGCTGCTAGAAGTCCTAGTAGGAAGGCAGCATTTGGACAAACAACAAACAGTATGAAGATTTCAGAACAAGCGATTTATAAAGCTGCAACCTAGCATACTACTTGAGCCAAAAATAGTATGAACAAAGAAATTGACAATACCCCCCCCCTCCGATTTTTTTTTATTTTAATATGGTTTCTACATCTGAAGCAAATGGGACTTGTGGAGGAGGATGGGAGGAAAACAAGCACTTGGCATTGGGAAAGTAGCACATCTATGCAGTGTTAGGCACCTAAAATAACATTTTTTTCCAACATCAGTACAGTTTCAAAATACTCAGAGAAAACATGATTTAAAGTAAGAGTACTGTAACAGGTGAACTGGAAAACTATTACAATATACTGTAAATAAAGTGTAACATCACATTAATTGCTTTATACACTTATATTCACTAATTAGAATTTAACAATTCAATTATATTGAATTTTTAAAAAACAAGTTTCAGTGATTAAATTATGGAAACTACTTAGAAATACAACCATTTATTACTGATTTTAATTCATGGTGACTCTGTATTTGTACTTAAAAATCTTTGTACCTAAACACACCATAATAAAGATAAATAGCTGAAAAAACATAAAAATAATGGGAAGCTGGAAACACTCAGACTTATGGTCTGAAAACTGACAGTCAGTCATACTTGTACAACTAGGGATTAATGACAGTAAATTATAAGGTGTATACAACTTACTGCCCTTTTTCCATACACTCATACTTTAAACTGTTACACAAGATCCTTTGCAAATATGCAGAAAATCAATGGTAATTTTTGCTTAACAGTATTTCTTTTTCTTCCTCATGTAGATGAGACTGACAGCTTTTAAGTTCTGGGCTTATTTGGCTCATGTTTCATGGAATCTAAATTCCACACAATTCCACACATGGAATCTAAATTCCACACAATTTCACTGCTAGTGAATTAAACTATTGGCCATGTGTTTGTTGCGTGATCCCACTGTGAAAGCCTATCAGAGTGAGCTTTTAAAATTTTATTACTTTCAAATTTGAAAATCAAGAACTCACATTGTTCAAGTTGTCTCATTTGACGGGACAAAAGAGTCCAAAAAGAAAAAAGAGCATGACAAATTTATGCAAAGCACCAATTAGACAAAGTATCAAGATGCATTTATAAAAATGCCACATGAAACTTTTACCTTGTAGTTTGAAGAAACAAGCTAAAACACTATTGTAGACCTTAAAATGCCTGCTTCTTACGCAAGAAAAAAGCACTGCCTCTATGCTCATCACATTACACATTTACCACAGAGCTCAGAGAGCAAATAAATGTTCAGGAAGTACTGCAACAGTGCTATTTGGTAGCCTAGGCTAAATAAGTACATCTGGTCAGTATATCTAACATATAATATGCTGCTCTACTTTCTATGTGGTTAAACTGAAACAAAGCATTATAAAATACTTTACAAGAACTTCATAAGTTATTCTGAAACTGTTCATCACATATCAGCATACAAACACCACAAACCAAGCTATACAAGCATGCATTATAGAGGAAAGTTCTTTAACTAAAAGGTAAGATCTGCTTTAATCTAAAAATCAGTTATTCAGTTTTCCAAAGACAAGGGATCTTGTCTTTGAACTCCTAAAGCAACTCAGTAGATGTGAAAATATGGCTAAAAAAAGGATTCTGAAATACAAAGTTGTAAAAGGAATTCTTCATTTTATGGGCTTTGCTGACTTGTTGGCTTAAAAACCTAGATGTCCTGAATCGACTTAAACTCCGGAGTAAACTAAATGGCCTTCCTGAATTCAACTTCCCAAGCAAAATTTTCACACAATTTCACAGTGTTTCCTTGGTCTGGCACAGAATGCGTGACTGAAGAAGGAAAAATCAGAAAAATGCAACGTTTTTGTGCTGATGATACTCATTCTTCAGCCAGAGGCATTGTTACCAAAACACTTGAAAATTATACATCTGGTCTCTTCTGCCACGGGACAAATGGTTATCATATGACATAAACAAAGGAAAACCTCTATCTTGATCTAATGTGCAACCAAATGATAGGAGGACCTAGAAGGGTGGGAGGGAACAGGAGGGGGAAGGTCAGCAAAGAGCAAACTGATTATGAATTTCTCTTTTCCCTCATTAGTTTCATGGTCTACTTTAAACTCTCTACTGAGGCAATTTTTTTCATGTGCCATATTCAGCTTTTAGAGCTGCTAATTGATTACTTCTGCTTTATATTTGTTTCAGAATATTAAAAATATCTAAAACATTTATTATCTTGGGAAACTAGCATTTTACAATGTCATGAAGACAGGTGGCCTAACAGTCAAATGTTTTAACTTGTAGCAAAAAACATTTGCAAGACACTTGCAATATGAACTGTTTAGCATATTTACTGGAGAAGTTACTGAACACAGAGTATCAGCAGTCAAGTAATATTTTAGTTTAATTATTTTTTATTATTATTTGAAATTATTTAATTATTAAATATTTACCTAATTTTTCAAAGCATTTTTAAAACTTTTATTAGTCTCTCAAAATTCTGCAAGATTGAATTCTGCTAGGTTGCCAACAGAGCACTAGCAGGATTAAGTCACTCAGAGGACAATCGCTGATGAAAGAGGGAATAGATAACCAAGAACAAATACATAATAATAAATAGCTGCAGGAGTCAAGAAGTTTTAACACAGTCTGTAGCCAAGAAAGGAAAATATATGCAAAAAAAAAAAAGTTTGATTTTAAATTTAATTTATCTGTGTCTACTCATATCTAATTTATTTATGAAATTTGCTGATCCACTCATCCACATTGGAAAGCACTCTAATCAGAATATCCTCTGCAATTATGCATGTCAAAAAGTCATCTGACTTGCTGTCACATCTGACTTTGGTATCACAGGCTATTGCTGTGGGAATAATATAGGGAAACGCTCAAAGCATCCAGTAATCCCAGGTTCGTGACACTGAGGGAGAACACCTCTAGCCTAATCTGGAAAACAAAACTGAAATTTTCTGTTTCTGTGTTTAGAAAGACCTGGAGGACAGGATACACAATTTGCATAATTTAATAAGCATTTACATTTCTGCATCTTTATCTTAGTAGGAGCTAAACATTTGGCCATTCATTTGGGCAATGACAAATCATTTAATTTTAATGGTATGCTTCATGAAATTTTATGGGAGGATTAAATAGACAGCTACATTTAAAATATTAAATGTTCTTCACTAGCCTTTATGATCTGAAGTAACATCGTAAGTTGTTAGAAAGGAAACTTAGATTACCTGAAGACAGTCAAGTTTCCACTGACATTCAAGGGGTTTATGTCTAATTTCTGTAAACTAGTTCAGTTTAGAAACATCTCAAGAGCCTGTCTCTGCAAGTCAGAAACATCCGAAAACATAATCGGTGCAATTCTGAAGAGGAAACGACACGGATTTCCATATCTAGCAATTTCAGAAGCTGGAAGTCGCAGTATCTTTTCTTGGAAGGCTCAGTGTTTATCCTCAGATATTAAGTATTTTATCAGCTAGTGTAGTCAGTAAGGGAAAACACCATGAAAAGTACTCACTAAAAATGGTTTCCTGATCACTGTGATCTCCCATCAGTAAGATCGACAATGTTATTTTAGAGAATTATAAAGCTTTTCTAAGAAATCCAAGCTATTGTTTCAGTTATTTCAGAGGTAAACACAGTGCAATAATGGACCTAGCACAGATATTCTGTAGAATTTTTATATGTACTGGATTCACGTGTTCTGTGAGCAGAAAAAAATAGACCATATACCCTTGCTGTACACTGATGCCTGCAATTACATCACTTCATGAGGAAGACACATGTCCTGTTGATGTGAGACTGAAACTGGAAAGAGGAACGGCAGTTTTTAGACTAGGAAAGTTACCACTGCCAATCATGTCCGTGGCCTATTCATTTTATTGAAATGAAGGAAGTAGCTGGAAACGAAAATTAAAGCACTGAAAAGTAACTCTGGGTGAAGTCAAATCAACTTATTTTCTTTAAAACTATATACAGTTACATCAATTATGCCAAAGCTGGCTGCCAGAACTTAAGCTATGAGGCTGTAATTACCCATTTGCAGTTAATGATCTGAGATCCCCTTCATTTCAATGGAATTTATGAGAAGTGAGCATCTTTAAGCACTAAGCAGTCTTTGTATTTAAGTACTCAAACTTGAATTTCAAGAAATAAAATTTCAGAATTTCAACAAAAATATCCCTGAATTTGTATATTAATGACATTGAAATAATTCATGAAGATGACTTGCTCATATGAAAGAAGAGAAAAGCAATACTTAACATTTGCAGCCAGCAAGTAATATTCTCACTTAGAGAATTCATTAGCACACAGTAGTTCAGCACATGTAATTGAGTTCTGAAATAATCTTCTAGTAAAGAAAGCTTTATAGTTACAAGCATTCTTAGCTCAAATATTCTGCCAGTACTATTTAGTTGTTTAGAAAAATAAAAGAGACTTATATTAGCCTTAGATTTTCTTACAAATTCATTTAATCCTTATTTTAGAACAGTTAGGCCAACACATGCTTTTGGATTGCAGATTTTGAAAGTAACATTATATGAAAATTAAGATACATATTATGACAGGACTGTTTTAATCAAGGGACTACCAAGTGATTTAAATACCCGACTATGGGCTGAGGAAAAAAGTACTGCTGGAAGCAACGTTACAGTCCTGCCCAAGGCCCAGCTACATGCCCATAGAACAATATGTGTTGTCCCTCTTCTCTTGAAGATTCAGGGATCTGGCTTATAATGCCAGAAATACTGCCCAGCCCGCTTTAAAGAGGAGACCACTTAGTCATACTGTTCTCCAACACTGTCAAGAGTCTCTGGTATACAGTGGTTTCTTTTTGTAATTAACTATTACTAGTGTATGAGAACCTTGCTTCTGCCTAAGAATTCAGGACAAAAATTCAATATGCTTTTACACTGAAGGAACGTAAAGAGATATATGAGGTTATGGTGCTATTGGTAATTAAATAAATATACATCAAATAAACATTCACACTATTTCTGTAGAATCTTAAAGCTCTGTAGAAATGTTCTCTTGACTCCTGTCACTAACACCATTATGACTGAAATATATGTATGGTTCATATATGTATATGAAATATATGTATGGTTCACATTTAAAGGTTAACTTACTATGCAAGTTTATGAGATCATGAGAAACTAATAAATACTTGGTACTCTAGTCAGTACAGAATTAAGACAGATAGACTGCAGTAAATATACTTTCTGCTAAAATACCTGAGGAGGTAGGATCTTCAGAGAAGTCTGGCAGCTCTTCAGGGGGGTCACCATAGAAGGAATTGAATTTGTGGCTTGACACTGCTGCTAGTACTGCCCCCTGAATAAAAACACCCACAAAGTCTAAATTACACAAAAAAGGTTAATGAAACATTTCCAGACACCCTCAGTCACTCAACCTCTCAAGCTTTCTTGTGTGTACACCTTTTTGGTGAAGAGTAAGTAAATTTCATAATCTTCACCTGCTTTAATATTATCAGTAACCATACATAACAAAAGAGCTGGTCATAAACTAATGAACAGTAACTACATGCTCCGTGAGGGGATTCATGAAAGAAGTTCTTTAAGGGAAAGCACTATAAAATCCTCTTTGATAAAAAGTAACTCAGAACTCAGTCTCTCAATGTTAAATGATATAGAAAAAAGAATAGTCATCCATTATGGAAGGTCAAATTTAAATAAGTTTCCAACGATGCTAACCAACCAAATAAAATGCTTGAAGAATGACAATATTTTGCTCAGATTATGTGTTAATTTGTACAAGTGAAATCAAAATTGTAAATTGAAATAATTACCATTTAATTTACTGAGGCAGGTGCTAAACCATGTCAATATGTAATGGACATGTCTATGCAATGGACAGGGTTTATCTGAAAGTAATATGATACTTAGACTATAAATGAACTGCTTTAACACAAGGAGAAACCCTTGGACTCTGGAAAACATGAAAGAATTTGGCAAAGGTACTTAAAAATCTTCACAAATCCTAGTTTATCTACATAAAGCCAAATTCAGGATAGGTTGAGGTATGAAACTTACATAAAGTTAGCAAATAATGGTAGATTTTTCTTCCCCCAAACAGATACATACTTTCTATAATAAAACGTTTTGAAGTAACAGAATTTGTCCAAGTTTATTTATGGGGTGACAGACAGGAAAAATCTTTTTAGATACATTTCTGAGCACTGTGATTGGCAGGACATTTCTGTTAAAAGCAACAGGTACTTTGCAAGTTTCCACTAAGTGCACCAGGTAACTTGGGCAGAAATTTTAAATACGCCTAACAATTAGAGAGTAGTCATGAATAAAACAGAAATCTTAATGCCCAGAGAAGTTTCAACTGTTGTCTGCAAATCCAATATGTTTTACAGTTTTATCTCCAAACATTAGACAGCACGTAATGTAACTCTATGGAGCTAATGTCCAATTATATTGTAACTTCAAATTTGCATCAGGTTTTATAAAAATCTTTAATTTTATGTTAACTTCTGAAGTAGAATGTTCGGTAGAAAGAAGATAAAAGGAGCATACAAACTCAAGAAGAAGACAATCGTCCTAGATAGGACAGCTAAAAAAGGAACAAATCATTTTTTTTCCTACAGTTCAACAAATTCCAGACTCTAATATATTTATTATGTTAAAAACATCAAGCAGAAGTACATAGGTATTACCCTAATTTGTTAGGGATGAAAAAAAACACGGTGCAGAGGCTACAATAAAAGGTTGGGGTGATGGAAGGTGGGATGGGATCTCTAGTAGACTCCCCAGGTAAGCACAGGTTATGTGGTGTGCTGTTATAAATGATAAGAAAAATTCTAAATTTCTGTCAGAAATTTTTAAAAGATTCAGTTGTTAGGATTAGTATTAGTATCTTAATTAACATTCTATTATATCCTTTGCTTTAGAGAGGAAACAGCATTTTTTTCCAACAGGGAAAAAGACTTCATGAAAAAATAAAGGTTTTAGATAAAGTAATAATCATGAGGCATAGATATCCACAGTACAAAGTAAACTAAATAACTACTGTATTTATCTTTTCCTCTTACCTGGACTGGATGGATTAGCAAGTTTAAAATCTAGTCTTTAAGACCAAGCAATACATTCTTATTTGACAAATTCTCATGATCTGACCCTGACAGCATCAGTATATTTGACATCCATGAGATATCTATACGATATAATAATAATCTCAGGCTGCCTAAATGAGTGTTACATGGGAAATTACAAAGCTAGAAAATGGTCATCTGCTCTAACATATATTTACTTGTACAAGTAAAGTACAGTTTATCCACTCAAGTTTTTAATGGCTTATATATGCAAACTGGATAACACAATTTCAAGAAACATTCTGCAGAACAGTGCTTTGGTAGCCCTCGTAGAACAAATGGCAGAAAAGAAACTGCACGTATAGATGCTCTCTAGGGAATAAACATACTGGCTTCCCCCAGAAGAAATCTGGGAAAGACCTGAGATTGTGTCTACAGCAGGAAAACAGATCATATTCTAAAAGGTACTAGCTAACATTTTAATGAAAGTGACATACAAACCACCTAAGAGAAAGGGCTATCATAAACTACAGCAACTGTTGCATCCTAATCATCACTTGCTTTTGCAGCTATCTTCAACTTTAGCAAAACAGCAACTCAATATCTATTTATATGGTTCTGTGTTTTATTACAAATTCTAAAATAGCTCACAAGTTGTAATACTGCATGTTTCTGTTAAAGTTTTACCAACCTTTCAGAGTATTTAAAAAATGTTTCTGTTAGCCTTTCCAAGACAGGACTAGTTTACTGTTTTGAAGGAAAATCATGTTGTTTTGGGCTAAAATGTTAACATTCTTTCCAATCTGTCTGAGAAATAATGTTGTGTATAGGGGATAAACTGAAGAAGACATCTTTGCTATCTTTGAAGAAAAGTAGTTAACATTACTATGTTTCTTTTACCATAAACTTAACAGAATAATAACGGAACCCACTATTCACTCCCCTCCAGTAATACATATTATGGAGAATTACTGAATTAGTGTAAGGAGAAGACCTCATGCACACCTTGGCTGATACCAGACAATTTGCACTGGAATTTAGTTTGAAAAGAATGAACTAAGAAGGGATGAACATCCCTAATAAGACATCATTGTGATGGAACATTGTAGATCAGTTTCAACTTCGTTTTTTTTACTGCCGACTTTACAGTACAGATTTCTTTTGTTGCTTTTAAAATTAATAAAATATCACTTGAAATTCAAATTATGTAACTATGCTGTTTTAACACTACATTCATTTTACCTTTAGTTTTCGTCTTGCATTGAATTTTCTCAATTGTTCTACTGTTTCTGGAAGATGAATCTTGTATGCATAGCGATCTCTCTCCTTAAAACAAAAACCAAAACAGAACAAAACAAGGATTAAATACAAGATCTTAATATTATCTTGACATTAACATACTAGGCAAGAAACTCATCAGCTACTACGTATCATAAGAAGAATGAAGTTTTGGTGCAAACTAAGGTAAACTTTAAGGAACTGATAGGGATTAAAGTATTTTGAAAGAATCCTTAACTTGGGGCCAGGGATATTTTTGCTTCGTGATTTTGTTTCCCACTTTGTAGTGAGACCCTAGCCTTGTTTTTTACTCTTATGTTGTAAAAGTTAGTCTGTGGCTAGCATTGAATTTTGAAGCTGGCAAGCACAAAGCTGGGGCACACAAATCCTGGCGAAGCAACATGTACAAGCACTCTCCTAAGGAGTTCCTGATACTTGGGTTAAATTTGGGATATGGGGTGTCTGCACAACAGAGCAGGAAATGCCAGCTTGATGGCTGCTGACATAAGGTGCTACCTTTCATGAAGAATTCACCACTGTAGATGCAGACCAAGAAGGTGCCAATAAATAGCATGCAATGGGAAGAGAACTTGAAGCAACTGAGTACTCTCTTCCCTTGCCCCAAACCATCACAGAGGCTATATAAACTTATTAATTTAATGTAAATGTTTATCATATGAACCTCTTGAATCAGAGTGAAATCACTGGCAGAAGTATTACAATCTCTGTATGGTGCCAGATGCCTCTATCCCATATTGTATGTGATTGCTATCTATAAAATGGTTAGAAGAAAATTCTGAGTCAACAGGAAAGACAGTTCATCTTTGGCAAAAGTAAGAGACAACTGATTGACAGAAAGCCATCCTAAGCTTGGAAGAAAGACTTTCTTAAAGTAAATCTTCTCTCTTCTTGTCTTTCAACAAATAAGGGCAAGACCAGCAAGAGACCACAGACAATAAACATGTAATATAAGCAGAATCTGCACATTTACATTACAGAATGAACTTTAAAAGAAAAAGCCTAAGTAGGTTAGTTTCTCAAACAATATAGATGGCATTTTCTTCTGCTTAAATAACCCTCACCAAAACTCTTGCTTTGTCATCTAAATGACACAACATGAGAAAAAGTCAAATTACAGGCAAAGACAGGTCACCTGTGTTTACCACAGACTCAATTACCGGAGTGCGATCATTTAGGATTCCCAAATGTGGTGTACATTCCTAAGCTCTATGAAACATTTGATTCAGTATGCATGCCCCTGATGAACAGACAGAACTTTAGCCCCTTTTGTGTGGAGAGGTTCAAACCTGCAGTTCCCAGTATTCAGAAGAGTGCCATAACTATTATTGCTAACAGGTGCACAGTCCTGCCCTCTTTTTATAAACTAGAATATTCTGTAATTAGGACTGCAAGAGTCAGAGCCAGAAAGAAAGCAGAGAAGTGAAAGAATGACTCCATTCACTGGTAGTTAGACCACTTAGTTGGAGGGAGAAGAACATACCAGCCTGTATGTGTCTTTTTTGTGTGTGTGTGTGTGGTCAACACTTGTCTTAGGTAAAACGGTCCAGGAGCGGACACCAGAATCCCACCCTTTCCACTTGAGTGCCCTATTTAAGTTAATGATAATATGACTATACCCTGGGCCCACATTACAGAAAATAAATAGAGGATAAAAATGAAAAATAATTAATTAATCAGTTTCAGCCAAAGAAAATACAATGCTCTTAACCAGCACTTTTCAAATGTGCAACACACCCATCCTTTTCCAACTCCAATGTTCAGAACAACTTATTAGCAGGACTGCTGAAAGCCAGGTGTATATTCTCCTGCTCCTATTGTTAATCTGCGTTGTCCAGCAACTACTCTTCCACTGGCTCAAATTGGTTTGTAAATTCCACCACCACCGAAAAACAATTTGATTACCAGATGCCATGTAATTTTATGTAGTTACAGCAGCCTTTGAATAACCCACCACTACGGAGTTACTTCACTCTAGTGAGACATTTTGGAAATCTAAGGTAAGAAAGCAATATACTGCATTGCTATATGCTGCAATAATAAGAAAGAGATTTGGATAGGACTGAGCTAAGAAGAGATCAGAAATTACTCCTCTGGAATTTGAGAACCACAGAAAGACACAAGAATACCTTCTTAAAGCTTATTTCTACGTAGTCCTACTCCCTACACTCTGATGTTGTCCAAGATTCTTAAGCGAGTTTGCTCTTGCTGCTAAACAAGGGTTCAAGCTTGGAAATAACCAAAAACTCAAGCTCTAGTCTCACAAAACATTTAAAATACATTATCACACATTTTATAAAATGTCATGTGTAATTTAAAAGATTAAACAAACATATATTTTTGTCCCTTGAAGAGAAAACTGATATGTAAACAAGTGGTTTTACTACCTTTAACCAGGGATGATTCAGTGCTTCATATACTGTTATCCTTTCTGCTGGATCCAGCATAAGCATGCGGCGTACCAGATCTTTGGCACTTTCAGAAATATGGCTCCACTGCCTAGGATTCATCTGATTACAAGAATGAAAAAAAATAATATTAGTGATAAGAAGCTGTTATTTATGGAAGGTAAATAACAGAGACTTAAGAGTGGCTGGTACTTGTAAACACTATCTTAATAAATGTGAAAAGAAGTTTTCACACTTTTTAGTAACTCAAAAAACTGAACATTAGTTGCTTTTGAAATGGCATAAAAATTTGAATACTCTGAAAGTTGCATCACATAAAAGCATCACATATCCATGGCATTAAAGAATCACAGTATAATTCTCTACCTATGATACATTTTGTTCAGATAAAAGTGACCACTAGAAAAAAAAAAGTGACATTTTGTTCAGATAAAAGTGACCACTAGAAAAAAAACAAAACCACACACACAAAAAAGTAATTAGGATTTGTCTGACAGTTAACTATGCATATGATAAACACAGAAATTAAACCTACTCCTGAAACTGATATAAGGAATGGGATGACAATCTATTTCTATCAACCTACAAGTTAAAGCCACTGATGCTGAGTATGAAGGGAGACATTTAATGCCTGTTGCAAACTTCCCTGGTCCTATCCCACAGACATCATGGACAATGTCTCTTCGCAATAAATTCCTTTCAACCTAACAACATTTAAGCATCTTCAGCCATGAAGACAGAAAAGCATACTGAGATGTGATCAACAATCTGAGCAATTGTGGATTTCTGTGCACTTAGAGCAGAACTTTATATTTACGAAACAAGAAATATGACTTCAAACATATTTTCATATTGTGCATATACAGGTTTGTGTTCAACTATTGAAGAGAGTGGGTACCCAATAAAAACATACTAAAACAGGAAATTCTTACCATTGCAAAGGATTCTATCCTTATGCTATTTCTAGGACTTTCTTTGATTCATGAAGAAATTAAGTTTTATTTGGATGGCACATTGCTAGTTTTATTAAAAGGAATTTCAAAATTATAACTTGTCTTTTTAAAACATTTCTATCTGTTCATTTAAAAAAGTCAATTTTACTTAAAACCAGTCTGTGACAAAAAAAAAACAAAAACAAAAACAACAAATATTGCTTTAAATTGGAGGACTCTGGAACATTACCTGGCGATGAAATCCACATTTATAGTTGCCATTTGTCTTTGTCATGTCTAATAAAATGAAGGTAATTGCAAATGTGTAGCATGACTGTTTTGAAATCCTTATACTGTTTTCACTGAATAGGCACATTACAGGAAACAGGAATAGAAAAGGAACTGAGAAGACACAATGTGCTGGCCACGATTTTTTTTTTAAACAAAGAAAAATTAACTTGTAAGCATCCAAAGGGTTTTAGCTGTTTGATGGACATAAAGAAATCTTCCATAGAGTAAAACTGGAATGTCTGCCTGTCTATGAAATCAAAAAACTTGTGTCACGAAGAGATCTTTCTGTATCCAAGTACACAACATTTAAATAAATGTCCTCTTGACCAAGTGCAATGCCACAGCTGTCACTTCCATTTTAGTTCACATAAAAAAAACACAACACAAACCAAAACAAAACAGAAAACAAACAAACAAAAGCCTTCATAAAACCTATTACAGGCTATCAGGCAGATAGAGACTGCCTGACTATCCACCCATTCTCTGCTAATACACAGAGCACGTATGGCTTTTGATGCAAAGAGAGCACAATTATGTGTTCTTAGACAAAACAGCAAAAACAGTGAAGTTTTACATTTTTCTCCATAAGGGATCTAGGATGACTACACTGTGAAACATGGTTATTTTGCATGCACACCGATTTGCTTTCAGTTGCAAGTGGCTCCTTTTGAATAATCAGTTGCAATTTATGGTACTTTACTAAAAAGAAAAATGTCTAACTACATATCTACAATAACAGGCATTTTGTTTTAAATCAAGGCAATACGATGATCAGTATGATTTTTTAAAAAATTTGGTTAAAAAATATAAATGATCTATAAAGTGAAGGTCACATACAGTGTGTTATACTTCACGGCTGAAGGTATAATTAGGAGTTAACTGTTGGCACTCATTATTTCATCTGTGTAAATATTTCTGTATTTTTATTAGTAGCATTGATACAGAACACAGTACAAACAAGACATACTGGAGAGAAACCTCTCTCTCCCTGTGTAACATAGGCAGCCTTCTATTAGCTTCAAATTTAAGTCAGGCTAAATGCAAAAATCAACTTCCAGAAATTTTACAAGTGGAGTTCATCTCACTGGAAAAGGACTCAGGCATACTGCCATTTACCTTGTATTTTCCTTTAATAATGCCTTCAAATAATCTTTCCTTGGTTCCATAAAAAGGCAAACAACCGCTTAGCAGGATAAAAAGGATCACACCACAACCCCAAACATCTACAGGCTTCCCATAAGGTTCCCTTTTCACCACTTCTGGGGCCATAAAATGAGGTGTTCCTACACGTCCTAAATGGAAATAGAAACAAAACAGAGTCAAAGTGATGTGTGTCAAGCATGTAAATAAAGAAGAATATCACTGCATTAAACTAAAACAGTATTACAAAGTTTTCTTCATAGATCAAACTTTTATTCCTTTTTTTTCCTTAAATATTTATTAAACACATCCAGTGAGACAAATCACTACGTTCTATTTTGCTTGATTTATACTTTTACAAATTGAGTAATATTCTACCCTAACCCCACAAAATGTGAAACAACATTTATATAAAAGCACTAAGATTCCCCAGTGGAACATGGCACATAGATGTAAAAATACCAATTCGGACAACCTTGGAAACAGGGATTACTTATTCAGAGAGCACATACAAAGATACAGAAGAATTCTAACCCACACCTCTTACTTGAAAAAGCTGCTATGCAAGGGCATAATCTGCTCTGTTGATCTGCCCAAACCTTAGCCAGTCTGCTGAAATTGCCAGCAAGACTGCAAAATGCTAGCAAATGTGTTATTTACTTATTTGCTGCTAACAGCATCTTCCTGCAGATAAAAAGATAATGCTGATGTGTTCTACCTAGTGCTTTCAAAGATCATCACACAGTAATGGTACTCTACTGATTTTATGTTGGAGAGAATGTACACACACAGAAATGAAACATATTTAGTATCAACTAAGCTTCTGGGTGGATAAACTGATTAGAATGACTTCATTCAATTGCTATGTAACACATTAAGCCAAATAAAAGCAACAACCATTTTATCTCTATATATAAATGTCCCAAGCATTCTAAAGATGCTTGTTTTCACTGAAAAGCACTTGCAAAGGTACAAGAGTTACATTTTGAATGATCAGGGCATCACTGATGGTTAATGAACAATGAAGTCTTTGGATAACACTTGTTTCACCAAGCACCAAGAGAAGAAAAAAAAATCACAACTAGCAAATTGTTACTGCTTGTATCACTTTCATAAGTTAATTCTTGCTTACAGATAGGATAGGGTACTTCAGAGTTTCCATTCAAGGCCACTGTGCTGGCTAGGAGAGTTTACAACGTGTTAGCACATCATTTATTCTACTGAGTTTTGTCTTGTAGCAGATTCTTTCTTGACTAGCCTGTCCTGCATGCCATCTGAATGTGATTTAGTTAAGTCACAGCACTGGTAACAAACACCTGGGAGGCTATCTCGCACTAGCTTACTCAGTAATGATCAATCTTCATTTATACCACCTAATGCAGCAATATGACCTCACTATGCTATTTAAACTAGTCCCCATTCTTTTTTTGCTTCTATGAGGATTAAGAAGTTGACAGAAGGATGGTAGCTTTTCCAGAGTACTGTTCTTAAGGAGAAACAACACCACTGGCAAACTTCATCTGGTTTTGTGTTAAACCTTTTCCATTTCAGTTTATGAGGTTTTCACTCTATCAAATAAATGTTAGGAATATGCATGTGACAAAGGCATTTTTCCTTGCCACTAAGCTAGGCTGGCAACTATAAAGTCTATGCAGTGTAGGCTGACATGATAGCGAGGGAATAGTTCCCACGCAGGGGGAGTAAAATATTGAGATGCTGTAGTCCAGCTTATCCCTCACATCGCTGGGGAAAGTGGAGGGATATTTACTGTGGACAAAGATGTACGGACTTGGGGAAAGCTAAATAATTCTTTTTTTGTTGGTTATACACAATTTATACACCTATGCCCCATTTTTCAGCCTAACTGATAAACCTCAAAGGCAATTCTCTAAGCTCACAAGAATGAGGGGAAGAATTAACTCCCTTGATAACCCGAAGTCTCTCTCTTTTGGATACCTGGAGTCAGGGAGGGGAATGAAAAGGCAAGGTACACATATCCAGTATGCATACGAAATTGCTGTGAACTTTTTTTTTTTTCCATGTGCCTGTAAATATCTTATCTATAATGATTTCCCAAGATTTTTCCCTAAGGTGCCATCATTGGTGACAGCAAAAGCGTCAGTATTTCCACCTCTGTATCAAGCACTGCATATACATAAAAAGCAACAGCTGCCTGTTCAAAGTACAGGCATATTGCTAAACCTGTTCATGTGACATTAGTGGTATGCATACCACAGTGTGAAAATTTTTGATGTAGTAGACATCATGCAAGACCACAAGGCAGCCTGGCTTACCCAAGTCTTGTTTATTTCAGTGGTAAACTTCCTGGCATCTGGGTGTAGACATACCCATTTGCAGTTTTGGAGCAGGTGTAACCTTTCTTACACATTCAAACAAAAACCAACAAAACACCCCAAAATATTAGTGGTAATAAAGCTCTTGCTCAATTTTTTTTTTTTTTGTTTTTTTTTTTTTTATCCATATGAATGGAAAAATATATTCTGAAGATTCTGCCTTGCTATAGGACTTTCTAATTGCTGTTGTGAATCCAGGAAGTCAAGAGAAAAGTGGTTATTCAAAAGAAAACAGCAAGACAAGATATCACAAGGACAAACAGAGCTATTTGAAAGAGGCATTAAGCTTCAGGGAGAAACAGTTGTCTGGATCAAGTAGATAATGAAACCAAGCAACCTAAATACTAAGTGATACCGAAGTTGATTTAATGTGTGTTTACAGTAATTACATGCCACCACTCTCAGCTTGGGACCTTGTGTTATTAGGAAATAAGCATTGCAGAGGTGAACATATTAAAAAAATTACTATGTATTGTCAGAGAAGTGGACCTAATTTTGTGGTTTCTTTTTTTTTGCCAGCATACTTGTGTCTGCTGGGCATTCATACTACAGGCCTACAGACAGAAGGCCTACCAAGAGTACATCTTGTTCTGAGGAAAACGAGTCCTTGGCAAAGAGTTACTGGTCCTCCTACATTTTCTCCTGTGTTGTAAAATAGCATATTTAACAGCAACACATGCTATGTAAGCAATATAACAGCATTACTGGGTGCAGGTGCTGAGGTTCTGTCAATGGGGGCTGTAGGGGTGGCCTCTGTGAGAAGCAGCAGGAGCTGGCCCATGCTGCACATGGCCTGTAGGAGCTGGCTCCAAGATGGGCTCACTGCTGGCTGAAGTTGAGGCAGTCAGCCAAGCTGGTGGTGCCTCTAGGAAAGCATATTTAAGGGCAAAATGCAGCACAGCAGTGTGAGGAGTGGGGGAAAATGTGTGAGGAACAGCCCTGGAGACACCGAGGTCAGAGAGGCTGAAGGTGCTCCAGACACTAGAGCAGAGGTTCAACCCCTGCAGCTCCTGCAGGAGATCATAGTGGAGCAGATACCCACCCTGCAGCCTGTGGAGGACCCACGGAGGAGCAGGCTTATCCTGAAGGACTGCAGCTAGAGCTGGGGAAAAGTGTGTGGAGAAAGGAGCAGCAGAGGGGAACCGCTATGGACTGACCCCAGTCCCTGCTGCTGCTCAGGGTGGGGTGTCAGGAGCCTGGGAAGGAGAAGGAGGGAGGTGATTTAATTTTTGTCTTTCCTGTTGCCCCTACCTATTTGAATTGGCAATAAATTAAACTGATTTTCTCCCAGTCAAGTCTGTTTTGCCTGTGATGGTAACTGGTAAGCAGTCTGCCATTCTGTATTTTCTGTCCTTGTCCTGATGAGAAGGAAGAGTTATGTGTGTATGTATGAGTGACCAGTGGGAGTCTGGCCCTTAGCCAAGGGCAACCACGTGGCTGTGCTGGTGTTGATGTACAGAATACTGATGAAATGGGGCAAAATAAGATGATTTTTTTAACAAGAATCGAAGTTGCAGCTTGCTCCTTTCAATCTTTTAATTTCTGGTTTTCATATATTGAGCATCACCTTACCTGAATTAATCACAGGCTGTATAAAATAAGTAATCTACAGTGTCAAGAGTGTATGAGAAGTATTTTTTTTTCCTTTTTCTCTTAAGCAAATAACGTTTCAAGTTAAAATGACTTTGCAGAAATCAATAAGCAAGAAAAATCCTTCATTATTCATGTTTACTTGAAAATATATGCAGAACAGAATACTTGCTTGAAATGGAGCATTAATCAGCTTCCCTAAAGTTTGAAAGCAGTGTCTTGATATTAGACAACATTTTTTAGATTTCCTTTCCTCCCTCTATTTCTCTTCTGGACTATAGCACTAGGAAATACAAAAATACTTACCTAACTACTGAATATGAACAAGGTGCAAACACAGCTTGCAACAGTACACTTAACAAAATTGCAGACAAAACACAACATGCATTTTTATGCTGCACCCTTCCAATATTCATTATCAACAGCCTTCACCATATTACAATATTTTTCCACATATTATTTCTAACAGAACAAGAAAAACACAACGGCTTCTTGAGATTTATTTCCTAATTTCTATGGGATATTGGACAAATTATAACCTTGTTATCTCAGGCTTCCTATTTTGCTTTATCTTGGGGCCATTCAGTGTTATGTCACCAGCACGTGAGGCTGCACATTATTTAGAACACGTGAGCTCTTAAAGACAAACTCTGGGAGAAGCTTAAGTTAAGAGACCATCCCAAATCTTCTTTCTCCTGTCTTGGAAGTTAAAGAACTTGGATCACAGGTAGAAAAACTGGATCTTTGTTGCCCTTGTTCAAAACCAGAATACCATAAAAATCCATATTAATGAAGTGCTTGATGTTAAGCAGAAGGACTAGACTGGCAAGGTAATAGGTAAAATTTTACGCAGCTGTGTAAGAACCCAACAGACTGCTGGTGTAACTATTTTTAAAATGATGCTACTTAACAGCATGCTGAAAAATCAGTACTACTAAATGTTAATACTCACTTCAAATTTAAGATGAGAACTACATAAACGCAAATGAAGTGAGACAAAAGGCCAGGCTAACCTAATAAAATATAGTCATATACTACTGCTAGATTATAAGTAGTGAAAATAATCACAAAATGATTTGGTTTTGCAGCCTTTCTAATGCAGATTACAAGATCCTGATAATTTAGTCATGTGGGCAGACCACAGTTACGTCTCTATGAAAGAGCAAGCCCAGAATGAGCAGAAACTTGACTGGTTGAGATCTGAAATGTCCAGTCAAGCAGAAGAAAAATGCATACATATGTGTGTGTGTGTGTGTATATATATATATACACAAAGATGTTTGAAACACTATTAAAAAAGCTAATTTCTGGGGCAGCTGTCATCTCCATGACAACTAGCTACTACACTGGGGTCAGCAAAAGAGGAAATGATGACTTTGAGGTTATTCTAGAAACTTATCTGAGCAAGGAGTACTGCACTTAGCTCAGCAAAATGAATGGAGTATGAACTCACATAGATATTATTTTTCCTGTGTTGCAACTACAAGATCTGTAAGGTGACTGTCAGTAACAGCATAAACTAAATCTACAGACAACAAAGGTTGTAAAATCATGGATACTCAATGCTCTTTAGGCCAGCTATCACTCTTGCTGATAATTACCAAGCAGAAAATTTGCACTCTATATATATCCAGTGTAAGACTTTAATATTGTTCAAAACAGTTTGAGTGTTTTAAAATATTTCAGAAACTTTTGCATTTTCTTTGGTGTTTTTGCAACACCTTTGCATTTTTTTGGAGGTGGAGTGAGACAGAACAGCAAGCAAAGGCATTTTCCCTTTAAAAGGTATCTTCTGCCTGCCACAGGTCTTTTTTTCTTCTAGATACAAGAGCACTCATAAGACACATTCTAATGACTGCCCTTGCAAAATAACATCACTATATTTGCATAAATATTGCATGCATGCACACACACATGATTTTCAGTTGTATGTGAGAAGAAACCTTTCAAAAGACTGGAAATCGATTTGCTCCCTGTCTGCTTCTAAGCTCTCCTTAAGAGTTCTAGAATAGCATTAACTGAAAATCATTATATGAAGATGCATCAGTGGCACCTGTTCAATGTGATACTTGCCCCCATCCAATTCTTTGCAAATCCATGTTGCAAAGTGTATGCTGTCTCAGGAAGTGCTTAATGCCTGAATGGTCACAGACATCAGACATCTTAGTTCTACAGACAAGCTTTCTGACCTGTCAGTTTTGAGGCATATTAGTAGTGTGGAAACTTATAAAATTGCTAATTTTGCTGATCTTTTTTTCTGTGGATAAACAGAGCTTCAGTCTTCAGATGTTGTCAATCTGATACCATTTACAAGCACTAAAGATAAATTTTGACTTACCTTTGATAATTTAGTTTCTATGACTCTTTCCATATTATTCCAGACAATAGGGCTATGCTTTCCACAAGAAGAAGAGTATATAGAGAGACCCAATCAGATTTTGTCATCCCTAAGGCAGGGGATTGATGACCAAGATATCAGAAGGAGAGTCTTTCAACAGCAGTAGTATCTGAACGATGTATTAGGAAACAACTGGAACAAATAATTTTTAGGAAAAAAATGTGAGGTACTAATAAACATCACCATCTGACCTCTCACAATAGTGTAATATGAAATATGTTCTTAAATTAAGAAGTTTCTAAAAGAGTGGGATGTCCAGAATAATGTGGAAGGAATTGAAGAATCACACACATCAGATAAATCGTACTTTATAACTTTTAATTCCTTTCCACATTACTCCAGACAATAGAGATGTTTAAAGCAGATGTAGGGAGAAGATGAGTGGATTAAAAAAAACAAACAGGGAATTCAGCCTCAGCACAGAAGATTGTCTGAAGAAAATCTATTTTAAAAGATGTGTCAGTAGACAACTGGACACCTGAATATTAGTGTTGAGAAATGAATACACAAAGATTACATGACAGCCAGAAAAATTATAATAATTGATTCACTGGCCTTTTCAGCCATAATACTATGATGCGGGAAGTAAACCTGAGCTGACTTTTAAACACATTAGCCTCCTGTAAGTCCTCTCAAATCAACCTAGATGTGAAGTGGAATTTCTGACACAGTAAACCACAGCTGTATCCTTTAAATAAAACATAATCTATTGAAGACAAAGATTTGAAGCATCTCAATCGTTTTTGTTTTCAAAAAATAAAATAAAATCAAACATAGTGAAATGGTGTTATTGTTTTGCAGAGGAACGAAACACTTCCACTTAAGTGAAAGAAGAATACTAGTGCAGGACCTCAGTTTACAAACATTTTACCTGTCCTTGGAAAAAAAAATTAAGATTTACTGTATAATTCAGACACTGATGATGAGATGGAAAAAAAAAAAAGCTAGATAGCATAAAAAAAATATCCAAAAATACAATTTTAAACCGGTGTATAGAAAACCACCAAGAAGATTATTTTACATGAATGGGAACAAAACAAAAATAAAGAACTTAAAAGAGATTTTCTCCCAAACTTCATGGTCTTATTTGCAGGGAAATTTATGGTAATGCCTTCCTTTGCTATTTTTGTAGTAGCTTTTGTAGTAGAAGGCCAGGTGACAAAGAACCAAGAACACTTGGTATTTGTGTGCTCTAAGATTTATGTGCTTAAGAACATACTAGATGTTTTCCATCTATGTGGTTTTGTTAGGATCATTGAAGATACTACATGATTCTGAAGGAACTTAGGGGAGCTAACTTATAGTACATAAAAATCAAAACTGGACTGGATTAGCAGCAGCATTTTGCTGCTAATAGAAAAAAGTAAAAATAGGTCAACTGTCCATCAATAAACAAGACTTAACAGCTAGTTCAGAACCTCATACCATTTAGGTCTAAGCAGTTACATTATTTTCTGCTAGGTGAAGCTGGGAGAAAATTAAGTGCAGGAAATAGCACTTGCGGATTCAATGGCTTTTGTTTCACAGCATGGCTGAGGCTTGCAGGGACCCCTGGAGGCCACCTGCCCAAGCAGGGCCACCCAGAGCAGGCTGCCCAGGGCTGTGCCCAGGTGGCTTTTGGAGGTCCCCAAGGAGGAGCCCCCACAGCTCTCTGGGCAGCCTGTGCCAGGGCTCCTCACCCGCACAGCACAGAAGTGCTGCCTGCTGCTCAGGGGGAGCCTCCTGGGCTCCACTTTGTGCCCACTGCCTCTTGTCCTGGCACTGGGCACCACTGAAGCTTCTTCTGACTCTTATCCCACATACTAGCTACAAATCCTGAGAATAAGCATAAATGCTATTTGCTGTCTGCCAAACCTGATGACACATTTATTGAAGCTGGCACCGGGGAGGGTCAGGCTGGGTGTCAGGAAAAGGTTCTGCACCCAGAGGATGGTTGGGCACAGGGACAGGCTCCCCAGGGACGTGGTCACAGCACCGAGCTGCTGGAGTTCAAGGAGCATTTGGACAAGGCTCTCAGACACATGGTCTGCTTTTTGGGTGGTCCTGTATGAAGCCAGGAGTTGGACTCAGTGCTCATTGTGAGCCCTTTTCATCTCAGGATATTTTATGATTCTATGATCATTTCAGAAAGCATTGTGACGACTCATACCATTTTCTGAAAGCAAAATTGCCCATGCAAGAAGACAGAGATCGTAATACAAGACTGCTCTACTAACTCACTGACCTCTCAGGTTCCACTACTCCCATTGCATCATCACCATGCAAACACGGACTGCTTCCTGTCAACAGCCTGTCTCACAGAAGAGTTTCAGTTACAAATTAGGATGTTCCATCTTAAGATACCTACATGAATGCTTCAAATGAATACACATTAGCATTATTTTCTAAATCTGGTCATAAGAACTGCAAGAAAAAGAGGCCTTCAGAGACTGATAGTTCATGGAAACAGTTTCCTGTAACTCATAATTCTTATTCATTGTACTGTAGCTTATAGGCAAATATAGTGGAATAAAAAGTATTTCCTTACATTTTTCCCTTTTGGTCTTATGGAAAATGAGTTACAGCTATCTTCATTTTTTTTTTTTGAGTAGTTGCTTAACAGAAATTAACTTTCTTAAAAATAAAACTCCACCGGGTTGTTAGTTATTCATCTATCATGTTCCTAAAATCTATTCTAAGCATCTTCACTAGTGACTTATAGTATGATGTCATCTTGTTATCATGAGAAACTTGATTTTTCACTTATGTCAAAAGACTGGGACCAGTTTATTTTCAATATAAGCTGGAACTAGCTGTATTACAAAAATCCCCATTTTTTTTTTTTTTTCCCTCAAAATTTAGGCACACTGAAAGAAAGCCGTGTTTTGTTAAGTTCAAAAAATAATGCCACAGTGATAAATAAAGCAAAGCTGTTCCTAGACAGTAGGCTTAGCAGAAACTGAGGGAGCAAATTCCATTCTATTTGTGTTTTCCTGGGCAACACACAATCTGGGCCTGTCAGGCACAGATGTATCAATATAAAAAGGTAAGCAAAATGGCACAAATGCATGAAAGAAAAAAGTTTAAAACACTGGTAACTGCTAAATGTTTTAGATACAGCAGCTCCTATTTTAGAAGAAAAATATTACCACAGAATAGAGTGACCAGCACGGATACTAAAGAGCTTTTGCTAATGGCTGAGTTTTGTATGCAAGAATAAGGGAAGAGTCCTATCAGCTGAACATCACTGCTGTTACATTACTTTTATCAGGGACATGCTTTTTCTAAGGGAAAGCTATCTATTTTTCTGGCTTAGAATATAAAGCAACATACAAGCATACTCCAAGCAACATAAAATAAGGAAAGATAAAAGCTCTTCTATTTTTGAACACTAGAATCATTTACATAGGAATTTACATTAGGAATTTACATTAGTAATGAATATGTTCTTCTAAGATATTTTAGTAATACATATTACTTAGATCCAGAAAGATTAGTAAATATTGTACTTCCTGTACATATAAGACAGTGTATTTCCAGTACTGTAAAAGTTTTAAGGTGTACTTAAAACCAAAACAGGTTAGGAGCACACTGGTTTTTAGGGTCAATAAGAGAAGCTTAATGCCATAACAACTTTTATTTAAGTAAGAATTTATTTTCTGATGTATTATGGCTGAAAACAACCACTAAATAAGGGAAATGCCATGCTAGAGGTGAAATAATTGACTATGTTAAGCAGAATCAATTTTTTTAAAACCTACAAATGTGAAAAAGAATGCGAACATAAGCATGTTGGTTATTTTACTGCACATAATCTTATCTGTAAGGACAATTTCTATTTCATTCAGGAGAAAATTGACAAATAAGATCTATTTTTTTATTATTATTACTACAAAACAGAATTTATATGTAGGGCGTAATAAAAACTTAAACAGTTATGTAGACAATTTCTTAAAAGAAATCGATAGGCCAGTACAGACAGTACCATTAACCTTTACATATGGAATGATACTGTAAAGTTGAAGAAATAAAATCTTGCAAGTGCTGTGTAGGGGAGTGTCTAGTAATATGCCTTCAGAAAGGACTCTGGAAGGGAAAAGAACTGCAAGATGTAGTTTGAGGTACAAGGACTGGAATGGAAGATCAGAAGAAAGAGATAAGGAGTCTGTGAAGGAGAAAACTTGAAATAAGTAGTAGAATTGAGACATTATATGGTATATAAATGAAGTGGAAATACTCTAAGTATCCCTGAAAGTGTGAAGAATTTGAAGCTGAAGGTAACAAGTGCTGATGCAAAGATTACAAATTGAAAGTGACAGTTGAGAAAGAGGAAAGAAAGATATAAAGGCATAATGATATGGCAGAGACTGAGACACATCACAGGCAAAAGATAACTAACAGAGAAATGTTATACTGATGAGGCTTATGAAAAAAAAAAAAAAGAAAAGAAAAGAAGAAGCTTCTGTAAGTACTGCAAACAGAACTAAAAAGAACTTAAAACATTTACATAGGAAAGGAAGGGCCAGGCCAGCACTGGCAGCTGCAAGGAGGTTGAGCACATGAATGATGAATGGGACTGCAGAACAGTGAATGGTAACAGGAAAGGAAGGGCACGATGAATTTTGGGGAAAATGAAGGATTTTTTTTCCAAGCTGAACTTCAGGTTTCTTGTGAGACAGCTAGTAGTCTGAAAGTAAGTACGATGTATCTGATTAGCTCCAGAAGAGTAACTGCAACAGAAAAAATGGATGAAGTTGTTCAGAGAGAACACAAAGAAGAAAAATGAGAGAATCATAAACAAAACTGTAGGGACTATCATTAAAAAATGCAGTGGCTAAGATATAATTTGAGAAACGTGGCAAAAGCAAAGAAAGAAATGAGCTTCTTATTTAGGAAAAAACTTAGCTTAACTGAATGGGTATTTTCTTAGAAAAGACATATCTAGGCTTGTAGGTAACAAAAAATATCCACAGTATTATTAATTACTGGAAGAGAATGGAAGTGCTGATATGCTTAAATTGGATTTGCTTTTCATGTTAAAGGTCACATAAAAGCCAAATTGACACAGATCTTTAAAGCAATTAGATATGGAAATGTGAGTTTTTGAAGAAGGTACTGAGATGTATTGAAAGGAAGTTACTCCCTTTTGAAGAAAAAAAAAAAGCAAAATTAATAAAAGCCTTTGTTGTGGTCTCCTACTCTGGTAATGAAAATACCAGAAAACTGATTGGGTCTTCCTTCATCTGTGCAGGCTGATTAAAGCATAACCCTATTGTCTGGACCAATATGGAAGGCAGCTAGAGGAAATAAAATTCACAAAAAACAAAACACACTTAGTCAAAAAATATACATCATCAAGATATTGATGTCTTACGCAATAATTACAATGAAATATTAAAACAGGAAAGAATTACACATGGAAGCTAGTAAAATTTTGCTATTAAACAGTGTAGCGTTCTGGCAGAAACTGCTTAAGAAACATATGGGAGCATTAAGGATGCTGTACTAAACCCTTAGTCAATTGCTTTGATATACATTTTACTCTTGACAGCATCTATATTTTGTGTGCTTTGTCAAGCATGGACTAACTATGTCAAGGATTGTACTAAAATGGAAAAATCTTTTCATTTTTCATTTTTATTTTGGTAAAAACAGCGTAAGCCATTGTTGAGTAACATTTAGAGGGATTTACTACTCAGTAAATGTACACACAACAACGTAGTACGTTCTACTAGCAGTTCAGATCAGCTGCATGCATATATTATGTTAGCAAAGTCTTTAGTGAAAGATTATTTTTGAGCCCTAGTTTTGCAGGCCAGGCTGCATAGGAAGCACAGAACTCTGCAGCAGAACATGCATAATATTATATAATTTTGAAGGACAGTTTCTTACCTCCAGCAACTAGCCCAGACTCTCCTAATTGAATTGCTACCCCGAAGCCACCAAGCTTTACTGGGGCTGAATTTTCTTTTGAGGCAAGCAGTACACAGTGTGGCTGAAAACAAAAACAATGAAAAAGCAAATTATTATATTATTTCAAAACATACAATTTGCACCTTAGAACTTACTTTCAAATATTTGCAAACAGAAGCTAGATAAAAAAAATGTATTTTTAAAAGAAATTCTTCATTTCCAATATTTTTGGCACAAGCTGCTCTCTCTTCATTGGTTTTCTTTTCACTTGTACCAAGCATAGTAAAACCCTTTCATGACATAATGGAACTCACAAGGAACACAAACTGAAATCACTATAAAATGAAGATAAAAATGAATGCTGATAACTTCTTTCTTAGTATTGCTTTTTATTTTTACCTTATGCCTTACCCTGTTCTAGCTTCACAACAAAAACATCCTGCCCTGTGACACAGTGGGTTTCTTACAGAGAACATAAAACTTGCTTTGAGCCTTAATCATAGAAGTCACTAATCACCTTCCAGCTGCAGGAAAGAAACGTAACATCCCTGTGATGCTTCTAGTAAGTGATGATAAAACTGGTTAGGTTTCTAAACTGTATTCCATGCACAGTCATCCGTACCTTTGATTTTCTACAGTCTTTCCACTAATAATAGTGAGGTATAACATGTAAAAAAAGAATAGTACTATGTGACTATTTGGAAGGATAGTGACTGTTGTGGGAGGAAGCAACATACTGACAAAATCTACCAAAATGCAATTTAGTATTTAATACACATAGCCCAACTACTGCAATTAACATCGATCAACTTCCTACATTTACTCAGAGCTACCCTTTGCACAGTCAACTGTATTATTTAAAAGGATATCAGATCTGTACACCTCTTCTTGAGGAAATGTTACTGCTTAAATTAAAAAACTAGGAACTCAAAATAGGATGCCCTACATTCTTTCAGTATTTTCCTTCTTTTCTCACAAGACAAGTATGTGCTGCCCTAAGTTAGATTTTCTTGTACACTCGTCCTCCTGCAGGGAACCTGAGAGAACAAAGCTGTTTACCACACAGAGGATCTAAGGTTAAATTGCTTTTGGGGGCAAACTAAACTGCTCAAATCTGAAACAGCAGAATTACAACTTCCCTGTATGGATGACCAAGCAAAGAGTGGAACAATCCACATGCAAATTCTTTCTATACTATTTTGTGCACTACCTGTATTGTATGGTTTTAATTTAGGTTGAGGACCATTTTGTATGACACCCACAGTTCTCTAATACTCAAAGCCAAGCTTACTATATTAGACTTTGAAGGATATAATTATCATATCAGAAGACTGAAAAAGCTCAGCTTACCCATAGTCTCACCTATATACTCACAGAGAGTCATGACCTGTTGTTACCTGTGATACTTATCATTTCACAGAATCACAGAATCACAGAATTTCTAGGTTGGAAGAGACCTCAAGATCATCGAGTCCAACCTCTGACCTAACGCTAGCAGTCCCCACTAAACCATATCCCTAAACTCTACAAGAGCTCTATTTACTTCTTGGTATAGCATGGTAATCAGATTTTGTGACATAACTATAAATACCTGCGCTTACACATTTTGATCCTATTAATTATCAGGATGGAATTATGATAACATAGTAACATCAAATTTTTTTCTGCAAAACTGGAAAACAACAAGCTTGGCTCTATTTTGTCTAGTTCAGTTGGGTCTTGAGGAGGACTCAAAAGGCATAAAAACAAGCACAGAACAACTTCAGGTGATCACTGTCCCAAGTATTTGTACTACCTAGTAGCTAACTAGCAGCAAGGGTATTCCAATAAAAACATGTGATGAAAATAAAAATAACACTCCAGACATGTTGTATGGTCTTAGATGGGTATCTTTAAAAGGAAAATAACCATTTTAGACCTTTGAGCCAGACTAGTGCAAAGGTACTACAAGGGGCTCAATCTGACTACCTAAGAAATCATCTGTAACCATCCATTTCTCTTTGGAAAGCTGTAATTGTATGAGAGCAAGTAGCTTCAAGGAAGACTGCAGAGCCTGTTTGCAAGTCTAACTGAAACCCAGTCCCAAACAAGCCTGATTCCTAGACAGATGATATATTAAGAATGTTAACATGCAAATTTTTATTTCAAATACTAAGGGGAATACTGAGACAACATTCTTGAGTTATCATTAAATTCAGGCTACCTTATTTTAATAGTACTTCTAGAACCAATTTTAAAATTTGCAATTTATAAACGTGATCTTCAACCCCTTACATCCTATTTAAAATAATGTTACCAGGTGGTATTATCTCCAGGTGTTTTATCATACTTCTGCCTTATTGAAACTGTGAAGCTGCACACTTTCACATTCTATCACCACTGCCACTTTGAGTGAAAAAAATGAACCTCAGATTTCTCACTCCAAGCAAGGAGGGAAGGCAGATGGATAAGGTCTACACCAACAAAGGAAAATGTGCCACTTCACTATGGTGTTGATTTCTCTTTACCTTACACATAAAACTTTAAGAAGCAATACTATTTCCATGCTGTACCAACATAATGGCTTTTCAAAAAGGAAGACACTGGCATTAATCACCAGAAATAAACTTTCTCTGAAAAAAAAATCCAAATCTCCAATTCACAGAAAACTTCAAGATAGAAGCTCTCCCAGAAAAACCCAAATTAACAACAAAATCAATCTTTTCAATAAACTGAGTTTTGTTAGTTAAAAACACCTTCAAATAAACACAACAGTTGCAACACTAGTTAAAACTTCCCCTTGTTGCTAATTGCACTGTGTCAGCTGATTTTCATACTTTCATAGAGAAGCTGGTACTCTGGCTTTCTAATAAGAGGACATGCATGTTACTCCTCCCTGTCTTCAGCAGTGGTTTTCAAAATCAGCAGAAGCTCTTAAAACAGAAATGGTAAGTGGCTTCTTTTATACTTAAGACACACTAAAACAAATTACTATTGAAATGTCTCTTAATTACAAAGGCACTACCAGCCTTCAGACTTTAATTCATCTGTAATTACAGCTGGTGTGCATGCCTGCTTACAGATAACAAAACTTATGTTTCTGATGTATCTGCAGTGTAACTGCTTTTTTCCATCTCTCATTCACCTAAAATATGTAAATTAACTATGCAATTCATGATGTGAAGCATTTTTACAGATAAGCAACAGACATAAGATTTTAAAACAATATATAGATTTTACCACGTATTTGAAGGTACTGCATTCTTTTTAACCAGAAACAACTTTCAAAATTACTTCTAGCTCATACCTTACTAAATGAAAATATGAAAAGACAGCAGTAATTTTAAAACTGCCAACATATTGCCCATATTTAATGCAATTTTAAGATCAGCCAACATGAAATACTAAAATATTTTACCGCCTTCTCAATAATTCAGATTCTGTATGTACATCAGCTTTTACTATGCACTTTGCCTAAAATGCTACCATAGCTATATCACACATTTAAATGCAAATTTGCATTTTTAAGACCAACCATGCAAATAAAAAACTATTTTAAATTTGTGTATATGGTAAAGAGTGTTTTTTTTTTTTTTTCCTACTGTTGTTGGAGACATCTGCTCTGAATACCAAAAACAATTTTGCAGTTCTTTTGAGATTGAGAGAACAGAAGCTTGTTGCTGCAAACACCAAATTTTTACCACTGTGGCGTACAAATCAAGGAAAAAAATTATATTATTAATAGTCATAAGTCTCTAAACAGTTCTTTGCTATTCCGCTGTGCTAACCACTTTTTTTTTTTTTTTTTTTCTTTTTTTTTCTTTTGGGAGGGAGCTTTCTTTCTTTGGTCAAAGCTGATTTTTATCTTTTAGACTGTACCTTCCTGGTGAAAAATAAGCTCAGTGAAATTAAAAACTTTATGAAAATAAGGAAAGATGTGAAAACAATCTGTTACTGCATAATGTAGTTTTCAAGCTAAAATTAGTTTCCTTGCACAATCTTGATTTATGAACTTGCAACAAAAGGAAAAAATACGTACATTTAAATGAAAATATGAGTTATTAAAAAGAAGCTAAAGTAACAGTGCTGACTCACAGTGTTACAACAGATTACATGGCCAAATAAACATCAAATGGCAATTGCTTTTCTGAATGAAAACCAGTGACTAACAAGCAAGGCATTGGGTACTTACCTAAAATCAATAGCATTGAGTTTAGAATTGACTTAATATACATGTATTTTTATGTATTTTATCAAACTGACAGTACTTAGTTATGCTTACACTTCATTGCATCTTAATTTTTTTTCTCAGTGTCAGAAGAAAAAAACCCACAAAAATAACATGAGAACATTTGATTTGTACTTACAGATCAAGCAAAAAAATGTAAATTTCTATTTTTTTCAACAAAACGTAGTAGTTGATTTTAAAACAATTTAAGATAGTAATAAAAATGTAATGATAAGAATAGCAATCCGGGTGAGTACTCTGTACCATCTGTTCTTGCCCACTTTGCATGAAGAAAAACAGGGAACTAAATGTTCTAGCATTACATTATATCATGGTATTTGCCTGAAAGTCCTTCTTCTACTTGGGTACAATTTGGTGCATTTACTTTATTTACTTATTGTCTTATTTGTAAGACTATATATATACCTAAGACTACAAAGCAAGCAGAGACACAAAAGTGATCCTATGATGATTTAATTCTTAGATTTTCTCTTTGCATCCTTACAGACCAGCTAAGAAAATCCTCATAAATGATGGCTGCAGCTTCAGCTGACTTACTGACCATTCCTCCACACAAAGCCTCCTGGAGTAACCAAACCCACCTAGCCACAAACGCCTCCGAAATTCAAAACAACACCAACTGTTTCTTAGAAGATGATGCGCTGTCATTTGCTTTAATACTTTTTTACTCTGTCATTTTTGTTGTTGGATTGGCTGGAAATGTTATAGCCCTGTTTGCTTTCCTGTGCATTCACCAGAAGAGGAATTCCATCCAAGTTTACTTGCTAAATGTGGCCATTGCAGACCTTCTGCTGATCTTCTGTCTTCCCTTCCGAATACTGTACCACGTTAACAATAACACCTGGATGTTTGGACATATTTTATGCAAGATTGTTGGAACTCTATTTTACATGAACATGTACATTAGCATAGTATTGTTGGGACTCATTAGTCTAGATCGTTACGTAAAAATAACTAAGTCTGTAAGGCGTCCTAAAATGATAACTGCTACCCAAAGTATATATATTTGTTGCGCTGTGTGGGCACTTGCACTAACAGGATTTCTAGTAGTAGTTGTACCATCTTTCTTTAAGAGTGAGGTCAGAAATTCTACTATGTGCTTTCATTACCGAACTAAAAAGAATGCAATGACAGAAGCAGTTTTAAATTACATTATTGTCATAATCTTTTGGACGGTTTTTTTCCTTTTGATACTTTCATATGTTAAAATTGCCAAGAACCTTCTGAAAATCTCAAGAAGAAGATCTAATTTCCCCAATGCAGCAAAATATACCCAGACAGCAAGGAATTCCTTTATTGTACTAATTATTTTCACCATCTGTTTTGTTCCATACCACATCTTCCGATTTGTTTACATTACATCACAGTTACAAAATCCACTTTGTTATTGGAGGGGAATCATTCACAGAAGCAATGAGGTAATGCTCATATTTTCATCTTTTAACAGTTGCTTAGACCCAGTTATGTATTTCCTGATGTCCAGAAGTGTCCGTAAGACTGTATTCCAACTTATTTGTAGAAGAATTCATGGAGATTCAAGCATAACGCTGGAAAGTACTTCAGAAATAAAACTTGGACAATATACACAAGAGCGATTTTCTACTACCACTCCCCACTCAAGTTCTGTTAAGAAGAAGTCTGATCTGATTAAGTAAATGGGTAACAGCTTCTCTCTTTGTCACTCTAGGACATCAACTCAAGATGCACCAAATGCAGTACTGTATGGCTACTAATCCTGCCTCATTCTTCCTGTTAAAAAACGAGAAGTTTTACTTCTGTTTGTGAAAATGAGAAGTGACTTTTCTGAAGTACTCCACGGTTGTTTATCCAAGAAAACAAAACAGGAAACGTCCTTAAGTTTATCTCAGATACCTTCTGTGGGACTAATGTAGAACACTAACTCTTTGAGGAGATTTCTACAAAGTGGTTTGCGCCTGTATAGACATAAATATTAGCAATCTGTGTATGTAAACAGCAGATGAATTTTGTGAAAGTAATGTGTCCTATTCAAAAGAGCTATACGAATCATTAAAGGCTTTATGTACTTCTCGATTTTAATAGGCTTCAAAGAGATCAGCATTTTACAGAACTATTTTTTGCATGAAAATACTCAGAATTTAGCAACATATGTGGCTTAAACATGAGGTGAAGAACATGACTGCCACTAATTCAGTTATAATTATAGAAGGCACACTTTATTAAATATCAAAGTTAAAATATACAAACCTCCTAAACATTTTATTACATTTTCAACATTTTAATGAATGTTGACACTGAATACTTGAGGAAGAGTAGCAATGGCTAAGAAAATTAGAAATTCATGAAGGAGAGAAAACATACGGGTATTTTCAGTTAGCTAGGCTTTCCTTCATATTCATATAACTGAACAAATTTGGTGGCTTCAGCTACCCAGAGTATTTCAACAAGGAAAATGCTCACCAAACTGAGCATATAAAGCAGAATATATATATATAATTATAAATAATATATATATAAATATATATATATAGAGAGAAAGTAGTTCTCTTGCACATTGGAAGCATCAGCTTTGACCTTTGCTTAAGGTCAGTCAACTAGTCTACTTACCTGTTCATGTATTCATAAACTAGAATTTCAAACTGTAAAGTTGTATAGAAAAAAAGAGGGCTGAAGGTGGTTGTTAGACACAAAGACATGCAAAGGGGCACCTACACAGAGAACAATGTAAATGTCTAGCATAAGAGGCCAGAAAGGTGAACAGATTAGATACCAGATGGTAGCTCTACAAAATAAGGATCTATTATGTCAAACAAGCAATATTGCTCAGGTTGATTTTGATATTGATTTTAATATTGATCAGTATTTTGATATTGATTTTAATATGACTCAGTAACTTCTCTGGTGGATTGTGTGACTTTTTATACCTAATCTATGTCAAAACTTTCATTTTTTTTTTACTAATCCTGTACAATATTCTGATTTTATAGAAACTACTCATAAAACTCTTATTGAACAAAGAAAACATAACAATTCACCTCTCCTAGATATAATTGTGGTTTAATTTTTATGTGATTTTACTTCAGTTTTGGTGTCCCGGTTTCAGCTAGGATAGAGTTCATTTTCTTAAATAGTAGCTGGCATGGTGCTATGCTTTGGATTTAGGATGAGAATAATGCTGATAACACCCTGATGTTTCAGTTGTTGCAGAGCAGCATTTGCACAGAGCCAAGGACTTTTTGGCTTCTCATGCTGCCCTGCCAAGGAGCTGGGAGGGGACACAGCAGGGACAGCTGGCCCAAACTGGTCAGAAGGAGAAGAGGGGATGTTTGGAGCGATGGCATTTGTCTTCCAAGAAACAGCTGCACACGATAAGCCCTGCTTTCCTGGAAGTGGCTAAACATCTGCCTGCCAATGGGAAGCAGTGAATGAATCCTTTGCGTTGGTTTGCTTGTGCAGCTTTTTTTTTCCCCTCAGTTAAACTGTCTATATCTCAACCCACACATTCTTGCTCTTTTACCTTCCCAGTTCTCTCCCCCAGCCTGCTGCGGGGGAGCGTGTAAGTGGTTATGTGGGGGCTAAGCTGCCTGCTGTGTGAAACCACAACATTTGGTTCAAGTGGATGCAAACAGGTTAACTCAGGTACAATGACGAGGCTGTGTGGTTTATTTTATATATACACATATATATATATTTACAAAAAAAGGGCAGGGTTTCTTAATCTTCAAGAGAGTGTTCTATTTAAACCAGAATTTTCATCAAAAGGATTGCAATTCATGGACTCTGCACTACTGAAAAAAAATAGTATTCTGGACATCCTTTGGTAAATAGTGTAACATTTACTTGGTTACTACAACCTTATTTTGTAAGCAATTCATGAAAAGACAACAGGAAAATGTCAATACTGTAGTGCAAGTTCATGATTGTGGTCCGTTATGTGAATACTATTATATAGGCTTGTTTTTAACTTTTTTTTTAACAGTGAAAGCTGTTAAGTACTTTCTTCCAGAGGAAAGCCTTAAACACCCATACGTACTTGCACTGATTAAGCGGGTTCTACATCACAGCCACTCTCTACAGATTACAGAGAAGGAGCACTACAGAAGCCACGTACAGTATTAACAGATGTTTTTACAGAAATAAATAATAACTTAGAAGAAATACTGAGTAACGCTTTCCTAGGATCACATGCCACAAACTACAAGTTGTCAAAAGCATTTCAACAGATGATCATCTATCGCTTTCATTAGTCACTGCACACGAGTAATGAAAAACAAATGTTACCCAAATATTTTAGAGATTTTAGGAGCTATAGTTCAGTTGTTTGCATTGGGCCAAGCCATAGCACTTACAAATAAAGTTAGTCAAACTTGGGTGTATAAGATACCCAGGGAAAAGCGAAGAGATTTGTTTGATGGAAGTCATGCACCAGTTACAGAGGTGCTGTTAGAGAGAAGCTAGCAGAGGAGCTCTCTGAGGAGCTGAGAAACTCTGGGATAAAGGCGATACAGTGTAAGTGGACTCTAGCAAGATCACTTACTAAAGGCTCAAAAGAAACCTGGTATGTTAGATGTTAATTCTTGCTTTGAAATTTGGAAATAAAGCTTAAAAAGTAGATAGCTTTTTTCTTTGTGACATTCCTCAAGAATATGCAAATGGATAAATTTACAAATACGTTGAATACAATCTGGAATGAGTGACAGTAAGGAGGTGACAAAGTTTTCACACAATATACAATTATTCAGAGTAGCCAACCCTAAAAAAAGGGCAAGACATCAACTCTCTGCACAACAGCAATATAACAGCAGAGACGTTGTTAAAATTAGGAGCAAAAAAAATGAGAAGTCATCACTGTGATATTGTATAATTTGTATGATACAGATTCTATTCAGAATACATTAAATAAATCAACTCTTTGGCTCAGAAATGGAAACCTGAAAGAGGGCACAATAAGTTTGTAATGCCAGTTATGGCATGGAAGAGGGGAAATGTGAAGTATGATATGCTCTTTGTCTGAGTCCTAATATTAAGAGAGCAGCAGTTAGAACAAAAACAAAACAAAAGAAACAAAAAAAACAACAAACAAACAAGTGAAACTACTTCATTTTAGATTTCCACGACTGTGTAAATTCAAGACCTTCAAGATGTTAAAGGTCTGATGGCTTTAGACTGGCTCAGAAAGAGATCTGAAACTAGACAGTACTGTCATGTAGGAAACAATGACTACTGCACCAAAAGCAAAGTCAGGTACTTTTGCTATGTTTTAATATTTATTTATTTATTTTCCTGAAATCAGTTTTCCCAACTTCTGAGGGCAAAATGTTGGGTGCTGCAAACTGGTATTACTGAAGAGCAAACAGCCTAAAGCTCTTGAGAGGTCTGCTGAAAAATACACCATGAAATTTCAAGTGACCATGTAATTAGACACTTCAGTAGTGTTGTACTGTTTGTTACTTCTTGTCTTAGCAACGCTACCTAAGTGGTATGAGGGCCAACTTGCAGTAATTACTTGCTAAGTAATTCAGATCACACTTTTTTTTTTTTTCTCTTTTACTTCCTAGCAGCAAACACAATTGTGATGCTGTATTTATACATGTTATAACCTCAGAATAGCATGCAGGTTTCAGTGGCATTTCTGTAAGACATGATAAGCACTGCTACAAATTGCAAGACAGTCAGTTTACACCAATTTACAGATTCACTTATGTATCATAGAAAACTCTGGGATTATTCCTTCAGTTATGTTCTTCTTTCTGTAAATACACACTAACTCAACACGTTTCCATAGTACCCATATGAACTTTATTTTCCTTCTTTATTCAAAATTAGAATTACCCAAATTTCAGCCAGTAAACAAAAATGCCACCCTTTTTAACATGTAAAAAGGAGTTCATATTCTTCATTAGAAGAAATACTAATTACATATATAAAGAAAATGCATATAAAGCATACATGCCAGCTAGTCACTTTTATACTTTTTAGACTTGACAAATGTATTTATAGCTACATTCTCTTACACATATTCCTTAAAATAAATGGGAAAAATAAGCCAAGAAACAAAGCTGTTTCCCAGAAACAAGCTTGTAACTTGAACTATAAGCATATCCAAATGTACCTGGTTTGAGTAACCAACTTTTGTTTCTACGCTGAAATTCACTGTTATTACCCTTTTAACCTGCAAACCATTATTTTTCACAAGGGAACGAAATTACCACTTATAACCCAACATGGAAAATTTTAATTGAACACCTTTCACAACATCAGTCAATGAAAGCATAAGAGAGAAGTGCAACTTACACCACTGATGAATAAGCAAGAGTCATTATTATTCCCCAAAATGGAAAATTCACATGTGGACACCTTAGTTTTATGCTCTCTCTGAAAGTGCATACAGAATCTGGGGGACAGGAGGGAGCTGTACACAGTACAACAGTATAAATAAAGCAGACAAAGAAAAAGAAACCACTGATAATATCCTAGCAATCCAAAATGTATTTTCAACATATTCTCTGTAGGGCTGGGAAACTTTTGCCAGCCTTTTTTTCCATGCCTTACACAAATTCCCAATTACTGAGGGTACCCTAGTGAGGGAATCCAAGAAAACAGGGAAAGCACTACAAAGCTGTTACCACTCACTGTTTAGAGATGCAATAGGTAGGAAAAATCCTTAGTACAAAAGTTGTTCACAGACATCACAAGGGTGGGAATAGCTGGGGGTAAGGGATGATGCTGCAAAAAGCCTTTACAATCAGACTCCACAGTTAGAGTGGTAAATATAGATGTAAGTACATGAATGGTAGAGAAATGTCCGATTGTGTATCACGCTACTTCAAAATGAGAAACAAAATGAGGAAGAAAAGAAAATCAGTGTTTATTTCTAAGTTTATATTTTAATGAACTGAATCAATTACTTAAAATATATCAGAAAAATATAATTTGCTACATGATGCCTTCAGAAGTTATCTTGCTTTTGTCTGTAAATGATGAGTCCCGGTTCCTTTAAGTTTGCATACAGAGGGACAGACTGCACACCTTTGATCTTATCAAAAAGCAAGGCCAGCTGCTACAGAGAACTCTCTAAGCACAGATATAAATGACCATGTGCTTTTAAAAGAAAAATATACTCCCTCTTCCTCCCACAAAAACTCCCACTAGGTAAAGATGCTAACATATGGTCAACAACACATTGAAAGCTTCATAAAAAGACTTTTGCCAAGGGGCCTGGGAATGTTGTTTATCAGCAAGGAATTCCTTTTGTAGACAAAGCTCCCCAGTTTAGAGCCAGCAGAATCTATCTATTGGTATTTGAATACCAATTTCACCTTTATTACCATATTTCAGGTTTTCATTTTTTGCTTGGTTACTTTTGCATTTCCTCAAAAGCTTAAGAACCACCTGGGAAAGCCAAAATGCTCTTACATACAAACATCTGACTTGAAAAATACAAATTACAGTATGGTAAAAAGAAAAAAAAAACAAACACAAAACAAACAAAAAACACACAAAAACACACAAAAAAAAACAAAACAAAAACAACAGAGAAAGCTACCTACTTGACTACAACAATCATTAAAGTTCTCATGTTAAGAACTGATTTTGGAAGTTAAAAATAAGAATTATCATGACCAATACGCAGTCACTGCTTTTTAAAAATCAAATATTGTAAAGGAGACCTCTGGAGGCCACAAAAAGAATTTCACCAGGGGAAAAAAAAATCAAGGTTTTTAGCATTGAAGTCCTGAAGTCTAAACATTTTAGAAGATGATTTTTATTGGCAATATCAACTTCAAGCTAAGTTTCCCAGCTTAAAGGCATTGTTTAGCTTGTGTTTTCTGTGTGTAAAACAACTACCTAGAGAGCTGTGAAACACTTAACCTTGCATATTGTGACAACCAAATGATCATATGTATGGGTGCAATATAACCCAATGTCTATATCACTAAGGATGCTAGAAATACTACAAAGTAGTAGTTGCTAGAAATATGCAACTTATATTGCATGCACTTGTAACTCATCAAACAACATAAGAATACTCTTATCTATTTTGCTGAACTGCAAGGGCAGTTCTTAAGCTGATGAAAGTAAATCATTAATTAGTAGCAACAGGAGACAGTCTAACAGAGATCTAACTCAGACCCATCAAATATTTTATATCCACTGATTCAGTACAGTGCTTGATTCAAGTAAAGTAGATTTCAAAATGAACTTAGAGGACTTCACTTTGATCAGGATTTCTCACAATATAAAATACATATACTGACTTAGAGCTAAAATCCTCATCATATCAAGTCAGAAGGGCTGGACACACACCGGGTCATGCCATCAAGGAGAGCTGATAAACAGGCAGGGAGGAACCATGGTGGTCTGCACCAACTCTCCTGATCTAGATGTCCAATTAAAAATGGATACCATGTAGTGCTTTTGTCCTAGAGTTTATGCAGTCAATAAACTTTCAATTTTAATGTTTAATTAAAAACGAATACACAAAACAAAAAACAACCCTCCAAAACCCAACAATGCAGTAAAACTAAGTACCAAAAGTCAAAGTTCTAAGCAAGCTACTTGGTAAATTATTTTTTGGAAAAGAAACATCGATTGCTCACGTAGTAGTCAAAGCATCTTAGAGACTTATCCTGGTATTAAAAGCCACCCAATAGATCAAATTCCAAGTACGTGAAATTATACTTCAAGTTAAAGGCTGCTGCATGTTTGATGTATGCTATACATTTTTTTAGGATGATTCATTCTTAGCATTCATAGAGGATCCATTTAGAGGCACCCACCTTTCTGTGCCCTATACTAGCAGTTGCCTTCCATCCATCAAGCTGCAGAGACTGAGTGCATCTCTTGGGCCTTTCATGGCACAGAGAGAGCTGGGACTGCTACAGGAGCCAAGGGTAACTGGGCTGCTGCCTTCTTCCATCCTATGAGGAGCAGCTGCTGCCAATCTACTCTATATCCTGTTGTACAGCAGGAACAGTTCTCCATCTAGGTTGTGACAGGCACAAGGAGATGAGGTTGATTGGGCTGTCTTCTACCATCTTGAGAATATAGAAGGGAGAGGCAGCAGACAAGTGGTTTGCATGCGGATCACTCTGTCATATATGGTTGTACTAAATAATAAGAGTTAGGTATGAGTTATAAATGGCTAAATGAAATAAGTTTCCTCACTGTGAATTTCCTTGTCTTTGCAGTTTTGAGCCACAAAAAAGGTTTTCTGCAAACAGCACCAAAAGGCAACATATATTGCTTGCTGGCATATAAAATCCAGTAAGAAGTTTAAATTGTAAGTAACCATGGTTTAAGAGTGCTGAAAATATAAATAATTGAGGTGAAGAAAGTAATTGAAGACCATTATGAAGAACTTACGAGTGAATTGCATAAGAGATGCACATGGACTGTTTGAGTATCATCAAATGTATTGTAGATAAAATAAACCATTTATAGGTTAGGTGGATGGAAATAGTCCACCTAAAGAATGAGAAAGGTGCTTACAGTTTTGAACTAATTACATACTTTTGGTGTTTTTTGTTGTTGTTGCTGATAGTTTTGTTTTTCTTTTTACTTACAATATCCCATTCCTTTGTTGCCCATCTCACTAACCAGTTGCAAAATGAAGTCTGATAGACTGTAATTCACTGTATTAATCTGTTATCATACAATAGATCAGAAAAAAAAGTAGCATTATCTCTTCGCATAGCAAGAATTATGAGCACTGAATTAAAAATACTACAGGCTACTGGTAATAACCAACTGAGTAATAATAAAAAAACTGCTGACTTTGGGCAACCGCACCTTTTGGCATCTGACCACGGTTTCCCCCTAGCACATTTTCAGTATATCTATTCTTGTGTCTAAAACTGGATGGAACACCACAAAAACAAGGACTTCTAAGACTGCTTAAGAGACTATTAGATATTTAATTAATACAAGAACCTTTCTATTAAAACAAATTTTTACACAATTATATATTCAAAAGTTGAAAGAAAAGGTAAAACTAAGCTTAACGGGAACAAAAATTAAAATATGCATGCAAACTAATTACAGCATTATGAACTAATTACTAGTATTTCTCAGCAAGTTCCCCTCACTTAAATTTAATCTTAAACGAGATCAATTTTTTAGCATAAATAAAAGGCCAGAATACATGTCCATCATTTTAGAACAACAACAAAAAAATGAACAATTAAATCCATAGTAGATCACTAAAGTGGATTACTGGATTCTTACAGTGGGTGCTTAAATGCGAAGCAAAGCAAACACAACGAGAACCTTAGTAAAACTGCAGAAGTTTTTTTATGGTATCTCCTCTGTTCTCATAGAGGAACTTATTTAAGGCTTTTGAAAACTCGTATCTGACGACCACAGATGTATCAGAAAGAAGGAAATTCAGAGCTAAGCGGAGTTTGACTCATCTGTGATCAACACTCTTCTTCCGGAGGAGGGAAAACATCCTTTGTAGCCTTCTGGGTGGTTTCTGTAAAACACCATTTCTTGGACACAATCTGAGTTGGTTTTCCTGAATGATTAGTAAGCCTAGAACGCATCAGCTGTTAACTGCTCCCACAGAATCCAGCATGTGACTAGACAGAAGCGATCTGTTCATTTGGTCACTGGCACGAGGATATGACATGGATACACTCTTATTAGTGCAGGTGGGTTTCAGGAACAGAGTCAGCTTCATGAAAACTCTTGGAACTGAAAAACAGTTAAACTGCACTGAAAATAAGTTCTCACGCATAAAATATCAACTTTTCTTTTTCATTCTGGGAAGTGGGCAGTCTTAAAAGAGCATGACAGTAACAATTCCTCCACCCCCCAAAGGAGGAAAGAACCATATAAAGTATTTTAAGGTATTTCTGTGCCATAGCTACATGGCCAAAGGACTGTTACAATCATTCTTCCACTCTTCTGTATTTCATTCTTTTTAATTCTCTAATGGAGCTGTATCCTGACCTAACTGCAAAGACTTTTTTTTGACAGACATTTTTGGCTTGAACTTTAAAAGCCTAGCTGACTTCTGACACTGCCAAAGAAAAGTGCACTTTCTGAAAACCTACCTATGTCACAAAGACATTTTTCGTAACTCTATTTTCCAGAATTAAATATCATCCTTCTCATTGCAGCAGTGGAGATAAAAAGGACGTGAGACAAAAATTCCCTCTCTCCAAAGGAAGGTGCCTGCAGCTTGCATAGGTAAGCTTAAAAGTGCTACTTCTTTGTTTCACCAGATAAAATCTGTTGGTTCACACAAAAATGGTCATTAGATTTCTAAATAACGGAATCCAACAATTACTTTATGAATTTAACTCATTGCAATAAAATAATTTAATATAATTTGGTTCAATGATTGATGTGGGACTTAGGCAAAGATGCAACAGCTACAAAAAAACTTGGTTTAACTTGCAAGTTGTCAACCATGACCTATGGCATAATTTTTAAATATGACTTTTACAACTTCTTGTTATTTATCTATCTATCATCTTGGTGTATAGGTGTTCTATCATAGTTATACAGAATATTCTTTGGTATTTGCTTATAGATGTTTCAAAAAAAAAATTACTCTCAACCTGTAAATTTGAAATCTGCTTTTTTTCCATATGCTTTTGTATGGAATAATAGCTAAGTTGGATACACTTCACTAAACTTGTGAACGAGAGAATCTCTCTTCACTACAGGTTAGTAAGTGAAAGGCACATTTTTATGCGCTATAATTGTACAGAACTTTAAACACCAATTAGATTTGATTTCTTACAGTCTGGAAATTGAGAATAAATTGAAGAGTGAACTTGGAAATACATCATTTTTCAGCAACTGTTTCATATGTTCATGACTAAATCATTCATGCCAAATGTGTATCTCTAAGATTAGATCTCTAAACAAAGTAACATTAGATACTGATAACAGTACAAAATAAATGCACCCAGACAGGTCCCAGAATCATGTACAGTTTAATTCTTACTTAAACAGAGGTACAGGATACTCCTCTGCATTTCTGCAATTACAGTAATGCTTTGCATTTCTTTTGCTTATTTAACTTGAAATAGTCTAGAAGTGGTTTCCAAAGTAGGTTACAGATGTTCTAGGAGATTTAGAAATACACCAAGACCACATAAGTTATTGTCAGACCCTAGCTTAAACCTTCTACTTCCTCATTTATTTTATTAGATTCTATACACATAAAGTCTTTGTTTTTGACATAAGCTAACACTATTTTTCCTTCACAATTTCTTTCAAAGATAGGAAGTAGTAACACTGAAAAGCAAGAACAGTTAAAATAAGATCATAAAAAAAAAAAATAAGATGCTAGATATACATTACAGAGGAATAATTTCTCTAATTGTGTTTCAGCTTTCACCATTTATGCAAGAAGACTCGGCATAAATGACAAATTCAACATGTGTTCTCCAGCCATCATTAGCTACTACTGTAGCTCTACCCATCATCTACTCTTTCTTATTTACAACTGGAGGTTTTGGAAATACTCTTGCTGCCTGCGTATTTTTAAGGCAAACACTCAGAAGAAGAACACAGTACATTTATCTGGTAAATCTTGTCACTGCAAATTTGCTCATATGCAGTGCTATGCCTTTCCTGGCTGCCTATTTTGCAAATGCGCATAAGTGGACATATGAATCTGGAATATGCAGGATAGCGTACCACCTTGGGACTACCATTACGCATGTCTGTATGTATGTTACAATTATAATTTTATGTACGATTGCTTTGAGTCAGTATGCAACACTGAAGAAAAATAACGATGCACAACAATCTCAAGCAGTTAAGGAGAACTTCAGAAAGCGTGTACTTAAAAAGTTCTGTCAGCCAAAATTTGCTAAATATTTTTCTATCTTTATATGGCTTATTGTAATGTGCATAACGGTAGCAACTATAATATATGATGCCCAGGAAAGGCCTAAGGAAACATTACACGTATGTTATAACAAGAGGGTAGAAGCTGGTGAATTTACTGCAAAGATTGCAGCGTCTTTTGTTACAGCTTGTTTTTTTCTATTGTTTGTAACGGTTTCGTTGTCATACTATTCTCTTACCAGGCATCTCAGTAAAATACAAAAAACCACTTGCATTGGACAAAAACATCTGATTTACAGAACAGTGAAAAGAAACATTCTTGTGATCCAGATAATTTTAACTGTCTGCTTTCTTCCATATCATGTTTTTAGACCAATTTTTTATGTACTGCTTCTAGATGAAGACTGTTCAAGGCTAAACTATATAGTGGAAATTAAAAATTTCCTTGCTTGTCTTGCTGTTTCTAGGAGTAGTGTAGACCCAGCTATAACCCTTCTACTAGATAGAACATTAAAGAAAAGTTTGTATGATCTGTTTAAAAAATCCACACCTTAACACCACCAACATAAACCTGGTACTTTCACTGAAAAGATCCCCTGCAATGTGACATAATGTGGAAAGAATTTAGTAAAACTGAACTAATAGTAAACTCATTTTGACTCCTATAATCAGATTTTTACATGAAATGGTAAATATTTAAATAAAATGACAACATATTACATGTATATATTTTTTAATATGATCTTGTTTGCTACATCAACATTAGCCATAATAAATCCTAAGTGTATATCCAAATGAATCCAAGTAATTCATACAATGAGCTGTGTACTGCCACTTTATCCATGCAAAGCAAAAGACAATTATGTCTGAGCTATGGACAGTGTTTTCTACCTAAATGATCAAGGAAGATGGCAGAAACCATTCTGAGACTGAAGACATAATTCTCTTCTGTAACCAATATTCCCAGGTTTTGGACATGGGCTTTCTTTATGGAAAAGAACAAAGCATAGATGTTTTCTCTGGAGTGGGGAGATCATATAACAAAGGCTTAAGGAAGCAGGCACAGAGAACTACAAAACACATTCAAGACTGACATGTGGTTTTTTGCTCACGAGTATATGGGTAGAAGGCTGATTTCTCCCTTCCCCCCACCCCTGGGAATGCATTTTTTATTCTAGCCTTCACAGGAAATCTCACAGTTAACAATTAATTAATCACTCTGCTCTGGTACTTGCTATCGTGGGCTCAGAGTGTCATTGCAATGACATTTGCAACAGGATGATTCTGAAGAAAAAGGCTGGATGATGACTGCTAACTTATAGGGGTGAAATATCCACATAGGAAGACAACTCTGGTGGCCTAGGATTCAGTGTTTGAGACAAATTGGTTTTATATGTGCACTGTAGCCTGGTCAGGAACTTTTTTTTCTCAGAGAACTATCCATGGCAGCTATGTGTACTAGCTGAGGCACTGGCTTCCTTATTGGTGCATAGGCTTTGAGTACTCAGGACACTGTACTGTGCTGCTTTCACCTAGGATAGAGTTAACTTTCTTAAATAGTATCTGGTATGGTGGTGGGTTTGGATTTGTGATTAAAATAATGTTGACAACACACCAAGTGTTTCAGTTGCAGAGCAGCTCTTGCACAGAGCCAAGGCCTTTTCTGCTTTTTGTGCTGCTCTGCCAGCGAGGAGGAGGCTGGGGGTGCCCAAGGAGCTGGGAGGGGACACAGCCAGGACAGCTGCCCCAAACTGGCCAGAGGGATGTCCCATCCCACGTGGCATCATGCTTAACAGTCGAACTGGGAGGGAGCTGGAGGAGCTGCCACCGCTCAAGGACTGGCTGGGCATCAGTCAGCAGGTTTGAACAACTGCATTACACATCACTTAAAAAATAAAATAAAATTATTCTCCCCTATTACTCCCCCCTTATTGAACGGTCTTTTTATCAACCCATGAGTACTTGCACTTTTAACTGCTTTGGGAGTAAATAAACAAACACAGGATTTCCATACTCCTAGTCTAATCCTGTGAGGCAATTTCTATGGTCTATTTAGAAAGGCATACATGCTTATTATTTACTGGTATACAAAATACATGCAATAATGAGCATTTAAAGATGATGAACTGTACAGAAGGAGTGCAAAACAGGAATGGTTTTGATTTTTTTTTTTTTCGGATGTAGAAGTTAGACTACCATGATGACTTATCTAGGTATTTCAGTTATTTTTAACAATTTCTGTAGAAGACACTTCAGATTACATAATCTTTATCCCTTGTACAGTCTTCTCTGCAGCTGAGATCAAGATGAGTTGACCACTGAGTGCAGAAAGAGCAGAAAGTGTTACTGAATACTAGCTGTTGTGAGAAGTTCGATCACCCACGCAAAGCTGAAAAATCACTCACTCCAAACTATTCTACCCTGAGCTCTGTAACAGGAACACTAAACTGACCCCAAATTAGCATACACAAAATATCAGACCTTCTCTCGAAGACACCCCAAGAATTTATATCATTGGACACCTGCTTTGTATTCTGCAGAAGTACAATAAAGAGGCAAGTGAAAAAGAGAGAATCACAGGAATGTAGTATTTTATTAATATAACATTACTTGTAAGAACAGAATTGTTTCTTTAACACCATTCCCATAGCATGTTTAGCAGATGACTTAGAGAAAAACCTCAAGCAGGCAGCTTCAGGGTCTAACTCTTCAAAATGCTGTAGGAAACAGTTCTTGAGCAAAAGAATTTGGTTTGTGTGGGTGCGTGTTGCACTGCACAACTGATGGCAAGATGCCCCAGTTCAGGTCTCAACTAAGCAGTTTAAGTCTGCGTGAGAGCACAGTGTTGCTTAGATTACCGTGTTTTGATCAGTGGTGGCTATGTCTGCATAAGCAAAACAGCCTACTGTCAATGGACTTTTATTTTTTGCACAGGCCCCTAAGAACCTGCAACTTCCGTCCTTCCTTAAATACATTCTTACAGTGAATGCACTTCTCAGGCTATCTCAGCAGGGCGCCTGAAGATATAATTCTCAGTACAGAGTTATTTTGTGGCTTAAGTAACTCTTCTCTGCTTTTCTAGTCACAGTCACTTGTTCTCTAGTGCTGATGTTACCAAAAAGGCCAGAAAATGCATGAAATTTTGGGAACTACTAAGCAAACGTAACTTTGTGGTAGATTAGTAGTAAGAGCCCATTCCACCAATTCTACACACTACCAAAAAATGATACATACTTTTAATTTTTTCCTATGGACCCTGTTTAAGATGGCGTCTCCTTTACATTTCTGAATTGCATCAAAGTCAATTTATCTTATTTTAAACAGTAGAAAAGCTTTTGTGCAGTACAGGCAATATGAGAAACTGCAAATTGAGTAATACATTGGTCTAGCATTTGATAGAATAGTTCTTGGAGGAAAACCCCTCCAAAAAAAGAAAGGCATGAGGGAAAGGCAGAGAAGTACTTCAGCAAAACACAGCTCGTGCTAAACTTCATGCAATGCTTAGACATCCTGGTGGTAACTCAGAAATTAGTAGGTGACTTGTGAATTATATAATCATAAAGAAAATAATTCATTTCCATAGCAAGGAATACAAAATCCTAGAACAAACATGCACAATAGGCACTTTGCAAAGCAGTTTAAAAGACAACAAGTGTCTGCCTCCTTTCTGGTTAACCCATTCATATGTGCTGCTTGGGTGGCCAGCTCATCAATCAGAAGATCCCCCTTTTCTGAATGGCTGGGTAAGTGACCAGAATAAATAAACTTCCTGAGAAGTTACCCTCTATGTAGCTGTTGAGCTCTGCAGCAGGCCAAGCAGTATAAATTCTCAGCAAGCAGCACTTCTCAGCAAAACTGCTTCTGAAAACCCAGAAGCCAAATAGCAGTGTGCTAGGAAAAGGGCAAACAAAGAAAGGGCGACTCTGAGATAGGAAGCACGTGTACAGAAAGGGACATACTCATGGGGAAAAAGAACACAGTTGGAAGAAATACTGAGGAAAAATATTGTGTATTTTATTCTTGGAGCCCCATAGCTTCTGCACTGAATTGTTGGAAACTAGTATTCATACCTACTGAGAGATCCATAATAAAAATATTGGAGGTCCGACAATAAACTTGCCTGATTTCAGCGTACCAATGGTTTTACCGATCCTACATACACAGACAAGCACTCGAACTACATGTAAATCACATAACATAGTGGGAGCATTTGATGTGAATCATATTCAGCTACTTATAACAAACCCGCCCCTTTTTAAAATTGTAATTATTAAAATAATTGTACAGCATAGAACTTCAGTCCATTGATCAGTGATATCCCTTGTAAATAGAAGTTAGAGATTTACTATTTATTTTTCTTTTTCTTGAAGAAAGTTTCCAATCATAATTAGTGTGCAATATTGACAGCTCAAGAGAAAGTGTCTGACTTCAGTGACAAATGGTGCTCAAACTCTTGCATGTATTTTATCATGAAAAAAGACAGGCATCTCACTTCACAGGCGCATTCCTCCCATTCCACTTTTTTGTTCTTTTGCATAAAGATAATTCTGTATCCAAACTATTATATAGTAATATTTTGTATTGAAAAAAAAAACACACCATTTCAACATGGTTACTTTCTGTAGCCATCTTTTGGGTGTTTCTGTATCAAGGTTCTGAAAGAATAAAAGGAATGGCTGAGTCCTATTTCACCAGGTTGGCACAACATGAATACATGCCATAGTAAGAGAAAAAGTCCTTGAGATTCTTGGTTCTGATACATAGCTGTCTTGTGTTTTCCACCCTTCTGCATTTGAATTTTCTGCTTTACTTATATATGATGCAACTTCAAAGCAGTGAAAGAATGCAGGAACACATGATCTGAAGGGGAAGCAAAGGTCACGGATTACAAAGGCTTTAAGTTACACTAGAGGGGGACAAATGATACAAGGAAACTCAAGAAATTCCTGGTCTCACAGAGAAAGGTGATTAAGAAAACTACAGGAAGGAAATTAAGGTAATCAAAGTCCACCTTGTGAAAGTTTTCATGTTTTGATTCTGGTGAAGGAGGTGAGGTTGGAACATATGTGAGTTTATCAAAGGCTGCAATTGGCTTTGGTAGATCTTGTCACTTACAAAAGACAGGTGAAGTTTCTGTCATCAGACCACAGCAGAGTGAAGTATTCCTAACCTAACTCTTCCTAATCCCTCGAGAGCTAAGTGAGAACAAAAATGCCCCAAAGACACCTAATTCTAACAACAGGGACAACAAGGTACAAATTTTCTGGTGCATCAGATCTGCTAAATGCAGAATGCCTTTTTTAAACTGCAAAAGATGTTTTCATTCACAGCAAAGAGGAAGAAAATGCAGAATGATTACGTCAACATAACAGATTTTTATTTGTTCACTTTCATTCACTCAGACAACTTGGAAATTATTCATTTGCCCTACTTCCTTTCAAAACACTGTCTACAGTGACATCTAGAGCTGAGATATTGCAGTTAACTTAATATTGCATGCCCAAGCTTTGTAGTTATAGTACTTTTGCACAGCTTTTGCTAGGATTAAACATTGTTTAACGTGGTTTAGCATAATTTAGACAACAGATTAAAAAACTCTTACTCAATCATGTAACTGAACAACTCTACTTCTAAGGATGGCATTTAATAAAAACAGCGATTTTCAAGTTTTTAGAATATGGACAAGCTGTACAATACACTCACATTTTACAGCTTTAACAGCTTTCATATTTAATTTCAAGGAATGAGGCCCTTGAAATTAAAATATGTTTTGTACAAACATGTCCCAAGAAGAACCCATACAGCTTTCAGGAAGGCAAAGCAACATAAAGACAGTGTCCATACTAAAATTCTCATGTGGTACCAAACCCAAACAACAAGAACAATACAGAATCTTCACAACAGAACACAATCAGATATTCTACCAGCAATTAGGAGGACATCTTTGGAATTTGCTGTAAGAAATGACTTTTAGAATATCAAACTTAAAAAATAAAATAAAACAAAATCCTATTAAATAGAATAATTTCCCTGGTTGTCAAGGGTAAGGAAAAAGAGACCGGTGAAAGGTCTGCAATGTCTGTGCATGCAAGACCAAATGTGTGTTTAAGTAAAAAAGTTCTGTGTCCATACTCTTTTCCCTCACAGATCACCCTGTGTTTGAAACACAGCACACCCTCTCCCAACCTGCTTTATTCACTAGAACACAAGATTCACTTTGCAAACCGCACCATCAGAGCTCATTACAACTTACATTAATTCCTATAGCATTTGACACGGTTTAGATAAAAACAAACCCTTAGAGAAGACAACTTGGAACAGTTACCTAAGACAAAGAAATTAAGAAAGAATATGTATTCAAACTGAAGAGAGACAAAAACATTTGGGTTAAAACTCCCAATTACTTACACTACAGTACTTTGAGATAAGCTAGTTCCACAAATAAACACAGAATTTCACCAACTCAAAACCGGAATGTATATACATTGTTTTTAAAGACCATATTACTCCTCCGAAACTTTTTCATAGTAGAAAAGTTTACATAGTAATAAATGTTCAAGACTGTTTGCAAAAAGTTGATAGTGCCACAATATTGTTGCATTTAAGAATGCACGTCTTGAGTTTTACTCTAAGTGAATACTATCATTGTGCTGTCAAAATGATGTAATTAATCTACTAATTCCGGTTTAATTTATGCAATTAATTTATACACACCTTTTCCTAACAAGAAAATAAATACAAGCAGCTTTTATATGAATATTCAAGAACTAGAAATCAAACTGACTTTTAAAGTAATTTGCAATCAAATGCATAGCTAATTAGTGAATAAAGACTTCCTTAATGTTCTATATTGATGGAATTAGAGACATTTTAATTTCATGACACAGTAAAAGTAAACACATGCTCTGCAAATAACTTCCTTTTGTACAGCTCCCCCCTTCTTCTAAGTTGCAAAAATAATCAAAATGTAACAGTTTGCATTAATGCAGTGAGGGAAAAAAAACACCCACACCTTACCTTCACATCTCTGTGAATTATATTATTATCATGACAGTAACGTAGAGCTTCCAATATCTGTCTCATGTAATGACTGTAAAAACAAAGACATCATACATGACAAACCTGCAGGAAAAACTATTATACAGGTATAACAAACTAACTTTAAAGAGTCTAGCCATATAAAAATAATCAACCAACTTAACTGTATACAGAATTTAGTAGAAAGTATGTTTAATGAATAATACAATCTAAAGTTGGAGGATTTTTCTGATTGAAGCCAAGTGACAAATGAGGAAAGAAAAATATGTATTTTCAATTACATACAGATTTCAAATGTTCAACAATTGTGTTTCAGATGAAGGATTCAAGATCCTTTTTTTTTTTTTTTTTTTTTTTTTTTAAATAACAAAACCTTGAAAGGAAAAAAAGTGGTATCAGTGCCTGATTTGAAAGAGATGGAACCAAGATCTGAACTTGCCTGATGCGGACTGAAGACTACCTTTTTTTTTCCCCTAGAAGGGAGACTGAACTTTGAAGAAGGTTGCTCAGAGGTTGTCAACTCTCTATCCTTGGAGATATTCATAACCCAACTGGACATGACCCAGAGCTACCTACTCTAGTTGACCTTGAGTTTAGCAGAGTGGCTGAAGTGGATAATCTCCAGAGGTCCCTTCCAACCTCAAGTCTGTGATCAGATTGGTTTTAGGATGTAAAAGATTTCAATAACACATTTTATATGCTTGGTGTAAAAACCAGAAACCTTCTTCCTTTTTGACTCTCTGAAAAAGTTAAACATGACGTCTGACTTGATGTTAATTTGTTGTGTACATATTTCATAAAATCATGTTCATGTTCTTTTGCATGCAGTACATTTCTAGGGTACTTATAAGTTCTGAATCATTTTGGTGATACTTATCATGCTATATCTCATCAATGACCTTGAGGAAACAGAATACATCCTCACCAACTTTTTGAATGACATCAAACTCTGTGCAGTATGCACACTGAGGGCAGAGCTGCCCTTAGAAGGACTAAGGCTAGAGGAAAGGGCCAACAGAAACCTTACAGAATTCAACTAGGACAAATTCAACATATTGCACTTGGGACAGACTAACCACTTCAAAGGTACATGCTGGATACAGGCTGCAAGTGTATTGGCTGAGTAGCAGCTCTGCTGGAAAGGGTTGATAAATGGTTGATAGTAGAATTTATGCGAGTCAGTAGTGTGCCCTGGCGCACTATCATCTTGATAGGCCCACAGCATCTTGAGCTAACTCAGCAGGAGCATAACAAGCTCTCCAAGGGAAGTTCTCATTAGACTGCACCCAGATTACTGCATACAAGGGATGCTGATAAACTTGAGTGAGTTCAGTGCACACCAAAATGCACACAGGGTTACACATACCCTATGACAAGAGGCTGAGGGGAAGCAAACGTTTAGACTGGAGAAGGGGAAACTTAGGAGAGGACCTTGCAACAGTATTTCCATACCTAAGAGCAGCTATGGAGATGATGGAGCCAAGTCCATAACTGAGCCACACTGGTAATAAATTGAAACAAGGTAGGTTCCAGCTGGTTACAAGAACACATTTTTCCCCAGGAACATTACACACACAAAGCATCAAGTTGCCCAGGGAGGCTGCAGAATCTCTATCCTTGAAGGCTTTCTAGAACCAGCTGGACAAAGTCCTGAGCAACATGATTCAAATGCAACGCTGACCCTGCCTTCAGCAGGAAGTTTAAATAGAGACCTCTTCCAGCCTGACTCCTATGATGCTAAATATCTACAGTGACTAGAAAAGCAAACAGAAACTAATGAGGTTTGAGCTTAATTTTCATGCCATTAGGACATGGTGTTTTGCTGTCCTTGTGCAATTTGATACTCCTTGATCTTAGTTCATTTGGTAAGTGAGAAGCTCAAGTGACTTTATATATAAAGTGATATATAAAAAGGAAGAAGAAATGAGTCCAACTAGTACAGCCAATAAGTCACCTAATGCCATCATATGAGATCCCAAAGCGAAAAGACAGAGAATATTGGATGTGAAATACTATTTTATTCAATAATCTCATCCAAATACACAATCAGTAAATGACAAAATGCTCAGAAAGTCTTTTATTACACTAATTATTGCAATAAACATTCAGATTTGGAAACATAAATATTTACAGTATTTCTACTTTTAGCTACCAGACTGTTCAACAATATAGTTCTTTCTCTTCCATTCATGCTGTGGGAATAATTAAAATTAGAATACATACCTGGCTACAGCCTCGCTGTACACAAATCCAGCATCTGCTCTCTTCACAATTTCGAAACACAGATCTGCTCCATCCATACTGCAGGTAGAAAGAGGAAAAAAATGCTTAAGACAGATAACTAAAATCAATTACATAAAACTGCTCCAAAAAGTCTATTTATTCTACTTACGTAAATCTTATATAAAACACCCTGGATACACATACAAGGCATTATTGAATAAAATGGCATTTAACATGATATGGCTTGCAACAGGTTAACCTTTTCACATCCCTCTTGTCTGTCAAATGCTTTATTAACAAAACCAAACACTTCTTCTATTGCTTAAACAGCTCATTGAACAAGGTGGGTGAGACAGGAGAAGGCCAATGCCCTGTACAAAGCAGCTCTGGAAGTTAACAATTAAAGCATGATATTAAGTGCACTCCTAAAAGCATCACAAATGTGACTCTAAAAGATTGTAGTTACACAAATTCTTACTGAAACTGTATTTAAAATGGTGACTTTCAAAAATACTCTGAAACTGTAGTATAATCTTCCCAGTTAGCATTCTTGTAAGGATAAATACGGAGACCAGAAGATATTGTATACCTTACAGCCTCCCTGAAAGCACCTGAAAACTGTGACACCACACATACTATATTACTAGCTCTGGTAACTGCCTGTACTCTTTCTGATAAACTGATTTCCTACAATGGGTAGGGATAACATGCAGATTCAGGTATACTATTTTCATAGTCCTTAGACTGAAATTAGACTACCATTTCTCTAAAACCAAAGCAGCTTGATGTAGCATAAACTGTCCTCCTTTTCTTCTCCCTGTACATAATGTAGAATAGATTTATATCTTAGAATGTTCAATGCTTGATGATGGGAAGGAAAGAGTAAAAAGAGTTAACACACAATAGAATCATATGTAGTTTACATCTAACATGGCACTTGCAGAAACGTCAAACGTAACATCTGTCAGTGTCAGTCTTCACACCTTTTATTTTTCCTCTCTACCAAAGACTCAAGGGAAAAAAAAAAAAAGAAAGAAAAGGAATTCACAGGGCATCTAGAAAGCTGTCATCACCAAGGCTCTTTCTGTAAGCTTTCCAGAATGTCAGCATACAATAAATTTTGCTTTTTTATACACCTGTAGCAAGTGTAGTTTAAGGAGACACAAGCAATGTGCAAAAGCTTGAATTCCCGAATAGCTACAAAATATATCCCCATGCAAAATACACTATTGTGTAGATAGAGTACTGGCAACTCTAAGAGAGACTGGTGACCAAATGAAATGCATATTCATTTAAGTTGGAGGAAAAAAATTCCTGGCCAGTTAGTTCAGCACCTGATATAGAATCACAGAACCAGAGTGTTTTGGCTTGGAAAGGCCCTTTAAAGGCCACCTGGATTCACCCCCCTGCCATGGGCAGGGACACCTCCCACTGACCAGGCTGCCCAAAGCCCCATCCAGCCTGGCCTTGAGCACCTCCAGGGATGGGGCACCCACAGCTTCTCTGGGCAGCCTATTCCTGTGCCTCACCACCCTCTGAGTAAATAATTTCCTCCTAACCTCTAGTCTAAGCCTACCCTCTCTGAGTTTAAAGCCACTACTTCTTGTCCTATCCCTATACCCCTTGTCAAAGAGCCCTCCCACCTGCTTTCCTGCAGGCCCCCTTTAGGTACTGTCAGGCCGCTGTAAGGTCTCCCCAGAGCCTTCTCTTCTCTAGGCTGAACAACCCCAACTCCCTCAGTCTCTCCTCATAGCTCCAGCCCTCTGAGCATCTTCCTAGATAACAGACTCCACACATCGATTACCAATGACTGCGCATTGCTGCATCAATATATTCCTCCTTATTTTTTTTTTCCTAAGCAGTTTTTCCTGTCTTTCTCCATTTCATAAAGCTTATCTGTATACATAGCTAAATATTACTCAGACAACACACTGTGTTGTGCTATACATGGCACCTCACAGCAGCAACAAGGCGAGGTTCAATGAGGACAACATAAATCTGGATTTAGCTAGCTTACTGAAAATAAACACCCCATATCAGCTTCCTTTTTAACCCTTCCTCCCAACAATTCAACTAATTGGGAAATGAAACTGAAACCTGAGCAATAAAAAACATACGAAGTGTACAATTAACTACTAAAATTAGTAGCTGTGATTCTAATAAAGCAGCAGAATCTAATTTCACTCCAACTTGCTATGAACTACAGATGATTAAAGATCCAGAGGCACACAAGGTTGTTAGCAGTATCAATAGTTCCTGAGACACTGAGTCTACAGTGTCATTCCTTTATCCTGGCTTTTCTTTTAAACAAGGTGCTTATAATTAGAATGGTCTTTTAACATGTATTTCTACTTCCCACGTATACATACTGGCATGCTTCATTTAATTATTTAAATTTTTTAAACAGGAAGTGGCAGTTTGAATTTTTTTCACAAACATTTTTCAATTAATTTAAATTATAGTTACAGTAAAAATGGCTAGAGGCCATCAGTGGTAATATTTCAAAGTTTTATTCCATGAGATGAACTCAAAGCACAAACATGCTCCATGCCCAAGCAGGGCCACCCAGCGCAGGCTGCCCAGGGCCATGCCCAGGCAGCTTCTGGAGGTCCCCAAGGAGGAGCCCCCACAGCTTTCTGGGCAGTCTGTGCCAGGGCTCCTCACCCGCACAGCACAGAAGTGCTGCCTGCTGCTCAGGGGGAGCCTCCTGGGCTCCACTTTGTGCCCGCTGCCTCTTGTCCTGGCGCTGGGCACCACTGAAAAGGATATGGCCCCCAGATTCTATCACTTCAGAAACTGAAAGGCACATGTCATGCAAGAGCATTAAAGTTTTGTGATACAGATTAAATGAAAATTCAAGGATGGATGCCTTAAGGCATTATCAAGGATTATCAGCATTAGGCATGTAAAAACTGAAACAAAGTAAAATAAAAAATAAATGAATTAAATTGAAGCCTATTAAACTAAACACACAAAGATATATACATATATATTTAGCATATGTGTGTGTATATATATATATATATATATATATATATATATATATATATATACGCATGCTAGAGACAGAAGCTGAAGATGCAAAAAGTTGGTAAAGTGATCAAGTTACAGCACACAATCTGAGAGAGAATCAGCCGATACCAGTAGAGGGCACTCAAGAAACTAAAAAAACGACTTGATTGGTACTTAGCTGACAGGACCAGCTAAAGCAATTCTGAACAGTGACTTAACAGACATCTTCCCAGAACAGCACATCTGAATTGTTTCAGGTATCAGTAGCAACTATGTCCCTCAATTTCCCATACCTCACTTTCGAGTTTTTCATTGTTTTAGCAGAAGTGTGCCTAGGTTTCAGCCCTTTGGATAAATGTTTCTTTCCATAGCTCTGGTCAGTGGTATACTATTCACCTTCTATGCTTTTCTACTGTTCTACCCAAATGTAACCAGGAGGTTTTTTTTGTTTTTTTTTTTTTTTTTAAACCCCGCAGGCAGCCAGGAGATGCATTTCAGTGCTCTTCATAAACTTGTTCCAGTTGGAGTGACAAATAACAAATCACTCACTGAGTAATACTCAATTCATATACATGTATTGTAGTATGGATGATGAGCTGAGGAGGAGTAAGTAATTTTAAATAGGTATTCTTTGACACTAATGTTTTCATAGCAGTGGTCCAACCTGATTACTAAGCAGCAGTAAAGAAAGAACATATGCATCCTTAAAAAAAACACTGATTTTGCTGTTGGTATTAATATAAAAAAAATACTGTACCTTACCTGAAGTCTAATTTAATCCAGACTCCAATCTAATGTGAAAATCTCCATATGTTAGCCAGTATCAGGAGGCCATACAAAAGCACTTTACAGCAATACTGTGTAAATTATTTCAGGCTTATGTAAATTCTTAAAAATAAAATTTTATGATTTAACATTTTACATTGGCTTCTATGAGATAATTTTGCTTAAAAGTGGGTCTTCTTAAGTTTTTTATTAAAATACTGCAACTTAAAAAAAATCAATAGACTGTGATAATTAAAGTTATAAAATAAAATAAATGCAGAAATTTCAATGCATCAATGTTTTGAAATGCACTGAATTTTCAGTTTCTCTGACAAGTTTTGGTATTTATTAGAAAGAGCCAAAATTCCATCCAAGATAAAAATCCTCTGATTTTCAAGTCTTGCCTTGTCACCAGGGAAATCCTCAAAGATTGTTCTTCTATCATCAAAACTAATGAACTCTGGTTTTCTATTAATTCCTGTCCATCAAATGAATGAGAAAAAATATTAAGCAAGGTAAGATGAAAATCTGATATAGCAGGTAAGATGAAAACCTGATATAGCTTTCCTCAACCGTAAGCTATCTAAATTCTCCTATCACTTTGACTGTAATCCATCACTACTTCAAAGGCCATCAGATATGAAAAGAGAAACAGCATACTCAGACCAGGTAACTGCTTAAATATTGTGTCCACAAGAAACCAATCTACAACATATAGAATATATATAACAAATTGCTAATTGACAAAAAACCTCTCCCAGTACAAACTCAGTGAAAATGTGATTTTTATGTCTTTATATCATAAAACTCACATTTGTCAATATGTCTTTAGGTCACAAAATTTGTTGCTCAGGATATTTAATACTTGTTGGAATTTCTTTGCCTTAAGGTATTTAAAATTACAGTTGGTTACTTTGGGCTCCCTTTTCAGTCCAGAAGGAAAACCTGCACATACAGAGATGCCTCAGATTTAGATTTTAATTTTTAAACAACTAGAGTTAGGGCAGAAAGAAATTCTAGTTTAATGACTTAGATAAGTGTACTGTAAACTTTCAAAGTGCATTTGAAAATATTTCATTTCATTGGATATTTTCAGTGTCTGACCTGAACTTTTAATCTAGAAGCACATGAAACTTTACTTTTCTTTGATAAACACAGAAACCTGTTTTGGTGTGAAAAATATAGAACTATTCTGATTTTGCTTTTAAAAGTTAACATCCAAGCATTGTTTTTATCCTGGATCACATACTATGAAAGCATGAAAAAGAAAAGAGGTATGGTAAAGCCATAAAAAAGAAGGACTCTATCTCAGACTGCATTTAAAAATAAAACTGTAACTGGAATCCTAACATAATAAAGAAGTGAAATAATGAAAAAGAGTTTTCATTCCACAAGATAAGAAGCTGTGCTATTTCACAGTATTATAACAAAGCAGAATAGACAGCAGTCCTTTCTTCCTCTTCTTTTGTCTTAACACTTCAACAAAATGGCATGATTGAATATACCAACTATAATTTAAATGCTCATTTGCATATGCTTATCATAAACCCAAGTAACTGTAACCATTTTAAATTACTTTTACAAATTTGCAATTTTAAAACTCAGGCATTTTTACATGTGCTAGTTAGTTGAAAATGCATAGTTGTATGTTTTTAACTGTCTATACAGCCTAACTGGTAAAGCTAAACAAGACTGATATCCCAAGAGCCAAATCTTTCTTAGAATACACTACAAAAAGCAGGAACACTTATGTATAGTGGTGAGGGAATATTCTGCAAATGACCAGATATTAAGTATCTGAAAGTACTGAGTACCACTCACATTATCTGAGATCTTCAGTATGAAAGGTAAGTACTCAGTCCACATACTTTGATTATACTGAGGATAAACTGCATGCAATGCACTCTTAAGTCCAGAATGTGGTTTTCAGATGTTTCACGTAGAATATTTGCTTTGTTTTAGAAATACTGAAGGTAGCTGATCTTTTGTAAAGTATTCTCATTGGTAAAAACAATGGTCATTAAAGAAACATAATAAGCAATATAATATAAAAGCCAAATACAAAACAGCATTCTATATAAAAACAGTGTTTACACCATGTACATGAACAACAAAGCAAATGTTATGTGACAGGACAGCACTGTCTAGAATAGCATACAATTAGTAGAAATATGAAAGAAAAGAAATCGCATATTTTTCCCCATTTCATAAATGAAAATTTTAGATAGCTTGTATTTGGCATCATGTTTTGTTCTATGCATGGCACAAACTTAAATGATTGCTTTAACATCTTTTGATGCTATAAAATGCTTAATGTACTTCAGTTGACTTCATACTTGTATTAGGTAAAGGAGTGCCGGAATTTGTGTATAAATGATGCTAAAAACACAATTATTTTTTGGTGTTCAACTTCATTGCTACAGTTCATGTTCTACAGTGCTTCTGTGAATTACGACTTTTAAAAAAGCATTTAACAAAAGCTTTCAAAATTGGGCACCGACTGTATTTTTCTCCTCAAGTAATATGATCTCTTACTTTTAACAGATACACGATGTGCTTGCTTATTTAACTTGTTTCTTTTTGTAACTAGATTTGGCAAAATGTTCAGGGTCACTTTAGCAGCTTCTCCATGTAGTTCACGGCTTATGAAACAGCAGTGGACCTTATGTCACATTTATGTGCAACTGATTGTACAAAGTTTTAGGTTCAGTTATTGCGTGTGGTTCATGTGTTGGTTCTGAATTTTCATCACTGAGTTTCTTCTTATGGTCATAATTACACACTACCACTAACCCTGTCAAACTTGGACAATGCACTGCAAGCACAGTCTTCTGTTAAATCACTTTATCAAGCATCCCCTCCAGCATGTCACAACTCTTCCATTCCTTCCTACATTTTGAGAATAGGTGTTCCTACTATCTCATTTTCTATCACTGTTTGTTACAAAAGATTGATGCCTATAGTGCACAAGGACATATGGGATGGTAAAGAATTATTATGCTTCAAATACTTTAGCCTTGTATTTCCTTCTTTCACTTGGCCTTAAGTCAGGTACAGTACTTGTGTAGTAATCCTCATTGTTTGGACTTACTTTTTATGTATAGAAACATAAATGATAATAGGCCTGTCATTAAAAAATAATTATCTTTTGTCTCATGTTTCTGAGCTCCTGGCAGGGTAAAAATAAATGTAAAACCTTTTTCTTCATTTCAAAATCTTGTTAATTGTCTGCCTCCCCACGGTGTGCATTATTTTGTAATAGGATAATTATAGTCCCTTGGTCCATGTTTTGTTATTTAGAAAATAAAACAAAAACAATCAGTACTGAAACAAAACTTACAGAAAGGAATGCAACAATTACTTCACACAATCATATGTTTATAAACTTCCCTAAAAAAACAAATGAAAAAGGAAGACTTCAAACAACAACTTTCAGCTTTATACTACTTGTACATCACTTTTTTGCTGTTACCACCTAAATTCCTCTCTACCACAACAATGAAACTAACATGTGAAATTTGTTTTTAATGTACATGTAAATATAACAATTTTCCCTTAAAGGATGAATTTGGTGCTTTGAGGGCTGTCCCCTGACCTTTTTTGTTTCTCACTGTCCATGAAGAATAGCTGCACACTGCTGAGAAGTCACATTTTGTTCATCCTTTGATATGCAAACAGTAAACAGACTTTTGTTCAGGCCTCTAAAGCATCTTTCACCAAAATGTCCCTTTTCGTATGAAGTGAACAGGTATATTGATTTACAAGAATACTTAAATGAAAAATAAAACTTTTTGGAGTATCTACTAAAGGAAAAGCAGAGCTGAAGAAACAGTAGTCTGGAAAAAAATGAACAGAAGTTCATATGTGCAACAGAATGCCATCAACTAACTACCCAAAGATGATGACTATCAGCAGAGGTTTTAAACTCATGGTTTTGTGTACCGTATTAGGTACGTGGCAGCCAACAACGAACAGCATATCTGACCTTAAAAGGCCACTGATGAACAAACTGAAACTAGCCCCTTAGTCAATGTGACAGTTTTTTTGTAGTTTGTGAGAACCTGTACATGCCTGAAATAAATATTTTCACAGAACTCAAAGCTTCTGAACTACAGAACAAGCAGGTGGAAGCAGACATACTTTAAGGACTTTATTTAGCAAATGACAACTAAGAAAGCAAAATCAAAGAGAGAAACTTACAACTCGAAAACCATATAAAGCATTCCATCTGAGCTGTATGTCTCCAACAGTTCAACAATATGAGGATGCTTCAGCATGTGACAAATACTGGCTTCCCTCTTCAGATCTGTGGAAGACAAAAAAGTAATATATTAGCTGTATATTCAAGTTGTTGAATACAAAAGAAAAACTCAAGAATACAACAATTAAAATACAATGCTTGGAAAGATGTAAGCCTTTGAAATTTCTAATATATTCTTTAATCTTTATAAATAACACTTATGAGATGATATTTAATTATTCTCCTTCACAACCTAACTGTTAAATTACATTGAACAACTAATGTATATCTCAAAATGTAAAGACATAAAACCTAACAGGCTTTCCTGATTTGACCAAATGATAAAAGATTTTCTGGGTCATAACCTGAAGAAGTAACTGTAATACAGATTGAGAGAGAGAGAGAGAGAGAGAGAGAGTCACAAATCATCTAGGATGGAAAAGACCTAGACCTTTAGGATTGTCAATTCCAACTATCAACCTGTCCTACCAAGCCCTATCATTAGAACATGTCCCTTAGTGTCATGTCCACATGTCCCTTATATACCTCCAGGGATGGGGACTCCACCACTTCCTTGCACAGGCCATTCTAATGCTTGGCCTCTGTCTCTGTGAAGATACTGTACTTAACATCAACCTCCCTTGATGCAGCTTGAGATCATTTCCTTACATCCTATTCCTTATCAACTGAGAAAATAGACCAACAGGCTCCTCACTGCAATCTCAGGAATCTAGTATTATATGCAGACTTGCAGAGGGTACACTCAATTTCCTCATCTAGGTCACTGATAAAAATGTTAAACAGAGGTGGTCCCAGTACTGAGCCCTGGGAAACACCATTGGTGAACAGCTGCTAACAGGACTGACCTCCAGACTACACCAAATTTTCAGCCTAAATATCCAGTATCACTGCAAAATTATCTCCAAATAGAAAAGACGGGCTCTTTCACTGCACTATAGTAAGAACTATTAAAACATGGAGGTCCCTAGTCCAACTCCTCTGCTCAACACAAGGTTATCTAAAGCAGGTTGCCCAGGACAATGTCCTGTTGGGTTCTGAACTTCTCCAAGAATGGAGACTTGACAACCTGTACTGGAGTCTGATCATCCTTATAATAAAAAATATTCTTTCTGATGTTTGAATTTCCCACAGTTTGGTTCTTTAATATATATATATATATTAAATCACAATATATGAAATGCCACTGACATAAACTTAAACCAACATACACTAGCATGCATCCCTGTTCTAGAGAAGGAGAAAGACAAACAGTTGTGAATAAACAAGGAGCAGAAACTGCTGACATCTCTCAAAGTGTGACAGATTGTTTTTGATCAATCAACACTTTTCTTCTGAGCACAAATCAATACTTTTTATTAAAGAAAGGCAAAAAAAATGACAAACCATACAGAACTCATTTTCTTTCCTCTGTATTGAAAATATTTGCTATTTGTATCACTTAATCTTCCTTAAAACTCTTCTTTTAAGTTACCATCAGTATTCTAAAAAATTAGCAAAATCTTGAGTGAAGCCTTGATAATTAGGATGAAAGGATACCAGTCTGTAGTCTGAAGCAGATATTTTACTTTTCTATTCTCTTTTTGTACAATTTTTCATTGCTCAAGAACCACCTACATATGTATTTCTGGGAAAATATAAATACTGCTTCTTGATTTGAGAATGCTTATCATATTTTTCTGCTACACAGTGAAAAAAAAAATGTTCTATTTTCTTATGTGTCATATTACATTTCTAACATGAATTAATAACATTCAAAATTACTACAAGTCAGACGAACTTTCTTTCATGTGAGGCACTTCACAGGTTATTGAGATTAATGGTAGACTCACAATCTTTAGTCATTTATAAATTCAGAAGAATTTGTAAAATGTCTGAGCTTTAATCCAATAAAAATGTTCAGATTCACAAAGTGCAAATTTACTTCCTATAACTTTCACATTACATTTACATTATGTGCTTCCTCCCTCATCCTTGCAAACCTAACCTAAAATCAAAATGAGCAGAGTAACCCCTTCAAAACCATGATGGTGAAACAACATTTTGGGTAGTGCAAACAGAAAAAATGTGAAAAAAAAGTGAAAAGATGCAAATAACTATTTTGGTGATGCAGATGAAATTTAAGTAACAAAATTCACATCAAATTTGTCCTTAATACAGAGGTAAAATCCTATCACACACAAAAACAACAGAATGTCTTTCATTATTTAAAGATACCTACATACTACTGTCTTCATACAGAGGATCTACTACGGTAGTTACCATATGGTAACATTCCCTTCCATTGTGCTAAGGTATGGATTCAACACTATATGATTACCACCCCACTCTTCTAGGCAGTACGATTCTCCTTGTCATTCACCGAAGTACGCATCCAGTCCTTCCTAAATGGCATCACAGATAAGTATACTGATAGATGGTTTAAGAGAACAGAAAACAACATGCTTCTGTAATGACTACGATCTCCAGAAAATACAGCACTTATTTTGCTTTTTATGATCTAAGGATGTTAATACTACCACACCTTGCCATGGTTATCTGATACCTATTTTCATATGGGAAGTGAAAATCCAACAGGAAACTACAGAAAGTTCTGCTTTCTTTTTGGGTAAATATTGTGTTCAAAACCATTTATTTTGGCTGCTTGCTTTATTCATTTCTTGTGATATCTATATATTTTCTGCAGGAAAGGAGAACTATGAGAAAGAAAATATGCTGCAAATTATCTCATTCCTTTGTGTAATATTGCACGAGCAAAACAACTGCTCACTGACCGAGGAAGAAGAATGTGGAAAATACAATTTCTGAACAGCAAAGCAAATGAATAGAAGTCACAGAACAAGGCTTTAGTAAGACCAAAGTGGCTTAGGGCTAAGAGCAGAACAAAGTCCTATTTTAAAAGCAGTAGGAACTTGTTTAACAGGGGACCTATTAGGGAAGAAGAAAACTTGGTGTAGAAACAGACAGATACATACCGCATTGATTCAAACAAGCCACAAGTCAAAAACCATGATGGATTCTGAGGTCCATTTGGACTCTGACCCAAATGCCAAAAGGTGTTATGCTTAAGACCAGTAAGAAAGCACAGGAAAGGAGAAGAAAAGGCAGAGATGGCATATATATCATCATTTTCACTTAAAAAACATCATCATCATCTACTCAGCCCTTTCTCAAATGGTTTACCCAGACTGAGTTAAATTTGAGCTCCGCACACTCCTCAAGGGGTAATTAAAATCCTAACCACCCGCAGATACTGCTGAATAGAATAGTTCTGAATAGAACCTAAAGCCAAGCAAACTCTTGGCTGCAAGCATGGGACCAGAGATGCCCTAAGAAAAATCCCATTATTATTTTGTGAGCCACCATATTATCTGTAACTTAGCATTCTGAATATAACATCATATAAACTATTTCCTATCTTCTGTTAACTTTCATAAACCTCTACTAAATATTTTGCCATATGTTGTTGTAATAAAAGTCCTGCTCATCCTAAGTCAAAACATGCCTTCCTCATAACACCCCAAAGAGATTTAGGACAGTTCAAGAACCTGCCAATGGATTAACTCAGTTTTAAGGAGCAAGAGGTGGCATGTACCGTTTACTAATGATTACGTAGCTTACATTTTGAACATCATCCTTCAACATTAAGCGAAATTTTAGCCAAAAGAACATGCTCTAAGAGTCGCTGAGATTGTTAAAATGCCATTGAAGTTCACACTTCTATAACAAATAGAAAAGTTCTACAATGGAAAAGGAAATTCCCTGTGATAAACAACACAGAGAAAACACAGTTTTGTGCTCGGGCAAGGTTGCAACACTGAAAATGGAATTGCAGGAAGCTCTGAAAAGATAGCTGGTCTAAATAATGTTAAGAAATAAATATCAGTCTTTGATACAAATATGAAACATGAGCACCACTTAAAACTTATATGGGAGTTAACTATCTATATGCATCCTTGACAATTCTAGCAAACACCAAATTTCCTTTCAAATCTGATAACCAAGTTTTTAAAACATCATCTCAAACACATCGAACATATTTTGAAGGTATGCTCATGCTATCCTACAGCATGGAAGAGCTAGATGCTCCCTAGCAGCCTGAATTATAGCACTATTATAACATCTTTGAGGTATAATCACAATCTTTCTTAGTGAGACAGAAGACATAGAAAATCATTTTTGATTTTCCCAGTTCAAGCCTTTAAAATATTAGTTCTCCATCCACAGCTTGGGTATGACTGTATTTGAAAAGAAGTATCTACATTAGTAGTAAACTGTTTGCTTAAATCACTTCCATGTATTTTGCACAAAGAGAATGTGATCACATAATTTATATAGATGTCAGTACTAAGAATTAAAATGAAATCTATCTATCTATATTTCTTTGCAGCAGAGAAATGATTCCTGGATTAATCATCTAATTAACATCATTATGTTGTAATTCAAAGAAGATTTCAAATATCACCATGGCTGTAAACTGCAGATAGCAACACGACAGGTGGTAACCATTCCCAAGTTTTATTTTGGGTCAGGAACATACTTTTGAAGAACATCTCCCAGTCATTCCCACCTACCATCTTTTGGTATGCATCCCAGAGAAGCTGGTGTTTACTTCTGCTAGATCCAACTGAACTGAATGATGTGCTTCAGAAATGTGCCTGATGTGCTTCAGTCACGAACAGCAGTCAGGCTACAGGGTCAGACTAATCAAAGTTCAAAGTAACCCCCCTGAGGCGTACACAATACAGACACTGGTACCTTCACACCAACTGCTTCACTCTACAAATACGTCAGTTTTGGTTTTGTGGTGGGTTAGCCTTGGCTAGAAACTGAACTCCCACCCATGCTCTTCTTCCTTGTTCTGCTGCTCAGCAAGATTCAAGGAGAAAATAGGAAGAGAAACAAGAGAGCTCATGGGTTGAAACAAAGATGAGGAGGTTGCCTACCAATTACTGTTGCTGGCAAAAAGAAAACACCTTGATGTGACAAAATTAACTTAATTTATTGCCAATTAAAATAAATGTGTAATTATTGATTCAGGTAGTGGGAAACAAAGAAAAACATTGGAACAACACCTTTGCTCTCACTTTTGCAGGCTCATCTTTACTCTTTCACTCCAGACTCTTCTACTCCTAGTAGCACAGGGGCATCGGGGGCTATGGTCAGTCCACAGCAGTTCCCCTCTGCCACTTCTTCCTCCTCACACCTTCCTGCTGCTCTCACATGGGTTCTCCACAGGCTGCAGTCCTTCACACAAAAAAAAGGCTGCTCCAGCATGTATCCTCCATGGGCTGCAGTTCCTTTAGGAATATCTATTTATTGCCTCATGGGTCCTGCAAGGGCTACAGTGGTTATCTGCTCCTATGCAGGCCCTCCGCAGGCCACAGGGAGTATCCGCTCTGCCATGGATCCACTCTGCCATTTGCTTCTCCCTTTTTTTTGTTCCCTCTCACTTTCTCTCCCTCCTACATTTCCTGAGATATATTTTCATAGAAATGCCACATATGTGGCCGATAGGCTCAGCTTTGGTCCATTGTAGAGCCATCTGCAACTGGCTGTATCTGGCATGGAGCAGCCCCTGGTCTCTTCCCACAGAGCCTGCCTGTGCAGCCCCCTCTCTCCCTGCCAAAAATCAAAACAAAACAAAACAAAACAACTTTGCCACCAGCACTTGAAAGAGGTCTGCACTGCTTTGTAGTCCAGTAAACTGCAGTAGCCACCATGCTCCTAAAGACTCCCCAGAAGATACGACTACATCCAAGCTGAGCATGCTGCCATCTACCTCTGCCTCAAGACAGCACGTAACAAGAGCATGATGCACCCAGCACCACAGCCAACTCTTGTTTTTACCAATCGTCCTGCATCCGAGGCTGCAGTTCCAAAGACAGGTGATCTTCCAGGGCAAGCATAAAAGCTTCCCTATCCCCATCTCTGCTTGCTTTTTCCCACCCTCTGAGAGAATTACTCTTAGGCTTTATTGTTCTAATAATATAGAAAGTAAGTCATAAAAGGACTCGTCACAACCAACATACTGCAACAGGAACAAGCAGCGGGAAGTGGGAACATCTTATACTGGCATTGGCAACGAAACCCCTGTACTCCAGAACCACAGCCATGTTCCTGCCCCACAGATTTTTTATTTATTTCTTCCATGACAGTCTTCCCGTTTCTCTGACTTCTTGCCTCAACAAGCAGTAAAAGCATACCTGCCTCCCTTCCCCTGCACTTTAGGGTGGCTAAAGCTCCACAGAAGCCAAGCTGATTTAATTTAACTGCTGGCTCTCTCTCTTCATCCCATGCACGTTCTTGCCCTCTGCTCCACTGTGCAGCAGTCTTGAGCTTGTCACACCACACACCAAACCACTTCAGTGTGTTAACTTGACAAAAAAACATTCTCTTTTTTTCCCCCACTGGCTCAGTGTCCTATTGTATGAAAGAACCATTCAGTGAGCAATCTCAAGTATGGAAGCTGGCATAAAAGCAAGGACAAGAATATGGAAGCAGGAGACAAACATGACCACAAAAGCCAGCATCAGGAGCTGCTTAGGATGTTGCAAAACACAAGTAGAAGCACAAGTACATACCTCCCACTGCATCACCACCAAATCTTGTATTTCATAATCAATCTGTATCTTACCGAACATGATAAAAGCATACCAAAAAGAAACAAATGTATATAGTTCACAAATGGCCCTTGATGAAAAAAAGCCACTGGTAATCAGCAATTACAATGACAACGTGAGATAATCAATATTCAGTATCTTTTGTTTCAAGGCTACTGCAGAAACAAAAAGAGGGGGGAGAAAGAAAAGCAAAACGTAGTTGCAACTAATACTTAGCAACCAGATTGCATTTCTAATCCCCCATATGCAGAAACCTTTGGAAATCTCCATCTCATGGAATCAAACTTTAAAGATGCTCACTAAATTCTGAGTAACATCCATTTTTCTACTCTATTCTTTCTCAGTGTTTGGACATAAATGTAAACATATTGATGAACTTTTATGTAGAATTAGGTGTCTTGAGACATTTAAAAGGCAGTTCTCCTTCCCCAGTTCACACTCCATCAGCTATGAAAACATGAAAAGTGTGGAAAAAAAAAACTTTCCCTCTCTCTCATGACTGCCAATGCCTCCACTCCACCAGATTTATCCAGATCAATGTACCAATAGATGGTTTGTGTCCATGAAAGCAAATCCTTCTTTCTTTTACTCATTTCCTCATTTTTATTGGAATACAAACAAGCAATGCTTCATAAAGAAAATTGTGTATTTTGGATAATGAATCAACCTGAAATAATAAAAAAGTGTTTAAGAATGTATGAAAGAGTATTAATAGCTATTGCAGATAATTAAAATCATTTATTAACAAATGATTTACAGCATGTTCAGCTAGGTAGAAGGACAGAGGAAGAAGGGAGGAAATGATGAAATATGAAACCAAGGCTTCCTGGATTAATTTTTTCTTTTCTTTTCTTTTTTTTTTTTTTTTTTTAAATTATTTTTTCCTTCTTCTTTTTCTTCTTCTTAAGTCCACAGTCTATTTCAAAACACTGCTAGTAGTTCTCCTGGTGGCAAAGCAGCAGTTTCAGAAGTGTGGCAAAACCTAAGCAGGATCATGACATTAGAAATAGTTTCATAAACCCAGTAAATTAATTCAAAAAGGAGTATGGAGAGGTGTCTCTGTCACAACTTTGGACATGCACACAGAAATGGAGGTGCTTGCTGAAGATGTTCAGAAACCTCTGCAGTAAAGTCTATAACACTTTCTCCTATCTTTGATCTGTTTTCAATAATTTATGAAAGGAAATTGAAAACAGTAATTGACTCTCAAGATGCGATCAATCACATAATGAAAGCGTGTTCACTACCGATAACCGTATTATATTAAATCCCATGTTCCCACCTGCTATGCAGCACTGCATAACAGCCTGATACACAACACCTTTTAAATTACCATAGGCCACATTGTTACATTACAAACCACCATTTTAAACACTTTGCAAGACAATGAATTTTTTAACAGAGTTAAGTGAAAGGGTGTGCGGCTGCTGGTCTGTCAGAATACGCTGTGAAACTTCTTTTTAAAATAGGACAAAAAAAGACAGTTAAACACAAAGTGTGTATTTGGTAAAAGAATGCTACATGCTGGTCAGAGCACTGAAATGGCAAAATGCTCTGCTGTAAAGTCACAATAGCCTTCTTTATTGAAAAGACTAGAAGGTCATAATTTCGTAAAATTACACATACTGTTTTTCCTTCTAATAAAAGTGAGCTGACAAACGCTTTAGTCTAGCAGCCCCATTAAAAGCAACAATTGTTCCCTCCTCTGTCATCTCAGTCTCCCCTCCTGCAGCATCTCTCACCTTCATGCTAGTGAAGCTGCTTGTGCAACTGCACAATAAACAGGATTGTGGAATCGGTCCCCACTGCAAATAAACTTCTCCCCTTCCCCTCAGAGCAATTTTTGAGCAATTTTTCAGCCAGACTAATTCTGCATGCACACATATAAGAACAATATGTCTTGACAGCACAGCAGCAGAAACAAATGGCTACGTTACAGCAGTATTGCCCATCTCAGGGGCACAGATGGATTAAAATGTTTGGACAGTTTGTCAAATCACAGGTTTTTATTAATTTGCTCCTTCCAAAGACTAAAGAAATAAGAAAACTAAGAACACTAAATTTCACAGTATTATCAGGACATGCTAACATGCAGCAGCTTTATACTTTTGTACCCTTAACTGAAATTAAAATTCACACTGAAAAATGAATTTATAAATCAAGTGCTTTTTCTCTTTCCTCCCTGTAATTTGTGAAGTTTATGCAACTCGAAGTCGACATGTCTACCTACAGATTTCTCACTAGGTGGCAACACAGTTCATACTTTGATCCGCTATGCAGTCAGTAACTGAATACAAAAGGTACCTGCATTTATTTGGCTGTCGAGAGCTTTATGTTTGGGTAGTTTTATCCTTATTGATCTGTTTAATGATGATGGTAAGAATTCAGACTTAGGAACACAAACAAATACATGCCACCTTAAAATAATTAAGGTGCACCCAGGGCTAATAAACACCCTTTTATCAAGACTCTGTAGCAGAACCTTCTCTCCCACGTGCTTAATGAGTCACTCCAAGCTTATGACTACACCAGTCGTCTGTTGTGCTGCACACATCGATAACTGGGTTACACAACTATAATAAATTTAAACACGGTCTGCTGTTGGAAGCCAGAAGTTTCTCCTTTAATCCACGAAACTGTAACAGAGTGGTATACTTATTGCTTTGAAGTCCAGCAAAATGCTCTAAAAGTCTCATAACTTGCAAGTAGTTCTGCTGAAATCACTGGAATTTCTCCTGTTTAGAAGTTACATTAGGTTGTGCTTCTTTTTTTTTCCCACCCTCACTGCTCTCACACCCAGGGATCTACTTATTTATTTATTTATTTTTGCTTCAGGGTGTGCATGTTGGTGCATTTAAGTCTTCTCTTTAGCCTTTGCCCAGGGCAATAGAGGTAATGCATATTCGAAGCTGAGCTAAAAGTACCATTATCAAACAAATTCTGAGTGGCAGAAAAATTCAACACCAGTCTTTGACATCTCTTTAATATTGTGGCCAATACTCATTTAGGCAGTTCAGGTTAGCTAAAGGTTAGACTTTGCAGTCCTTTAAGGGAGTTTTTAGTAGGAAGAGTAACATTTATATCAAATGCCCTCAAAGGCAATAGTAGATTACCAAGAAAAGAATGTAAAGAATGTTACTTCATAGAATCACAGAATCGTTAAGGTTGGAAAAGCCCTCCAAGATCATCTGGTCCAACCATCCCCCTACTACCAATGTCAACCACTAAACCATGTCCCTGAGCACCACGTCCAGCCTCTCCTTGAACACCCTCATATACTTGAACCAGAAAAAATAAAAATTACTTCTGTTGCTTATGATCCTACTATTTGTACTTTTCCTTTTGCTTGTAATGATTTTTCTTCTCTAGCTTAGTTTTTACCTGAACACAATGACAGGGAAATTTACTTTCTGATATCAACAAAAAATCTCAATTTTACAGGAAGAAGTCTGGAATCTGAAAGACACAAAGGAAATCTATTCTTAACATATCGAGCTAGTCTAGACAAGCTGTTCCCAACTCCTACTCTAGGAAGGGTTAAAGAAGCCATTAGACTGCAGTTATCGAACATTAGCAGCCAGAAACGGAGTGCCCAAAGTCACCCAGAAGACAGAATCAACTGTTCAGGCTGCTTCTTATACAGCCAAAAGTTATGTGCTTGTTTGTTTCGATCAAAGTTTCTTTGTTCTAGAACCCCTGGGCTCTATATAGGCAACACAAAACCAGTTGCTCACTAATACTAGAAATGGACTAGCATATTTTGTCCATACCATTAAGTCCAGAGAAGCCAGGCAAAACCAGAATTGAAAATATCAATCTACTCTGATGAAATCAACTCTACAATGTCAGGTAGCTCAGTTAATGACAACATTTTAGCTGTAGCACAGCATGCAGGACAAGTTACTTTGCTGTTTTTCTCAGGCAATTTAGTGGAAATTGCAATATATGCTGCTGTACTGAGACAGCCTGAGTACCAAAAGCTTTCTCCACAGCACATTGAACTGTATGATGAACAGCATCTACAATGCACCAAGGAGATGCATGCTGAGTAATAGATGACTATCTGGTAATTTTTAAGGATCATACCAATTCTCTCTAACTAGAAAGTCCTGTAGAGAGAGTGGTATCTGAACCCCGAAGAACAAATGACTTGTATTGGAGCAAAAAACAAGAACAAAACTTGTATTCTGGCTCAGTGACAGAACAATGTAAGAAACTAGAAAACTCTTTCCAAGCAGCAGTAATACACAATCAGAGAAAGTAATCAGTTTTGTTTTCTTCCTTTTCTACATGTGCTTCCATTTGCAGTTATTACCAAAAGTCACAGACAATTTTTTTCTTTTCTTTGTTAACCGACACATTATAAAACAAGTCACGTCAAACAGATGTGCACATCAGCAATAAAAAACCACTACAGAATGTATTCTTAACCAGCACTTACAGGATTTCGTGCTATGACCTAGCATGAAAAATTTCAAATAGACTTGTTGTTACTTCCACACATTTATAAAATACTTTGAAGTACTTCCTATTAAGTTTGTAGTGCTTTTTCTCTTTTCCCCCATTTTCCCTTTTCCTTTCGTGCAGTTGCAATACTCCTTTCAAGCCTCTGAAATCAGTGCCCTTCAATCTTATCCCTCCTTTTCATTCCACAGTAATCAAATGTTAGTGATTAAACCAGTGCTGCTGAGCTCAAACTTGTTCCTAACCACATTCAAGTCACAGCTCTAAGAATGAGGTTTTAACTTGTCCAACTTGTCTTGGACTGTGCAACTGGCAGATGTAACATATCCCCATAACGAACCTATCCAATGACAATTTGTCTGTGAATGGATTTGGATGCTATGTCAACGAAAGGTCATCTGAAAAGTAATTTCTTTCATAACTTTCACATGAGTCTCATGATATTTAAGGGACAATTCTCCATCATCAATCCAGATTGAAAGAGTTCACCTCCTTCATCTCACCCAAGAGTTAAGAAAACAGTACTTCATTTCCCCACTATTTTCTCGTGATGAGTGAAGAGAAGAAAAAAACACACAAAACCACACCTGAAATTAATACTTAGCCCAAAACAGTTCAGTCACCTAATCCAATCAGTGCAACTTGGAAATTGTATCTGAAAACAGGAGATACAGACTTGGAAACAGCACATCTGCATTGCTTTTTGACTCATTTCTGAGGGAGTTCCCAGTGCCTCTGAAACTCCACGTGATACGAAAGACAAGAATCCTGTAGTAATATACCAGTTTCCTTCACTGTTACAGGGCATTTCTATAAATAAATATCTATAAAGCCTTACAATAAATAGCTGGCATAATGGACTGCTTCTGTCTCTTGACAGAGCAAAGATTATTTAAGAGCTTACACTCATAGAACGGAATCAACTTCCTTCAGGTGTTACGGAAAAGCTTGACTCAAATTCATTGCAACAACTAACATGTCCCATCTCACCTCTCCACATTCAGCATGAGATCCACTTTCTTTGTTATCCAAATGGAAGTGATGATCAATTAAAGCGAGAACACAACATTGTAAGTTCTATCCATTTATCTCACTCTTAAATGGCAGAGCAACCGCAAGCTTGTATATCAATTAAACGCCCACTGTTATATAGAAGGGCACAGGAGTAGAGTAACTGACAATAATCTGTATCCTCTGCAAAACAGAGCTCTGTAAGAGCAGGAAAGAAACAATTATTATGGTTAAAAGAAAGAACCAAATCTTCTTTCCCCACAAGTTTGAAAAAGAAGTTTAAATATGTCTCCATTAAATGCCACTAGGGTAAAGAATTTCATTGACATGATGGGATACTTGGAAATGTAAAACATAAACCTCACACAGGTCATCTTCCACAGTTTCTTGAGAAACTTTTCCTGCCTACACAACAAAATGAAAACTCTGTTTAAACATGACGACATGTGACTCACAGGCTGAGTGTAGCACTGCCCAGATACTGAAAATAATCTGAAGCATGGTTGCACAAGATGCACTCCCCATTCCTTCCTTGAAGGAGAAGCAAATAACAGTTCTCAGCCTGACCTTCCTTCCATCACAAAGCTCTCCTGGTGAAACAAGCTGTTCATGTCTCATGCTGCTCAACCATGTTCTGAATTTTCCAGAGCACTGTAGTAGGCAGAGGAAGACAAGACACTGAGCTAGGGTTGGGTGTACTCACCACTACAGAAAGGGGACGAGTTATTCATCTGTGACTACAAGTAAAAGTAAAATTTGCAAATCCATGAGCTGTTATTCAGGTTGTATGTACATCTGCAACACTATTAAAAGCCAGCTCAGGTCTAGCAGGATTTATTAGCTCAAATGCAGTATATGCAAAACAGCTGTGCTGCTTCAGGGCATGATGACACAGTATAGTATCTTTCAGTCAATACCTAAATTAATAAACCATGATGGACTTGAGCTAGCTCCATGCAAAGTCACTTAAAAGTCACAGTGACCCTGATTCTAAAGGATTTATTAGCTCAGCTAAAAACAAGCTGTGGGTATGCTAATAAACAATCCCAGAAACAGAGTGCCAAGAAAATGGTGCTGATAATCTACAAAGGGTCAGTTCTAGACTGGTATTAAGACAGAGCTCACAAACCTCAATAGATACAAGCTCACTGTGCATGTTTTGCACAACCACATGCTACCACATCTGACTGGACTTATTTATTATTAGCCACAGTACCCCCATCTGTATTTACCAAAGAAAAATAAGATTTGGCTGCTTAAGTCATCTCACTGTATAAATCTTCATCCATGAAAAACTAATTAGGGAAACAAAATGGCCTTAGAGAATAGAGAAGTTCATGCAGTTTATACATATTCCATGTTTTGCCAAATGCTACAGTCAATTTGGAAAGCCTATTTGTAAATTCTACGTAAGCATCATTTTAAAACACAGAACACTTCATTGTAACATTCTTAAACTGGAAAAAAATTAACTCAACACTTTATTTTTTTTTAACCTTTGAACTTTTAGCATTAAATGTGAACCTAAAGCTTTCAACCTTTCAACTTTCCTGAGATGTGCTTTATTAAATTATCTCTCACTTTCTCTTTTCCAAATGCCACAGAAGATCATGAAACTGGAATCCATTTAAACCTTTTATTACCACAAACATTATCTATCAAGTGATGCTCTTACTGACTTAAGTACAATCACAGACACAGAAGTGCAACGTGCTGCCAGCAGCGAATACTAGAATCAAAGAATGGTAGCAGCAGACAACAATGTGCCTGTCATAAGAACTAATTTCAAGGAGTTTCTGCAAAAATATGTACCAAAAGTCTAAGGCATATGCCAAATTAAACTTTGAAATAATCACAATGGCTTATGGTTCTTAAGAGAAATTTGACAAAACTGTAACTTACTGTGTGTAGGTAAGAATGTAAACACTGCAGAAATGTAACAGGCATTTCTCCTATGGACTATTTTCTTTGCTTAACTGTAAACTCATTTTCCAGTTTCCAAAGTATTGATAATAATCTCATGATAAATATGCCATAAAACCAGCTGCCTACTACTATCAATGAAACCTGTCATCTCTAGTCTGCAAAGGTATTTTCATATGCAAATTATTGCTTACACATATTGTAATAAATAAGCACAAATTTTAGAAATTCAAAAATCTGCTTCTGCTTTTAGTATACACACATCCCTCATTACTATTACGCATTTGCAGTATAATCACCTAACACGGCAAGTTACAAGAGCTTCAGCAGAAACTCATAGCTTGGAGCAATCAGTGATTAAAATCCGTTGAACAATGGACTTGGACATTGAAATACAGTATCAGCACAGTATCAAATGAAACAGAGAAAAATTTAGCTTTCTATAATCTCTGAAGATCTAACAAACTGTGGAGTTGCAACAGGAACCAGCAAGGACTTGCCAAGAAATCAGGCTCTAGAGAGAAAGACCTAGAACTGAGTTGGATGTTCCTTAGAAGCTCTTTCTTGAAGTTCAAATACAAAAACCATGCCATCCTTTTTGGAAATTGTTCAGATGGCTAGAATGACCTACACTGCTGTAACAACCAAAGCAAAACACCTGACCTCAGAACATTCTTCTGGGCTAGCCTCTATGCAAAAATGTACAGACCAAATGGAAATGATGGAGGAACAACGTAAGCTACTCTACACGAACAAAACTGTTCCTTTTTCTGTTTAATCATGGGGTTACAATGGCTGCCGCTTTATCGAGTCACGTCAAAATGCAGCATGGAAATCTCAATGCCCACAAAGACGTCCAAAAAGCAAACAAAGAAAGCAGGTGCATCTGGATCACACTAGTAGTAGATGTGAAAGGGCAATAACCCAGCTTTAACTCTCCACCAGTGCTACCAGAATCCAAAAAAAACCATCACAAAGACAGATTTTCTAATAGCATTTTAATTTAATTTAAGTTTGACCGATTTATTAATTCATGACTGCCACAATGTAGAAGTGACTGCAAACAATGAATCTGCCTTCCTGTCAAGTAAACTGTCACCACCTCACAGCCAGCTCTAAAACTCTGCTCTACAATATAACATTTCTAAATACAAAACCAGAAGATAGTTTATAAAATTAGCTATCTCCATTTTTGTAACACTAAAGAAGCAAATGTTTTTATACTAGTTGCTACTACATGGAATACCTGAAAAGAACATCTTTTTTTAAAAAAATGTATTATTTCTACATAAAAACCACAGAATAGTTATTATTTTTCTTTCAAATATTGCCACATATCTTGGCATATGTATATGCATACCTTCAGTCTTCAGACCAGCATTTGCAACTCTGATTACCATGCCCTGAAGCAGGGAATAGCTCTGTTAATGACAACAACCCCATAATTCCTCAAAAATTGTTATGAACTATGCTCCACAGAAGAAAGTTACTAAATGCAAGCAAATAAAGGTAAAATTTTTTCCTATATTGCACCAGGTAAAGGGATGAGAAAGAAATAAATAGTACTGTGGACTGAACTCCTACAATACTTAATTAAGCCATTAATTTACCACGACACTACCTGACACTACCTGACAAAAGCACATGCCCAAGCCTTAAAATAGGACAGTAAAAAGCAAGATTGGCAAAGACCGAGAAGAAGAGTGAAATCATAAATTTGTAAGAGCCATGAGGTGTGCACTGGGTGTATGTGGCATAAGTGGCCAGGTGTTTGTAATGCTTGAAGCTCTTTCCTCTCACCTCCTTGTTAACATTACCTTCTGCGTGCACTTTCTCCAGCTAGTTTGCTTGCTTGTTATTTAAGGCAAAAAAGAAAAAAACAAAATGCCTATGAGCTGATTAGGAAGGAACTGTGGTAGTAACCACAGCTGTTTACAAGACATGCTCATATACATCCTATTCCAACCTCAGTTTGCATTCATGTGTTAAACAAAGAGCCACTGGTAGCCCTTAAAAGAAGAGAACCTCTCCTTTGTTTTACAAGCATCCCACACTGGTTTATTATCTTTATATTTCCTCTGAAGCCTGTATCGCAATTCCCTGCTGAATAAATTCAAACTACTCTCTCTTATGCCTTCCCCTTAACAAGGCAATTCCTCTTTAAATGTGACAGCTTTCTAAACGAGGAATCAAGCCAATTAACAAGAAATTAAAGACCGGAAGACTTAGGGTGCAAGACCTCTGCTCACTTTTTTCCCAATCCAGAGTCAAAACAGATCCATTCAAAGGTCAGAAAAGTACCAAAGCTGGTGAAGCAGCAGGAACACACGGTCAAGGATCTGGGCCGAAGACACAGAGTTTGCCTCCCTCAGTCAGCCCCACTGAGGGCAGAGGAAGGAGGCACGAAGCAAAGAGACCCCCCACTCTGCACAGACACTAAGCAGCACCTAATAATCCTAAGTATTAGCATCCTGTTTTTCCAGGGTGTAATGGTTTCTTCCCTGGTTTTCCCCTCCAACAGATAAGCTTCTGAGAGACAGGAATGGAAGTTGCTCTACTGATATGCAGCACTGTAAGAACGGAGATTGTTCCAAACTACAGCATCAGAGGTGAAAGGCTTCTTTCCAAATACACCAACACCGCTTGGCCAGCCCTGTGCTGGAAACAAAAGCTCTGGTTTGTCACAGCTTTTCAAGGAGAACTACGAGGACGAAAGTGAATACAGTGACAATAACCTCCACGGACCTGAAAACACTGAAGTGGAATACATGCATATTTTAATAAACTTTCATGTAGTGGAAACACTGGACTCAAATACTTATTTGGTTTGGTGAAAGAAAAAAAAAAAAGTCAATTCAAGCACAGTAGCACTTCATAAGCAATTTTCACTATTTATGACACCATAAAACAAAGCCATATTTTCACCAGTTTCTGCAATTGTCAGTTTTCACTATACCACAGGCAATATTAAAGATGACAGTTATTAAGAAATCTACAAAAATTGGATATGTCACAGTAGATCGAGCACTATATTTTTTAACCAAACTTTATTTCGTCAGTCTTCTGGGAAACCTGAGGAAATCAAGAGGCTTCGATTTTATATTGCTGCGTTTGCCAGTAACTTTCTGTGGAACTTGGAATATGTCTCAAGTTCCTCAGTTCTGTAAAGTATTAAAAATAAATTCTTATTTATGTGCCTTAACAAACGCTAAGGCATTCTGAAAGAATAGAATATTAATTTTTAGCACCAGCCTCATTTGCAATCAGCCTTTTTCTTCTACAACAACTCTAAAAAAAGAAAAACATTGACTACTGAATATTTTAGGCAAATTAGGTCCATAGTGATCTTCTCCCCCAACCAAGAAATATACTCTAAAATATACTTTATGTTTATGAAGCAATCTTAAAATCCAATCTCCAAGAAAAATCTCTGTCATAGATATTAAATAAACCCACTAGGTATCACAGTAATTTTATTTACACCGTCAATTTGCTTACTGTCACTGTGTATATTTCTTGGTTGGATTCATATTATGAAATCAAGTACATAGAATACAATCCACATGAGTAAGCTATCTGGGTGTCCCTGATAAGTGTCTTCATTAAAATAAATGACTTGTAGCTGGAAAATGACATGCCAGTATGTCCTATTTCAGACTTCTCAAACTGTAATAACACACTGAACAGTGAAAACTCAAGTCTGCTAAAGCCTTTGGCACTAAAACCAAAAACTTGCTATGCCATAACGCTAAGAAAAAGCAAGTATCTTGCAATGCTGTTAGACAAAATTTAATATTCTCATCCTTTTATCTTCGAGGTAGTTAAGTGATCAAAGCATTTTAAAATCATACATCTTCCATTCCATTACTGCGGAGGGAGGGGAATGACAGTTGTCTTGGTTAAATTCCTAAAGTTACTGATTATATATGTAACAGTTTTTAACTCTAGAATTAGGTGGAAATTCAATTCTGTATTAAAGATAAAACTGAATTCATATAATGTGCATTCATTAAATTTTAATCTTAAATTTTACTGTATAGATAATCACTTACTGTTTGTACCTCACTTCTTTCATTCTGTTAAAATCATTAATATACTGGAACACAACTGACATAATATTTTACTTTGACATGGTAGGATTAGAATAGTAGATAACGTGTAGAAAGTCTTTAAGAAACAGAATTAAGTTCATATTTCTCTTCAGAACCTCCAGGTTTCTGATTTAATTAAAACTGAAATTCAACTCCTCATTGAGGAGCTAAAAATCACCAATATTCTACTCTGCTAGTCAACACTACTTACAAGATAGCTTCTGAGCAACAAATATTTCCATCTGTCTTTCTAACAAGACAACTTAATTGTTCCTCTTAAATTTTGATTTCTTTTTGCACCCAAGATTTTCTGTAGTCAAAAAGATTACAAGACTTCTTTTTCCACTGACGAACAAAGCACCTCTTATCATTGAAAACACCCACTGTTTGGCAATTTTACAAGTGGACTAAACCTACTTACTTACACTCAAGGAAGTCTGATATCTTTACATTGGTACAATTTAACACATGCTAATTTTACGGAAATTATTTAATTCTCACAAACAATTGACATACAATTTCCTGAGCCTCAAATATTTTGACCTTTGTTCTCCTTAACGTGTTTTTATTCTCCCAGACAATGACATAACATGGAGATCTCTCAACTTCTACATACTTTATGTATTAATCATAAATAGTTTATGATACAGATGCTAGAATGGAAATTTCCATGAAGATTACTGTTCAGTTTTTGGAACTGCAGTGTGGATTTGGACAGTGTGGACAGTTTGTCCATTTTTTCCATACTTAATATTTCAGTTTGAAGACCAGATAGGTGGTAGGAAGATTCTGCAATGGTTTGGTTTTAGCAAACCATTTCTATTTAAAATCACCAGTGTATGTGCAGTAAATTTAAAAACTAAATTAAGAGCTTTTATTTACAAATATTGATACATCTTTCAGCAATTGATATCAACAATTAGGTAGCTATTTCATAATTTTTAATCAACTTGTCATGAAGGTGTCAATATTGAAAACATTTTGATCTCATCAAAGGTATATTCTTGTTTTATCTTCTGCATTTTTACCAATTGTAAAAGCAACTTAATTTAGAAAAGAAAATATCTGATCTAGAAGATTTTTACTCTGCACATACACAGATACTATCAGTATAATCACATGTATGATTCTGTAGGATAACACATATCTTACATAGCAAGAACATGCCTCCATTTTAAAAGATTTTTTTTTCCATCTTATTACCTAGGAGGCCCATCAATGTTTGCTAATACGTCTTTACTTCTACAAAGTTCGACTGTCCATAAGTCAAAATATTGTTCATCTATAATCTAGGAAAAATATTAGCACATGCAAAAGAGCTTCAAGTGGAATGTGTTTGCACATGATTTGTAGGAAAATTACCCAAGATCACGCGGTCCCCATCTGAACTTATGAGAAAACTCAGAAAAGTACAAAAGAATAGGAAACTATGGATCACAAACCGTGACGTTTCTCTTTTGGAAAACAGAAGATGTTAGACAAGGTTTTCAACGGATGTAAACTATCCCAGGCAAAAATCATGTAACTTGAAGACTGAATTTTTGTCATGGCTTCCTGCTATGGCAGGATACAGGTTTGTCTTTCTAACATGTAAAGTATTTCCAGAAGTATGATGTTTAACAGTGATAGTTATTTATCATATCACAGTGACATACATTTTTAGATCAGAAAACAACAAAAACTAGCATTTAAGAGTCAAAGAAGGGTCTCTTTGGATCAATGAATTAACAGAAATTGCAGCTCAGCTGCAATTAGTTTTGAGTTCTATTGATTGTGCAAACCAGAACAGAATACACGCTCCCATGCAAACAAAAAATATTTGAAAATACAGCTGATACTTATTATCTTCCCTATGTTTGTAACTAGCCTGAATTATGGCAAGCACAGTTAGAAGCCTATTTCTGGACAACTATTGGCAAGAATCACCATCAGTTAGATGAGTACAGACTGTGTACTAAGACAGAAGCATTTTGGAAAGCATTTTCATTTTTCAGAAGATAAGTTGGACATACCTCATGCATTTTGCAAAGAGATTAAAGACAACACTGTTTAAGAATGAAGAATGGGAGCATATTTTAAAGATACAGTTCCAGAATTCTTTGCATAAACTCAATTATGAATTTGTTTTGCAAAGAGGGCTAAGAAACACACCTTTATCGTTTGGCCTATTGTACTTATAAAAGCTCCAAGCATTACTTGACGAATACCGAAGTATTAATACCTTGCTTTCTTTTATCCCAGCCTGTATTTTTCTCAAACAAACTTTACGTGTATACCGTTTGATTTCTTGAGCAAGGATACAGCCATAACTAAACCAGGGTTTTAGACAGGAAGAATGTAGTTAGGTTATGTGATAAAATCTTGTCTACACATACACAAAGTATCACAGAGAAGCAACTGTGTGTGGGGTGAGGGGGACCCAAATAAAGACCTGCTCAGCTTCTCCCAGGCCCATCACAGGATGGCTATTTATCCATCACAGGCCCATCCCCACAAGCCCAAGGGAGCACAGGGCCACAATGGAAGGCAGAAACTCCAATTAAGGACTTGGAGAAAATGATAACCTCTCTGAGTCCCTAACAGGGCTGTCCCAGGACAGTCTTAGCCTTGGTGGCCCAACACGAAACCCAGCAAAACAGGCCATTGGGATCACCATTTAGACTAAGGAGGTTGCTGCGCCTAGGGGTGTTGGACACATTATGGGATGTGGTGGAAGAACACTCTGATGTTACATAAGACTTATTATCAGCTGTTTAGATGAGGAATAGAAGGTAGTAAAAGGAAAGGATTTAGGGAGAAACAAGTGTGGCAAACAGAGGATATGAGAATATGAGCTCACTGTCTCTTGCCCTGTCACTAGGCATGACTGAAAAGAGCCTGGGTCCATCTTCTTTGTACCCTCCCTTCAGGTACTTATGGACATTGATGAGATCCCCCCGAGCCTCCTCTTCCCCAGGCTGAAAAACCCCAGCTCTCTCAGCCTCTCCTCACAGGAGAGGTGCTCCAGTCCCTCCATCACCTTTGTGGTGGCCCTGCACTGCACTCTCTCCAGTATGACCACGGCTGTCTCATACTGGGGAGCCCAGGACTGGACGCAGCACTCCAGGGGTGGTCTCACCAGGGCTGAGCAGAGGGGAAGGATCACCTCCCTCCACCTGCTGGCAATACTAACACGGCCCAGGATGCCATTAGCCTTCACAGGGGCACATTGCTGGCTCATGTTTAGCTTGGTGTCCACCTGGACCCCCAGGGCCTTTTCTGCAGAGCTGCTTTCCAGCTGGGGTTGTTCCACCCCACCGTGCAGGACTTTGCACTTCCTCTTGTTCAACTTCAAAAGGTTCCTGTCAGCCCATTTCTCCAGCCTGTCCATGTCTCTCTGGATGGCAGCACAACCCTCTGGCCTACCAGCCACTCCTTGCAGGTTTGGGTCATCTGCAGACTTGCTAAGGGTATATTCTGCCTCATCGTCCACATCATCAATGAGAATACGAGACAGGGCTGGATTCTGTATTAACCCCTGGGGGTACACCACTAGTTATCACCTCCAACTAGACTTTGCAACACTGATCATCACACTGGTGTTGATGTAGTCTAGACAGATAATATCCACTGTTCTCCCTTCATCCACCAGGCCGGTCATTTTGTCATTGAAGTTTATCAAGTTGGTCAAGCATTTCCCCTTGGCAAATCCACGCACACTACTCCTTATGATTTTCTTCTCCTTCATGTGCCTGAAAATGGTTGCCAGAATTAGCTGCTCCATCACCTTCCCAGGAACAGAGGTGAGGCTGACATGCCTGTAAGTACCTTAGGTCCTCCTTCTTGTCCCTTTTGAACATGGGAGTGACATTTGCTCCCCTTCAGTCTTTCGGCACTTTTCCCATTAGCCATGATCATTCAAAGGTTATCTAAAGTAGCCTTCCAGACATTGGCCAGCTACCTCAACACTCATGGGTGCACCCATTAATGGCTGAAATCTGTACATATACTTTGCAGCAATGAATGCTGACAATATTATTATACTCCTAGCTAGTTCAGGCTTGTTTCTGATTAATACAAAGCAGAGAGTACTTAGACATCTCCTTTACTGCGTACTTCATATATTTAACATACCAAACTTAAGCACATAAATCATCATACTCTTTAATTACCACATGCATGCAACTATAACTCTTTAGTAAAAGGACAGACAAGACTGAATTAATATGAGGTTTTAAAGCCTATTTTTGAATAACAGCGAAGTGTGCCTGTGGTATTTTATTTTGCTTGTTTTCCAGGGGGAAAGAGAGAGTTAGTATGGAAAACTTTTTAGAACTCTGCTCAGCTACAATCTTTTTCATTACAATTTGGTGGATATGATTTGGAAAATAGTACCAGGCTCAGAGTGACTGAGTGTGCAACTATAGCTGACTAGGGTGGACATCTCAATGACAGACCTTCCACTGGAGAAAAAAAAATCATAAAACAAATCTAGAACTGTTCTTTTCCAATACTTTTGTAATGACATGTCCCACGCCAGTCATCATTTTGCTAGTCTGCTTAGAATAAATAGTATCAAATGCAGCCCATCTTTTAGGTTCTGTGATTTATGCTCAACTACAAGCACAATCTGAAAATGTTTTTCCTAAATTCCAATATTCCAATATGAGTTTAGAATATTTTCAATGTTCAGTGAAACCTGCATTCAAAATGGTTGTGAGGTCCTAAGCACAGATGGGATTCAAACAGCTGACTTAGAGGACCAGTCAGTTTTAGTCTAGACTTAGCAAAAATGATGTATAAGCACAAGCGTGTATGTAATTTTCCTTAATTAGTAAATATGTCATGACTTGAGACGACTAAGATGCACATAATTTATGTGCATTTCTATGAAAAAGGTAGGGTATTATGTATTGCCCAACAAGGCTATTTCCATTCAGATTCAGACATTTAACAAAACTAGTTATTTCAGTAATTAGTGCTGGGGGGAGGTGCACTCCTCCAAAGCCCTTCTGCGTTCAGTACTACATTAAATCCACTATAAACAGATACATATCAAAAACAAGCAAATGAAATCATACAACAAAAAAGCTGTTCTTATTTTAGAGACTAATTATAAGGAATAAAGAACCAGTTGCTTGCAGTGAGTAAAAATGTAATGATTTTCTTTCTACATAATAAGAAATAGTTCATCAAAATTACATAAATATTCGTAGGTGCTTTAAAGTGGGCGTAATGAATTCTTACGCTATGCTTTCCCTTCTGAAGACAAAAAGGGAAAGCATTACATCAACACCACTGAGAATGTGCTTGCAAAATTTGATGTTCTTGAAATAACGTATGACTATATCACCAGTCTTTATACTTGTTGCTTGTGATCTGGGTGAACAGCCTTATTTCCTCATATATCTTCCTCTTTCCCTCCTTGGTCCAACCAGATTCTTATGCGGACTCCAAAGGAGGTCAAAACAATAACTTGACCAGGGACACTTCATGCCTTTATCCTGCTCCTGGAACCCTGTATCTGGGCACATTCTACAAGCAGCACCAAAAAGGACCCTTAAAATATAACCTAGCATTTTACACTTAATATATATATATATTAAGTGTATATAATATAATATGTATAATATAATATATATATTAATATATATATATGTGTGTGTGTGTATATATATATATAATGCTGTTATGTGAAGCATTGCCAAAGACTGAATTCCATATTTTTACCCCAAAAACACATGCACCATTTCCGAAGTGAACTGATTTCCAATAGCATAAAAAATGGAGTCATTAAAAAGAAATTATTGTTATGCTTTCATTCGCATGATTCATCACATCTATTATATGGTTAACATGCTTCACCACTTACAGAAATGTCTTCTAAGGGGTAAAAACAAACAAACAAAAAAACCCTACAGTTCCATCTTTTATGCTGTATTTCTGCACAGAAGCATTTAATTTTAATGACACTTCTTATGAAAGGTATGGTAGAACAGTAAAACAAACTTTTATGAAAGTTACTCATACAAAATAGTTAAACTGAATTTTAATTAAAAAAGCCTATGACTCCTCCAAAAAATGAAAAAAAGAAAACTCAAATATTTCATTAAGTTAAAACAAAAACCCTCAGAAAAACTTAGGTAACATTTTCTGTACTTGAATAGGGACAACTATACCCACATGTGAAAAGAATGTCAGAATTAAGGTAGGAACTATGCATTTCCCAGAAAGATTACTGAAATGACAAACATCAAAAGTGGTTTTAAGTATCAGTCGAAGTTCTGTTGTTAGACACAAACTAGTGCAAGTTCCTTGCATCATGACCGTGACTCCTGTATTTTTTTTCTTTCCTAAAAGTAGTTCTTTTTATAGTTGATTGATTAAACTTAACCTCTGACGGTCATCCAATCCAATGTTGATTCAAAGAGAGGTTACTGCCAACATTAGGTTAATGTAGCTATACCTTCATCTAGCAGAGTCTTGAGAACTTCCAAGGACAGAGGTCCGAAAACCTCTCTGGGATGCCTGCACAAACCTCTCAGCAGACAAATTTTTCTTAATGTTCAATCTGATTCTTCCAAGCCATGATTTCTTACCATTAATATTTGTTATAATACCTGTCACTAACAGCTTGGCTGTGCTGTTTTTGTAATTTCTGGTATAGTTGTACGCTACTATTATGTCACCCCCTCAGCCTTCTCTGCGCCAGACTAAATGAACAGCTCCCTCAACCTGTCTTTGCCTGTCATGTTGTTTAGGGTCCTGACTATCTTCATATTCCTCTGCTGGGCCCTTTCTAGTTCTTTCTCGTCACTCAGATTGCAAAGTCCCAAACTGGACACAATAGCTCAGGTGTGGACAGTTTTTGATTTATTTTCCTCTTATTTTCCTGTATTTCCCTTTGATTTATTTTCCATTTTACTTTCCAGCATATAGCTTGCCTTAATGAAAGTACTGTTTTCTTCATGGATTTCTTTTCGGTAAATCACAGTGAAACGGAGTACAACACAGAAGTAGCAACTATGTGAAATTCCAGATAGCTGCATGTTTCTAAATCAACAGCAGAGATTCCCCTGTTCTTCCTTCAAATCTAGTCTACATATGGTATAGTACCAAAAAATGTGGTGACACAGTTTTGCAATATGTTTTGCTCAAAGACCAGCTCAACAGTAACACTGTATTTTTGCTTAAATCCTTGAAAAAACAGGGAGAGGGCTGCAGAATCTTGGCCAGATGCTTTTGCAAAAAGTAACTTGTGATTCACCAATACTGAATTCCAATATCAAAAGGTTAAGATATTCTATCGTGCATCTTTACTCAGAATGATGTAAAGCCTTTCAAATGAACTGGATTGACAAAGTCATTTAGGAAATGGAAGCCCAAGTAAAAGAATTAAAAATATATATCTTTACATCAACAAGGGTAAACTACTTAAGGAGATAAGCAGAATAAGAGTTATGTCTCATCTGTGAGAAAATGACTCACAACCTGGAAATATGTCAGGATAAAAATCTGTAGGCCCTTTATAGGAAAACAAAACAAAACAAAACAAAACAACTCAAAACAACAAACTGATGCCAACTTTCATGTTTTCTGCCTTCCCTCCTCAATGAAATAATCTTGGAATTCTTGTCTTAGTATGGATGATACACAGTGATACCACTTTTGATGCAATTTACGTTGCCCCTCTCAGTGCTAGAAGTAGTCAATAGTATATTCAGAACACTTCTTTCTTGGCTAAAATTTTCTCCTTTTTCACAGCCAAAACATTTTGTTGAGACTGTCTTCACAATTCACCTCCAGTAGAACCAGTTGAGGTTCTAAAGGAAACCTGAATCTTTCCTTACCCGCTTATCTATTCAGCTTCACAGTGGCTTGCATGCATACAAACCTGTACAGATGTGTACAAATGCCTAATAAATAAGATCTGTCTAGCCTATTAGAAGGTAGTGGAAGTAGTGGTATTTTCTTTTTTTAATCAAAATGTATTGTAGATAATTAAATCTAATACAAGCATTAAATCTTGAAAAACAACTCCAAAAAGACACACGCTATAAGTACAGGGCACTGCCCTTTACATTGCTTTAGAAACACCTAGAATTAATTAAATATTAAGAAAGGGGAAACAAATAATGTGTGTTGGCTTTCACTAAGTGGTAAGAAAGTGACCAACATTCTCTTTTTGAGAATGTGTTTGTATTGCTAACAGATGTTTGGTGTTAGAACAGCTAACTAAAAGCAAGATATGCCAGACACGCAGAGAAAAAATAAAAGGAAAACTCATGGGATGTGAAGAGCAGCAAAAGACATGGACAGTAAAAGGTAACTGGCGTGCACTATAATAAATTCAGATATAAGGAAAATGAGTTTTATACATCTCTGCAACAAAGGTTCTGAATATATCAGCTAACAGCTGTATTTGAAAAAAAAATAATTTACACTGATGTTATTATACCTCAAATGAGTAGCGGAGCTTCCTATAACACCAAGTACTCTTCCATATGAGCCCTCTAAATTGAACAGTACAAAATATACTCATATAAACCTAAAAATATTCAAGCTTCACATTTTCTTAAGTGTAGTTTGGTATTTTTTGGTACTCTGTAATATGAAAGCATGGTGAACTATAGTACAATCTGTCATCATGTAAAATAACCAACATTAATCCAATACAACATGAGGCCACTTGAACAGTGACAAGGTGTCAATAGACTTCATTTGTATGGTTAAATTACAACATTACTGAGATTGAACACATGCAGTATGCAAGACCATGAACACTAATACTTAAATCCAATAGAATTTAGTCTAAATTAGATTTGTTAGCTGTCAGGCATTGCTACATAGCATTATTTTCTTCCCCCGTTAATAAACCATTCCAAAGAAGCACGCAGGCATAAAAATCACTCAAGATTT